>NC_089490.1:375507762-376254637 GCF_036850765.1 Saccopteryx bilineata | reverse complement strand
CAGTTCCTTTCTCAGTCATAGTGTTTGACTCTCTGACCTCCCACAGAAATGAATTCCAAACACAGACCATGAATCAGGAAGTGGAGATGGCAGTTCTTTGATACTAGATGGTACAAATATTGAGCTAGCAGCATCCTGCTCTGAATTCTCTATAAATGCAAATCAGGCTGAGTCAGGGAGAAGATACTCAAAGAGTTTCAGGAAGCATTTGCCCTATGAAATTGTACTTAAAAATCCCAGAGTGGAAACCAGTGTAGCTTTTTGGCCCTATGTGGATTAGAGATAATGGAGAATATTTTGGCCTTAAGTTTGGCTGGAGGAAAGCAACCATTTGGTAAATTATTAACTCATACTTGTTTTCAGAATTACATGTTTTGGATGAAACTGTGGTAGAAGTTGATCTTTGCTTTATTAATTCTTTGATAATAAAAATATTTGCATGGTGCTTTACAGTTTATGATGTGATTTTCCCAGGTTAAAGTTATCTCATTTGGTTTTCTTAATAGTCTTTGAGGTAGGTAAATATTGTTGCCGGTGCAAATCCCCAGTAATTGTGAAAATAATATCGGGAAAGAATATGTACATAAAATACTCAAGAAAGTAACTGTTTTTGGAGTAATCTCAGATGCTTTGGAAGGGCTTATTAGCATTGAAATGAAGTGATCACTACAAATAAAATTTATTAACTTCTTTTATGCATTCAAAGTTGTTCTGAACAAATTGACATTGTTCATCTAGTTTCAGTTAGTGTTCACATATGAATAGGAAAAAGTAAAAATTCAAAACATTTGTAATTAAACTTTTCAGTATTTCATATTCTTGTCTAATTTGTGTCAATTTGAAAGGGTTTCCTGTACTCTTTCAAGAGATTTTTAAAAGTAAAAATGAGTATTTTTTATTTTTTTGGCGACAGAGACAGAGAGAGTCAGAGAGAGGGACAGATAGGGATAGACAGGAAGGGAGAGAGATGAGAAGCATCAATTCTTTGTTGCGGCATTTAGTTGTTCATTGATTGCTTTCTCATATGTACCTTGACTAGGGGGGGCTACAGCAGACTGTGTGACCCTTTGCTCAAACCAATGACCTTGAGATCAAGCTGGTGAACCTTGCTCAAACCAGATGAGCCAGCGCTCAAGCTGGCAACCTCGGGGTCTTGAACCCGGGTCCTCCGTGTCCCAGTCTGACGCTCTATCCACTACACCACTGCCTGGTCAGGCAAAATAAATATTTTCCTTATTAAAATTATGTTATGGCTTCTTTTTACTGTGGTAAGCTAGAATAACCTAAATTTTTTCGTTTCAACCATTGTTAAGCATGTAGTTCTGATTCTTTAAATACATTCACATTTCTTTGCAACCATTACCATCATTCATCCAGAACTCTCATCTTCCCATTTTGAAGCTCTGCACCCCTTAAGCACTGATGCCCCACTCCCCTCTCCCCCTATCTGCTGTCAATCACCACCTCCATGAATTTGACTCCTCTAGGTACTTAATACATGTGTCATCACAATATTTGTCCTTTTGTGCATGTCTTATTTCACTTAGCGTAGTGTTTTTGAAGGTTCATTCATTCATAGCACGTGTCAGTATTTCCTTCCTTTAGGGCTAATATTCCACTACATGTGTATGCTACATTTTGTTTATCTATTCAATGTCAACTGACATTTGACTTGCTTCCACATTTTGGCTATTGTGATCATGACTATTATTTTTTTTATAAATAAATTTTTATTTTAATGGGGTGACATCAATAAATCAGGGAACATGTATTCAAAGAAAACATTTCCAGGTTATCTTGTCATTTAGTTCTGTTGCATACCCATCACCCAAAGAGAGATCGTCCTCCGTCACCCTCTATCCAGTTTTCTTTGTACCCCTCTCCCTCCCCCTCTCCCTCCTTCCCTCCCCCCACCCCCTGTAACCACCCCACTCCTGTCCATGTCTCTTAGTCTCATTTTTATGTTCCACCAATGTATGGAATCCTGCAGTTCTTGTTTTTTTCTGACTCACTTATTTCACTCCGCATAATGTTATCAAGATTCCACCATTCTGCTGTAAGTGATCCGATGTCATCATTTCTTCTAGCTGAATAGTATACCATGGTGAATATGTGCCCCATCTTCTTTATCCAGTCTTCTATTTTTTTTTACAGTGATTAAAAGCCTTTAAGAAAACTCTTGGCCAATACAGCAAGAATCCATAAAAGAGTATGTTCTTAACATGTTCACCAAGTCCAAGTTGGCCCCATCACCATGCCAAATTCCTGAAAAATGCAACCCAACCACAGTTCAGTCTGTTAGGAGCTGTCACAGGGAGCAGGAGTCCAGGAAAAGTCCACATCCAGGAAAAGTCCTCATGGCACTGGAATTGTTGTCACCATTCTATACTTTGCAGTTCATGTCCAAGTCCCAATGACCGCTGCTTCTAGCTCGTAATGATTCAGGTAGACTGGAAAAGCCATTTGCAGCATACGTGGATATAGAGCTTCTGTTCTCCTCTGCGTGGAGAGATGAGACCAGGTTGCTTTTCCCTGGAGCTCTGCGACTGTGGCATGGTAAAGAGAACCTTGGGATACACTAAGCTGGGTGGCAAAGGTAGATTCATATTAGAAATTGGCAAAAGGGGGAAAGAGAGCTCTAAATTAGGAGTAGGTCCCAGCCTGAAATATGAGTGGGGCATTGAGGTAGGAAGGATAAAGGAAACACTATATATTAAACAAAGCAGCAGAAAATAGGACTATCAACACCCACAACAGAGATCTTTGAGGGAAGAATAAAAAACCTGACTATTCAGGCAAAACATAGTTAAGTGGCCCTTGTGCAAATGAGATCAGTTTACCTGCTTCTTGGAAGAAATACCCTAGGCTCATCCAGTGCCGTAGATGGGGCCAACGGCCCTGGGCACCTTCAGCCTTCAGTGGCAAACCCCAGCATTCTGGGCAAGGTTAGGTCATAGGTGGCTGGAGCAGGGCTGGAAGAGACTAAACCCTCCCTTAGAGGAGTGAGGGGGAAGCCTACCTTCCAGTGTCCCTGTTTCCTCACAGCAGAGGCATGTAAGCCTGGCAGGCTTTAGCTCAATGACCTTCCTTTCCACTATTGAAGCAGGACCCAGATGGCATCCTATGATGCCCCTTTGGGGCGTTGGAGCCTTTAAGGGTGTATCCTAAAAGCTGGTAGTTCCCCTGATCTCTATTGGGCTTTTTCTGCCTCTAGGTATCTTAAAAGCCATGCTCAGAAGATCTCGCTGAGGGGTTTGAGGATCCCCATCTGCCTATATAAATCTTTTCCATATATCTGAAGTTATTTGGAAAAAGACAAAACAGTGTTATTAGCTGGATCAAATAAAGAAGGTAGTAGTTTGCAGGAGAAAAAGATTTGGTGTCTCCTGTTCACCAGCATTCAAAAGAAATGTAAATTATTTTTTAAAAATAAGAAGCATAATATGGTAGACCCGTAGGAGTTCCAGGATATGACTACCCCCTTTTAAATTTTTTTTTAATTGACCTTAAAATGTTTGCTGAGTACACTTTAATAATACCTTAACTTTAAAGATTGTAAGCATGACAAAATACAGTAAATGCTTTTGCTCCATATGCAGGAGCATTTTCAGTTTAGCCAGTTTAGGAAATCCAATAATAGAACAATGCATACAGACAATGAGCTATAACATGCTTAGCAGCCTCTCCTGTTCTGACAGAGGTTACTATAGATCCGGAATATGTATCCACTGTAATGTGGACATATGACTGTTTGCCAAATGAAGGTATATGAGTAACATCCATTTGCCAAAGTTGTCCTGGTAGGGGTCCTTGAGGGTTAACTCCAAATGAAGGGGCAGTATAGAACCCCTTGGATAGGATTTCCCAATCTGCGGTGCTGCTTCCTGAGAAAGTTGAAACTGTTTACACTGGGCTGCAGCATTCTGGTGAGGAATAGTATGAGACTGACTTGCTCGGTCTGTCATGGTTGCTCCATATAATTTTCTTTTGGGTAGCTTGATCAACAAGGGCATTCCTAGGCCCTGGCCGGTTGGCTCTGTGGTAGAGCATTGGCCTGGTGTGCAGGATTCCCGGGTTCGATTCCCAGCATGACTATTTTTAATTGAAGATTTTCATTATTTATAGTAAGCATTGATAATCTCAGTAGGTAAACTCATTTGTATAAATTGGGTAAAATGTTCTGATATATTTCCGTAATTATTCTTTTTTTATTTATCATCATTCCTTTGACATGCCCTATTTTATTTGCAAATAGTTATTGTCTTAATTTAAAAGCCAAAATTTTTTGAGCACTTGTGTCCTTATAGTTTAAACACTGAAAAGACAGACAGGGACAGAAGACATGAACATGGAGGAGGCCATGGCCAGATTAAATTATTTGCCTTGTAGAGTGTATATAGATTTTAAAGAAGTTACTTGCCAACATCTAGATATCAGATTTTTATGTTAAGTTCTAGATTTTTTGTTTGTTTGTTTCTCAGAAAATCTGGAACATCTGGTAATACATTGGACCACTTCTCCACATGACAGTTTTTTTGTGGAACTGAGTTGTAGTTGCCACCTTTACATAGAATTTGTGGGATTTATAGCCTCTTTAGTGGGATATAGGTTCTATGTGATCCACTTATTTTATTTATATATTTTTAGTGCCTGACACAGACCTGACCCATATAACTGCTGTACTTGACATATGGCTAGTCCAAATTGAGACATGCTGTAAATGTGAAAGTCACATCACAAATCAAAGATTTAGTACAAAAATGATGATGTGATATCTAATTAATATTTTTGTATTGATTTATGTTTAAATGGTAATATTTTGGTTAAATAAAGTACTAAAATTAACCTGTTTTTTTTACTTTCTTTGTTAAGGTGGCTACATGACAATTTAAGATTACAAATATTCCTCACATTAGATCTCTTTTGGAAAGTGTAGTTCTCAGAGTTTACAGTGTAATAATACAAGGGTTGTTAAGCTATAGCCCATGCCCAAAATCTGACTGTTTACCTATTTTTGTTATGACTCACAAGTTAAGAATGGTTCTCACAGGTGTATATTTGCAATTTGTTTGATCATAGGGAACATTAGGTTTAAACTCCAATTCAGTGAAATATTGTCCCCCCCCCGAAGAGAATTTCATTTTTCTTTAGTAGACCTGTATTACAAAATATTGTACTCAATCATTACACTGGGGAACAAAATTTTTGTTGTATCCACAAAAACACTTGTTCTTACCTAATTCGAGTGTGCTGATCTCAAATCTGACATTAGTTTTTCTCTGTAAGCTACAGTTTTTTTGCAATTCAAGATTTTATGTTTACATCTTATTGTAAAATTTTCAACATTTAGTTTAACATAATGAAGTAGAATGTCTTCTTGGGCATCATCTTTGTGAAAATATAATAATTTATATAATGCAGTAAATACACAAATACACTAAAAGATATGATTATATCATAATTTTTCTACAATTTCAAAATAGAACTTATAAAAACACTTATTTTAATCATAAAATTTGTGCAAAATTTATTTAAAATTCTATTCAGTCAAAAATTTGCGTTTTGTAGCTTTTGCGTTTGTGTACTTGTTGAGGACAATCTCATTTGATGCTCCAGCAATAGTCTGCTCATCACTAACAGCTCCAAGATTTTCGGGAAACTTATCAAGGTGACTGTTCAGGAAGTGAATGTTCTTTTTTTTTTTTTTTTTTTTTACAGAGACAGAGAGTGAGTCAGAGAGAGGGATAGACAGGGACAGACAGACAGGAACGGAGAGATGAGAAGCATCAATCATCAGTTTTTCATTGCGTGTTGCAACACCTTAGTTGTTCATTGATTGCTTTCTCATATGTGCCTTGACCGCAGGCCTTCAGCAGACCGAGTAACCCCCTATTGGACCCAGCGACCTTGGGTTCAAGCTGGTAGGCTTTTTGCTCAAACCAGATGAGCCCGCACTCAAGCTGGCGACCTCGGGGTCTCGAACCTGGGTTCTCTGCATCCCAGTTCGATGCTCTATCCACTGCGCCACCACCTGGTCAGGCCAGGAAGTGAATCTTAATGCTCATGTTACATCCAATGTTGTGGAAAGCCAACAGCATCCTTTGAACCAGAAGTTCATAGTCTTCTATTTTTATGTTGCCAAGGAAGTTCTTTGTAACTGCCACAAAAGACTGCCATGCTGCTTTCTCCTCCTTATTCATCTTCCTGGCAAATTCTTCATTGCATATGAGGCTTCGAATTTGAGGTCCATTGAATATACCTGCTTTTATCTTCTCAAAAGACAAAGCAGGAAAAGCAGAAATAATATGTTGAAAGCATTCACTTTCTCTATTCAAAGCCTGAACAAACTGCTTTATTAAGCCAAGTTTGATGTGAAGTAGGGAAAAAATGATCCTGTCTCTATTAACTACAGGTTCATTCACAATATTTTGCATCCCTACTTCCAGAGCTTCACGTTTCGGTCACTCCTTCTGTGTCCAGTGTATCTCCCAATCTCGGCTGTCCCACAAACACAGAAAGCAAGGATACTTCATAAAACCTCTCTGTTGTCCTAGCAGGAAATTTACTATTTTAAGATCCACACAAATGATCCAGTTATGCTCCTCATACTTCAGAAAGTCAAGGACAATTTTTATGTCATTATAATCTTCTCGCAGATGAGTTGAATAACCAATTGAACCGCTGCATAAACATTACTATTGTGTAGGAGAACACATTTCAGACTCCATTTAAAGCTGTCAAGAAATAGCCGCCATTCTGTTGGACTGTAAGTGGTAACACCTAGCTGACTGAGAAGACTACTGATATCATGACAGTAAACAAAGTGTTTGTCTTTGGGAAAAAAGTCCACAAAAATTTGTTCTCGCTTCCTGAAATGGGATACTTTAGCTGACCAGTGAAGTACATTCTTTTCCTGAAGCCTGGAGGCTAATAACTCAGGTGCTTTCTTTGATAGGCCCAAATCTCTTACTAAGTCATTCAATCGGGTTGGCTAAACTGCTGAGGGGCTAATGACTGCTTGGCATCAGAAGAAGACCCTTCAGATTCTACAAGCATTTCCTCATGCATCTTATCAAAATACACTTGATCACCATGTTCACTTTCTTCGTCCTTAGAAGAAATAAAACCATTGAAAACTGGAACCGGGAGTGTCTCAGAGTGTGGGATAGGTCGTATTGCTGAAGGAATATTAGGATATGTGATCATATGCCGTTTTATCTTGCCTATGCCCTTAGTATGGATCAGACAGAAATAATAGTCATGCTGTGGTCCTTAGGTTCACGCCAAACCATGGGAATACCAAAAGGCATTCCTTTGCATTTTCCTTTTGTCCAGTCACAAAGCATTTCCTCACAATTATGACACACAGTATGAGGAGCCCAATTCTTGTCTTGATCGCCAAGGGGAACTTGAAAATAGGCAATATATGCACATGTCACAAATGATGAAATATTGCGCCTTTGACATTGAAGAGTGTAACAGCCACATATATAACAGAAGGTGTAAGGACTATTGTTACATTTACGCCTACTCAAAGAAGCCATGATTCAATCTTAAAACAAAATAAGAGGGTGTTTTTATCAGATAATAATTTTTTACATTTAAAAACAACTACAATTATGTAAAAGTAATGTTTGTAAAACATTAATTACCTTGTGGTTATGTTCAATCCAAGAGTCGTTACCCTTTAACTCCAATTTAAAAACCAATGTATACCATTAACTGTAACAAAAAGAAATTAAAATGGTGTAAAAACTAGAGCATACACCAAAAAACGGATTTCAGATTTGGAATCAGCGATGCAGAAATATAAAGAAATAGTTCTAAAACCTCATGCAACAGAAAATGAAAAAAAAAGTTCCCCAGTGTTATTATTACATATTTCTTAAATTTATTAACTTAATGTGTTGACATGGTTTCAAGTGTTGCACTCAATGTAACACCATCTACACACCCCATCATGCCCTGCCATGCCCCATGCAAAGTCTCTTTCCACCCCCATTTTCTCGGGTCTACCCTACCTCTTCCTACCACCCCTCCTTCTGGCTGCTGCTACCCAGTTGTCTGTATATATGTGTACTGTGTATATTTGTTGACTAATTCCTTCACCTTCTTTGATCCAGTTCCCTCTTCCTTCTTCCCTCTGACAGCTGTCCATCTGTTCCCTGTCACCCTGCCTCTGTTTCTGTTTTGTTCCTCAGTTTAGTGTGTTCATTAGCTTCCATATAATAGTGAGATCATATGGTATTTGTCTTTCTCTGCTTGGCTTATTTCACTTAGCATAATAACCTCCAGGTCCATCCATACTATTGCAAAGGGTAAGATTTCCTTCTTTTTTATGACTGTGTAGAATTCCACTCTGTAAATGTACTGCAGCTTTTTTATCCGCTCGTGACAAATACTTGGGCTGTATCCAGGTCTTGGCTATTGTAAATAATGCTATAATGAACATGGGATGCATATCTTCTTTTGATTTGGTGTTTTTGGGACTCTTAGGATATATTCCTAGAAGTCAGATACCTGGGTCATAAGGCAGTTTTTTTAAAAATTTTTTTTTGGAAACTCCATACTGTTTCCCACAGTGGTTGCATGAGTCTGTCTGCATTCTCACTAACAGTGCAGGAGGGTTCCCTTTTCTCCACACCCTTGCCAGCACTTGTTTGTTGATTTGTTAATGATAGATGTGAGGTGATATCTCATTGTGGTTTTAATTTAAATTTCTCTGATGATTGATGACATTGAGCATTTTTTCATGTGCCTATTAACATCTATCTGTATGTCCTCTTTGGAGATGTGTCTATTCAGGCCCTTTATACATTTTTAATTGTATTGTTGGTCTTCCTGGTGTTTTTATAAATTCTTTATAAATTTTGGTTATTAACCCCTTATCAGATGTATTGGTGAATATATTCATCCATATAGTGGGTTGTCTTTTTATTTTGTTAGCGGTGTCTTTTGCTGTGCAAAAGCTTTTTATTTTAATGTAGTCCCACTTGTTTATTTTATTTTCTTTATTTCACTTGCCCAAGGAGATATATTGGCAAAAATAATGCTACAAGAGATGTCTGAGATTCCACTGCCTATGTTTTCTTCTAGGATTTTTATAGTTTTGCGACTCACATTTAAGTCTTTTTTGCATTTGGAGTTTATTTTTTGTGAACAGTGTAAGTTGGTGGTCTAGTTTAATATTTTTTCATGTACCTGTCCAATTTTCCCAACACCATTTATTAAAGAGACTGTCTATACTCCACTGTATACTCTTGCCTCCTGTGTCAACTATTAATTGACCATTAAGGCGTGGGTTTATTTCTGGGTTCTCTGTTCTATTCCATTGATCTGTATGCCTGTTCTTAGGCCAGCACCAGACTGTTTCGATTACAATAGCCTTGTAATATTTTGTGTTAGTTTCAGGTGTGCAGCATCATGGCTAGATAATCATATACTTTACAAAGTAATTCCCCCCAATATTTCAAGTACTCAACTGACACCCTACGCATTTATTACAATATTACTGACTGTATTCCCTATGCTGTACTTTACATCCCCATGACTATTTTATAACCACCAATTTGTACTTCTTAATTCCTTCATCTTATTCAACCAGCCCCTCAAACCCCACCTCTGCCAATCATTAGTCTGTTTTCTGCATCTATGAGTATGTTTCTATTTTGTTTGTTTGTTCCTTTATTTTTTTCTTCAGATTCCACATATCAGTGGAGTCATACAGTATTTGTCTTTCTCTGAGTTATTTCACAGAGTAATTCCAGACGTGAAGTGCAAGTTAGGTAAGGAATTATTAACAAATGACTATGTTTCATTAATAATTGCTGACAGTCAGTGAATCTTAACACAGTTTCTGTTTTGTAACAAACTCAAAACTAAATTCTACTAGACTGAAGTCTCCAACTGCAATTAGTTTTCTTATTAATGTCATCAAAAATCAGTTCATATTAATAGAATTCTGTTTTAGTTCTGGGCTTTCAGAATCATATGTATGAAGGAAACATTTGCCTTTTTTTTTTTTTTTACTGTCTAGCTGTTTCCTCCATTTATTAATCATATCTTCTGATGTACCCAAAACATTATTAAAAGTCACAGATGCTGGAGTCAGACATGCCTGGATTTGAATACTAGTTCTTCAATTTTCTTTACTTTGTGTTCATGAGCAAGTTAGTTAACCTCTTTGAACATCATTGACACAACTTCCAGAAGCTCTTTTGAGGATTGAATGCTACAATGCATTTGCCGTGTCCCAAACAGTGGGACAGAGTAGACAGTGAGAGCCATCCTTCCAGCTCAACCCAGCTTTGCCATCATCTCAGTTCACTTTTAAGGAGCAGTAAATACAGCTCAATTCAGTTATTAATAAAAATTCATAAAGCTCCCATTGCTCTCTACACATTCCCTCAGAAACGTTTAGTAAGCTGTTAGCAATTTTAAAAGCAAAGATAAGAGTATTTTATTTTTTTGCAAATTTCTTTTTGTCTTTTGAACTATATTTTATCTTTTAAAGATTGAGATAAAATGAGGGAAAAGACAATTATGTTGGGGCAAATGTGGACAGAGAACCGATTTTAAAACTGAGTAGTAAGAAAGATACTTGGTGAGTAACAAGAAAAGGAGCAATATTAATCAAAGTCTGTTTTTTAATGATAAGTTTCATGCATATAGATGTATTTATATTATAGAATATTTAGTTTATAGAGATATTAGTTTTGTTATTTATTCTTCTTTTTCCCTATATTTTTTGGTCACTATTTTTAGATGGGTTAAAGAATGCTTTTATCAAGGTCCAATCAGAGTACACGAGAGAATTGTAGATTAATTTGAGGAAAGCACAGCAAGCAGGGTTGAGCTACATTGACGGATGGACAGGATGATGCTCCCGTGTTTGGGTACTGAGCACTCTTGTACTCACTCTTGAATAAACTCTTAGAGATTCATCCTCAAATCCTCAACTCAGTTTGAGAATCGTTGGTCTTTTTTTTTTATTAAAAACAAATCTTTTTTTAAAAAAAATTTTATTTTATTTATTCATTTTAGAGAGGAGAGAGAGAGAGAGAGAGAGAGAGAGAGAGAGAGAGAGACAGGGGGGAGGAGTTGGAAGCATCAACTCCCATATGTGCCCTGACCAGGCAAGCCCAGGGTTTCGAACCAGCGACCTCAGCATTTCCAGGTTGACACTTTATCCACTGCGCCACCACAGGCCAGGCAGAATCATTGGTCTTTTGACACATTTCTAGAAGTATACCTGGCTGGACACTCCTGAGGTGCTCTCATGGTCATTAATTGTATATGTCAGCATATTAAAGGCCCTCAGGAGCCATGCTATAATGAAATCCATATACTACCTTTTGAGAACATTATTTGACCACAGAAACCCCATCAGCTAACACCCAACACATAGTTAAGGAAACAGTTGATGAAAAATAAAATCCATTAGAATCTGAAGATTCTCATCTATCACTACTAATCCACCTCAGGTATTTATTGAATGTCGGCTGGCTGCCTGTTATGGTTGGGTTCATTGGATGTAAAAGAATTATAAGATACAGTTCTTTACCCCAGAGACAAATACAGGAAAACAATTAAGGAAATGCTGACTGCTGAATGGCAGTTCTCTGTGAACTGTTGGTCCTCTGCAGGTCCAAGGGCATTTAACTGACATTTGTATGGAGAACCAGTATTGGGCATTGCTTATGTCAGCACTGGCATTCAATAATAATACCAGATAGAAGAAAGAAAGGAGAGAGGATGGAGAGGCACTATCTGTACTGTATGGTAGTATATTTTGGCTCATATATGCCTATTGGGAGAGAGCCAGTGTGGGCTTCACAGATGAGGTTGGACCAAAGTTGGGTCACAAAGAGTAGATGAGGATACTTTAGCCATCACTGCAGAACATTAGAATTGGAAATAGACTTATTGGAAATGTCGGGTGCATCACACCTAACCTAACCCATATTCAAACACTGTTCTATAAGGATAGTGGTCTATCTGGCTTATTGTTTGGGCCCCAGAATACAAGCTGTGGTTGTAAAGGTGTTCTTTGATTCACATAGAAGTGGTAAGAGAAATATGGTTCATTACTTTGCCTAAAACAACGGAATGTTCTGGGGTGGGACATGGCGCTGCCCCGGTCTAATTAAAACGGTAGTATAAACAGACATAATACAGAGGCAGCCTGTCACAAGGCTTCCTAGATGAACTTTCAGGTTTTTTGGATAATGTCTAAAGAAATAAAAATTTTTCTTTGAAACCTATATTGGCCTAATCAATTTTCTAGGTGCCAGCTCATCAGTTTCCCTGAAAAATGCACAGTCTGACTGTGTTTTTACTTCTCTCCATTTGTATAAATCCTGCTTTTTTTCTTTGTTCCTTGATTCATTCTGTCAACAGACTCTCTCACGTGTGTGTACACAATTTGTGTGCAAATAAGTAAGTGACTCAGTTATTTTCTAACAAGGACTCTCATCCTGAGCCCTTGTCCACTGGATCCTCAGGGAAAAATAACTGAAAGCCCAATTCAAGTTAAAGCTTTGTCAGATGCGATAATTTAAGTAATTATTTTCGGTCATTCCGTCTCTCATATTCACTCTCCGGTACACTGTTGGTGTCTTTCAGGTAGTCCATGGAAGAAGGGGCTGTGTGTTTTGATATTCTGAAGGCTTTGGGGGAAGGCACTCCTGGCCTTGTGCTGGCCCATTAGAATGCATGGGTTGTCATGCATGGCAGCTCTGGCCAGTGGGAGGATGTCCCATGTTCACACGGTGGCTGGATGCTCTTCTGGCCCACAGTCTGTAAACCTGTAGCCCACTCATGTGGCTCAGGCACTCTTTATGGTGGTGCTTCTCATGATCCAACCTAACCTTGACTTCCTTGAGATGAGGGCTCCTCCTCTGAGGTCTAATTGAGACACCCATTCAGCCCTGGCTTCAGTGCTGCTTTCGCTAAGGGGCGTCTTCCCCTCTCTGCACCAACCTTCCCAGCCTAGCACTCAGCTACTTCCCTGTGCTAAGACACGCAGAAACCAAGGGTAGTTGGGGAAATCCAAACTTTCGACTTCTCTTTGCCTGCCTGTCCCATGCCATCGGTCAATGTGACTGTGTCCTATGTTCCCACAGAGCAGCCTCCCCATGTCCATATTGAGGGGAGAGGAACAGGAGACCCCTCTGCCCAAGGACTTTTCCACTTTTAGTACCTTTGAGCTTGTCTCCCGCTCCCCCAGACATGACACCCCATAGAAAGGGAACTTAGCACTTAACTCCTCTGGCTTTTAAAATTCCCTGGATCTCTGAGACTTCTTCTTTTATTTCTTCTAGGCCAGAGGGAGGTAGGCTTTTATTTTATTTCTACACATTCCTGATTCCAGCAAAGGCTGTCAGTCATGTAAATTATTCCTCATTTATAAGGGGAAATGGGCTGAGTCTCCCAAGTTTAGCCTTTGAGATGCTGACTGAGTAGAGTAAGGATTTTCTTGAGAGGAAGAATCTCTCAAACCAACAGACTTGTTTGCAAAGATATCATTTTGTTGCACGATTTTATTATATTATACATATCAGAAACAATCTTATTGTGACAAATTCTAGGGATGCCTGGGACAGTTTGGGCAGCCCATATTTGGAAGACAAAAAAGAAAAGCCTGTTGACAATTTTTAAATCATTAGGCCTGTTCCATTACCCATTTTAATACCTGAAGGGCTACTTTAAACATGACACATTATAAAGGTATACATACGGCTCACAAAAATTAGGGGTTTATTTCAAAATGAACATGAAGCTTTAAAATAGCCCCTCATTTTGTGAGCAGTGTATTTGAATTGGAGACCTTGAGCTGCAACAAATAGAGACTCGTTACGATCTTGTAGAGTAGTGAAGCATTTCCTGTGAGGACATACAAGACATTACTGTTACGGTGTATTGTTTGCAATCAGTGGGATCTGTCCCAGGCTGCCTTAGGCAAAAATATAATTTAATGGGATGGCAGGTGTTAGTATATAGAATTTAAGGAAAGATCAAAGAGGTGCTGTAGAGGTAAGTGTAAGAGGTCCAGACATCTGGATCTAAGAGACAGTTTTTTTCTGGTTACTGTTTATAGGACAGGTTCTTTCCAACTGCTTCTGTCTCTGCAGCTTCCCTCCTGACTCAATCTCTGAAGAGAGAGGATGATTGGTCTGGGGGTCAGAGGTCGACTCCCTGGCCAGCATGGCACCGTCTCTCCAAAACTGCAGTAGCAGAAGAAATAGAGGAGAGAGTCAGCTGGTTCCAGAGAGTAGGGTCCAATCAGTTTAGGACGTGTGTCAATTCCCATGATGATAGAATGTTTAAATTGAACATTTTTAATCTGGCTACTGAGTCAGGACTAACTCAGCACCGCTTTCCTGAAAGACATTGAAGGGCTAAAATTTTTCATGGTTACTTTTTTAAAACACAAGAAAGAAAGATTTTAAAGGCAGTTGAAGTTTCTTTAAATGTTAAACAGATTGAAGATAAAGTATTATGGAGATTTCGCTTTTACATGCATTTAGACAAACTATAAATATATATGTTTTTTATAAATAAATTTTTATTTTAATGGGGTGACATCAATAAATCAGGGTACATATATTCAAAGAAAACATGTCCAGGTTATCTTGTCATTCCATTCTGTTGCATACCCATCACCCAAAGTCAGATTGTCCTCTGTCACCTTCTATCTAGTTTTCTTTGTGCCCCTCCCCCCCCTCCCCCTCTCCCTCCTTCCCTCCTCCCACCCCCTGTAAACACCACACTCTTGTCCATATCTCTCAGTCTCATTTTTATATCTCACCAATGTATGGAATCCTGCAGTTCTTGTTTTTTTCTGATTTACTTATTTCACTCCGTATAATGTTGTCAAGATCTCACCATTTTGTTTTAAATGATCCGATGTCATCATTTCTTATGGCTGAATAGTATAACATGGTGTATATGTGCCACATCTTCTTTATCCAGTCTTCTTTTTTTTTTACAGTGATTAAAGCCTTTAAGCAAACTCTTGGCCAATACAGCAAGAATCCATAAAAGAGTAGTGTCCTTAACATGTTCACCAAGTCCAAGTTGGCACCAACACCATTCCAAATCCCTGCGAATGCAACCCAACCCCAGTTCAGTCCGTTAGGAGCTGTCACAAGGAGTAGGAGTCCAGAAAAAGTCCAGATCCAGGAAAAGTCCGCCTGGCACTGGAATTGTTGTCACAATTCTATACTTTGCAGTTCCAATGACCGCTGCTTCTAGCTGGTAATGATTCAGGTAGACTGGAAAAGCCATCTGCAGCATGTGTGGAGATGGAGCCTCTGTTCTCCTCTTCCTGGAGAGATGAGAGCAGGGTGCTTTTCCCTGGAGCTCTGCGACTGTGGCTTGGTAAAGAGAACCTTGGGATACACTAAGCTGAGTGGCAAAGGTAAATTCACAATAGAAGTTGGCAAAAGGGGGAGAGAGAGCTCTAAATTAGGAGTAGGTCCCAGCCTGAAATATGAGTGGGGCATTGAGGTAGGAAGGATAAAGGAAACACTATATATTAAACAAAGCAGCAGAAAATAGGACTATCAACACCCATAACAGAGATCTTTGAGGGAAGAATAAAAAACCTGACTATTCAGGCAAGACATAGTTAAGTGGCCCTTGTGCAAATGAGATCAGTTTACCTGCTTCTTGGAAGAAATACCCTAGGCTCGTCCACAGTGTCATAGATGGGGCCGATGGCCCTGGGCACCTTCAGCCTTCAGTGGCAAACCCCAGCAATCTGGGCGAGGTTAGGTCATAGGTGGCTGGAGCAGGGCTGGAAGAGACTGAACTCTCCCTTAGAGGAGCGAGGGAGAAGCCTACCTTCCAGTGTACCTGTTTCCTCACAGCAGAGGCATATAAGTCTGGCAGGCTTTAGCTCAATGACCTTCCTTTCCACTATTGAAGCAGGACCCAGATGGCATCCTATGAGACCCCTTTGGGGCTTTGGAGCCTTTAAGGGTGTATCCTAAAAGCTGGTAGTTCCCCTGATCTCTATTGGGTTTTTTCTGCCTCTTGGTATCTTAAAGGCCATGCTCAGAAGACCTCGCTGAGGGGTTTGAGGATCCCCATCCGCCTATATAAATCTTTTCCATATATCTGGAGCTATTTGGAAAAAGACAAAACAGTGTTATTAGCTGGATCAAATAAAGAAGGTAGTAGTTTGCAGGAAAAAAAGATTTGGCGTCTCCTGTTCATCAGCATTCAAAAGAAATTTAAAATTTTTTTAAGTGAAAAGCATGATATGGTAGACCCATAGGAGTTCCAGGATATGACTCCCCCTTTTTAAATTTTTTTAAATTGACCTTAAAATATTTGCTGGGTACACTTTAATAATACCTTGACTTTAAAGATTGTAAGAATGACAAAATACAGTAAATGCTTTTGCTCCATGTGCAGGAGCATTGTCAGTTTAACCAGTTTAGGAAATCCAATAATAGAACAGTGCATACAGACAATGAGCTATAACATGCTTAGCAGCCTCTCCTGTTCTGACAGAGGTTACTATAAATCCAGAATAGGTATCCACTGTAACGTGGACATACGACTGTTTGCCAAATGAAGGTATATGAGTAACATCCATTTGCCAAAGTTGTCCTGGTATAGGTCCTTGAGGGTTAACTCCAAATGAAGGGGCAGATTGTATTATAGGATCCCTTGGACAGGATTTCCCAATCTGCTGTTCTGCTTCCCGAGAAAGTTGAAACTGTTTACACCAGGCTGCAGCGTTCTGGTGATGAATAGTATGAGACTGAATTGCTCGATCTGTCATGGTTGCTCTAAATAATTTTCTTTTGGGTAGCTTGATCAACAAGGACATTCCTAGGCCCTGGCATGTTGGCTCAGTGGTAGAGCATTGGCCTGGCATGCAGGAGTCCCGGGTTCAATTCCTGGCCAGGGCACACAGGAGAAGCACCCATCTGCTTCTCTACCCTTCCCCCTCTCCTTCCCCTCTGTCTTTCTCTTCCCCTCCCACAGCCGAGGCTCCATTGGATCAAAAGATGGCCTGGGTGCTGGGGATGGCTCTGCAGCCTCTGCCCCAGGTGCTAGAATGGCTCTGGTTGCAACATAGCAACACCCCAGATGGGCAAAGCATCCCCCCCTGGTAGGTGTGCCAGGTGGATCCCAGTCGGGTGCATGTGGGGAGTCTGTTTGACCGCCTCCCCGTTTCCAACTTCAGAAAAATACAGAAAAAAAAAAAAGGGCATTGCCTTGTGCTAAAGCTCTGGGGAGCATGGAGTGAGCTCGAGTATGTCCTATAAAACATGGAGCTCTATGTTGACATACTAGTGTTTGAAGAAGGAGGAACTGCTGAAATAGTTCATCAGCATTTGTCCCTATGACCGCAGTCTTTATAATGGAAACACCGTAAGTAAATATTTGCTGTCTGTATATAGATTAAAGGGGAATATGGCAAATGCTGAAAAGCCATGATCATGGCATATAATTCTAGAATTTGAGCTGAACTATCAATATTTTTGAATAATGTTATTTTAAAATGGTTGTGATGTGCTTATGTGCTTATTTTCTAGTTTCAAATATTATGAATATTTCTCTTATAAATTTGCCTTTAAAACAAATGTCCTCTATAAGCAATATGCTGTGGTAAAAGTAGCATTTTTAAAAGAATTATCAGTGATCGGCGAGGAGTCCCTGGCTTTGGAAGACCCAGGCTGTATGAGCCATGATTGTTGCCCAATGTCTCAGAGCTCATCTGCGGCAGTTGGAAGCCACAGCCAGTTTTGACTGAAAGATTCTGTTTTTCTGTTTCTTCCCTACTCCAAAAAGGCAAGCTTTTTTTTTTTTTTTTAGTTTTATTTTTTTTTATTTTTTATTTTTTTTATTTTTATTTTATAATTTTATTTTTTTAATGGGGTGACATCAATAAATCAGGATACATATATTCAAAGATAACAAGTCCAGGTTATCTTGTCGTTCAATTATGTTGCATACCCACCACCCAAAGTCAGATTGTCCTCTGTCACCTTCTATCTTGTTTTCTTTGTGCCCCTCCCACCCCCTATCCCTCTCCCATTCCCCCCTCCCCCCCGTAACCACCACACTCTTATCAATGTCTCTTAGTTTCACTATTATGTCCCACCTACGTATGGAATAATACAGTTCCTGTTTTTTTCTGATTTACTTATTTCGCTTCGTATCATGTTATCAAGATCCCACCATTTTGCTGTAAATGTTCCGATGTCATCATTTCTTATGGCTGAGTAGTATTCCATAGTGTATATGTGCCACATCTTCTTTATCCAGTCATCTATTGATGGGCTTTTTGGTTGTTTCCATGTCCTGGCCACTGTGAACAATGCTGCAATAAACATGGGGCTGCATGTGTCTTTACGTATCAATGTTTCTGAGTTTTGGGGATATATACCCAGTAGAGGGATTGCTGGGTCATAAGGTAGTTCTATTTTCAGTTTTTTGAGGAACCACCATTCTTTCTTCCATAATGGTTGTACTACTTTACATTCCCACCAACAGTGTATGAGGGTTCCTTTTTCTCCACAGCCTCTCCAACATTTGCTATTACCTGACTTGCTAATAACAGCTAATCGAACAGGTGTGAGGTGGTATCTCATAAGGCAAGCTTTTTTTGTTTTGTTTTGTTTTGTTTTAAGTGAGTGAGAGAGAGAGACAGATAGATGTGGAACAGACAGACAAGAAGGGAGAGATGAGAAGCATCGATTCTTAATTGCGGCACATTAGTTGTTCATTGATTGCTTTCCCATATGTGCCTTGATCAGGGGGCTCAAGCCAAGCCAGTGACCTCTTGCTCAAGCCAGCAACCTTGGGCTTCAATGAAACCAGAGAGCTTTTGGACTCAAGCCAATGCCCATGTGGTCATATCTATGATCCCAGGCTCAAGCTGCCAACTCCACACTCAAGCTGGTGAGCTGGTGCTCAAGATGGATGAGCCCACGTACAAGCCGGTGACTTCAGGGTTTCGAACCTGGGTCCTCAGTGTCCCAGGCCGATGTTCTATACACTGTGCCACCACCTGGTCAGGCCATAGTAGCAATCTTGAGTGTTTTGTTTTATTGAAAGTACTTACGTGAGACAGTCTGGTCAGAAGTGGGGGCTAGGTCAGAATTTACTTAAGGGATCTCCAAGATGAGCAGAGTTAAGCATAAATAGGTAGAAAGGATGGGGCTGAGCCAAGGCAATGCTAAGAACGAAGTCCTCCATTATGCCCTCATTTGCATATTACCTTCAGCTCACATTTAAATTCAGAAATAAATTTTGATATGGGAGGTGGGGTCACAATAACTATCTAATTCTTGTTCCCAGCATGAAAGATTCCTTCCAGTCACACCATCGCCTTAGACTGACTCACCTGCATTAGCTATACTCTTTCTCTCTGCTTATCTTGCAGGGCTCAGCTGGTCTTCTCTTTTCTGCTTCCCAAAGTCATGTCAAGTCATTTCACTATTTTATTGAGAATGAATTTAATCATGTAATTAATTACTGAGTTGTATTATTAATTAATATTTACTAATAATATCCTTTCATATCATCACTTCTCCTCTTCCTAGCTTGATACTACCCATCATTTTCCTTCCATCTCCAACCACTCTGTATCCAAATAATATTTCTGTTCTTTATACTTGTGAATTGTATTGTTCTTACCTCCATTTGACAATTAATTGTGATCTACCTCATGTCATTTATTGTCATTTTCTATTGCTTTTGTTTCTTGGACATATCTCACTTTGATGTTGACCTGTTTGTACCTGTAAGAATGTCTAGCCTGACTAGGGGATGGCACAGTGAGTAGAGTGTTGGACTGGGACTCAGAGGACCCAGATTCAAAACCCTGAGGTTATCGGCCTGAGCACGGGCTCACCAGCTTGAGTTCAGGGTTACTGGGTTGAGTGTGCAATCAAAGACATGACCCCATGGTCATTGGCTTGAGCCCAAAGGTTGCTAGCTTGACCCTAGGTCACTGGCTTTAGCAAAGTGTCACTCATTCTGCTGTAGCCCTCCCAGTTAAGGTACATATGAGAAAGCAATCAACGAACAACTAAGATGCCTCAATGAAGAATTAGAATTGATGCTTCTCATTTCTCTCCTTTCCTGTCTGTATGTCCGTCTATATCTGTCCTTGTCTCTGTTCCAAAAAAAAGAAAAGGAATATCTAGTTCAGTTGTTGCCTGTGGAAGTGTGTTATAGTATTTAACGTTGTGGTTTTCTCAATGATGAGAGGACATGGGATCAGTTGGATTCAGGTATAAGTTCCCAACTTTCTTCTTTCCTACTACTCCAACTTTAATGAAGGCTAAGTTGTTGTTTGAAGATTCCAGAGAGCACCCACGCCATGAGGACCATTTAAAAAAACATATTCACATGCATTTTTGTATTTGCTCAATATTATTATAAACTTTGAACCTTGGTCTGGTGTTTCTCCATAGTCTCCCATTTGATTCTGATTAAATGGTTGATTTTAAATAAATTTTAAGATGAAATAAATAAGATGTTAATAATATTTTCATGTCTTACTAATTTTAAGTTTGGTTAAGTTCTGAAGAATATTTAAATTAATTTTAAGTCAAAAGTAGTTCAAATTTCTTTAACAGATTACAACTCTTGAATACATGAAGTCATTTCTTAAACAAATTCACACACACACACACACATTCACTCTCTCTCTATCTCTCTCTCTCTCACTTATAAAACCACATTTGAGAGTCCCAAGAATCACCCTTCATATTTATGGCATATAGGAGCATATAGTATTTGACGAGTTTGATTTTGTACATTTGAATTTTTCTAACCATTGCTAATATTTTGGTTTCATCTTAGCTGACATGTAGAAAACCAAAAATATCAACCTGATCCATTTATTTTTTTATTATTATTATTTTTTAACTGGATCCATTTAAAAATGATACAGATTCATCATTATTTAATTCCTTTACCAAATTGTGTGTGTGTGTGTGTGTGTGTGTGTGTGTGGTCATTCTTTATTGATTTCAGTAGTGCATTTCCAGACACAATTATTTAAGTTGACAAAATTCAGAGTTTTTCCTGGTCATCCATGATACCAGACAGTGGCTTCCTCACACTCCTCACAGCCACCTCCTGTTCCCATACATAAATGGCAGCCAGCAATGGCTGGAAACAAAGGGCTCTCTCCCAGCCCCTGAATACAGTGACATTCATTCTGAAAGAAGCAGGGGCAGCTTTTTGAAAGCCGACTTCTTCAGCTCGACAATAACACACAATGAGTTATTGACTTGTTTATATACGGAGCTCTTTTCAGTAACTAACTCTGACTCCCACAGTCTGGACAAATGATTGATTTCGTGGTTAGAAAAAGAGAAAGCTCTTGCGCTCAACTCTGTAGTGCAAACTACTTCTTCCCCATTTGTTCCTTAACTGAATAGGACCTTATTAAAATGCACTTTCCAAAAAAATACCTGCAGCTGGCCTTTATAACCATGTTTTGTATATATAAATAAGTAATTTGTCCCAGTCTTTTGTATATTAACAGACCATTGGGAAACTTGTCAATATATATGAAGGCTGATTGTCCTGTTGTTTATGCTAAACTGTATTGCCTGTATTGATCTGCATGTAAAATATGGATCAAATCATTTATTAATTAATCAATATTTACTGGTCAAAAACTTAGCTTTCTGATAGAAAGATGAATTTAATTTTTCTTGTTGGGTTATGTTGATTTATTAAGGACTTTATACACAACACATTTTATTCACTTCACATTTGAACCATTAATTGTTTTTCTGAATACAGAGACAACTACATGCAGAACTACAGTTCAGAACGCTGAGAGTCTGGTTGGAATAATAGGCTCTTCCCTGTTTGGCTAGTACTTAAAGGAAATGTCAATATGAATTAGGTAGACAGAACACACCAGCTTATTTGATTGCTGTACCTTTTCTAAAGATATTAATGATTAGACTCTAATGTTTACTTTAGCAGTATTTTCTCCTATAAAATAGAATTTAAAAAAATCTTATTTTGAAAGGTTTACACAATTAGCCTTTAAATGGTATTTCTCTTTCTCTGTCTGACTTGTTTTACTTAGGGTAATGCCCTCAAGGTTTATATTTTCTGTTGTTGTTTTTTTTTTAATTTGAAGTTTCTATTCTGAGTGCAGAACATTGTGGACATCACTTATCCGTAGAGTCACCAGGAGTCAGGGCCCACTCAGTGGCACGTAACAGATACACTCTCTTTATGCACAAAAAAATCTAGTTTCAGAAATTTCAATCCCATTGACAAAAATAATATTTTATATATATTTAGATGAGAACAGCAGATCAAAAGCATCTAGTTTTGTTTCAATGAAAAAACAATATGCTCCCATCTAAAGTGACAGGAGAGAAGGATCCTACTAAGGTCGTGTCCTGGGACTTGAGGGAGAGATGCTATTAGCACTGCATATTATTCATACCTCAGGGTGAAAATGCACTCTCTGAATTTGATTTTTTACTTTCAATAGCTTTCCTTAAATGATTTTATTAAATCTCTCTCTCTCTCTGGTCTGTTTCCCTAAAAGGCCCACGTGTGTATCCTTATTTTTGGTTGACCATTTCATTTCTAGTATCTTGCTAAATTCTCTGTCTGGTACTATGTATATGGTACTTTTCAGTAACATTGATATTTTCCCCCCTCAAGTTTATGTAGATTAGTACAGTATTTCTTAGAATGTTGAGTTTGAGAATGTAGGTGAGTTTTCCAAATGTAGTTCTTTCAAAGGTAAAGAATCTCCAACTTTTTATAATAAAAGTTCCTTGGAAGCAGTTTTAAATATCAGGGTTAGAATCTGACTTTCTACTGTGACATCAAAGAGTCCTGTTATTATGCTTTGTTTTGTTTGCTTCCCTTCAAAAATATCTGCTGTGGATGCTTTTGCCATTGAAAATTAATTTTGTGAAGACCGGATGAGCTTGGTGAATAGTTCCCCAGTCACACTCCAACACACTTCTCTCCTCTTGCGGTAAGACTCCCCCAGTAAGGAAATGACTATGGAGCCTTGACGTGGTATGGTGCACCAGGGCTTACAGATTGGCTTCCACGAATGGAAGTTGAGTTTGCTATTTGGCTTTTTGTAATATTATGTCTTACGTATTATTTCAGCACAGAAAAAATATTCCTTAGGGAGAATGAGTCTAAAAACAGTCTCCCATGATACTTTTCCCTTAGTTTTATTGAGATATAATTGACATATGACCTTGTATAAGATTTAGGTGTATAGCATATGCCTTTCATGTAGTGAAATAATAACCACAATAAGTTTAGTTAATATTCATCACTTCATATAGATACCAAAAAACCCAATGTTTTTTGTTTTTCTTTTACTTTGCATTGAGAACTCTTAAGATCTACTCTCTTGAAACTTTCAAATATACCATACAGCCTTGTGAACTACAGTCATCATGTGGTACATTACATGATTTTTTAAAAGCTTTTTATCAGTAGTTCTCAATCTAGGACAAGAATCAGCAAACATTGCCTACTGTCCATATTCAGCCTGCCACTTGTTTTATTGAGGCATAGCTATACTCATTCGCTTATGTATTGTCTATTTCAAGTTCTAAGGTCTTAACTGAGTAATTGCAACAGAGACTATATGCCCTCACCAAGCCTAAAATATTTACTATCTGGCCTTTACAGAAATGTTTGTCAACTACTTATCTAGGCTGGTCATCAGACTCACCTAAAGATTCCTAGGCCTTCCCCTTCTACCAGAACACAATCTCGGCTATACTGAGCTGTATCACACATCAGTGGATTAAGAGTTCACAGGTTTGATATTATTCGTGTAACATACATACATAGTTAAATTGAGGAAACCATATTGTTGGCTCCACCCCAATTTTATCCCAGGTAGGTCTTCAGGCAGAATGTAGATTAAAGATTCACATTAACTCAAACATAATTTGTCAGGCATACTATTGAGAAAGCTATTTAAAACAACAACAACATTACCAAAACCAAGCAAAAAACATGGTGATTGTTCATTTTTAATCCTCAATAAGGAGATACAATATGGCAAGTCCATTGCCTGAGAATTTTTCAAGATTCTAGTTCAGAAGACAGGCTATTTTCTTTCTTTCTCTTAATGCCAATCTGTTGAGTGAATATTATTGTGTGAGTTTAGCTTTTTCCTGTTGTTGAAAATAGTATTTGGTTCCATGGGGAATGTAATGAAAAAGTATAGAGTAGGCTTCATTCACCTTTTTATAACGAATGTTAGTGGCAGTAGCAGAAGACCTTTATCTGGCTTTGTAAATGGAGCGGATCGGAGGTAACTGTTCAGGTATTTAAGATATATTATCATTTGTCGTGAAATATTATGGGCCATTTTGTACTTTCTAGAGTGTTTGAATCGACATTTTCTTTTGGTTTATGTCCTTGAATTTTTATCCTGATGTAACAGCAGCCAATTTATTCCCTACTAGCAATAAAAGACTTTACTAGGAAATGTCAGCCTTGTTTTAAAAAGCTGCTATGCTCATTTTAATAAATTGCCTTTAAATAATTCTTATCATTGTCAAATGTCTGCAATGAAAGACTCCATCCCAAGTCATATTTTAGTAAATTTAAAGGCAACCAAGAGTGGAAGTGAAAAATTCAATGTTAAATGTTTTAAATATAAAAATGAACATTCAACTTAATTTCAATGTAATTCATTTTCACACAAGTCTGTGACAAATTAATTTGAAATTATCTTTCATGATTATGCTAAATTAGTTATTTGAATGAATGTTACTACTAGGTTTAAATAGGTGCCTATTTATTTATTTATTTATTATTTGTTTGTTTGTTTTCTAGTTGAACTTGGCCATGGGTGAACAGAAAGAGAAAATTACTGAAAAATTCATTATTTCAATGACAGCAAAGGAACACTATAAGGCACAAGAAGAAGTAAGGAACTTACTTTTTAAACTATATTATGACATCACAATGAACACTGCCTTTAAAATTAAGACAAATTTTACTTGGTCTAGTAGTGTACCAATTATAGTTACTGGATAACAACATAATGGAAAAAAAATTGGTCAACACTTGAAATCATTTTAATGATATAGGCAGCTTGAAAAATAATTCTATGCTTGAAAGAATAAGTCATATATAATTTTCTGAAACATATTTATAAATAATTTCTCATTAGTTTCCTAATTTAGGAAATTATTACATGTGGCTTGAATCTGGAAATTATAAAAATATGCTAACAAAAGAACCATTAAAATATCATTGAACTTTAAGTACTACATCTTGTTTTTATTTTCTGACTTTCTAGGAATAGAATTATTGTGATAGATTTTAGAAATGCTAACAACATTATCTTTTATCGAGGAAAAACTGTAGTTTACAAATGCCAAGTCTAAGTGAGCTAGTCAGAAGGTGCTGTTGGCAATATTGTAATGAAGGACAATTAAAGCAAGCCTTCTTCTCTCCAAAGCTCATGCTGTGAAGCTGACAGCATAGTCCATAAATGAAATTTTAATACAAAATTGGTGTTAGACAAAAGGGGGAAATGACTCTTATGTAGTTTCCTGAAATACAAAAGCATTTAATCTTTCTGAAAAAAGATCATAGATTTGTTCATTTCCATGTAACCCTGTCAATAAATAAAATGTACAAGCAACTTCGGAAAGTATGAGTATTTAAAAATTAAACTTTCATGTAATTCTCTTTTGACATTTAGCAAATAAATCTACTCAAGCTTTGCAGTTTTAATATTTTCTTATTTTGATTATATATCTTTTGCTACCTACGTGTCAAAAAATTTTCCTGAGTGAATTTAAGTCTTTCATCAGAGGCTATGTTAATATTTGGTTGGTATATATTTCCAGTATTAAAGACTATATTGTAATCATTGATAAATAACCTCAGTAGAAAATATTTAATAAAAAATTCAACTTGAGTAATTACTAAGATGTAACAAATAACAATTGTATAGACTTAAGTTATAGTTCTGACTCATTACACATAATATTAATAATTTCAAAGAGTAGGTTGTTAATTATAAATTTTAAAAAAGTCTTCTGTTCATTTGAAAAGTGTTTTTTAATAACAGTTGGATAATTTTATTATATTTTTACAGTAAGTTTAAAATGATCACCATGTCTCTTGATACAGTAAACTTCAGAAAATGCAAATAAATATCTCTAATTAGTTTAATTAAAATTATATCTATAACACAAAGTATGACTAGAGATGAAATAAAAAGTAAAAGAATGAACAAATTCAGTATTGTTTCCCTTTTAAATATTGTAATTGTTTTGCTCTTGTATATTTTATGCAAAATTACAGTTTCAATGGGACTGAAAATTTGCAGTGGCCCAGAAAAATGATAATAGGACTAAATATACTATCTTGAATGCCACTTTGTTAGTAACAGTGGACAAGAAAATGATCTTCTCTGGAAAATCCAGCAGTATTGTGCATATTTGGTATTTCTTCTTTACTATCATCTTAATGTCTACTTAGTACCTATATACTTAACCATCCTTCCTGCACAGACTTATAGCTACATGATCAGTTGTGGCTCCAAATGCCTTTTGTTTGGTTCAGAAAGCAAATGCACAGTAGAGGGAGTATGTTTTGTGTGTGTGTGTGTGTGTGTGTGTGTGTGCACACATGTGTTTGGAAAAACCTCTAAATATATTCGATACACTATGAGAATAATTTCTGCATCATTACTTTGAAAGTGACTAGACTGATCCTGATTTGTAATTTCTAGTATTTTAGTTAGAAAAAGCCAATGACATCTAGTTTTGGTCCTAATTCATATACAGAGATATGAAGTTGTGATGGGGAAGAGAAATATAAAATTAGGGAGGAAAGGTTATTTTAATATTTATCTTTGTCCACAATTCACTTTTTTTTTTACAAAAATACTCTATTTTTAGATATTTTAAAACATAAACATCGCAAAACCTGAGTTATAGATTTATATAATTACCTATAGTTTTATATTAAAATCTGGTTTGATTTCATGTAATTTTTCCACATGGAAACTAGGAATAATAATAATGCATTCATCATAGGACCACTTTGAAGTGATGGCTTATATTAAACTACATCAAGCTTTTTAGAAATAGTCTGCTGGCAATCTGCATGTAATTTATTTTTGTTGGTTTAAGAATGTATTATTCCAGAATGTCTGAAAAGTAAATAACAAGGTGGGAATAGATGGGACTGAATTTTATTAAGAGAAATGCTTGTGAGAGAAAATAGGGAGAGCTGTGTTAAGGCTGGGAGACATGTTAGACTGAAGTGAACATGTGAAAAGGAAAGAGGAATGGAGGACTGGGTGGAAGCCTCCTAGACTGTTGTACTGTCTAAGGATGGTCCAGCAAATCTGGTGGCATATCCTTGAGCTAAAATTGGCTCAAGTCCTGAGACTCCCTGGGATAGACTTGCCTTAGTCTTCTCAGCCATTGCTACCAACTTGGTGTTGAATTTCAGAGCACAGTAGCTGCAACTCTTGGTCAGTTATGGTTCTGTAGACAGAAGTCAGTGAGGCACATTCTTATTGCTTCCTCAGAAGGTAGAGTTGACAACATTGTCATTGCCATCAACATAGTCCTATTGCCGGGTGAATAAAAAAGACTAAATATCTCTATTTTAATCACCTTTCCCCCCTTGAGTGGATAGGCATGTTAGATTCATGAATAAACCTAAAGGCAGCCCATGAGGGACTTATGATGGGACACAAGGTAGATTTCCTTTCAAAATATTTTACATTTCAGAAGTGGTCTAGGAAACTTAAAAAGTTGAGACAATCTGACTTTGGGTGATGGGTATGCAACATAATTGAATGACAAGATAACCTGGACATGTTTTCTTTGAATATATGTACCCTGATTTATTGATGTCACCCCATTAACATTAATAAAAATTTATTTATAAAAAAAGTGATAGAAACAAGAGCTGGTACACATGTCAGGATTCCGTGTAGTAAAACTGCAGCTTCCAAATCAAGACGTACTTAATTTTGCTTCCAGATTCCCATGTCTTTTCTAGTCTTCATTCTTTCAAGTCTGGGTTATGTTGCTTCTTAACCTAAATAGCACTGTGCTCTTGGGCCTGAAATAAAGAAGAGATTTTAGGAAATTTAAAATACTCATTTTCATCACCATGCCCCTTATTGATTCTTCTCAGTTGTGCTGTGCATTAGGAAGTTTCTTAGTCTTCAGTTAAAGCACTTACATGGCTTTGAGCCCATCCTGGGTATTACTTGTCAAGATGACATTCCTAACATGGGGGCTGATGCCCTTTGTGCTGGTTTCATGTGACAGTTCAGTGCAAAGTGCTCTAGGGTACTCCTTACTAATATGACAGGCTCAAGGTCACACAGAATTCAGGCAGACAACTGAACTCATCACTAGAAAATCCTGGAGCATTTCTAAGTCCCTGTAGCCAAAGTACAGTAATTCAGAATGTATGGTACAGAACGTACAACTTCAATATATATACACATTGATATATATACACATACACACATTTTAGAATAATTACAAACAAAATATTTTGTGCTGGCTCTAAATCATCTTGTGAATGAATTAAAGGCAAGGGTTTCATGAACATAACACAACGCATGACCAGGCCGCCCTACATGTTCTAGAAAAACCTCCGTGTACATTCACAGACAGGTGTACATTTGCATTCCTTCAGAAGTTTAGTTTGTTTCCTCCTCCAAATACTCCATTTTTTGTTACCTTCTGTTCATTTGTCACTCTCTGAAATTCTGTACAAGTGTCACTTCCATGCAGCATGTCCACGAAGAGTGAAGAGTAGAATGTGTAGGCTTTCCGCTGCACAATGAGATGGTGCATTTTTTTCAACATATGCATACGTAAGCCTTCTTTTGTGAATGGGACTGATAGGGTCAGATAATGTTTAAAGGGAAAGGCTTTATGTCTCTCAGGCCTCTATGTTTCCACATGGATGCTCCCACACACACATAGATTGAATTATGAACAGACCCATTAATGCTGGGATCACAAAAGGTCAAGTTTTGTCTTCTTTTACCCCTATTCACATTGCTTTTGTAGAGAGGGGGGAAAAAGGATTTGCAGAAAAAAAAAGATTCATGATGAAAATTTTTAAAGAACATTTTTCCCCTTTTAGCAACATCTGTGATTTGAAAAAAAATTATATTAAATAAAGTAATTCAGAAGTATTATATTACCTACTCTATTTTGGTATACGAGTTAGTTCATGTGTAGGATTATTTTTAAGGGTAACAAGTCATCATAATAACAGAACAAAATGTAGCACTTTGAGGATAAAGGACCTTATGAATATGTAAAGTTATAAAGTTTAATACAATTGGATGGAATTTTATGAAAATGTCAGTGGCAGGATTCTTTTTATATTTTCTAGTGTGTTTAAGGTATATTAAGTTTTGCTAGAATATTTTATTTGATGGTTTTAAGTTATTTTTTAAATAAACAGGTGATAATTGATAAAATTAAGTTTGAAATACTTTAATAAATAATCATAAAGTCAATAAAAATAGCAACAATTATAGAGGAATTTTGGGGGGAAATGAAGAATTCATAGGAAATGAAACTTTTAAGGCTTTAACCAACAGTCCTTTAGACTACAAATGACATCATCAGTTGTATGGTTGGTTGATTTCTGATGTCACATGAAATCTCCTATTGGTGAAAGACTATGGATTTTGACAGTAAAGCCAGTCATGTATAAAAATGTTCTCAAATCAAAGGCCAAAATTCTTTTTTTCTTTCTTTCTTTTTGGTGGCTTGCACAAACTGTAGTACATAAAATTAAAGAGAGTAGTATTACTAACTAGCAAAATACATTTTATGATACTTAGTATTATTTAGGGACTACAGAAAATTATACCTTCCTGAATTATAAAACACTGAAAATAGGTTCAAAGAGAGGATCAGTGCTTTTCAGAAATGGAGTCTTTCTAAATAAGGATTTTTGGATTTTAATTTTTGTCAGATACGTGTATGGACAAGTCAGCTGGACTGTTTTGGTCTCTAATTTTGGAATGATAAATATTATTATCCATCATTTTTTACTATAACATTATTAGAAGATAGTATGGTAAAGATGAGGCTGAAAACATTGACTAATAGTGAATCATTTCATCATTTCCAGTATTTTAAATATTACAACTTTCTTAAAGGTTTAAGAGTACTATGGAAAGCACAGAAATTTGTTTCAGAAAGTAAGAGAAAAAAATCTTGAATCTTGGTTACCGAGCTGAGGAATCTGGGGGAGCAACTGGAGGTTTCAGTGTGCTATCAGAGGGAGATTATTCAATTGAGATGGCAGCAGGGATTAGAGTGGGAGAAACCAGGGACGGGAGGACACTCAGTAGGTGTTTTAATAATTCAAGTAAGGGGTGATGAAGAGGAAATGATGGTTTAGACCAGTGTAGTGCTTAGAAAAAAGAAACAAAAGAGAGAAAATATATGTATTTAGAAGAAGGGTTGGCAAGCTACAGTCCTGGCCAAATTCAGCCCATCACTTGTCTTTCTTTTTTTTTTTTAATTATTTTTATTTATTTATTCATTTTGGAGGAGAGAGGGAGAGAATGAGAGAAGGGGGGAGGAGCAGGAAGCTTTAACTCCCATATGTGCCTTGACCAGGCAAGCCCAGGGTTTTGAACCGGCAACCTCAGCATTCCAGGTCAACGCTTTATCCACTGCGCCACCACAGGTCAGGCCACTTGTCTTTCTTAATAAAGTTTTATTGGAATATGTTGTTTTCATATTGTCTGTGTCTGCTTTCAAACTACAACTAGAAGGTTAAATAGTTTTAATGGAGATGTTTTAGCCCCTGAAATCGAAGATATTTATTATTTGGCCCTTAAAGAGAAAAAGTGTATCAATCTTTTATTTTGAAGAAAGTATTATTTAAAGAGAGAAGGTGATTTATTCCATAGGGACAAATAAGAGAGATACCAGAGAATAAAGAAAAATAGAAACCATTTTAACTAGCTTGTTATAATGTTTCTAAAATTCTTAGGGAAAGTTAAATATAGTTGAAGTAATAATATATAATAGAATATTATATATGTGTATTATATAAAGTGAATTTCTCCTTTTCATTTTTTTGTCACTACCCAATATTGACCAGTATTTATGTAAGAATTCAATCCATTTGAGAGAATATAATTTATAAAACAGTGAAGAATCAAAAGATGGTAATGATTTTTAATTTGTAAACTATATGAATTTAAAACATTCACTTACTATTTTTATATTCTCAGCATGTCTTATTAATCATCCATAGGTCAAATTTCTATCTCTCTTAAATATGTGATTATACATCTAGAAATTTAAAAATAAAGAGTACATATTGCTAAACCTTTGCTGTTTCTGGAAATGTTCTATGTATTATTCAGAAATTGACACATATTCAAAATGTTGTCTAGAATAGAACTCATCTTTGAAGAGTGGTTATTTTGGAAAATTGTATTTCAGAAATTTAGAAAATTATATATTGGGGATACTTGGAAGAAAGATATCAGATTGATTTACTTAAAAGGCTAACAAATGTTAATAAATTTAATATTAAAAATTTAAATATCACATATAGATTATCAAATAAGATATTCTAAAAGAAAGATACATATATTAAATGTTGGCATATATATGGGTTACTTAAAGCCTTAAAGAGGTTTTATTCTGCTAAGCCATTTTAAAGTCCTTTGCAAACTTATCATATGCATGTTTTTTAACACCCAGAGATATTTTTTAATTGACAATTGTAAATAACTACCTATTTTATATTATTGAAGTGCAAAAAGACCTCATCATTGAAATTTGTTGATGAAGGAATGTGTATTTCTTCTAGTCTCTTTACTTGAAGATAGATCTATACTCAAATCCTTGTATTGAAGTAATTTTCCCCCCATCAAACTAGGTACTCAAAAATCTAATAGGTGTGACATCAACAATTACTTGTTGCTAACAACTCTTGTAATTTAACCCCTTCAGGTGAGCAAGCTGATTGATGAATTGCAGACAGCTATCAAAAACAACAGAGGTCATCTCTCTAAACTTGGCCCCCAATTACAGGCTGAGCAGGAGCAATTCTCCTCTTATGTCTACCAACACATTAAAAGCCTTCCAGCAAACACTCTTCTCCCAAGAGGCCTGCAGCTCAAGGTGGGTGTCATTCTGTGACTTGCATGGGATTCAGACCGAGACAAAACATTCTGTTCCATTTGAAGATCCTTGTAACAATGCCTCTCAGCTTGAATTTCTTTTTATGTAGTCTTCCTCAAATTGGAGTTTGGCTTCCAAGTGCTAATATTACCATTCAGGGAATGTATTTTAAAAGAAAATACCCAGAGGCCTTTGAAATGTGGGTTTAGAAACTTTAACTAGTTTTCAATCCAGGAAAGGAATTCTGATGAACATTTGCAAAGTTTTTAAGAAACATCGTTTTCACAGGAGTCATTATGTATTTCAGTTTTTAAAAACAAGTTATTTGGAGAAGTGAGAAAGATTTAATAATTGATAGACAGTGGCAGTAGGAATTAGAGGTGAAAGGCCAAGTGGCTGATTGATGTTCAAACTACATTTCCAAGAAAAAGACTCTGTATTGGATAAGTGTGACACAGGTCTTCAGTTCACTTGGTAAAATCAATACTTAAGAATATACTGGGCAAAAAGGTGAATTGGTTATTTGTCAGAACAAGATGGCTAAATGCCCTACACTGCTATTTTCTATTGCATCTTCAGAGGAGGGAAAGAATCAGTCATACCTGACTAAGGTATGACTTAAGCTTAGGGAGTTTAAATACTTTAATCACAATATAGTATCCATGTTAAGTCTGTCAAGTTTATATGGTTTTATAATTTAACATCCCACATTTCAAGAGACTATAATTGTTAAAATTTGAATTATCCAAAGTATGGCCCTTTTCCATTTAAGGAACCATTACTACATCTCAACCAACTCATTTCCTTTAATAATATTTAATTTGAATGATAATGTTCAAAGTAATTGTGTTTATCTCAGCCTCTATCTCTACAGTTCTCTCTTAACGTTCAGTTTTATACTGAAAATAACATTGTACACATCATATTTTTTGTCTATCACTTGTTTCTTTTACTGGCATTCCCATGTTTGTGTTTTGAATAAGAATATTACCATTTAAAAATGGACTTTTCCAGCAATATAATTCCATGGTAATTTATTTCTCATAGTCTTTGTTAGTCAGCTAAAGGTTCAGGAAGTGATGTTCAAGACATCAAGGTCAAGGTTTTTTTTGTTTGTTTGTTTTTAGGTCAAGGGTTTTTATAGTCCACTAGTATTGTTCTTCTCCAGATTTTTGACTTGGTCACAAATCCATCCTGCCCTTTTGCAAAGTACTTGCTACTGATTAAGAGAGGAACTAGGTGAGGGAATGTGGTACTTCAGTGCCCTGATCCCCAGTCATTTGTGTCAGCAAATATCATATGGCCTGGAAAAAAAGAAAAACTTTTTTTTCTTCATAAATTTGTTGAATATTTCTGAATAATTTCTATCACATCGAACACATGGGTTTGATAGTAAATATTATTTTATACTATCAAAATTATAATATGATATTAATATAATATTATATTAATTAATTTCAGGTATACAATATTATATTAATTATATTAATTTCAGGTATACAATATAGTGATTCCACATTTGTATACCTTATGATGTGATTACCACAATGACTAATAACCCTCTGTCACTAGACACAGTTATTACAATATCATTGACTATATTGTCTGTGCTGTACTTTACATCCGTGTGACTTATTTATTTTATAACTGGAAGTTTGCACCTCTTACTCTCCTTCTTCTTTATCACCCACCCCCCTCTTCTCCTCCTTCATGGCAACTGTCGGTTGTTCTCTGTTTTTTTATGAGTCTGTTTCTGTTTGTTTTGTGTGTTTGTTTCTTTTATTTTTTTGGATTCCACATATAAGTGAAATCATATGGTATTTGTCTTTCTCTATTCATCTTATTTTACTGAGCATACCCTCTAGGGCCATCCGTGCTGTTGCAAATGGCAAGATTTTATTTATTTATTTATTTTTTATTGCTGAATAATGTTCCATGTCTTCTTTATTCATTCGTCTATCAATGGACACCTAGCGTGTCCATATCTTGGCTATTGTAAATAATGTTGTGGTGAGCATAGGGGCGCATATATCTTTCTAAGTAGTGTTTTTGTTTTCTTCACATAAATTCCCAGAAGTGGAATACTGTGTTATATGGTAGTTCTATTTTTAAGTTTATTTATTTATTTTTAATTCTAATTTTTAATTTTTTTTTGACAGAGACAGAGTCAGAGAGAGGGACTGATAGGAACAGACAGACAGAAAGGGAGAGAGATGAGAAGCATCAATTCTTTGTTGTGATACCTTAGTTCATTCATTGCTTTCTCATATGTGCCTTGATGGGGGTGGCAACTAGCCACATGTAGTTATTTAAGTTTAAATGAATAAAAAAGGTAATTAAAATGTAACAATCCAATGCCACCGGTGGTGTGCCTGGGACTTTCTTGGTTTCAGCACCGAACATGCCACATCCAGGAAACCTCGTTCCACCCTAGTCTTGTCTGAATTCTCTCTTCCTCCTCCAAGGCATTCTTCTTCTTGAGGACTCTTGCCTGGGTAAGCATTCAGCTTCATTTGCTCCTCCCCCCTTTCTCTCTAGTTTCCCCCTGTCTAATATCTAATTTCTCTTGGAGAATAAATTCCTTTTCCCATATTTCAAGAAACCTGGACGTGAGCCCCACCATCAAGCCTTAGTTACAGTGGCATGTTAGAGTCATCTGGAGAGCTTTAAAAACACCAATACCTCTGCTTCCAGAGGCTTTGATTTAATTGACTTGGTTACCTGACTAGGTAGCTCAGTTGGTTAGAGCATCATCCCGATATGCCAAGGTTGCAGGTTCGATCCTCAGTCAGGGCACATACAAGAATTAACCAATGATTTCATATATAAGTGGAACAACAAGTCGATGTTTTTTTCTCTCTCTCCCTCTCTTAAATTAATAAATTTAAAAAAATTTAAAAATTGACTAATTATGCTGAAGATGGCTTCTACCAGCTTGAGAGTGCTGGATGTTAAATTTTCAGGAATTTTGTGAGCCAGTTAATAAATACAGTCATTGATAGAAACTAAAGTTTTTAAACTTACAATTAAATAGGTCGTATTTAAAACAAATATAATAAATACTTTTCGCTTCCTAATTATTTTATTACATTTTACTGATTTCCTTAAGCTCCTTGAAGTTATTCACGCCTATCTGCTTAGTGGAAACTCTGTGTATCAGTGTGCTGCGGTCTATCCCTCCCAAAGTTTATGCTCAGTGATGGCTTGTTGTAACTAGTAATTGGCCATAGTCTGAAATTTGCATATATGGACTAGAGGTACCTTACTGTTGACCATCCAGACTAGGGAATTTGCAAACAAGAGGTTATAAACCAAATCTGCATGTTTTGTTAACAAAGTTTTACTGGCACTCAGCCTATCTGTTTGTTTATGGATTGCCTATAGCTGCTTTCACATTATAATAGCAGAGCTGGGTAGTTGAGGCAGAGACCATGTGACTTGAGAAGCCTAAAATGTTCAGTCTTTGGCCCTTTCCAGGAAAGTCTGTCAACCCCTGCTCTGACTAAAGTGCTGGAAAAAATGTTTACAATTCAGATTAAATATAAAGGTATCCAATTTCAGTAGTTGTTACATTGTGAATAGCACAAAAAGTCCAAGTATTCTTCCAGTATATAAAAAGTATGATCTGATTTAGAAAAAACAAACCAAAACAAGATCAGTCCTACATATGTCTTCCTTATTTCACTTTTGCCTTATTAACATGGATGAAATGTCCATCACACTCAGGGCAGAATTGCATTGTAGGGACACGGTTGAGAACCACAGCAGAATTATTATTATTATTATTTTTAAATAAATTTTTATTAATGTTAATGGGATGACATTAATAATTCAGGGTACATATATTCAAAGAAAACATGTCTAGGTTATCTTGTCATTAAATTATGTTGCATACCCCTCACCCAGAGTCAGATTGTCCTCTGTCACCCTCTGTCTAGTTTTCTCTGTGCCCCTCCCCTTCCCCCTAACTCTCTCCCTCCCTCCCTCCTGCGTCCTCCCTCCCCCCACCCCTGGTAACCACCACTCTCTTGTCCATGTCTCTTAGTCTCATTTTTATGTTCCACCAATGTATGGAATCATGTAGTTCTTGTTTTTTTCTGATTTACTTATTTCACTCCGTATAATGTTATCAAGATCCCACCATTTTGCTGTAAATGATCTGATGTCATCATTTCTTATGGCTGAGTAGTATTCCATAGTGTATATGTGCCACATCTTCTTTATCCAGTCTTCTATTGAAGGGTTTTTTGGTTGTTTCCATGTCTTGGCCACTGTGAACAGTGCTGCAATGAACATGGGGCTACATGTGTCTTTACGTATCAATGATTCTGAGGTTTTGGGGTATATACCCAGTAGAGGGATTGCTGGGTCATAAGGTAGTTCTATTTGCAGTTTTTTGAGGAACCACCATACTTTCCTCCATAATGGTTGTACTACTTTACATTCCCACCAACAGTGTATGAGGGTTCCTTTTTCTCCGCAGCCTCTCCAACATTTGCTATTACCCGTCTTGTTGATAATAGCTAATCTAACAGGGGTGAGGTGGTATCTCATTGTAGTTTTGATTTGCATTTCTCTAATAACTAATGAAGCTGAGCATCTTTTCATATATCTGTTGGCCATTTGTATTTCTTCCTGGGAGAAGTGTCTGTTCATGTCCTCTTCCCATTTTTTATTGGATTGTTTGTTTGTTTGTTGTTGAGTTTTATGAGTTCTTTGTAAATTTTGGATATTAGGCCCTTATCTGAGCTGTTGTTTGAAAATATCAGTTCCCATTTAGTTGGCTGTCTGTTTATTTTGATATCAGTTTCTCTTGCTGAGCAAAAACTTTTTATTCTGATGTAGTCCCATTCATTTATCTTTGCCTTCACTTCTCTTGCCATTGGAGTCAAGTTCATAAAATGTTCTTTGAAACCCAGGTCCATGAGTTTAGTACCTATGTCTTCTTCTATGTACTTAATTGTTTCAGATCTTATATTTAGGTCTTTGATCCATTTTGAATTAATTTTAGTACACGGGGACAGGCTGTAGTCGAGTTTCATTCTTTTGCATGTGGCTTTCCAGTTTTCCCAACACCATTTGTTGAAGAGGCTTTCTTTTCTCCATTTTATGTTGTTGGCCCCTTTATCAAAGATTATTTGACCATATATATGTGGATTTATTTCTGGGTTTTCTATTCTGTTCCATTGGTCTGAGTGTCTATTTTTCTGCCAATACCATACAGTTTTGATTATTGTGGCCCTATAATATAGTTTAAAGTCAGGTATTGTAATGCCCCCAGCTTTATTCTTTTTCCTTAGGATTGTTTTGGCTATTCGGGGTTTTTTATAGTTCCATATAAATCTTATGATTTTTTGTTCCATTTCTTTAAAAAATGTCATAGGAATTTTGATGGGAATTGCAATAAATTTATATATTACTTTGGGTAATATGGCCATTTTAATTATATTTATTCTTCCTATCCAAGAACAAGGAATATTTTTCCATCTCATTGTGTCTTTTTCTATTTCTCTTAGCAATACCCTGTAGTTTTCGTTATATAGGTCCTTTACATTCTTTGTTATGTTTATTCCTAGGTATTTTATTTTTTTTGTTGCAATCGTGAAGGGGATTATTTTTTTGAGTTCGTTTTCTAATATTTCATTGTTGGCATATAGAAAGGCTATGGACTTTTGTATGTTAATTTTGTATCCCACAGCAGAATTATTAAAGCAACGTTTAAAACATAGCCAAGAGTCCTTTACACACACACACACACACACACACACACACACACACACACACACATTCTCATTCCAGATTGCTGATTAGCGAAATTTTCCCTCTATCAATGTAGAGGAATGTAGGAAATTCTATCTGTAAAGTCATTCATCTCAAAATTAAAGAAAGGGAAAATTTTCTTTTAAATAATATCTACCAGATGAATAATTTTATATTTTTTATTTAGTATTTTTTATGTTTCCTTTCCATGGCATATTTTCAGAGGGAAAAATAGAGATCGAAGACATGGAAAGACTTCTGTGACCAGAATGACCAGAATGACCAGTAATAATAAATGAAGTTACTCAGGTCTAATGTGCTTAGACTCACAGCTAGTCTAAATTCTTTCTGGTGGTTATGTAACTGCCTAGATCACACTGTATAGGCTGAAATCTGGGGACGGATTTAAATTATTGCTTCCTTCAAACAGAATCTGGGAGGCAACCGATTCTGAAGGTTAGGTAGACAGGAGCCATATATCCAGGAACATTCTAATAGTGCAAAGGAATGTATTTGTGAAATAACCTCATCTGTTTGAATTTTAATTTCTTTAGGTCTTACTTCTAAACATAGTTCTTTTAGTTATTAGAAATTTACAAAACAGTCAATATTATGTTTTGCTTAAAAAAAGAGAAAGCTTTCTAATATGATTAATTTCTTTAGAAAACAGCGAAAGGAGCCTTAATGGCTTGTCTGTACTCGTACTTTGTCAACAGCGCTCTCTAGTGGTGGCCACCTTGAATTGCAGTAATAGGCCCCAGGGATGGGAAAAGCTCCTGGGCATTTTGGGAGATCCATTTCAAAGATTCCTGCAAACAGTGTGACTTTCCTTGTGAGAGTTCCCCATTTGTCTTCCCTCTGAGAGCTGGGCCAGGCCTAGGTAAAGAGAACTTTCATTTTCAATCTGCCCTCTCAAAGCTTTTCATTTTCTCATCAGCTCTGATAATATTAGTAGTTTGTTTACATGAAAACTCACTGATTGCCTTCAACACAAACTTCTCAGAACATCTCAAATAAAAACAGGATTTGTTGAAAACATATATGGAATTTTATGTTAACGAAAACCAGGAGACCTAGCAGAGTCTCATGTGAAAGTGATTACTTTTCCTTACTAAGTTCTCTGGAAGCCCCATCATCATTCCTCTTTGTATCTTTCTGAGCTATTAAATTTGTTGGGGGTTTTTTTTTGCAAGTGGTTTTGTCTTTTTATTAAAAATTTATTATTATTATTTTTTCTTTTCCAAGTGAAAGAAGGGAAGATAGAGAGACAAACTTCCACATGTGCCCCAACCAGGATCCACCCAGCGACCTCTGTCTGTGGCCAGTGATCTGCACTCTTGGGACCATGCTTGCAACTGAGCTACTTTTAGCACCTGAGGTGGATGCTCCATAGAGACATCCTCAGCATCCAGGGCTGGTACACTCAGACTTACCAAGCCATGGCTGGGCAAGGGAACAGAAAGAGAGAGAGAGAGAAAAAAAAGGGGGGAGGGGGAAGGAGGAGTGGAGAAGCAAATGGTCACTTCTTCTGTGCCCTGACCAGAAATCACACCTGGCACATCAACATGCCAGGCTGATGCTCTACCACTGAGCCAGCCATTTGGGCCTGTCTTTTTACTTCTTTGTATGTACATGGAGGAAAACTATGGCCTCTTACTCCAACCTTTAGGTTAAAATGGTAATCATCATCTGAGAAGAGTCTCTGTGCCTCCTGGTTCAAATCTTTAAGGAGAGAATCTATTAGGGTCAGTCCAGTCTTGACTAGGTCCCTGACACTAATTCAACTGCCTGTAGCCAGTGAGTGGAGAAAGGTGAGAGTCCTGTGCTGTATCAGGCTCGTAGGGCTTTCTAGGGATTAAAATAGAAAGGGAAGTTGGTCATGGAAGGCCAAAGAGATTGACATATTTCTAATTCCTGTATAAAATTAAATAAAATGTTGTAAATAAAGTATTATATATTATTTGTGGTATTTTATTCTCTCCTTTTCCCCAATCTCCACATTGTTGGAAGTCAGTATATGTTTGGAATAATGGCAACAAACCAAAAAAACAGATCTGTGGTTTTCTAAACTAGTTCTCATATCTGAAACAGCCAGATAATAGGACAAAACTGTACCCTAGATTTTAAGAATTGCAAATATCTTAGAATTGAGGGCTTTTTCTGTACTTCTTACATAGGGAGAACTTGCTAATTCAAACTGAAGAGACATTGAGCAAAGGTTATAGTACCATCATTTGTCAATTCCTGAAACCATTCGGATCAGTTCCCTGGCCAAGGACTAAGATCTTGTAGGTTGTAGACGAGCTGCCCTTCCTTGGAGCACCAGCTCTAACCCAGTCACTTCAGACTCACTGTGCGCAAGGGCCATGTCTTTTCTGGTTGTGAGCAACTTTATCTCACCTACGGCATGTACTATGCAAAGTGTTAGGTTATATTTCAATAAGCAAGTATAGTTTCCATTTATAACTGTAAGGGGTGGCTTGCTAAAACTTTTTTCCCTCCTTTTCTATTCATTTTGATCTTAGATCTGATAAAAATGAATTGTGCCCTGATCAGGTGATGGCGCAGTGTCACATTGGGATGCAGAAGACCCAGTTTTAAAACCGTGAGATCACTGGCTTGAGTGAGGCTCATCCAGCTTGAGTGTGGGCTCATCAGTTTGAGTGTGGGGTTGCTGAGTTGAGCGTGGGATTGTAGACATGACCCCATGGTCACTGGCTTGAGCTCAAAGGTTGCTGGCTTGAAACCCAAGGTCACTGGCTTGAGCTCAAAGGTTGCTGGCTTGAAACCCAAGGTCACTGGCTTGAGCCCAAGGTCTCTGGCTTGAGCAAGGGGTCACTCGCTCAGCTGGAGCCCTCTGGTCAAGGCACAGATGAGAAAGCAATCAATGAACAATTAAGGTGTCACAACATAGAATTGATGCTTCTCATCTCCCTTTCTGTCTGTCTGTCCCTCTCTCTGTGAGTGTTTCTCTCACTAAAAAATTAAAAAAATGAATTGTGATGATCATCTTTTTAATTTGCTCTATTTGATGACTCTTATCAGTCTGTTGAATATATGTGTAAGCTCATGGCTCAGTTTCAAGAACCAAAATAATTGGCTATAGTCATCATCATTTTCTAGAGCATTGGTTCTCACCAGGAGCTGGATGCGGGGTGTGATTCAAAATTTCCTGAGGTGCTTTTTCATATTGTATATGGTTGTTTTCACTTCTTCACTGACCTTCTCATCTTCATCATATATTTCACTGATGATTTAAAAACAGCAGCTTTGGCCCTGGCTGGTTGGCTCAGCGGTAGAGCGTCGGCCTGGCGTGCAGGGGACCCGGGTTCGATTCCCGGCCAGGGTACATAGGAGAAGCGCCCATTTGCTTCTCCACCCCTCCCCCTCTCCTTCCTCTCTGTCTCTCTCTTCCCCTCCCGCAGCCAAGACTCCACTGGAGCAAAGATGGCCCGGGCGCTGGGGATGGCTCCTTGGCCTCTGCCCCAGGCGCTAGAGTGGCTCTGGTCACAACAGAGCGACGCCCTGGAGGGGCAGAGCATCGCCCCTGGTGGGCGTGCTGGGTGGATCCTGGTCGGGCTCATGCGGGAGTCTGTCTGACTGTCTCTCTCCGTTTCCAGCTTCAGAAAAAAAAAATTAAAAAAAAAATAAAAACAGCAGCTTTTAGTTAGGTTTTAGTGTTAGAAGATCTCTTCTTAAAAGGACATACTTTCTGTGCTTCATATTGCCTAGGTCTCATTTTGGAATCACTGGGCATAATACAGTACCAGGTTTAAATGCACGGATAAGATAAAGAGCTGAGAACAGCCTAAGTTTGGATGTCTGTACCACCGTAAGTTCCTTGTTAAAAAAAAAAAAAAGATGAAACACATTAGAGAAATTTAGAAGAAAGCTCTATATACCTGTAACCATGTTTGCTGTATGACCATCCTCACCCTTGCACATCATTTCCATATGCACTCATGTGCCTCTGTTGTCCCAACCACAGTGTCGGCTTTTTTTTTTTTTTATATTCTGGTACATTCTCTTGCAACATAGCACCTTTAAAGTAGATGAGATTTCTTATTGTTTGTACCTTTTAGTAGTCAAACTCAACGTGCAACACACTTTATGAAGCTCTTCAAGTAACAGCTTTTTGGAGCAACTGCTTACTCTTCCAAATCTTCTCTGACCCCAGATTCCTTGTCACTGCCACCACCCCCAGCCACTGTGAGAACATCTGCTATGGCCATGGCTCAGTGACTTCTGCCTCCCCAGTCCTGTTCTTCCCCTGCAGCTCCTCCTCCTCTTCATCCCCATGGAGATGCTGTCAGAAACGTTAGCGTTTCCCTGGGAGAGCAAGAAAGAAAGGACTGATAGGAAAGGGCATTAGCAAATCCGTAGGGGATGGTGGGTGGAGAAACTGGGAGGAAGGTGGGTGATTTGACACAGCATTGATGAGCAGGAGTGTGGGATGTGTGAGTAGGAGGGAGGAAGCACAAGGGAGCGGGTGGAAAATGGGTACAGGCACGTCCTTTCAACCAGAATTAGTGCTTTTCACACACAATTGGCCAACGATGCTCGGTGGGTTGTCTTCCATTTGCTGCCAATAGAGGCAGATCTGGTTTCGGTGGGGCTTAGAGCTTGTAAAATTAGGCGAAGAAGGGCCTGAAAGTGGGTATTTATTTAGAATGACAGAGTAAATCACAATAAATGAATGAAGACTTGGAAATTCGGATCTTTCCCTTCTAGACCTTTTTAAGAACCTTTTCAGAAATACTTACATAGAAATACTCCCTAATTGCTTTCTGGCCTCCCCTCCCCAGCTATGATGTTCTCTGGCTCTCAGCAACTTCTGGCCTGTTAGGAACTGGAGTAAGTAAGGGTCCTGAAGCTTCATCTCCATTAATGTCACATGAATCCACTCTGGCTGTGAGCAAGGGAAATATGGTGGAATTGAGTAACCTGGATAAAAAAATTCAGAGGGCCATGGTTTGGTTTTACTAGACTTTCTTGCTTTATACTGTTTTCTTACAGCATAAAAAAAATAAAGATTTTTTTAATGGTAATTCACAAATTGATTTTTTATTTTTATTTATTTTTTGATGGAGAAAGAGGGAGAGCTAGAGAGAGGAACAGATATGAACAGATAGACAGAAAGGGAGAGAGATGAGGAGCATCAATTCTTTGTTGTGACACCTTAGTTGTTCATTGATTGCTTTCTCATATGTGCCTTGACCATGGGGCTATGTATTAATAGTGAGTTTATTTAAATACTTAGGAATCCATAGAATAATTACGTACATAGAAAGATATAACTGAGGTCAATTATCCATAAAGTTGTGGAAAGATTTACTTTTTTGGATGTCCTTGTCACTGTTCTGCATACTTATTATGTCCTTATTTCTAGTGTATATTCCTTGATCTTTGTCTCTCCGTTTAACTGTTTTTCCCACATATGTTTTTAGAACAACTGAACTGCTATGGTATTTGAGTAAACAGTGGGAAAACAAATTTAGGGTATGTCTTATGGATAAGTAGTAAAACCTGCCAACTTTACATTCATTTTCAATGGATTTGTTGGTAGAGTAGAAAAATTGTGATATGGCTGTGACTTCAAGAAAACATTCAGTAAATGTTGGGCAAAATGTGAAAGAGATAATTGATTTTCATGAGTGGATTTTATCCTAGTAGGTAAATGTTGGACTGTTTATTTTAAAAGGAAAGAAATTTAAAATGTCTTCTAACACCTCGCAGGACAGCTATTAGCAGTGAGCATGGAAACCTCTGATCTCCCCTTCTTTCCAGCAATCTGTTCCATTCTGCTTTCCTTTTTCTCTTTTCTTTTTGTCCACCTGTGGCCTCTGGAGGGGAATATGCCAATGCATTCACCACAGCCTATTTCCTGACAGGCACCAGAAGCCAGGTGTAAATCTTTGTGTGCAGGAAGATACAATCTTCCTTTCCTAGACCCACTGAAGGGAAAAACTGCGTCTGCATCAAAGTCAGGGGAGAGCAATTGGTTGGGACATCAGCTCCCACGCAGAGCTGGTTGTAATGAAACGGGCTTTCCCTGTGCAGTCCTGACAGTCCTGAAGGTGCCCAGAGAATTGCCAGGTGGGCTGTCAGCAGGGAAGGTCCACGGGCCAGAGCTGGATTACGGTCCCAGCAGTTACCCAGACTAAATGCAACCACTGAACCTTACTGCTGCAGGCACACTCTCTCACGGGGAGATTGTCCTTCTCCATAGCAGCTAATTTGTTTTTACCTCTCAATTAGCTTTTTCACAGAGTGTTTGAGATGCTCAAGTCGCTGAGATTCTCTTCCTACATATGCTCCCGTCCCCTGGATTACCCACTGACATCTATGTTAGCCCCACTCACTGTGAATATTATCAAGTCAATTCATCTGAACGTGGAAATGAATGCGAATTTTCTAGTAGTGCAAATGAAGCAAAGCATTTACACCTATTTAAGATTCTAACTACACTTCTGATCATGGTTGAGGATAAAAATAGATTATTTCTTAAAATGAAAATGTATTGCCATACTTAGTAAGCTTTTGTGTAGGTTTTAGTTACCTGGAGTACTCATTCATATTAGGAGGGAAATTATATTTACAGGTATATTTGATATATATAGTGTTTTGTATTTTTGTATTTTTCCGAAGTTAGAAGAGGGGAGGCAGTCAGACAGATTCCTGCATGCGCCTGACCAGGATCCACCCGGCATGCCCACCAGAGGGCGATGCTTGGCCCCTCTGGAGCATTGCACCACTGCAGCCAAAGTCATTGAGGCGGAGGCCATTGAGCCATCCTCAGCGCCTGGGCCAACTTTGCTCCAATGGAGCCTTGGCTGCGGGAGGGGAAGAGAGAGACAGAGAGGAGGGAGAGGGGGAGGGGTGGAGAGCAGATGGGCACTTCTCCTGTGTGCCCTGGCCGGGAATCGAACCCAGGACTTCCACACGCTGGGCCAACACTCTACCACTGAGCCAACTGGCCAGGGCCTTTGATATATTTTAATAAGAAACTGAATTGTGTTAAAAACATATGCTCTATTTAAAGATGACTATCTGACCTCCGAGGCTAAGAATTTGGGGAAGTCTGACGATTCAGTTCATGCATAATCCCGTAATGTTTATTTCCCCCAGTAATATAGAATTTAGTGAATATGAGCATGTTTTTCTCATTAAAAAAAAAAAAAAGAAACAAAAGCCTTTACTTTCTATGAGAAGAAATATATTAAGCCCAGGAAGTTTCAAAGATTTTTATTTACCATGTTCTGGTATGTTATACATCATATTAGACTCAGCTACACACAAGACCTATATACCTGGTGTTTTAATTCCAATTAAATATAAATTTAGGCCTTAAATTAATTTAGACAAAATGAGCTCTTCATTCTATTTTTCCTTGAGATATTCTCATTTATAAAAGGCATATTAAAATTACTTAGCTTAGGATATATCATGTCAGTAAATTCACTTTGCCACTATCTTCTAGATAGCTTTGAACATTTTCATGTATTGAATTTAGTGAGAATTGTAATTAGATACAAAAAGAATATTTTTGCAGAACTATTCGCCTTGTTTTTGAAATTTTTACTCCGTTAATAGACACAGAAAAATAGGATGGGGGAGAGACATTTAAAAAATTACAACAAAACAATGAATATACCTTTAAATGCTTAAAGGGGGGGAACGCAGACCCACTCCCAGGGTGACGGCGAAGCTGATGAGGGCCATCTAACAGGGTCTTCATTCTTGGCCTCTCATGGCTCTTCCTCAGCTCTGACCAGCAACCCCCAATTCAGGCTGTCAGGTACCCAAATTCTCATTGCCACCTTTTCTTTCAAAACTTGCACTTAGGAAATAGGCATGCCACACTTTCTTTCCAGCTAAGAGAATTAAATTTTTTTTTTCTTAGATCAAAGTGTTTTCTTGGAATCTACCATATTAAGTAAATGAAAGTAAGAACTACCCTGTTCGAAGCCAGGAAGGTGGCGGCCCCACAGCCTCACGCACAGTTTTAATCTCCTGCTCGGGACTAACGCCCTCACTCCCACGCCCTAGCCACCAGCCACTCTGACCCCAGGTCCTCTGAGGGATTCCAGAGAGCTAGGACTGAAAATCACACCCTCAGAGGGTCAATAACCAATAAGGCTGAATATCATTTTCTCTGTGGTGTTTTAATTATGACAAAGGAGTAAATCCTCAGCTGGAATTCCAGGTATTGGTAAGGTGTGGGGGAGATGATGGGGCACTCTTCCGGCCCACCCCTAAAATCCTCTCCCGCAGACAGAGACCCCCTGAACATCTAAACGGGGGGGGGGGGGGTTCTGCCACACCTTACAGAGGACATTCAAAATGCCTCTTTTAAAATAAATTATTCTGTTATGTACATGTTTTCTGGGCTTTAAAAAAATGTTACTTGATTTTTGATCCAGGTGTCATTTAGATTGATGAAATTTAACAATTATATAATTTGTTTTCATTGGGACAAACTATGTATACTGGCTCCTTATGTGTTAGATGGTATTTAAAGACATCCTCATCCTGTTAAGCATTAAACACTTTTTCTTGTATGTACTATAGTAACATACTAATTCATTACTTGATTTTCACTGCCTGAATCCCGTAATTTTAAGATTTGCTATGTTATTATTACCTTATCTAAACATTAAAGTTAGACATGTTTACTGTTTGATATATGATGTATTATACATTTGTTAAATATATATAAAATGTGGGTATTCTTAAAACTATCTTGAAAGTTTGTAAAGTGAAAAAACTAATATAGTACAATACATTTATTTGATTTAATGTATATATAATTTTTATTCAGTTAGAGTTGATTTTCTCTCTCCAAAGATAACATTGAATTCTGATTGGGTAAAGGTTTTTTTTTTAATTAGCCAAAAATATTACTAATTAGTGTTTTACATAAGAAAAATATTTTATTATTTAACTTTCATGTTCCTTGACTTAGGTAAAAAAAATAAAATAAATTTGTAGAAACAGGGTAGAATGGTGGTTCTAGGGTGAGGGGGTACAGGAGATGGGGAGATGTTGACCAAAGGGCACAAACTTGCAGTTGTGGACGAGTGGATTCTGGGAATCTCATGCGCGGCACCGTGATGATCATCGGCAATACTGTATTGCACACCTGGAAGCTGTTAAAAGAGTAGATCTTAAATGTTCTCAGCACAGAAAAAGAAATGATAACTAGGTAACATAATGGAAGTGTCAGCTAACGCTGGTAGTCATTTTGCAATATATAAATATATCAAATGAACATGTTGTATACCTTAAACTTATACAATGTAATATGTCAGTTATGTCTCCATAAAGCTGAAAAACAATCATAGGACTTGATTTTTAAAGTTCTCCCTGCCTCTATGAATAGATCTGCCCAGATTGAGTCACTTAACCGTCTTGGGACTCACCTGTAAAATCGGGTTGCTCTGAGCGTTGAGTGGTTGAGCGTGTGTGACAGAGCGTCCTGCGCTCTGGATGACTGTGCACGTAGCGGCTGCCATGTTGCACTGTCAGGATTCCCTCTTCAGGACTAAGACACCTACCCTCTCATTGTCACAGCTACGTCCTTCTTAGACTATTGCCCTTGGTGTAAAGGAGCTGCTCATTCTGAGAGCAACCTGCATCTAGCATTTGGTTGTTGTCTGGTACAAAGGCATGGCTCCTGGCTTCCATTCTGAGGAACTCTGAAGGGCCATCCCTGCTCTAGAGCTCCCCCCAGAGGCCTCTGCTGCAACTGCACAGCAGCCCCCTCCCCCTGCCCAGTCCTGCTTCCCTCCCTCCCTCCCCAGTCACTGTGGCTCCTGAGAATGCTCCCTGGGAAACTTCCAGAAAGTAAATCTTGGCCTCAGAGTCTGTTTTCTGGAAACCCTAATCCAAGACAAAGTGTGAGTTAACCTTATTTCTCCATATTTAATTATACCCACCTGGAATATGCAAAATAGTTTTGGGTTACTGTTTTATATTCCTTTTCTTCATCAGATCTCTAGTAGTAAATCCTGTTACTGTTCAGCATCCAACTTTGGGCAACACACTGCACTGTCATTTTCCTATTATTGCCTCTTGACAGCATTGCATCCTGAGCCATTTTGAAGCTTAGGTGTTTGGCCTTCCGCTCACGCACAGAGAGCTTCCAGGGTGGTCTGCCTGGCAGTTACAGAGAGTTTGGGAATAGCTTGCTGCTCCCCCACAGTGTGCCCTTAACCAGACTCGAACATTAAAGGCTGGATAATAGCACCGAACTAGACCTTATCCACATCCTTAAATGATGTCATAAGCTTGATGCCACACAAACTCATCAAAGAGCCATGTTACCTCAAAACTCCCCGTTTAGGTCGTCTTTCCTCATACAAGTTAAGTTTCGGTCACTGTCTCTATGAAATAAATTCTTTTAGTATTTCGTTGATGTGTTTCTGTCTTCACAAATACTGCATATGAACAGTTATTTAGTCTGATTTATTTACACCCATAGATGTAGACATCCTGTTTCAGAAATATTAGATTAGCTACAAATGTGATTTCCCAATCTTGCTAATCAATAAAGAAAGCAACTAATATTACTCTGTGGTGAACAATAGAAGTGGACTGTTTTTCACCATGCTCATTGTGCATAATATGTAAACATAACACTTTGGTTTGAGTCACTATTATCCACCGTTTGTATGACCTTTACTCCTTGTAGTCTATTCTCTGCCCATCAGCCACAATGATCCTTTAAAAAATGTAAGTTAAGCCCTGTTACTGCTCTGTTTTAAATCCTGCAAAAACTCCCCATTTTGCTGTCGACCCCTGAACCCTCAGATCTCCAGTTATTCTCTGACTCTATCACGCTGCTGCCATCACACTGGTCTCCTCGGATCTCCTGGAACACGCTGGCACATCCCTGTCCTGGTGTCTTTGTTCTAGTGGCCCCTTCTGCCTGCAGCGCCCTTCTGCCAACTGCCTGCCTAGCGTACTTTCTCACCGTTAAGTCTTTGCTCAGATCTGCCCTCTCTTGAAGGCCTATTCTGATCACCTGCTTCATATGGTGGCTGACACACCCATTCCACTCCCTGATACCACACCCTAGATTCCCTGCCCTGCTGTATTTTTCTTCGCTGCATAGCACTTAGCACCTTGAAAACCCCCAGAGGTACATGTCTCATGACGCTAATGACACTTCAGCTTCGGGCCCCTTTCTTGCATGAGGCCCTCAGAATGCGTACACATGCCTGCGTGTTTCTGTAAAATTCAAAAACATAATATATTTTTATTATAATTCTTTGAGACCATTGTCTGTTCCCACTTCAACTTCCTCTCATGTCAAGCTTTTCCATATGGTCGAAGTCACTACAGGCATTTTTTAGCTCTGGAAAAGGGGGAATTGAGTTGGGCATAGTAGAAGGTAATTAGTGGTCTGCAGTCACCTCGCTGTATAGCTCCAGTAGTGCTCACCATCCTGGTTCCTGCTGGCCATAGTGTTGCTTTCTGACTGTGCCTGACACCAAAAGTATATGGGTGTTGGAGGAAAAACATGATGTGAAATAAGCAAAACCAACTAAGGTGTGAGACATTCTTCCATATCTTATAGTGCATATTTCAAAGAAATCTGATTAAGGTTTTCCCGAACTTGATATCAATCCTAGAATATTTTTATGAAATGACAAAGTTATGAAGTCAAGGGTTTTTGTAATCAATAATAAAAAATATTGTTGATTAATCATGCAAGAAGGAATATGGAATTATTTTTCTATTCTTTCTCTCTTTATAGAAATAATATAAAATTACCATATAAAGAGGTGATCAAAGACAATTCAGCCCTGGCTAGATTACTCGATTGGTTTGAGCTTTCTCTGGATATCTGAAGGTTATGGGTTTGATCCCCAGTCAGGGTGCACACAGGAACATATCAATGATTCTGTCTCACTCCCACTCCTCTCTTTCCAAAATCAATTAAAAAATTTTTTACAGTTCAGCTAAAATATGTACAATGGATAGCTAGTTAACAAAAATATTTTGTGACTTTTTCTGAATTTTGTAACATTTTTATTATGTGAGTTTTATAATATGTGTAAATTATTGTGATATCTTTATTCATTTTAAATAAATATTTTGTAGGTAGTTTCCTCTTCAGAATTTTGCATTATTTTGTGAAGAAGGCCCTCCAAACTGTATAAACTTCAGGCCTCACAGACCTGCTGTGCATGGCCCATGTTCTGTGATTTCTTTTCTTGTTCTGTTACTTGGTCTACCGTAAGCTCCTGAGCAGTGCTTGGCACATGCTATGAACTCAATAAATATTTGATGAATGAATGAATCAATTAACACCATTAAGATGAAACATTGCTATGAATCCATCTTCATCTTGCTCAAGAAATGGCACTATTGACATGAATGAAAGTAAAAAGCCTGTAGTTTATGGCAAACACTTCTCCTTTAAAACTCTGTGCTTTGCATAACTAAGGACATAGAAGTTAATTCCTATCTGTAGGTATGTTCCTCAGTAGACATTTAGCTAGCATGTTTTTCAAGAGGTTCTGGATAATGAAAAAAAATTGGGGGTCTATTACCTTACTCCTTGGGACCCCAGACTAGCCTCAGTGGGCCTTTTACCTCACCCAGCTGCAAGGCTGAGCCCGCGATTTAGAGCTGTGGGGAGGGGAGGCTACGCAGAGAGCAACTGGGAAGCTAATGCAACAGTCGGTTTTTCTTAAGTCAGGGAGCAGGCAGCAGGAAAATAAAGGTGTAGACTATCTCTCACTTTCGTATATCCAGTCAGCCATAGAAACTCTGTTTACACAGCTCTCTTTGTTTAGACATCGGACAGTAGAAATCAAAATACTTCGTGTGCAAAGGAAGAAAGAAGTAAATATAACACTTGGATTTTAAAAAATGGGCATAGTAATACAAACCTTAGAAACCAAAGTTGGGCCTTAAGAATAGCAGACTCTCACAGGAATTTTTTTTAAGCTTTTTTTTTTTTTTAAGATTTTTATTTATTCATTATGGAGAGAGAGAGAGAGAGAGAGAGAGAGAGAAGGGGGGAGGAGCAGGAAGCATCAACTCCCATATGTGCCTTGACCAGGCAAGCCCAGGGTTTTGAACCGGCAACCTCAGCATTTCCAGGTTGACACTTTATCCACTGCGCCACCACAGGTCAGGCTCACAGGAATTTTTATTTCTGTAGGAATACAGAAAAAAAAATCTTTATATGAATGAATAATGGAGGGCAGCCTTCTTTCACTTCAACACCTAAACTTTTCGCTAAGCATTAAAACACCTGTTTCATTTTTGAGGACAATTTTCTAGATATAGAAAGGAAGACTCATTAGCAGGGTCGGGGAAAGCAGGGGCGGTTGATGCTGCCAGCGATGGCCCAGTCCGGTTCGCTTTCTCAGTTTGGCCGTTAGCCCTCACACTCCCGTTTTCTAGAATGTAATTTGCTGCACTCTGATTTCATGTCTAGCAAGTCTTGACAAAGGAACATCAATAAGTTCCTCAAACGAAGCTTTTGTCAACATTAACCTTGCAGAACGCATGTGGCCTAGAATTGTGACCATCATCATCACTTAATGTCTGTCTGCTGTGATGGCTGAGACAGTAAGAGTCTCTTCCTACTTGGTTTTCCATAGCTTTGCTGGCCATGGTTAGGTTTACAAAGTTCCTTGCAAAAGCAGAGAGGTTTCCTGCTCGGAACTGTTTCCTGTTCTGTATCTCTACTCAGTAAAGAGATTTAAAACAACCCCTGGTAATAACAGATATTACAGTATGTGCAATATGACCATAAGTGGACAGCTGTACACCTCTCCGCCCCTGGACTATCAGTAAAAAGAAAAGCTCTAAGAGGAGAAAAACCTACAGTTCTTGAACACTAGTTCTCCTTATTTCTTTTTAATCCTTAATTTTTAATAAAAATTGGGATTTTATTGGTCTACAGCCTGAGGAAGTGCTATGCTACTAAAGCCCAGTGTTTCCCAAACCAGGTAAGGATTAATTATTATTTTTTTTATTTATTTATTTTTATTTTGTTTTGTCAGAGACAGAGAGAGAGTCAGAGAGAAGGATAGATGGGGATAGACAGGGAGGGAGAGAGATGAGAATCATCAACGTTTTGTTGTGGCATTTTAGTTGTTCATTGATTGCTTTCTCATGTGTGCCTTGACTGTGGGGCTACAGCAGACCGAGTGACCCTTTGCTCAAGCCAGCGACCTTGGTTCCAAGCTGGTGAGCCTTGCTCAAACCGGATGAACCTGCGCTCAAGCTGGCGACCTTGGGGTCTCGAACCTGGGTCTTCTGCATCCCAGTCTGACGCTCTATCTACTGTGCCACAGCCTCGTCAGGCAGGTGACATTGATAAATCAGGGTACATATGTTCAGAGAAAACATCTTCAGATTATTTTGACATTTGATTATGTTGCATACCCATCACCCAAAGTCAAATTGTCTTCCGTCACCTTCTATCTGGTTTATCAATGTCAGCCCATTAAAATTAATTTAAAATAGTGCTAACAACAATAAAAAATAAATAAAATAAAACAGTCTCAAAGCATTGTTCTTATTGTCTTTAGCTGTGCAGAAGCTTTTCAGTTTGATATGGTCCCATTTGTTTATCCTGTCTTTTATTTCACTTGCCTGTGGAGATAAATCAGCAAATATATCACTGCGAGAGATGTCGGAGAGCTTACTGCCTCTGTTTTCTTCTAAGATGCTTATGGTTTCACGGTTTACATTTAAGTCTTTTATCCATTTTGAGTTTATTTTTGTGAATGGTGTAAGTTGGTGGTCTAGTTTCATTTTTTTTGCAGGTAGATGTCCAATTTTCCCAACACCATTTGTTAAAGAGGCTGTCTTTACTCCATTGTATGCTCTTACCTCCTTTGTCAAATATCACTTGCTCATAAAGCTGTGGGTTTATTTCTGGGTTCTCTGTTCTGTTCCATTGATCTATATGCCTGTTCTTATGCCAGTACCAGGCTGTTTTGAGTACAATGGCCTTGTAGTATAACTTGATATCAGGAAGTGTGATACCTCCCGCTTTATTCTTCCTTTTTAAGATTGCTGAGGCTATTTGTGTTCTTTTTAATTCCATATAAATTTTTGGAATATGTGTTCTATATTTTTGAAATATGTCATTGGTAATTTAATTGGTATTTCATTGAACTTATAAATTGCTTTGGGTAATATAGACATTTATATGATGTTTATTCTTCCTAACTATGAGCATGATATATGCTTCCACTTGTTTGTATCTTCCTTGATTTCTTTTATCAATGTTTTATAATTTTCCGAGTACAAGTCTTTAATCTTCTTGGTTAAATTTACTCCTAGGTACTTTATTTTTTTGGTTGCAATAGTGAAGGGGATTGTTTCCTTAATTTCTCTTTCTGACAGTTCATTGTTGGTGTATAAAAATACCTCTGATTTCTGAATATTAATTTTATATCCTCCCACCTTGCTTAGAGGTCCAGTAGTTTTTTCACTAAGGTCCAGTAGTTTTTTGACTGAGACTTTAGGGCAGGGGTCTCCAAACTACAGCCTGCAGGCCGCATGTGGCCCCTGAGGCCATTTATCCAGCCCCCACCGCACTTCCGGAAGGGGCACCTCTTTCATTGGTGGTCAGTGAGAGGAGCATAGTTCCCATTGACATACTGGTCAGTTTGTTGATTTTAATTTACTTGTTCTTTATTTTAAATATTGTAATTGTTCCCATTTTTTTTTTTACTTTAAAATAAGATATGTGTAGTGTGTATAGGGATTTGTTCATAGTTTTTTTTTATAGTTTGGCCCTCCAATGGTCTGAGGGACAGTGAACTGGCCCCCTGTGTAAAAAGTTTGGGGACCCCTGCTTTAGGGTTTTCTATATACAATATCATATCATCTGCAAATAATGATAGTTTTACTTCTTCTTTTCCAATTTGGATGCCTTTCATTTCTTCTTCTTGTCTGATTGCTGTGGCTAGGACTTCCAGGACTATGGTAAATAAGAGTGGTGAAAGGGCACCCCTGCCTTGTTCCTGATCTTAAGGGGATTGGTTTTAATTTTTGCCCATTGAGTATGATGTTGGCTGTGGGTTTGTCATAGATGGCCTTTGTCATGTTGAGATATGTTCCCTGTATTCCCCCTTTGCTCAGAGTTTTGATCATGAATGGGTGCTGGATTTTATCAAATGCTTTTTCTGCATCTATTGAAATTATCATATGGTTTTTCTCCTTCCTTTTGTTTATGTGATGAATCACATTGTGTGATTTGCAAATATTGTACCAGCTTGCCTCCCAGAATAAATCCCACTTGATCATGGTGTATGATTTTTTCATATATTGCTGGATGAGACTGGTTTATTTGGATGCTTTTGACCAGAATGTCTGCGAGCATTTATTTTTCAGCGACTATTGCATAATTGCATAATACAACGTTATGAATTTTATCTCGTTTCTCAACCACTTGTTGCATACATGCAGTTAAAATGGATGGCTTTTGTCATACTGTTATGCAATAAACCTGTCAGGTTGAATTTCCTTTTAGTGGCTCAAAAGACAACCTGTACACTGATATATATTTTACATAGAAATCAATCATTCCTCACATATTTTGTGTTTTTCAAGAAGAATGAAATGAGCTAGTTAGTTGGTCGCTAGCTGACCTTTCTCCGATGCTTGCCACACTGAAGCACCCAGTGTCATCAGTGATTCCCCTGTTAATGTCCATTTCCATCTCTTTTAAGATTGTGGGGAATGCTGGTCAGTGTAAAGAAATGGAAACCACAAGGAGAAACAAGGGACTTTCCCTATGCTATTTTCATCCTGTTGATTTTCATTGCAAGTTATGTGCACGTGTTTCTACAGGAGGCCCTTGATTTCATATGCATGGCTTGCAGGAGACTCCCCACCGTGCAAAGCCGGGACTATTTGTGTTTGTATATATATGTATGCATATGTGTACATATGTGTGTGTGCATGCATTTAATTTTTTTTGCATACATTTAATTTTGAATACATTTGTTTTTCAGATATTTGAAACTGGTAAAGACACTGGAGAAATCTCTATTTATATTAGCAAAAAAGATCTCGGGTTTAATAGCCCAAACCAAACTGGCGGCATGATGGAAAAAGTGAGTTTACTGACTGTATATTTATGACTCTACGTGACCTTCAAGTTACTTGTAGTTAATTTAGATCACTACATCTTTAAAGTTATTTAGAAAAGATCAATCATTGGCTGCCCTGTATATATTGATAGATTGACTTTAGTTCCTCAGGCTCTCAAGTTCTAGTGTATTAACTCCAGGCCTCTCACTGAATAGCTTCTGACCCTTCATTATGCTTGTATTAGGAAATCTGTCTACTTTGGACTCCAGGATTGCCCTCTTGGTAATACTTTGAAAAGAAGTGACATGATATGCAGTGGCGGGTCTGTTCTGGGTCCTGGGTATTTCCAAGGTCTAGACCCAGAGCCGCTGGCATGCAGCTTTGGTCTTCTCCCACGCTCACTGGGAGCAAGTCTCATTAGTGTTTCTTAGACACTCTTACCTTTGCCTATTTTCCAGACAATTGGGATGTTTCTCAGGCAGAATCAATATGTTCAGGGTCTTTATTTTGGGTCTTTGTCTTGTATAAAAAGACTCTGAATGCACCCCGCTGTTTACAAATTGGGGTTATGCGTCCCAACACAAACCAGTGTTGGGGGCTCTGTTGTGCAGCTTTCATTTAGAAACCTGCTCCTTTCTTCCCCCTCTTCAGGTCGGTACACTTAGACTTACCTCTCCCTGGTGGCACCTGTTACCTGGCCTTTCCAGTCGGTCACAAAAGTTGCATAGAATTAGGAGACTCTTATTTGATCATTAGTTGGGCCCAGAAGAGATGGGAAATACTACGTTGGTTGATTTGGTTGATCAGAGAGAGAAGGCTCAAGAGCCTTGGCTGGTTTCCTTTTCACCATTATATCCCTGACTGAGACACCATGATACACAAGTCTTCCCAGAATGATCTACTTGTCTTCTCATTTTTACATTAGGATATTTTACTCTTTGGTTCACATTAAAATTCAAGATAGCACTTACACTATTTTACACAGAAAGACATTACTCTGTAGAAAGTTTTTGTGTTGGCTTACGGCAAGCTGAAATGGACTATTCTTTGCTTCTATATGCAAGTTAATCTGGGGGAGGCACGCTTGAGTCAGGAGCATTATAAAGGTCTTGTGATACCCAGGGATATCTGTTCCCTTGGTGCATATCATCTCAGTCATTCGCCTCAAGTGTTTCACATTCTTCTCAGGTCCCTGAACACATTCTGATCCCGAGAAGTCCTGGTGATGATAGCTTTAAAGATAAATGAGTGAAGATGATCACATTTTTTGGTCACCATATCTGAGCCCTAACCAATGACCTAGAAATGGAAGGCATGGAGACCTTTACCTCCCAGATGCTGTCGAACCTTCACCTTTGAACAGCTAGAGGCAGTCTGTCACCGAGTTGAGAAAACAGAGATTGCAATGCATGTCCTGTGAGAGTGATTTGGTTAAGTGCTCAGTGTGCACACTGCTCCCTGCTCCACCACTCCTGTTCTTTGTGTGCACATTGCTCTGCTGGGCTAGGTCGTGTATCTTTTATATCTTTCCCTTTTACAAGAGAGGTGATGCCTGTAAAGCAAAATCATGGTGATTTAAAAAATGAGCAGCATTACATGTGTTTCCAAAATAATAGCAAAGTTGCAAAAAACAAGCAAAATGGCTGAGGTAAACACAAAAATAAACGTAGGGTTTCATGAATACAACGTACAGATTTTCAAAACATGTCCATAGGTCCTATATATATATATATATATATATATATATATATATATATATAGATTTTTTTTCCTTTTTTATAATTTTAGTTTTTTAATGGGGTGACATCAATAAATCAGGATACACATATTCAAAGATAACATGTCCAAGTTATCTTGTCGTTCACTTATGTTGCATACCCATCCCCCAAAGTCAGATTGTCCTCTGTCACCTTCTATCTAGTTTTCTTTGTGTCCCTCCCCCTCCCCCTTTCCCTCTCCCTCTCCCCCCTCCCCCCATAACCACCACACTCTTATCAATGTCTCTTAGTCTCACTTTTATGTCCCACCTACGTATGGAATAATGCAGTTCCTGGTTTTTTCTGATTTACTTATTTCACTTCGTATAAAGTTATCAAGATCCCACCATTTTGCTGTAAATGATCCGATGTCATCATTTCTTATGGCTGAGTAGTATTCCATAGTATATATGTGCCACATCTTCTTTATCCAGTCATCTATTGATGGGCTTTTTGGTTGTTTCCATGTCCTGGCCACTGTGAACAATGCTGCAATGAACATGGGGCTGCATGTGTCTTTGCGTATCAATGTTTCTGAGTTTTTGGGGTATATACCCAGTAGAGTGATTGCTGGGTCATAAGGTAGTTCTATTTGCAGTTTTTTGAGGAACCACCATACTTTCTTCCATAATGGTTGTATTACTTTACATTCGCACCAACAGTGTATGAGGGTTCCTTTTTCTCCACAGCCTCTCCAACATTTGCTATTACCTGTCTTGTTAATCTAAGAGGTGTCAGGTGGTATCTCATTGCAATATTGATTTGCATTTCTCTAATAACTAAAGAAGATGAACATCTTTTCATATATCTGTTGGCCATTTGTATTTCTTCCTGGGAGAAGTGTCTGTTCATGTCCTCTTCCCATTTTTTTTATTGGATTGTTTGTTTGTTTGTTGTTGAGTTTTATGAGTTCTTTGTATATTTTGGATATTAGGCCCTTATCTGAGCTGCTGTTTGAAATATCATTTCCCATTTAGTTGGCTGTCTGTTTATTTTGTTATCAGTTTCTCTTGCTGAGCAAAAACTTCTTAGTCTGATGTAGTCCCATTCATTAATTTTTGCCTTCACTTCTCTTGCCTGTGCAGTCAAATTCATAAAATGCTCTTTAAAACTCAGGTCTATGAGTTTAGTACCCATGTCTTCTTCTATGTACTTAATTATTTCAGGTCTTATGTTTAGATCTTTGATCCATTTTGAGTTAATTTTAGTACAGGGGGACAGACTATAGTCCAGTTTCATTCTTTTGCATGTGGCTTTCCAGTTTTCCCAGCACCATTTATTGAAGAAGCTTTCTTTTCTCCATTGTGTGTTGTTGGCCCCTTTATCAAAAATTATTTGACTATATATATGTGGTTTTATTTCTGGATTTTCTATTCTGTTCCATTGGTCTGAGTGTCTATTTTTCTGCCAATACCATGCTGTTTTGATTGTCGTGGCCCTATAATATAGTTTGAAGTCAGGTATTGTAATGCCCCCAGCTTCATTCTTTTTCTTTAGGATTAACTTTGGCTATTCGGGGTTTTTTATAATTCCATATAAATCTGATGATTTTTTGTTCCATTTCTTTAAAAAATGTCATTGGAATTTTGATGGGAATTGCATTAAATTTGTATATTGCTTTGGGTAATATGGCCATCTTGATTATATTTATTCTTCCTAATCAAGAACAAGGAATATTCTTCCATCTCATTATATCTTTTTCGACTTTCCTTAACAATGGTTTATAGTTTTCATTATATAAGTCCTTTACATTCTTTGTTATGTTTATTCCTAGGTATTTTATTTTTTTTGTTGCAATCGTGAAGGGGGTTATTCTTTTGAGTTCGTTCTCAAATGTTTCATTGTTGGCATATAGAAAGGCTATTGACTTCTGTATGTTAATTTTGTATCCTGCGACCTTACTGTACTGGATTATTGTTTCTAGTAGTCTTTTTGTGGATTCTTTGGGGTTTTTGATGTATAGGATCATATCATCTGCAAAAAGTGATACCTTTACTTCTTCTTTTCCGATATGGATGTCTTTTATTTCTTTGTCTTGTCTGATTGCTCTGGCTAGAACCTCTAGTACCACATAAAATAAGAGTGGAGAGAATGGACAACCCTGTCTTGTTCCTGATTTAAGGGGGAAAGCCTTCAGTTTAGTGCCATTTAATATGATGTTAGCTGATGTTGGCCTTTATCATGTTGAGATATTTTCCTTCTATACCCATTTTGTTGAGAGTCTTAAACATAAAATTGTGATGTATTTTATTGAAAGCCTTTTCTGCGTCTATTGATAAGATCATGTGGTTTTTGTTCTTTGTTTTGTTGATATGGTGTATTACGTTAACCGTTTTGCGTATGTTGAACCATCCTTGAGATTCTGGGATGAATCCCACTTGATCATGATGTATTGTTTTTTTAATATGTTGTTGTATTCGATTTGCTAGTATTTTGTTTAGTATTTTAGCATCTGTATTCATTAGAGATATTGGTCTGTAGTTTTCTTTTTTTGTGCCATCCTTGCCTGGTTTTGGTATGAGGGTTATGTTGGCCTCATAAAATGTGTTTGGTAGTATTGCTTCTTCTTCAATTTTTTGGAAGACTTTGAGTAGAATAGGAACCAAGTCTTCTTTGAATGTTTGATAAAATTCACTGGTATAGCTGTCTGGGCCTGGACTTTTATTTTTGGGGAGGTTTTAAATGATTTTTTCTATTTCTTCTCTACTAATACGTCTGTTTAGGCTTTCTGCTTCTTCATGACTCAGTCTAGGAGGGTTGTATTGTTCTAGGAATTTATCCATTTCTTCTAGGTTGTTGAATTTAGTGGCATAAAGTTTTTCATAGTATTCTACAATAATTCTTTGTATATCTACGGTGTTCGTGGTGATTTCTCCTCTTTCATTTTGGATTTTGTTTATATGAGTTTTTTCTCTTTTTTCCTTGGTAAGTCTTGCCAAAGGTTTGTCAATTTTGTTGATCTTTTCAAAGAACAGCTCCTTGTTCTATTAATTTTTTTCTATAGTTTTTCTGTTCTCTATTTCATTTATTTCTGCTCTGATTTTTATTATCTCCTTTCTTCGGCTGGTTTTGGGTTGTCTTTGTTCTTCTTTTTCTAGTTCCTTAAGGTGTGAAGTTAAGTGATTCACTTGGGCTCTCTCTTGTTTGTTCATATAGGCCTGAAGTGATATGAACTTCCCTCTTATCACTGCTTTTGCTGCATCTCATAGATTCTGATACGTCGTATTGTCATTTTCATTTGTCTGTATATATCTTTTGATCTCTGCAATTATTTCTTCTTTAACCCATTCATTTTTTAAAAGTATGTTGTTTAGTTTCCACATTTTTGTGGGATTTTTTTCCTCTTTTTTGCAGTTGAATTCTAGTTTCAAGGCTTTATGATCAGAAAATATGCTTGGTACAACTTCAATTTTTCTGAATTTGCTGATGTTGTTTTTGTGGCCCAGCATATGGTCAATTCTTGAGAATGATCCATGTACACTGGAGAAAAATGTATACTCAGTCACTTTGGGATGAAATGTCCTGTAGATGTCTATCATATCCAGGTGCTCTAGTGTTTTGTTTAAGGCCACTATGTCTTTGTTGATTCTCTGTTTGGATGACCGATCTAGAGCCGTCAGCGGTGTATTGAGGTCTCCAAGTATGATTGTATTTTTGTCAGTTTTTGTTTTAAGATCAATAAGTAGCTGTCTTATATATTTTGGTGCTCCTTGGTTTGGTGCATATATATTAAGAATTGTTATGTCTTCTTGATTCAGTTTCCCCTTAGCCATTATGAAATGGCCATTTTTGTCTCTGAGTACTTTTCCTGTCTTGTAGTCAGCATTATCCGATATGAGTATTGCTACACCTGCTTTTTTTTGGATGTTATTTGCTTGGAGTATTGTTTTCCAGCCTTTCACTTTGAATTTGTTTTTATCCTTGTTACTTAGATGAGTTTCCTGTAGGCAGCATACAGTTGGATTTTCTTTTTTAATCCATTCTGCTACTCTGTGCCTTTTTATTGGTGAGTTTAATCTGATTATATTTAGTGTAATTATTGATACTTGTGAGTTCCCTATTGCCATTTTATATCTTGCTTTCTGTTAGTTTTGTGTCTTGTTTGATGCTTCTCTTTCAGCTTTCTATCATTTGTTTTTATTGGTTGTATTCCATACATCTTTCCTCTGTTGCTATCTTTTTTAAATCATGTGCTTCTGTGGTGGTTTTTTCAATGGTGGTTACCTTTAAGTAATGAAAAGGGTTCCTACCCTGTTCATTGTAGCACACTATTTTGTGAGTACTTTTGCACTCCACTGTCCTTTGCTACTGTTAATCTCCATCCTCTCCTCCCCCTTTTTTTTTTGTTGTTATCACAGTTTAAATTTGGTTTTATTGTGTTCTTCTCGGAGCTTTTACTTGTGGCTTTCTTTTTTATTTGTTCTTTGTATCTGATTGAAGAACCCCCTTTAGTAATTCCTGGAGTGGGGGTTTTCTGATGATAAATTCCCTCATCTTTTCTGTATCTGTGAATGTTTTTATTTCTCCTTCATATTTGAAGGATAGCTTTGATGGGTATAGTATTCGTGGCTGAAAGTTCCTCTCTTTCAGGACTTTAAATATTGGGGTCCACTCTCTTCTAGCTTGTAGAGTTTCTGTTGAGAAATCGGATGATAATCTAATGGGCCTTCCTTTATATGTTGTAGTCTTCTTTTCCCTGGCTGCCTTGAGAATTTTTTCTTTGCCATTGGTTTGTGCCAATTTCATTATGATGTGCCTTGGATTAGGTTTGTTGGGGTTAATAAAACTCGGAGTTCTGTTTACTTTTTGAATTTGAGGCTTTAGTTCTTTCCACAGGCTTGGGAAGTTCTCATCTATTATTTGTTTATGTTCTCCATTCCATTTTCTCTCTCTTCTCCCTCTGCTATACCTATTATTCTTATGTTATTCTTTTTGGTGGAGTCAGATAATTCCTGTAGGGCTATCTCATTTTTTTAATTTTTGAGTCTCTTTCTTCTCTCTGTTGTGCCTCAAGTTGCTTGTCTTCTATTTCACTAATCCTACCTTCTATCTGGCCTGTTCTATTAGCTAAGCTTGTTACCTCATTTTTCAGCTCGTGTATTGAGTTTTTCATCTCTGTTTGATTTGTTTTTATAGTTTCAATTTCCTTGGAAATATATTCTTTGTGTTCATTGAGTTGTTTTCTGAGCTCCCTAAATTGCCTTTCTGTGTTTTCTTGTATATATCTGAGTATTTTTAGGATTTCATTTTTAAATTTTCTGTCATTTAACTCCAAGGTTTCCAATATATTAAATTTTTTCTCCATAGATTTTTCCTCATCTATCTGTGTTACCTCTCTTTCTTTTGTATCCATGATATTTGATTTTCTCTTCCTTAATGGCATCTGAGGGTGGTTTTGTTGATAGTATTAATAAGATTTAATAAAGAATAAAATGTTAAAAAAATAAAAAATCGAAGTTTTTAAAAAAATAATTAAATAAATAAAAATAAAATAAAATAAAAAATTGAAAAAAAAGGAAATTATTCCCCCCCTCCTTTTTTCCTCTCCTCTCCTGTCCCTTCTTTCTTGAAAAAATCTTTGTGGTGAACTGTGAGTTATATTGTACTAAATAGAACAAACAATGCCTGTACTGGAGGGCCTGAATTGGGGAGAAGTAATAAAGGGGCAAAAAACAAAACAAAACAAAACAGAAAACAGAAAAAAAAGGTGGTATGGATCCACAAAAAGCAAATAAGGAAAAAATTTGGGTCAAGAATAAAATGATTTGCTTTTAAGTGTTGGTTGACTAAGAGTTATGATGAGAGGAATAAGAGGGAAACAGGAAAATGGGGGGACAAATTAAAAAATTACTATTGTATTTAATGGAACAAGAACTAGATAAAATGGAGAGCCAGGGAAGGGAGCACTGCTAGTGAGTTAAAAAGGTGAAGTAAAACCCCCCCAAAATCCACAAACATAAGTTTGAGTCCCAGATAAGATAATTTGTTCGTTATTGAGGTTTGAATGAGAGGAGACATAAAGGAGAAAGGAAGAGACTAATATAGAGGGAGAAAAGAAAGAGATAGAGAGAGAGAAAAAAAGAGGGTACCACTAAAAGAAGAAAAAAGAAAAAAGAGGAGAGAGAGAGAGAGAGTTAAGGGTTTTGGAGTGCAACCCTCATAGAGAGAAAGGAAGAGGAGAGAAAAGATAATGGGAGATGTAACACTTATGGGTAGTGTAGTTTAAGGAGAGGAGAGAGTAAGACCGGCAGAGAGTTAAATGACCAAATTGGAGGAGAAAAAAAAGAAAAAAAAATCAAGAATGAAGATAAGAGAAAGAAACGAACACATATAATAAAATGGGATAGGTTATAAAGTCTGCAGATTATTCTTGATTTTGAGAGGTTATCTTCTTGCTTTTTCTTTTCTCTCCCTCTTCCTGGTCAGTGACTCTGTACCCCTGGTTCTGCCCCTTTGGCACGCTCAGGTAGAGGTTTGCAGTTGATAAGTCTCTATGGCGATGTCATGTATTGTGCTTCAGTCTCGTTGGCAGTCGAGGCTCATTAGCATTTATAGGCTCCGACAGTGAGGGAGTCCGTGTTCCTGGAGCCTCTCTCCTAGTCTTTTTTTCCTCAATTAGTAGCCTGATAATTTAGTTATGGGGTTGCTGCTGCCTCTGCCTGGATAGTTAGAGGCTCAAAGAGCTGGCCACTCCCCACTCTATTCCCACTCAACACAGGGCTCTGGTAAGGCTCAGTCAGTCAGAGCTGCTAGCATAATCAGGCGGGGCTTCCGCCCACTCAAAGACCTCTGGCTCTGCCACTCTGTCTGGTAACAAGGGCGGGCACCCACTCCTGGTGCGCTTGGAGGAAACTCTCGCTCACTATCTGTGCGCAGACCATGATATCAGGCTGGAAGTCTCATCCTCTGAGTGAAACCCCCTCCCGCATGGAAAAGTTGCAGTGTTGAAATTGGCTCTTGCTCCCTCCCCGTGCGTGGCTCCCTCAGTGTGCTGGGCAGCCCGAGATTCTGCTTTTGGCCCACACAAAAGCCCCTGACTCTGCCCCTCTGTGAGATAACATGGGCTCCCACTCCTGAGGTGCTGGTAGGAATCCCTTGCCCTCTCTCCGTGCGCGCTGACCAGGATATCAGGCCAGCCACCTCACCCTCTGAGTGAAACCCCCGCCTGCACGGAAAAGTTGCAGCATTGGAATTGGCTCTCACTCCCTCCCCGTGCACAGCTCCCTCAGGGTGCTGGGGCGGCCCGGAGATTCCACTTTCGGCCCACACAAAGGCTCTGACTCTGCCTCTCTGTGGGATAACACGAGCGCCCACTGCTGAGGCAGTCGGAGGAATCTCTCGCCCACTATCTGCGCGCGAGGACCAGGAGATCGGGGAAAATGGCTGCCCTGCTTGTCTTTCTTTGTCTGGGTTTGGCACCAGTGTTAGCTTGTATTGACTGGGTTGCCACAGGCACAGGTTTTCCTCAGCTTGGATCTCTGTGCCACAGCCTGGTTCAGCCATTTTTGCCGTGGTCTGGATCTATTCACCTCCTTTACCCGCCTCAGTTTCTATATTCTCAGTTCCCAGTGAAAGCCACCCTTCAAGGTTAGTGAGGAAAGTGGAGCATTTCTTACTCCCTATTTCCTTCGGGGTTTGATGATATATTTAGCCAATTTTTCGCTCGACCATACCTTCGGGTGTATTGCGAAACATCTGGAGACTCCAAGGATAGGTTTTTCTGTTTCTGGTTGAAGATCTTGTTGAGTTTTGGGGGAGATTTATTGGTATCGCTTTCTACCGCACCATTACGCTGAAGTCATCTCCCCATATTTAGATTTTTGTTTATTCATTTTGAAAGAGAGAGAGAGAGAAAGAAAATGGTGGGGGGAAGGAGCAGGAAGCATCAACTCCCATATGTGCCTTGACCAGACAAGCCTAGGGTTTTGAACCGGTGACCTCAGTGTTCCAGGTTGATGCTTTATTCAATGTGCTGCCACAGGTCAGGCTGGTTCCTTATTATTATTTTTTTAATGCAGATTTTTACTATTCTAACACTGTTGTTGCCTATTACATTCCTAAACAAAATAGTAGTTGTTATTTTTAATCCCAAGAACTTGGTTATGCTGGATGAGAAAAACGAACCTGAATGAAATGAAAAATGAATTATTGTTTTCATCCTTTCTGATGCTCAAGGCTAGAAATCTGGTCACCATACAACGTTTGAAAACAGTGTAGAGCTAAAAAAAAAGTTGGCGATACGATTGTTTTTTTCTCATGAGAACGAAGCCTAATTCTTAGGTGTTCTACAAATGTAATTGCTGGTCAAAGAAAATGTTCGACTTGGTCAAGAGTTTAGAGCCAATAGGGGGGAAACCGGCACATGTGAGATGGCTGCAACGTTCCCTTCTTTCCTTGGAGCCTCGGCCTTTAGCTCTTCTCGGTTCTCTTTCAATGAAAATTAATACAAGGAGCACAGGGGGCACGCTGAGCAGAGCTGAGTAAGCCAGGAGAGGCCACAGCTGAATCCACATCCCTGCCGGGATGACAGAGTCACAAGAAATTGAGAGACATGAGAACTGACAAGGGGGAGAAGAAAAGGAAGCCTATGACAGCGGGCTGGGCGGGAGCAGAGTGCTGGGGCACCGAGCGGGAGAGAGGCCCGGACGCTCAAACAGCGATGACTGAAAACAATGAAAAAGTCTTTTAAAATTCCATATGCAGCACAGTTCGGGGGGGCTTTAGCTTCATCTGACACAAGCCTTGACTTAGAAATATTGTGTTAATTCAGAAAGGTAAGGTAGAAGCAAACACGGACAGGGCTAGTATTTAAAATATGAAATGACAGCATGTCACACTTCGCACTTCAATTATATCTTATTCCCGACTAGAAAACGTCTCTTCTTGAAGCGGCTCAAAAGCTTTCTCAGGGCTGTTAATTAAAATACACCCAGAAAGAGTTCTTCTAAGCGACCCAACCTAGGCTGAGAGTCGTATGTATTTTTGCAAACGTGTAAGCGGTGAATCATCCTAGCGTTGGTTATCTCCGGTTAGTTGGGGACAGATGGGGAGCTTGCTGGCTGTAAAACTTGAACGTGCTCTGGAAAGACCCTAAGAAAATGTGTAGCTCCGACAAGAAAGGCATAACCCTGATCAAAGAGGACCGTTACCATGTGTAGAAGCTAAACGCTCTTGCTGTAAGACTGTCACATCTGCTTTCAGTCCCCGTGCCAAAGGGTCAGAGCTCAATCACAAGCTTGTGGCACCCCCTGCTGGTTAAAAGCCCGTGCTCATTTTGTTCCTTTACCCCGAGCTGCACACCGCCGTCATTTCACACTTCTTTTAACATTCTATATGAATTTAATTACCATTTGTTTGGACGCCTTTGTTGCAGAGTAGAGACAGTTTATTACAGATGTTCACATTCTCTGTTTTATCTTCTTCTTCATTGTTCTCTCCCCCCCCCCCCCCCCCCACCCACCACCAGTTACTTCTCAGGATCCCTCAGAGGCTTCACGGATCTTCTGTGAACCCACCGGGCCTCAGTTTCTCTTCCGCCTGGCTTTTCGACGAGCACGGTCAAGAGATTGAGAATCCACTTTTGCTGAAGAATGAGCAAAAAATCTGGGTGTCTTATGGTAAAGCATGCAGGTAGGAGCGAGGTGTTTATTCTCTGTCTGTCCTCAGGCTTGCTCGGGGCAAACTAATTTAAAAGGAGAGTTGTGAAGCCAAGTAGCACACTTGATAGAAATTTTAAAAAATTATGAATTCCAATGAAATGTTAGAGCCCTTTTGTGTGTGTGTGTGTGTGTGTGTGTGTGTGTCAGTATTGTTTGTGGAATATGACATTTCTCTCTCTCCTCTCTCTCCTCTCTCTCTCTCTCTCTCCTTCTCTTTCTGACTTTACTGTCTTAATGCCTTGTCATAGTTCTTGAAGTCTGCCTGTCAGCACAGCAAGTGAGATTTGTTCATGTCTGAGTAGTCACCTTAATGATAGCAGATGGAAACGCCACGGGGGGCCCAAGCCCATCACACTGTCATTGTCGCACGCTGCCCTGACCTGCTTCCACTCCTCTATTTTTTTGTCCTTTTTTAAAGGAGAAATGGATGGTAATTGAAAAGGATTTTAAGCAAGGTTTATGAAGCTGTAGACAACATGATTCCCCACTATCTCTCTGTGTTTTCACAAATAAAGTCTTAACCTCTTAAGCACCAATGACAGGACAGCTAGAGATAAACTGGTAAAGCTGGTAAACTCTAGCCTATCAACGTTATATTCCTCAAAAGCGACTTAGATTATCCCACAGTAATTACCGGTTATTGCTGAGCATTGTGTAAATTTTTGCAGATTGGTAAATTCCTGCATAAAATTATTTGCATTTCTGGGAAAAGAAAAAGGCTGCGGTCTACAGGCACTGAGGGGCTGAACTGTGTGTAGAATAGCTTGGGAATATATGCATATTTTGACAGTACCCATCCAGATGAACTCTGAAATCGCCTGTCAGCAGACTTAAACACACTTTTCTGCCTACTCCTAATCTTTTAAGCTCTTTATTTATCTGTAGAACAGAATAGAGGACATAGAGAAAAATAATTTTGTTTATAGACTATAATTGATCATAATTATAATGAAAATAGTCTAGACAGAACTAGAAGCTAATTGGATTTGCTATATATTCTAATAGTCAAAATTTGAGCCACGGACATACATCTACTCCGTGAAGGTTTTGAAAGAAGTTTGTAGGATTAGTTGTGGGTAACATACTCCAAAATTCTGTTTCACCTGTCTCAGTAGAGTAAAATGAAAGTACTTAATAATTTCTAATTCTGTGAAATTTAGAGAATACAAATATCTGTAAGGAATGGTGTTTTATTTCCAATGGCAGATTGTCAAATACAATTTAATTACACTGAGAATTGTTTTTCCATGATAAAACCAGCAGTAAATTTTATTACAAAGAAAGCCTTTAGTAAAACATGTGTCTAATAATTTCTTCTTAAATATTATTGTTAAAGTGAAAGCAGTGACTGACTAATTTTGATGTTTTTAATGTTGGCTGTAATACTGTACTTTAATGAGATCAAACACTTGGTTTTGGTTAATTGGATCATATTTGTGGAATCATTTGTAGAATGGTTAGTATCTGAAATATTCCAAAACCAACTGAGGGTTGTAGCTGGAGGAATACATAGTGTGTATATCTGTTTGTACACTATTGTTATTTTAATAAAATAATGTATTCTTTTCTGGTTTTGAATTCAATATGAAGCACTAGAATGGGAAGTTATAAAATTTATGTCTAAAAATTTATTTCCATCCAGTCAAAAATAAATTGAGAAAATCTGCAATATGTGCTAAGTAAATGATGTTTATTTTCAGGGAATAGTTTTAACTTGCCTAATATGTGTTGATATAGGGGGTTCAAGTTACTCACTTACAAAAGATGCATTGCCAGTATCTGCTTTTATTTTGAGTCTTTTCATTATTTTTCTCCCAATATTTTTTATTGTGAAAAATATTCAATCTACAGAAACTTGAAAGAATAGTACAACGAATACCTATATCGCCTTCACCTAGATTTAATAGTTTAAAGAATTTGCTACATTTATTTCACCTCTCTTTTATCTCCCTTTGCTCTCTTTTGAATGGTTAGAAATTAATTTCAGACAATCATTGAAGTTTTACTCTTAAATGCTTCTGGTTACATAACTGAAAAATAAGATATTCTTCTATATCACCACATTATAACATCTAACACAGTCAACAATAATGAAGTATCATCTAGTGTTCAAGTTACATGCAAACCCACCAAAACGTGCTTCGGAGCTTTTTGAAATCTGGTATCCAAAGAAGCTTCGTGTATTACATACAGTTAGTTCTTTTCTTTATTTCTCTTTAATCTAGAATATTCCCCCACTTTCTGTTTTGCTTTTTAGGACATTGATTTTTTTAAAAAAAGAATTCATCACTTGTAGAGTGTCCTATATTTTGGATTTGTCTGAGTGTTTTCTCATGATTAGATTCAGTTTAAATATTTTTGATAATACTACACAAGAGATGTCATCATTAAAATACTATAATTATAAAGTCAATTAATGAGTCTTTGTCACCAATTTAGAAAAAAATGGTTCATATTTGACATAATGGCCATTCTTATTTAAGATGTTTTTTATTTGATTTTCCTTTTCAAATAATTAAATTAACCTAAAACAATGTACCTAACAGTATGTAATATTAAAAAAATCAAATTAGCATAACATTTAGTGAGCTCATTAAAAAATGGTTGTTTTTTAGTCAAATATTAAAGATTCATTTGATTATCAGGTTCAACATTTATTATTGTTATATTACATTGTAGTTATACATTAAAATGAACATCATTTAGTTATACATAATGCAGTTATTAAAACCTGAACATTGTATACACTAAATACTTTGCTTTTATTATTGAAATTATTTAAAATAATATCATGTGTTGTGACTATCTTGGGCATATTATAAATCAATCAAGTAAAGTAAAAGTGCATTTTAGGATTTTTGGGTTTTATTAGACACTGATAGTTTATGTTTTATTATTACTTTGTGCTTAAATTTCACTGTTTGCATAATTTTTCAGATAACTTTGATTCTTTTTAAAAATTTTCAGATCTCCACTGAACCCTGTTTTGAGTTTGACCTTTGACGAAGTGACTGCATTTGTCAGAGGTGGCCTTACAATTGTGTATAAAACCTTCTTGGATCCTAATGCTGTTCTGCTTCCTGGATGTAACAAGTAAGTTATCTGAGTCACCTAATTTCAGGTATCCCAGAGGGAGGGATTGACACAGAATCATAAAAGATAGTCTTTGAATCGTCTTACTAAACAATTATTTATTTTATTGATTTATTTCATGATATAATGAGCTAGTTCCTAAAAGACTTATCATTAACTTTCCTTGAGTTTCAAAAAATTGTATGGGGTAATTAGCTGATTATAGTTTCTGCTTTGCAGATATAATTTTATTTGAAGTGTAAAATCTGTTTTTATTGGATGTTCCTAAATTAATAGTTTTGAATGGAATCATTAAAAGAGTAAATAATATACTTATTCCTATGAGTGTTTACATTAAGGGTCTCATTTGATGACAATAAATGGAAAACAAAGCAATGCGCTTGAAGCTTGGTAGGATACTGAGAAGAAGAGCAGGAGTTAAAGGATCTGGGAATCTGAATCTGGCCCCATGTCTGCTTAAGACTGTCCAGGAGCAGATGGGTATCGGTTTCTTTCTTTCTTTCTTTCTTTCTTTCTTTCTTTCTTTCTTTCTTTCTTTCTTTCTTTCTTTCTTTCTTTCTTTCTTCTTTCTTTCTTTCTTTCTTTCTTCTTTCTTCCCTCCCTCCCTCCCTCCCTCCCTCCCTCCCTCCCTCCCTCCCTCCCTCCCTCCCTTCCTTCCTTCCTTCCTTCCCTCCCTCTTTCTTTTCTTTCTTTCTTTCTTTCTTTCTTTCTTTCTTTCTTTCTTTCTCTCTTCTTTCTTTCTTTCTTTCTTTCTTTCTTTCTTTCTTTCTCTCTCTCTCTCTCTCTCTCTTCTTTCTTTCTTTCTTTCTTTCTTTCTTTCTTTCTTTCTTTCTTTCTTTCTTTCTTTCTATTTAGTGAGAGGAGGGGAGGCAGAGATAGACTCCAACATGTGCCCTGAACGGGATCCACCTGGCAAGCCTGTTAGGGGGTAATGGTCTGCTCCTCTGGGGCCCTTGCTCCTTTGCAATTGGAGCCATTTTTTTTTGTAATGCCTGAGGCAGAAGCCATGGAACCATCCTCAGCACCTGGGGCCAACTTGCTCCAATTGATCATGGCTGCAGAAAGGGAGGAGAAGAGAGAGAGAAGTGAGAAGGGAAGGAGTGGAGAAGTAGATTGGCACTTTTTCTGTGTGCCCTGACTGGGAATTGAACCCAGGACATCCACACGCCAGGCTGACACTCTACCACTGAGCCAACTGGCCAGGGTGAATGTCAGTATCTTATCTGTAAATAATAAACCCAGAATTTACTGAGTGATGACCATAGCCCAAGCACAATTCTAAATGAGTTGGGGAAGAACCTATTTAATTCTCAAAACAAGTATTTAATCACGTTATTACCTGTTATCCTATTTTTACTCCATTTTATAGACGCAGAAATTGAGGAACAGAAGTGTAAAGTAGTTTTCCCAGTCACACAACTGGTACATGAGAGGGCTAGGATTCTAAACTAGACTGTCTTTCTTTATTTTTTCTTTATTTTTATTTTTTAATTTTTACTTCTTTACAGGGACAGAGAGTCAGAGAGAGGGATAGATAGGGACAGACAGACAGGAACAGAGAGAGATGAGAAGCATCAATCATCAGTTTTTCATTGCCACACCTTAGTTATTCATTGATTGCTTTCTCATATATGCCTTGACCGCGGGCCTTCAGCAGACCGAGTAACCCCTTGCTCGAGCCAGCGACCTTGGGTCCAAGCTGGTGAGCTTTTTACTCAAGCTAGATGAGCTTGTGCTCAAGCTGACAACCTCGGGGTCTCGAACCTGGGTCCTCGGTATCCCAGTCCGTCGTTCTATCCACTGCGTCACTGCCTGGTCAGGCTAGACTGTCTTTCTTAACTGAGGCTTTAACTGCTATCCAGCACTGTCTAATAGAACTTTCTGTGATGGTGAAAACCTACTTTATGACTGTTAGAATTTGACATATGACTAATGTGACTGAGGAACTGAGTTTTTAATTTTCTCTAAGTTAGGTGAATGTTAATTTAAATAGGAATATGTGGCTAGTGGCTACCATGTTGGACATTGAAGTAGAAATGTTGGATTATGTGATCTATCTATAAGGGCCTATCTAGCTTTAGTATTTTATAATTTAACAAATTACAACTTTCCTTAAAATATAGTAAAAACACTAAAATAGAGGGCAGAACCAGAAAACCAAAAGCAGTCTGATGAGATCACTCAGTCTAATGTCAACCTATTGCTAAATATGTCTACAAAGACATATGCTTTGGTCTTCATTGGTAGTTGTTTAAACAACTCTATCTCCCAATGGCTGCCTGTCACTTTTCAGTCAAGATTTGTCTTGTTCTCTTTTTCCTTATAGATAGAAAATAACTCATCAGCATTCTTTTTTTATAGGCATTTCCATTTATGAGATTTATTTCATGTGCAATAATCTCTCTCCAAGTTGTTTAATTCCCTAGTCCCTTTACCTTTAATTTTTAGCTAGGAGTTTATTTTTTAAATTTATGTACCCCTTTTTAATTCTGCATGCCAGGTATAATAAATATTGTTTTACTGAGTAGATTCAAATTAGATCTAGCTCCTTAAGAATAGCCCTGGCCGGTTGGCTCAGTGGTAGAGCTTCGGCCTGGCGTGCAGAAGTCCCGGGTTCGATTCCCGGCCAGGGCACACAGGAGAAGCACCCATCTGCTTCTCCATCCCTCCCCCTCTCCTTCCTCTCTGTCTCTCTCTTCCCCTCCCACAGCCGAGGCTCCACTGGAGCAAAGATGGCCCGGGGGCGCTGGGGATGGCTCCTCAGCCTCTGCCCCAGGCACTAGAGTGGCTCTGGTCGCAACAGAGCGATGCCCCGGAGGGGCAGAGCATCGCCCCCTGGTGGGCAGAGCATCGCCCCTGGTGGGCGTGCCGGGTGGATCCCGGTCGGGCGCATGCGGGAGTCTGACTGTTTCTCCCCGTTTCCAGCTTCAGAAAAATACAGAGAAAAAACAAACAAACAAAAGAATAACAATATGAAACTGCCCTTGTTGAACACAAAGTTATTTGAAGATAATTTATAATACTTAATATTTAGATTCCATTTGAATTTTATTTCTATACTCTAAAGTGGATCATGTGAGATCTTAATAATTATACTCTTGGTTATATTTCTCAGAGTATTAAAAAAAATACTACCAGCCCCAGAATTGTTTTCTGTTAAATAGCAACATGCTCTATGGTATGTCTATGGTATGACATCAATGTTGAACCAAGTAATTTTCTTTAGGGTAAGGATTGGCTCACTTTTAAAATAATTGACTTGGCTGAATTAAGAATGACACCCAACATCTCCGGTCTGTGGTTCTTCAGTGAACCTGCCTTTTAAGGCATTCTTAAAAATACCAAACCAAAATGCTTAACACATCTATTATAAGTATAAAAACATCCTTTATCATTCATAGTGCATTGTATTTAAAACATAAGTTTAACATTGAAGGTGGCCTCAACTATGAGTGATTCTGTAAAAATAAAGATAATTTTTGATGTCATAAATAATTGCAAGGTAAAAATGTAAAGCTTTCCTTTTCCCAATTATATATACCAAAACATTTTACATAATTTTGTTTTAAAAGATTATGAACTAAACTATACATTTATTTTTCACTAGTAGACTATAAAGTACCTAAATTTTTATTATAGTAGATTAAAGAATATTATAATAAAATATACTTTATTCTAATAAAAATAATCAAATGTTTTACTTTTCTTAGTTGGGAAGTTTGTGAGAGATTTCCAATGAATTTTAATGCCAGCAGTCAACAGTTTGAAAAGGTAGACTGACCAGTTTGAAAAGGTAGACTCGGAGAACCATTTCCTACAAAACAAGGTTAGAATTATATGTTATAATTAATGTGGATATTTTATGTATTAGACTCTCAATCAATACATGGTAACTGAGTGGATATTTGTAAAAGTTTTTAAAAACTATGAATTATTTTACAAATGTCAAGGCAAATATTAGTCTTTACAGTCTATTTATTAAGCACTTAAACCAGTGGTAGTCAACCTGGTCCCTACTGGCCACTAGTAGGTGTTCCAGCTTTCATGGTGGGTGGTAGCAGAGCAACCAAAGTATAAATAAAAAGATAGATTTAACTATAGTAAGTTGTTTTATAAAGATTTATTCTGCCAAATTTAGCAAAAATCTGACATAAAGTACTTGGTAAGTAATTATTATTATATGCTTTAACTTGCTGTAACTCTGCTTTATAAATTTTATAAAGTTACTTCCCTACTTTATAAGTCACCATTACTGTGGAACCAGTGGGCAGTTAGAAAATTTTACTACTAACAGAGATACAAAAGTGGGCAGTAGGTATAAAAAGGTTGACTACCCTTAACTTAAACGGAATCAATATATAGCATTCCTACATGAGAAAATTTTACCTGAATTATGTCATTTAAGTACTGTTCTTAGCATATTTTTTCTATACTTACCATATCAATAATAAGTTTGAGTTATTTAAGAAATAACTTTAAGATGGCAATTCTCTATACTTTAGGATCTGATCTATTCACTCTTGGGTCATTGTAGCTAAGGAACATGAGTTCTTCAGAAAACCCAACTCATGACAAGCCAATCCAAAAGGTGATTTATTAATTTCCACTTAGGTATCCTGCTAGTATTGAATTTTGTTCTCCCATTGGCTATGAAAGGCATTTTAAGCATGTATACAAAAAAGGAAGCATTATTTTGTTTTTCTCAGCAAGGACTATGAAATGACCTATGTTCATTTCAGCTATATAAGCTTTAGTTTTTAAATTCATCAAATCAAAACCAAAGGCACTTATAAAGCTAGAGATGTCCATAGAAAGTAGGACTTCCCATTAATTGGTCTTCACTCTTAATTTCCAAGAGACAGTGTTAGCATGTGTTGTTCTTGGCCTAGGAAATACCCATCATCATTAATATTTTGTTGCCTTAAGGCTTTATTCCACTTCCTCTTCTTCCATGAAGCCTTCTCAGATCCTCCAAAGAGAATTAACCTCAAATTATATTCTTAGAATTTCTTTTTGTCCTTTTAAAATTATTCTTAGACTCTGCATTTTGGAGACTCATTTATTTGCTTTTGTGTCTTTCTCCTTTGTTAAATTGAGACTGGATTCCGGCATTATGTCTTATTTATCTTTGTATTCTGGAATGTAGGGCAAGTACACAATACATTTTTATGAGTGATTTTTAAAATTTAGCTATAGTCTATCTTACAAGGCTCTCTATTGTCTAATGTGTTGTGTGCTAGCCAAGCCAGACTGTTCGTTTGTTGTTTTCTGAAAGCACTCCATGATTTCTGTTATTATACCCATGTGGATCCCTCTGCCTGGAATTCAGCCTCTTTTTCTTTGCCACCACCCCTAGCCTTCTCTTTCACCCTTGTGCCATATCCTAGCATGATGTCTGGCATATAGTTGGCATTCAATAAATGCTTGTTGAAATCCTGCCCATCATTCTAGCCTTATCTGATATGTGCCTGCTTCATAAAAGCTTTCTTTACTCCAACTCTCCCCCCAAACCAGTTAGGATGCTTTTGGCCTTGGTACCCTTCCCTTCCCCCTTGCATCCATTCTGTGCCATTTATACTAACATTGAACTTGCTATTTTTTTCATAGCATTTTATTTTTGCATGATTAAAAAAATGACTTAATTAATGCTCCAAGTTTTAGCCTATTTCAATCCAACCAAGATAGTAGTATAAGAATACAAAGGTTTGTAAACTGGCAAGAAAATAGAAGCTTTCAAAGAAAAATGGCCTTCCCTTTAAAGTTCTTTTAGAATACCATCTTTGAATATATCAGGGGTCCCCAAACTTTTTACACAGGGGGCCAGTTCATTGTCCCTCAGACTGTTGGAGGGCCAGACTATAAAAAAAAACTATGAACAAATCCCTATGCACACTGCACATATCTTATTTTAAAGTAAAAAAACAAAACGGGAACAAACATAATATTTAAAATAAAGAACAAGTAAATTTAAATCAACAAACTGACCAGTATTTCAATGGGAACTATGCTCCTCTCACTGACCACCGATGAAAGAGGTGCCCCTTCCGGAAGTGCGGTGGAGTCTGGATAAATGGCCTCAGTTGGCTGCATGCGGCCCGCTGGCCGTAGTTTGGGGACCCCTGGTAATATATAGACAGAGGTGATCCTTGCATTTGTAATAGAAGTTTAATAGACTTAAAAGGAGCACTTTTAAAGAGAGATTCAGGCAGAGGCGATGGCTATCTAGAGGGTATTTTATGGTAAACTCTTGCTGCTCATTGCAGTCAAGAGGACACTAAGAGGATTACAACAGGGGTAGAGAGGAAGGAGGCAAAAGCCGATATTCTTGATGGCTATGTTTTGAAATTGGCTTGAGATAGAGAAATCAGTGCCCAACCCCTTACTGTTTGTTCACATCTCTTATTGACAAGTCAAACCTTTCCTACAGAGAAAAATTTGGAACCTATAATCCCTATTAGAAATGTGGGAGACAGATATAACCCTGACAATTACAACCTGTTGCTCTTTTATCCGTTTCAATAAAAAGGTTTGAAATCTACTACAATGGACAATTTGGCAAATACATCTTCCAACAGTTTTCTATTGTTATTTAAATTGGTGACAGTTTTTAGATTGCCCCAGTTTAAGGGCAATAAAATTATATGTTTCCATGAAATGGATAAGATTTAAACTTCATGGTAGTTAATATAAAAGAAAAAAATCATTCATGAGGAGAATAGCGTGAGGGATGCCTGGTTATGGGAAAATATAGCACAAAATGTACTCCGGAGTTTGGCAGGTCATATATTTCCCAAAGTGAAAAGGAAACTTATTTTGATCCTAGTTTCCGTACGATCAGACATCATCTGAACATCAGTGACAATTTTCAATATGAAAACAACAAGAAAATACCAAGTTACCATTTTAGAATTTTGACATACTTGTTACAAGTTAACTTGTAAATTCAGCAGTCATGGGTGCTAGCAGAATGTAGTATTCTGTATGTCACAAGGGGGCTGGGGACAGGCAAACCATTCCCTACTGTCCTGTTTCTTTGGAGAGCAAGTCATTAGAAAATAATGTTTTCTACAAATAATGTATATTGTGGAAAATACACAATTTTAATTTTAATTTTGAACTGTTTGCTGTTAGAATGGGATACAGGACTTTAAATAAAATCCCAAGTCCATTTTGTTTGTTTGTTATAAGAGTGTGTTTATTTAGAAAGTCACCGAGGTATAAAAAGTGAGCTGTAGAAGAAATGGGCTCAGGAAACAGGTTGGAGGAGGAAAGGAGAAAGGGAAAGAGGGAGAGAGAAAGAGACCTAGAGAGAAGGAGCTACATGCTGGGGAAGCAGGGGTGGGGAAGAGAGCCCACCTTCCTGATGTTTAGATGAATTGCTGAAGGTATTTAAGCACTGCTTCCCTGGATCTTGAAGTTGCCTTATTTGGAAGCATAATTATGTACTCACTGATGTTTTCTGCTTTCACATTTTTCCAGTTTGTGTATTGATCAGCTATAGATCAGAGAACAGGAAATACAAGAGAGAACATCAGAGACAGGATGAAAGAGATTTGAGAACATTTCTTATAGTTGTGATTTTAATTTGTATATCAGATTATTTAACTTGGCCCTAAATTCTTTACTAAAAGTATAAAATTTTATTAAATTTCTATGTAGTAAACACATCTTGTTTAGAATGGAGTTTGTGATTGACCTATGAGCTTCTTCTTTCAAGAAAAAATTTGTTTTTTGTGTGTGTGTTTTGTTTCTTAGGAGATCAGTAAGAAAAGACACATGGTTCCTTTACTGTTTCAAATTTGCACAGAAATATTCAAGGCTACTTCACTTTTTGGAAAAAGAAAATTAAGAAGTTTTAACTGGCCCAGCATGTGCACACATCATTTTTATCACTGGTAGCTTCTATATCAGCACAGTTTATTCAGATAGCAATATCATGGTGGTCATTTAAAGGGAGTTATGTATATAATATTCAAAAGAATAGAAAGGAATGTCCTGTTTTGATTCTCAACAGGACCTAAAAAGATTTTCTAGTGATATATGATCACATGTATTTAGAAACTGGTCTTAACACCAATGCTTTTATACATATCCCCATCCATGCGCACACAGGCGTGTGCACCACACACCCCTACACGCACACACAAAGCATATTATGTAGCAGATTGTCAGAGCACTTTTGTTTTTCTGAATTCCAATTTTCACAGTTTTTTTTTATTTTTTTATCTTCCCCGCCTTCATCAATGTTTGGTCTAAAGTTAAGCTACCAGATTAAATTAAAAAGAGAAAAGAAGGTGAAGTTGCAAAGAGAAACATCCTGACCATCGTCAGTTTTTCAGTGTATCAGAACCTCCGACTTGGCAGGATATTTATTTTCTCTATAACATAAAGTGAAGCTGAGTAAGTGGTCCTGGCTGTGTCTGGTCTACGTAGAATCACTTGGGAACTGTCCAGCAAAGTCTCTCTCAAAGAACAGCATGGTGTTGCTACTGGGTGCCAACCCAAGACAGACACAAAGGACCCCTTCGCTCTTCAGCAATAAGCCAACTGTTAAAAGATTAAACCATGTTGTGGAGATAACAAGAATTTAGGCGCTGGCAGCAGGTGCTGTACAAAGAAGCAGTTGGCAGGACGTTCCTTCTGTCTGACTAATTCCAGTCAAAACAATCTTCTTCCCAGTTGCAGAGGGGAGTTTTGAGTGTGACGGCAACTTGAAGTTAGGAGGTTGAGTAAGAGTGTTACTTTAAATGCTGAGTCCTGTGGCGGATGGATTAGTAGAATATGGTTTATCATTGTTCAGAACCTGTGGGGGATTCCCCTCCTGAATCCAGCCACAATTGGCTAACTGAAGAATACACAATCAAAGAGCTATAAATCAAATCTGCTTATGTGGTGGGGTGGCTGTATTTTAAAAATTTTTATTTTCACATGCAGGGATCCTACAACATTTTTTTTCTTTTGAGAAGTAGCTATCTTCCATTATAGAATAATTACCAAATATGTTAGTTGTACTCTTGCTATTGCCGGATCACATTTCAAAAATATTGCCCTTTAAATTATCATCTAATTTTTGTATTTTAAAAAAATAACTTGCTACCCAACAAAATTTTAGTGTTAGTATGGATTCAGAATAGACTTTTTAGTATTAGAAAATAATTTAAATTGGTATTGAAGCAACATCATTTATTGGGTTTAAAGCAGAAACAGGCATGTTCCCATAATCCTATACAAATAAATATTGGTACTTACAAGCTTAGCATGACAACTCACACAGAAAGTGATCATGTAAGTTAGGAGACACAGTATTAAATGGGGATAGAATTCCCACAGGTGATGTGAATGCCTGTTAATTTGACAATCAAGTCTGAGTGAAAAATGGTTGAATGTGCACAATACCTGTGACATATGTAATCTGCTCACAAACACAGATGCAGCGTCTTCCCAATTAGTCCCCTCCTGTCCATTCGCCCAACTCTCACTAAAGTCTCAACTCATATCCCTTTATCCTTAGGAGATTGTGTGGGCTCCCAACTGTTCCCCTTGCCTTTGATGTCTCCATTCCGTGATTCATTATGTCTACCCTTGCCAGATCAACCTTACTAAAATTTGCTGTAATCCAGCCTCTTCTGCTTGATGGTGTTCACTGGCTCCCTACTGACATCTAACTCCATAGCCTTACCCTTGACATCTTCTATAGTTTGGCCAAATTTATTTTTTGAGCCTATCAAAAAATCCTAAGGTACATCGATCATAACATCCTTGCCTTTACATGGAATATTTTTGTAGGAATCTTTAGTCTTCCTATTCAACTGTCTTCACCCTTTCAGGCCTGGTGCAGACGTCACTTCTTTCACGATACTCCACTTTTTGTGGCTCCAGCAGAAATAAGCCTACCATTCTTTGAATACCTAGAGTACTATTTAATCATCCATCTGGAACTTAACACAAAATTTGTGTGTGTGCATGTGTGCCTGTGTGTGTCATTGCCTCTACTGTTGTGAGTTTCTTTAGGGCAGGAAAAATACAGGGTGGGGCCAAAGTAGGTCTACAATTGTGAGTACACGGGGCACAGAGTTTATTCTCGTCTTACTGTCCATCAGTTATTGTATCATCTTTCACCTGAACAACTGTGAAGCTGCTTCTGTTCCACTGAGTATTTTATAATATCCCACACCATGTAGTCCAGGGCTTTGCCTATTAGATAGAACTGGGGCTCAACAACTATTAATTGATTTGAATCAAATGGAATTGTGCACTACTCTTTCAAAAGAGCCCTCTCTATCAGAAACGTAATGTTCCAGGATAACTTATTTTTGGGCAAGTGTATGAAGGAAAGGTCATTTTCAGATTCTAAGTTTAAAAAGCATTCTTGTTCTTATGGTACAGGTGGATCCCAATCTCATCCTTTATGCCTCAGTTTCCATTGGGAAGTGGGGTTCCTCAAAGAGTGAAGTGAGCAGTGGGTGTCAGCAGGTGCCATCGACCCTGTGGCCTGCAGCCAGCGTGTGGCTGATCACGAAGGTACCCAAGACTGTCTGCTCTCCCTGAGTGACTGCCCATGCTCGCCGGCTCACCACGTGCTCCAGTCCCCACTGCTCATGCACACAACATGCAAGCGAAAGCTTGAGCAATTGTTGCCCGTTAAGAATGCTACTTCTCTGCACTTGGTTCGTCTGGTGCAGAGGAATTCTGTTGATCTTCATGTGAGCATTCAGTTCACTTTCAGATGTGATGATTAGTTTATACTCCAGAGTATATTTAAACCCAGAATAGAGCTTATGGATAGTCCACAGGCTGACTGACCATTTTCATGAGATGTGTCTGAAGGTCATTTGTTTCTACTCCTTGTCTTCACTGTGGCGCTTCCTAGAGCCTGGTGGATTAGCTCTGTATAATGACAGCACACGGTCTTCGTAAGGATAGTGTAGAAGAATCTCTGAGTATAAAATACACATTAATACTCACATATCAGCACTACTTAATTTTTTTTACTTTATCATTTTACTTTTGGATCTAATTTAAATTGAGAACATATTATTGACCCCCCTTACTATTGAAATATGTTGTGTGATTGCCACCAAATATTTATGTCTGTAGAGAGATGGTGCAGCTGGTATGCACCCTTCTTGTATCTTCTATAGTCCCCTTACTATAGACTGACTTTGCTTCTTCTTAGTACTTCCGTGGTGTAGAGTCATCCAGGCAAGTTTGCTGCTTCTTAGTTTGGGGTTGCGGAGAGGAGATTGAAACTCGTTTCTCAAATGAAATTTTAGACTTCCCTTTATTGTTATTTTTAGATTCTCTGAGAGTTAAAAACAAACACGTAGAGTAATTAAGGCATAAAGGTACTAAAAATTATTATTCATTTTAAGTAACAAGGCCGAAAGAGGTTAAATGAGATATTTCTAAATCTGCTTCCAACCTGGAGACTCTAGCTACTAGTCCTTTTAAAGTTGTATTTTGTTTCTGATTTAATAATACTATAGACCATTTTATTAAGCATGTTCTATATTTAGGCATCATATCAGCCTTTATTTAATCTCATATAAACTGTGTAGGTTTTAATTATCTAGCTGAAAAACCTGAGTCTAGTAAGTGGCATAGAAAAGATCCTTGGTCTTTCTGACTTCAAAACCCAGGTTTTTTCACTGTAATATAGCACACCACTCTGTCTGTGACCAATTTAGGAGCACGGTAGAAGCACTTGGATTTTAGCACTGCCTCTGAACACCTGTGTGACTTCAGGTGTGTGACCTCAGTCAGAACCTTAGCCTGAAGAGGTAGACTCAAGGGTTTCCTAGATCTCAAATTCTTTAATTCTGTGGTATCTGTTTCTAGAATTTTATGATACTGAAAAACTTGTACTTGGAAAAATTTTAAAAAATAATTGAAATGCTTACTGAAAAAAGTATGGGTTTTAGCGTTAGATCAGAACCGGAATGGCTGGTGCGAGCTTGGGAAAGTTACCCAGCTGCACAGGGCCACCGCCGCCTCGTCTATAAAGTGAAGTTAGTCACACCTGTCTTGCACAGTTACTGTGAGGATTAAATGAGAAAGCATGTGTGAAGGTCAAGCATAGTGTCTGGGACCCAGAGAGTGCTTAATAAATGGTGACACTTTCCTCACCCCCAAGCAGGTCACTTCCTGCACGGAGAAGCATGATCAAACAAGGGTTCCATTCAGTGCTTATTAGAACCAAAATTTAACAAAGAATAGTTTTCTTCAGTCATCATCTATTTCTTTCCCACACAACAAAACACTGAGAAATAAAAATGACATGCTAACAAGAAAACAATTTTGAAAATATTTTTAGATTGGATGTTCTTTCTCTTTTTTTTAAAAAAAAAAAAATTGAATCTTTTTTACCTGTTAAGATGGAGAATTTTGCCTGCCACAAATTCTCAGATGTGTAAATAAATTTCTCAGTTGTTGTTTATTTAAAATGTTAAGTTGATTCACTAAGAAAATTGTTACATGGCCAGTCAGACAATATGCCCAATCAATTTCCTTATTAGAGAATTCTAACAGTTAAAACAAAGGCAGTTCCCAAACCACCTTAAAATGTTTAACCCATGGTATTTAAACCTGGAGTAAAACTTTAAATTGGTACGAAGGGTAAGGATTTGTTTCAGTCTTTTTCAGTTCACTGCACTTTTTTTCTGTGCATACATATTTCCAGTAAGCTCTGCAGTTATAACAAGTGACATGTGATGGACCCCAAATCGCTGCACTGTGAAATATGCACAGAGAAAAGGACATATGAAGATATCAAAGTCTGTTTTATTTTGCACTGAACTATAAAATGCCACCCTTGTCGGACAGGGAAGATCACTGATTCTGAGCATGGCTCACTGACTGCTAAGTTGTGGGTAGTGTTTCACTTTCGGCAACTGTTAATATCCAGGGTTATTCAGGCATAATGACCTCACTATTTGTGACACATTGTTGAATTTTCTGGTTCTTTTAACTTATTTAGACCTTTCTCCCCTCTCTATTCATTGGAAGGCTGGGATGATCCTGAGCCGAGCGATTACTCAGGGCTGCCTTGCTATTGGTCATCCAATCAGAGTCATGGCCACTGAGGGAACATCACTAGAAGGATATAAATTAACCCTTCAGAAAAGGTCATACTTATACGTTATTTAGCTCAAAACAGGAAATGTTAATTTTGAGATATCTGAGCAGTCAGGTCATGAGCTGCCTGGCTTAAATGGAATATTCATCAGGTGTTTAAACTTGTGTTCATAGTATCATTATTAATTTTTCTAACCTAAAATCAACTTAAAAACGTATCCCACTTAGTTTGGGAGTGTTCCGTAGACATTTTGAAAAGCGAAATGTTGGCCTTCAATATGTACCTATGTTGCTGACAAGCTGCTGCTTTACACTATAATTATTGGAGCTAATTACTTTATATCTATTTTGATTGCTAATTAAAAACTGTAATGTTCTGTGTGTTTTCCTAACCTTTCCTCCATCTTCTAAATGTATCATATTGAATTGTGAAAGAAAAGTCAAGGAAACAAAATATCACTAGCTTGTAAGACAAGGCACTAAAAGTGTCCTGTTTGTTTTTCCCTGACTTGAGATTATAAAATAAAAATTTAAAAATAAATTAAAAAAATTTAGCTATGAGGAAGAAAATTTATTTATATTCAACAGTTTGGAAATATTGTTTCTAGATGCTTTCATTTTCCTTGCTCATTTGTCTTCTGATTTCACCTGTGTTGACAAAAATAAGTCCTGTTGTACTTCAAGACTTAGAAAACTATTATTCAACTGCTTCTGGATGGATAGGCAGTTAGTTTGTGCTTAGGGATGAAACCAGAACCAAGGCATTTAAAGACCAGAGAACCTAGCCTAGCCACTAATACAGAAGGTGAATTGTCTCCAGTATTCAAAACAGATTGTCCAACAAGTATTAGAATATCACATAATGATTAGGAATATGTTCTACAGAGTCAAATTCACCTGAGTAAATTCTTGCTATATCTTGTACTCAAGCAACAATTAATTTCTGAGCCCAACACTATTCTAATTTCTTTAGATGATATGGTCACATTTAATTCTCACAACAAACTGATAAGGTTTGTTATTGTTACCTCTATACTAGAGGAAATTGAGGCATAGAGAAGTCAATCATTTGCTCAAGATCATACCTACTTAGTGGTTGGGCAGGAATGTAAGCATAAGCAGTCAGACTCTATAATTTAGTCTTAGTCACAATACTACACTACCTGCATGTCAAAGGCTAGTCAGACAATTGCCAATGATTGCCAAGGATAGCTGCAGATATCTCAGTGGATTAGTAGGGTACATTAATCGAGAAACACAGACATTAGCTTGGCAGTGCACAAACCAACCAAAGCTAGTAGCATCCTAAGCACACAGTTCCCAAAGAAGGATAAACAAACCCAAAGCAAGTCCCAGTTTGATGTGGTGCTGTCTGGGGAGTGGGATAAAAGATGTCTGGAGCAGAATCAATGCTATCAACTGAAGCCATATTGAGAGTCAACTTGTGATGATAATGAAAAGACCAAATGATAACCAGGCAAGCTACATGTGTTTAATATTTGAAAATCAATCAATATAAGTCACCACACTGGCAGGCTAAGCAGGAAAAATAATATGCATACCCAAATAGATATAGAGAAAGCGTTCAACTAAAGTCAACACATCCATCTCTAATGAAAGCTCTCAGAAACTTGAATAAAAAGGCACTTTGTCAATATGACAGAGGACATCTATGAAACACCTACAATTAACATACTTATGATGAAAGACTGAAGCTTCCTCCCTAAGATCAGGAAGAAGATAAGGTTGTCTACCCTGCATTATTCTTCAGCATTGCATGAAAATGTTAAGCCTTTTTAAGAAGGAAAGGGAAAGCAAAGGTGTCTAGATAAGAGTTGAATAAGTAAAACTGTCTGTATTTTCAGGTGACATAATTTTCATGTAAAAAAATCCTGTAAAAGCTACAAGATGTTCTCGAGCTAATAAATATATTCTCAAATTTGAGAGCTTGAGATTAACATGCCTATATTGGTTACAGTTCTATAGATTAGCAATAGATGATTGGAAAGTGAAATTTAAGAATACGATTTACAATAACATCAAAAGTGTGACATACTTAAGGATAAATCAAACAAAATATGTTGCAAGCTTGTGTATTGAAAACTACAAAACATTATTGAGTGAAATTTAAGAAAACCTAAATAAATGCAGGTATATAGTGTGTTCATGGATTGGAAGACTGAATATTATTATATGTCTGTTCTACTCAAATGATCTATAGATTTAGTGCAATCTCAATTAAGACCACAGTATGGTTCCTTTATAGAAATTGTCTAGCTAATTTTAAAATTGGTGTAGAAAGTCAAAGACCTAAAATAGTCAAAACAATTTGAAAAAGAACAAGGTGAGAAGACCTATTGTACTTGACAAGACTTACTATAAAATCACAGTGATTAAAATTGGTGTGCTCTTAGATTGATGGAACAGAACAGAGCGTCCAGGAACAGACATATACATGGCCAATTGATTATGACAAAATCCAAGGAAAATTCAGTGGAGAAAGGATTTTTTAACAAATGGTGATGAAACAACTGGCATATTCACATGGTAAAAAATATATATGAACTTTGATTTCTTCCTCACACCATAGAGAGTAATTAACTCAAAAAGAATCACAGACCTAAATATAAAACCTAAAACTGTAGATACTTTAGATGAAAACATAGGAGAAAATATTTATGGTCTTATATTAAGAAAGACATTTTTGATCCACAAAAATATAAGTTGATAAATTGGACTTCATTAAAATTAAGAAATTCTGGTCCTGGTTGGTTTGCTCAATGGGTAGAGTGTCAGCCTGATGTGTGGATGACCCAGGTTTGATTTCCAGTCAAGGAACACAGGAGAAGCGACCATTTGCTTCTCCACTCCCTCCCCATACACCTTCCCTCTCTCTCTTCTCCTCCCATAGCCATGGCTTGATTGGTTCCAGTGAGTTGGCCACAGGTGCTGAGGATGGCTCCCTGGAGCCTCCACCTCAGGTGCTAAAAATAGCTTGGTTGCCAAGCAATGGCCCCATATGGGCAGAGCATGTCTGGTAGGGGGCTTGCTGGGTGGATCCTAGTAGGGGCACAGGTAGGAGTCTGTCTCTCTGTTTCCCCTCTTCTCATTTAAATTCTACTCTGAAAGACACTATCCAGAGAATGAAAAGACAAGCTTCATACAAGGAGACAATATTTGCAAATAGTGTATCTTTGCAAAATTCACATGTGCATATCTTGAGAAAACGAGCAAATAAATTATTTGGACAGATACTTAAACAAGGAAGGTGTACATACGAAAAGATGTGCAACATCATTAATCATTAGGGGAATGCAACATAAACCCACAGTGAAGTACCGCTACATATGTAGCAGAATGTCTAATGCTTAAAAGACTGGCCATACAAAATGCTGGTGAGGATGTTAGCAATTGGAACTCAGACTTTGTTGGAGAAATATAAAATGGTTCAGTCACTTTGGAAAACTGTTTTCCATATTGAACATGGATCTAACTTATTACCTAGCCATTCCACTCCTAGAAATCTACATAGGAGAAATGAAAACATATGTCATAACAAAGACGTGAACACAAATAGTCATAGCAGTTTTATAAAGCCAAAAGTAGAAACTAAAAAGAACCCCGATAAATGTCCATCCAGAGGTAAATAGGTAAATAAGTTATAGTAGATCTATTTGAGAGCATATTACACAGCAAATAAAAAAGAATGAACTTTTGATATATGCAACAATTATGAGTGAATCTCAAGGTAATTATATTTAGGGAAAGGTGTAAATCCCAAAAGAGTATATATTGTTTTATTCCACATATATAAAACTTCAGAAAATGCTAACTAATCTAGAAAGCAGGTCATTGTTCAGAGATAAAAAGGTGGGTAGGGAGGAAAAGGAGGGATAGAGAAGGAATACAAGGCAACTTTGGGGGTGATTTTTTGGGGGTGATGGATATGGATATGTTTATTATCTTGACTGTTGTGATGCTTTAGCAGGTATAACACATGTTTCAAAACAGCAAATTTTACATTTTAAATATATACCTATCAATTGTACAGTATTTATAATATTGTAAATATTGTATGTTAATTATTTTTCAGTGGTTATTTTTAAAAAGAACAACAAAAAAAGACCCTCAAAGAAAACAAAACAAAAAATCAAATTGATGGATAAGCAGTAAGTGATTACCTGAGAGGGGAACGGTGAGGGAAGACCAATCTCAGTGGGAGAGCTGGTCCATAGTTTAGTTCAAAATGGCAGGTGTTTTGGAAGATTTTACAGATCACTTGATGAACATGTGCTTCACAGCCAGGCTCTCCCTGAGCTAACTGGATACTCAATCTAGCACTGATGTGGTCTTATACCACTGAAGGTTCCATCCTACTCTGGCTAGAATTGTCCTTGAACTGGGTGGGACTGAAGCCCCGGACTTGATGTTCTTTTTGCCTATGGAGAACAGAGTATGGAAAAGGAAAGAGAGGAAAATCTAAAACATTAAAAATGTAATTTGAAAAAAAAAAAGCTATTTCCAAAAAAGGATGAGGTTTACTTTATTTAAAAAGGAGGGAAAGGAGAGAGAGAGAGAGAGAGAGAGAGAGAGAGAGAGAGAGAAGGAGGGATGCACAGGAGAAAGCATCCCTGAGCAAATGAGGATCATTTTCCTTTCACTAGTGCAACTTGCCTTTTTCTGAGAAGCAAAATCTACTGTAAGTTGGAGGCAAAATAGCAGAAACTTTGGAAAACTAGAGCTTCTCATGAACTGTGAAGCTACATTTTGTTTTTTAAAAAGCAATGAAGCCTGACCAGGTGGTGGCGCAGTGTATAGAGCGTCAGACTGGGATGCCAAGGACCCAGGTTCGAGACTCCACGAGCTTGGACCCAAGGTCACTGGCTTCAGCAAGGGGTTGCTTGGTCTGCTGAAGGCCCCCGGTCAAAGCACATATGAGAAAACAATCAATGAACAACTAAGGTGTTGCAACAAAAAACTAATGATTGATGCTTCTCATCTCTCCGTTCCTGTTTGTCTGTCCCTGTCAATCCCTCTCTCTGACTCTCTCTCTGTCTCTGTTAAAAAAAAAAAAAAAGCAATGAAGACCAAGACGTACCTCAACTCTGGGTATATACTTTGAAATGTGTTCTTTTCCCAGAGCATCTGAAGTGCCTGTGTGACATTTTTTTTAACATAGCCATATGTCATTATAAATAATAATAAATATTCTCAAGTGACAGTAACTTCTGGAGACATTTTCTTTCTTCTTCTAAGTAGTATAATGTAATTTTAACAAAAGCTATAAATCAAGACACAGCTTTTATATGCTAACAATAATAGAACTAGCACTTACAGTAGCAACCTGACAACTCACAAAGAATATTGTAAACATATCATGCCTCATTAGTTCATTTGTGTCTCATTTGGTGTCACTCATCTGATTCTTATTCAATAAAGCAAGTGCTGGCACGTGTTCGTCTCTTTAGTATTTTTCTGTGATGTGCATCTGACCATGCGTAGATGAAAGGCAGAACAATGATGTCGTTACTGAGTAATCGGAAAATCATAAAAATTTTGAAAATTATAAACTTCAAAATCAAAGATATTTTTCTCCTGAAGACTTTTTGATCATCTTATGCACAAACCAAAAAGCTAAAGTTCTTCTTTAGGCCACCATTACATGTTAATGTTCCTTAATTTTTTAAAGAATGTGGTATGTAAGATCTGGCCATAGTGTTAAATTCTTAAACTCATTAAAGCAACACACACACACACACACACACAGAGGTTAAATTAGACTAAATACTAGGGACCTATTGATTATGTTTGGCCTGCACATTATTATAGTTTTCTAATTAGTAAGCCTATAGATATAGAGAGATTTCACACAAAAATACATAATTCTGTTGTTTTGTTTTGTTCTGTTTTGAAGTCAGAAGAGTGGGCTGCTCCGGACTTTCATTCTTTCATGACACCAGTCGTACAGGAACGGATTCCCCTTTGGATAGGACATATACCCTCCAGTGTGCTGATGTGCTGTATTCTCCATGAACCCCAATACCAGCCTCACACTAACTCTGGTCTGCTTTATTCATTTTCATTACCTGCATTCAATAAGAAATCTTGACTGTTTTTCTTATTTCAATGTTAATCTTTCTGTTACACTTTTTTGTGTCTACTTTTTTCCCCACTGAGGTCTTACTGGAAATAGAGTGATAACTGGCCAACATTAATCTAGACTAGGTTAAACACTTCTTGAACAAATACCATTGAACACAGCGAACAAGTGTATCTGTGTAATGGTAGGTAAGAACAGAGATAGAAAGATAAACCAGTAAACAGACAGCACATCACCAAGTATCAGAGAGATTGGAAATTATCTCCTTGGTCCAGTCTTAAAGTTTAGGGGACTAAGAGATCTGTTGAAGCAGAGTGACAGACTCTTTCAAATACACAATGTAGAAAGGGCTGTTTGCCATGCATTGGAACACTTAAGTAATATTTAAACATATAGACAACACCATTGGAAATGCCAACATCAAGTAGAAAATTACCCATGTGTAATTTCATAACATGTGCATTGATGGATGAAACTTTACTCTTACTATGTTGAGAATTATCAAGTGGAAATACCTTTCCCCCATCCTCTGTGGATCCTACTTTTTCTCCAGCTGGCATTGGAAGACACCAGAGCCATCTGAAGCTGTCTGGGAAGATAGAGTTGTAACTGTGAAGCACGTAGATAGTCCTCCATACAATCAACTGGGAAACGATGACCATGAGCCTATGACATTGCCCCCAAACTGAGATGTGGCCATGGGATGCCTTCTTGCTCCTAACCTCTGATTAATGGAGGAAAGGAAAACTGTCTTCTTAGATAACAGTGGAGCTTCCTTTTTTCCCCTTTAGTAAGTAGAAATAAAAAGATCTCTAGAAAGACTGGTAACTCTCACTCCACCCAATGCTGAAAGTGAACAACAATTATATTTGTCTAAAGCCTGAGAATGGGATTCTTAGCTTAGATATCAGTTAAACTTTGAATGATGTTCCGTAAAAAATGTTTTACCTAATATTAGAACTCTTCATTATTCTCACATCTCTGCTTCCCACTTCTCCATTCAAATTTCACTCTCTTTAGTAGTGTCATGGTTCTCTTTATTAACCAGATTTGACATCTAAGAATTAACCAATCTGTTCTCTCTAACCTCCACCCCATTTAGTCAATCACCAAGTCAGTTCTGCTTTCATAATATTTGATGTAGGTAGCTCTTTCTTCCTTACCTGCTCTCATCATTCTTGTTCAGTGTTTTTGAAGAGCTGGACCATCATCTACACAAATCCAGATTCCCCAGAGTTCTTATAATTAGAATCACTTGCAGTATCTATGACTGTGGATTCCTAGGGGTCCAGACCTTCAGAATCAAAGTCTGAGACATGCGCAAGAGTTGTTCACATTTTCTTCTGTAAACTAGATGTGGGTGAAAGGCTAGTGTTCATTAAAACAGTTTTGGAGTTTCCCTGTTCTGCCCAGATCATAGAGCTCCTGGCCTTAAGCATTACCTGACAACTTTTTCTCAACCATTGATGATTCTGTCAAAACTCAGAGGCAATCAGAATAGTCTTCTTTAACATCCCCTTACACTTAATTTCATTCGTTTGTTCTATATACTTTTGTAAGATTTCTAAACATTAATGAATACCCGATTAGTTAATTTAGGCATGATTAACTTCGTCACGTTTTAGTTTTTCTTTCTCAGACTTAGCTCAGAAAATGTGATGTTTCTTAATGAAATTTTCTGGTTGTTTCAGAAACAGGTGTCTGAGGTTTCTAATTTTCCATGGTATGTTTTCCCACCCCATTTCTTAATCCTTAGACTTAATTTCTATCTTACAATTTTTTTGGGGGGGAGGGGACAGAAATTTTTTTTTTGGGGAGGGGACAGAAATTTCTATACTATTCTTGATGATTTTATTTAGTCTCTAAAATTCTTAATCACTGTTGCCATCGGTGTAACACACAGACACACAGACACACAGACACACACACACACACAACACCGCATTTCCCCTCCCCTGACACACAGACTTCGCAGCACTTTGGGTACCAAAAAAATCGGCTGTCTTAGGGAAGGCGTTAGCTACTGAGGTAGCAGTGATGACAGTGGAATCCTTGGCAGAGTGTGGGCAGTCCCCCTGCCAGGCAATATGAAAAATGATGCTTTTATTTGAAACCTACAGAATGTTTCAGTGTGGAGAACAGTTGTCAATCTCTAAATTACATTTTCACTACAGACATAAAGAAGATGATTCTCAGAGGTGGGTGTTTGGAACTGACAGCTGTATTTATTCTAAGGTAAGGACTTCCTAAGCCACAGCTTTGATTCCTCAGTTTTTCTGTTCCCAGATTTGTATAAAAGCCACTATCTATTTCTGAGAGCAAGAAATGATTCTTTGTGCACAAATGATTTTACTCTGTACCCAGAAGTTTATTGTTTTAACTTAATTCAGTACTTTCCTTTGAGATTTTGTTTGACTTTAAAACACTAGTTTTCCAAAACCAAAAATAATTTCCTGCAATTTATTGTTATGAGACAACCAGCATTTCAGGTCATCAGGAGACTGGCCTTGACTTCTCATGATTTTCTTCCTGTTCTGTGATCCCAAGTCTACGTGGAATGTTGATCAACCATTTGTACTTAAGAAAAGCAAACATTAGATTCACACCATTAGGTATCTTTAGTGTTAGTCTCAGAATTTCACCATCATTATTTCAGAAATGCTAAGTTACTAGAATGAATGGAATACATCATGTATTGATTTTTTTGAGCTGTTATGACAAAGTACCACAAACTGGGGCCTTAAAACAACAGAAATTTATCTTCTTACTGTCTGAGAGACTGAGTCCTGAGCTCAAGGTGTTAGCAGAGCCAGTACACCATCTAAATCCTTTAGGAGAGGAGTCTTCCTAACCTCTTCATCTTTGGTCATCTCAGACTTTCCTTGATGTGTGGTTGCAAAACTCTGATCTCTGCTTCCACCTTCCCGTGGCATCTCCGTTTGTGTCTGAGTCTTCACATGGTGTCTCTCTGTGTACGTCTGTGTCCACATTTCCCTCTTTCAATGAGCATACAGGTCATATTGGATTAGGGCCCACCCTAATGACCTAGTTAGTATTTATTTCATTATATTGGCAGAGACCTTATTTCCAGGTACCAGGGTTGGGGGTCAGTTACAATTCAACCTCTAACACATAGCATGCTGGTTATCAGTATTGTCCACCTCACTTTCAGATGTACTGTTTGTTGCCTGGCACCAACTTGGAAAGCTTCACAAGAGTTCCGCCAGTGGGCACCTTCTTTTTTTTTTTTTAGCGAGAGAGAAACAGGAAGGAAAAGAGATGAGAAACATCAATTCTTTGTTGCAGCATCTTAGTTGTTCATTGATTGCTTTCTGATATGTGCCTTGACCATCTTGACCAGGGGGCTACAGCAGAGCGAGTAACTACCTTGCTCACACCAGCGACCTTGGCCTTCAAGTCAGCAACCTTTGGGCTCAAACCAGTGACCATAGGGTTATGTCTCTGATCCCATGCTCAAGTTGGTGACCCCACGCTCAAGCTGGTGAGCCCATGCTGAAGTCGGTGACTTGGGGTTTTGAAGCTGGGTCCTCAGCATCACAGACTATTGCTCTATCCACTGCACCACCATCTGATAACGTGGGACACCTTCTTATGAATGGTTTCCTGGAGCATATTTCTCTTGGGTGGCTTCTTAGTCCCTCCTGTGGACAGCTCCTTTGGTGCTCCAAAGGCAGATTTACTGTGAAGCCCACCTCAGGGACTGTGACTTCTTGTGAGCCAGGGCTGGGCCCTCGTCGATGGGGTCTGATCTCAGCCTTGGAGCAGGCCTTCCCCTCCGGCTGCTGTCTTAGTCCTAGAAATACTGGCTGCTTCTCTGTCTGCTAGTCAGATGTTCATTAGCGTCCTCTTTAACTCTTACTGGCCAATGCTGTCACTCTAATTCTCTGTTACTAATTGTTTGTATTTGTCGTGTTCAAATTACTATGTTGTTTCTATCTCCTTATTGGACCCTGACTGATAAACGTAGTAGCTTTATTTCTCTAGAATTACATAGTTCAGCTGTCATTTCATGACAACCTCCAGCATTTTAGAAATTGAGAGAGTCTGATGGAGTTTAAATTTTAAAAGTATCATAACAGCATTTTCCTGAGTGGTTATTTGTTGGCACACTAGCTAAACTCCCAAACCCACTCACTTATTCAACGAGGACTATACACATTTAGCTCCATTCAAAAGCAAGGAATTAGACACAGCCATCACATGTCAAAGCATTGTTAAAATTTATTATTCTAGGTTTTTGGTTTTTTTTTTGTATTTTTCTGAAGCTGGAAATGGGGAGAGACAGTCAGACAGACTCCCGCATGTGCCTGACCGAGATCCACCCGGCACGCCCACCAGGGGCGATGCTCTGCCCACCAGGGGGCAATGCTCTGCCCATCCGGGGCGTCGCTCTGCCACGACCAGAGCCACTCTAGCGCCTGGGGCAGAGGCCAAGGAGCCATCCCCAGTGCCCGGGCCATCTTTTGCTCCAATGGAGCCTTGGCTGCGGGAGGGGAAGAGAGAGACAGAGAGGAAGGAGGGTGGGGGGTGGAGAAGCAAATGGGCGCTTCTCCTGTGTGCCCTGGCTGGGAATCGAACCCGCGTCCCCCGCACGCCAGGCCGACGCTCTACCGCTGAGCCAACCAGCCAGGGCCAAATTTTATTATTCTAAATTCATTCTGAGATTCACCCTGCTTTCCCTTATCCTATTTCTGACTCCACTGCATTCCGGAACCAGAGTGAGGCTCTCGGGTGGGGGAAAGAGAATCACAGAGAAACCAAAGCTTGTATATTTCAGTACCAATCAAAAGTAAAATGTGTGGGCCCTGGCTGGTTGGCTCGGCGGTAGAGCGTCGGCCTGGCGTGCGGGGGACCTGGGTTCGATTCCCGGCCAGGGCGCATAGGGGAGGCGCCCATTTGCTTCTCCACCCCCACCCCCTCCTTCCTCTCTGTCTCTCTCTTCCCCTCCCGCAGCCGAGGCTCCATTGGAGCGGGGATGGCCCGGGCGCTGGGGATGGCTCCTTGGCCTCTGCCCCAGGCGCTAGAGTGGCTCTGGTCGCGACGGAGCGACGCCCCAGAGGGGCAGAGCATCGCCCCCTGGTGGGCAGAGTGTCGCCCCTGGTGGGCTTGCTGGGTGGATCCCAGTCGGGCACATGCGGGAGTCTGTCTGACTGTCTCTCCCCGTTTCCAGCTTCAGAAAAAAAAGAAAAAAAAAAGAGAAAAAAAAAAAAAAAAAAGTAAAATGTGTGGACTGTGCTGAAATATCCCTCTGCCTCTTTGGCTTCTACCCATATGCAGGGACTTCTTTCTTAGATACCTGTGTGGAGCTGACACCTGTTACCCAATAATGTTAACTCTGTCTTCTGTAAGGTCTTCCTTCCCACCAACAGACATAGAAGAGAAGGACCAAAATTTAAGTGTCTTTTTCTTCTTTTCCCTTCCCAAATTAAGGTAACTAAAACATCTACTACTACTGTGCTGTTTTTTTCCCCTCTCCTTATTTCACAATTTATAATTTTCTAATTATTCCTAATAGTAGTATTAATATCTAGCAAATAATACATATTTTGTGTTTCAAGCATGTTACTTTAAAAAAAAGATTTTATTTATTGATTTTATTGAGAGGGGAGAGAGAGAGAGAGAAAGGAAGGAATGAAGGAGCAGGAAGCAACGACTGGTAGCAATTGCTTCTCGTATGTGCCTTGACCAGGCAAACCTGGGTTTTGAACCTGTGACCTCAGCATTCCAGGTCAACATTTTATCTACTGTGTCAATATATGTAGGCCCAAGCATGTTATTTTAAAGAGAATTTTGATTCTAAAAATTTTAATGTTAAATTTCTAAACATAAATGCTGATTTTTAAAATTAGTTATTCCAGTTTCACAGAGCAAAACTATTTTCTAATGAAACAATTCATGCTTATGGAGGTTTAGAAATTTTAATTAGATCTAAATTTAGTCATATCCAAACTATATCCATCTAGTTAAGGCTAAAATGGAAGATAATTTGATAATTATTTGCAGCTGGATCATAAATGGAGCTCATTCCATTCATTTTTTTAAAAAAAAGAATTACTGCTTTAGGATATTAATAACTAATCTTGGCTCTACCACTGATTAGTTGTGTGGCCTTAGGCAAGTCATTTAACCTTTCTAAGCTTCACATTCTTTGTCTGCAAAATAGAGATACTTACACCAGCATTTTGAGTATTTGGCATGGATTCTGGCCTATCAATAGATTCTGGCATATTGATTCTAGCTAATCAATAATTTGTAGCTATTAATGATAATACAACTGAACAAATTTAAATATAGTATTTATTGTTTTTACTTGGGTAGGTTTATTTTCTTTTGTTTGTTTGCTTTTAATGTTAACCATCCTTCTATTAATTTGCAATAAGATAAAGTTAGATTACTTCCATTATACAAACCACTAGTTTCAGCTAAATTAAATATTTAAACTTAAAAAATGGAACCATAAAATAACGAGAAGAAAGCATGGGTTGAAGAATGTAGCACATGGTACTATGAGTAGATATCTTTTTGAGCATGCAAAGATATAATCTATAAATAAAAAGACTAATGGTTCTGAATATATAAAAAATTTAAAAAGTTCTAAATCTCTAATAGCATAAGAAAAACTATGGCAAATAGAGAAAATCTTTACAATATAAATGTCATAAAATGGAATAATACTTAATATATAAGAAGCCCGACATAACAATAGAAAATTATAAACACTTCAATAGAAAAACAGGCAAAGTACATGAAAAGGAAATGTATGATTGAAAAAAAAGTAAAATAGCCAACCAAATAGAAAAGTTCAACAAGAACACACAATGAGATAAAGACAGTCTATTCAAAAAGTGGTGTTCAGAAAACTGAACCAATATAGTAAAAAAAATAAAACTAGATCACTTACACCATATACAAGAATAAACTCAAAATAGATTAAAGATGTAGATGTAATACTTGGAACCATAAAAATTCTAGAAGAAAACACAGGCAGTAAAATCTCGGACATTTCTCCTAACAGCATTTTTTTTTGACATATCTCCATGGACAAGGGAAACGAAAGAAAAAAAATAAACTGGGAATACATCAAACTAAAACACTTTTGCACAGCAAAGGAAACCACCAAATAAACAAATGAGAACCTACTGAATGGGAGGAGATATAATATTTGCCAATGACATGTCAGATAAGAGGTTAATATTTAAAATTTACAAAAAACTTACAACATCCAAAAAACAATTAAGTGGGTGGAGGACCTGAATAGGCACTTGTTCAGAGACGAAGATGGCCAATAGACATATGAAAAGATGCCCAATGTCGTTAATAATCAGATAAATACATATTAAAATCACAATGAGATATCACCTCACAACTGTCAGAATGACTATCTTCAATAAGTCAACAAACAAGTGTTTGAGAGAATGTGGAGAAAAGGGAACCCTTGTGCACTGCTGGTAGGATTGCAGATTGGTGCAGCTACTATGGAAAACACTAAGGAGGTTCCTCAAAAAATTAAAAATGGAAATGCCTTAAGACCCAGAGATTCTGTTTCTGGGTACATAGCCAAAGAAACCAAAAACACTGGTTTGAAAAAAATATATGCACCCCTATGTTCATTGCAGCACTATTTACAATAGCTAAAATCTGAAAGCAACCTAAGTGCCTATGAATAAATGAGTGGATAAAAAAGTAGTGGTATATAATATGCATGTATACTTGGCCATGAAAAGGAATGATGATATCTTACTATTTGTGACAGCATGGATGGATCTAAAGGGTATCATGCTAAGTGAAATGTTAGACAGAGAAAGACAAATACCATATGATTTCACTTATATATGAAATCTAAAGAATGACAAAATAGAAACAGACTCATGGATACAAAGAACACACTGATGGCTGCCAGATGAGATGGGGGTGGGAGGGCTGGGTGAGAAAGGTGAAGGGATTAAGAAGTACAGATTGGTAGTTACAGTACTAAGTAGTCATGGGGACAAAAAGTACAGCACAGGGAATGTGGTCAGTAATATTCTAATAACTATGTGTGGTGCCCGGTGGGTACTGGGCTATCAGGGTGGTCACTTTGTAAGGTCTGGGACTGTCTAACCACTATGCTGTACACCTGGTACTAATACAAAATAATACTGAATGTCAACTGTAGTAGAAAATAAAATTTTAAAAAGTTCAGCCTCACTAGAATTTAAATAATTGTAAAACAGTGAGATAGTATTTTCTCCCTATTAAATATGGGGAAGTGTAAAATTAAGAATATCCAGTGTTGATGAAGATTGTGAGAAAACAAACACTCATTTCCTTTTTCTGTATTTATATTTTATTTGTGTTAGTTATACATGTATTACAAATGTGTTTAGTACATCTATATTACAAATTATCCTCAAAATAGTAACTTTTTTTTTTTTGTACAATATTTTTCCGAAGCTGGAAATGGGGAGGCAGTCAGACAGACTACTGCATGCGCCTGACCGGGATCCACCCAGCATACCCACCAGGGGGCGATGCTCTGCCCATCTTGGGGCGTCCCTCTGCCACAATCAGAGCCATTCTAGTGCCTGAGGCAGAGGCCACAGAGCCATCCTCAGCGCCCGGGCAAACTTTGCTCCAGTGGAGCCTTGGCTGCAGGAGGGGTAGAGAGACACAGAGAAGAAAGAGAGGAGGAGGGGTGGAGAACCAGATGGCGCTTCTCCTGTGTGCCCTGGCCGGGAATCGAACCCGGGACTCCTGCACGCCAGGCTGACGCTCTGCCACTGAGCCAACTGGCCGGGGCCAAACATAGTAACTTAACAGACATTTATTATCTCACCATTTTGGGGGCTGGGGACCTGGAGATGGATAGCCAGGTAGTTCCAATTCAGTCTCTCATGAGGCCTCAGTCAACCTAAGACTTGACAAGGCTGGAAGGTCTGTCTCTTCTACACACACTTAAGCTTTTGACTGTGCAGTTCACTCATTTGAACTGCACCATTTAGTATTCCTCAGTATATTCACAGGTTTGTGCATCTATCACCATGTCTAATTTTAGAACATTTTTGTTCTCCATAAAATATACCTTGTACCACACACCTCTTTCCTCCACTCTTTGCATCTCCCATCCCAGCCCTGTCTGCATCTATAGATTTACCTGTGTTGGACATTTCATATAAATGGAGTCATGCAGTATGTGGTCTTTGATAACTGATTTCTTCCACTTAGCATAATGTTGTCCAAGTTCAACCATGCTGTATCTTGCATTAATAATTTATTTCTTTTTATTGCCAAATAATATTCCATTGTATGGAAATATTGCATTTTATTTATTATCAAAAAATGTAAAATTTGTATCCACTATTTTGACTACTGTGAATAATGCTGCTATGAATATTTGTAAGGAAGTTTGTTTGTGGATGTATGCTTTCTTTTCTCATATATATAACTAGGAGTGGAATTCCTGGGTCATATGATAACTCCATGTTTAACATTGATGGCTGGCCACGCTGTTTTTCAATGCAATTACACCATATTATATTCTTACCATCAACATATGAGGCTGGCTTCCACCTTCTTCACATCCTAATGAACTATTGTCATTCTTTGTCTTTTGATTATAGACATCCTAGTAGGTGTGAAATGGTATCTCACTGAGATTTTGATTTGTATTTTCTAAATGACTAGAGACCTTGAACATCTTTTCAGGTGTTTATTGGCCATTTGTATGCCTCCTTTGAAGGAATACCTCCTGCTAAGATCCTTTGCTCATTTTCAAACCAAGTTATTTGTCTTTTCATTATTGAGTTGTAAGATTTTTATTTATTTAAGATACCTATCCCTTATTAGACATATTATTGCATATATTTTCTCCCATTGTGTAGGTTGTTTTTTCATGTTCTTGGTGACATTGTTTATGGTACAAAAATTTTAAATTTTTATGTAGTATAATTTATCTTCTTTTTCACTTCTACTTTTGGTGATGTTACATTTTTTTTAAAAAAACTTGATTTTGTAGAGCAGTTTTAAGTTCATAGCAAAATTGAGTGGAGAGTACCAAGTTCCTATACACCCCATGTCCACACACACACTCACTCCCCCCACACACACACCCTCCCCCACTATCAACATCCTGCACTGGAGTGGTTCATTTGTTACAACGGATGAACCTATATTGACACATCATTACCAAAGTCTATACTTTACAGGAGGTTTCACTCTAGGTGTTGCACCTTCTATGGGTTTGGACAAATGTATAGTGACATGTATCCACCATTATAATTTTAACCAGAATAGTGTCACTGCCCCAAAATCCTCTGTGCTTCACTATTCATCCCTCCCTCCCTCCTAACTCCCAGCAACCGCTGGTCTCTTTTACACAAATCTGTGTCCACAGATTTGCCATTTTCGGAATGTCATATAATTGGCATCATACAATATACAACCTATTCAAGTTGGCTTTTTCACTTAGTAACATACATTTACGGATTTGGAGTTTCTTACAATTTTAACATTCACATTTAGTTATACATTTTTAAAAAATATTTTATTTATTGATTTTAGAGAGAGGAGAGCATGAGAGAAAGGGAGGTGGGAGGAGCAGGAAGTATCAACTTGTAGTAGTTGCTTTCTGTACGTGCCTTGACCAGGCAAGCCCTGGGTTTTGAACTGACGACCTCAGTGTTCCCGGTTAACTGTTTATCCACTCTGCCACCACAGGTCAGGCAGTTGCACATTTTCTAATGGAGGTTAATTTTTCAATATCTCTTTTCCCAGAACAATATAAGGACCTTAGCGCCCTTTAATTATTCACTGAACACCTTCTCATATATTTTATTAGAATTTTAATAAAGAAATTTATATTATACTTGAGGCTACACATCTAGACTTTATGTCCTAGTACAAGCTGGAGGACACTGAGCAAAGCTGCTTAACCTCCCTTTGTCTGTTTTTTTTTTCCCCTTTAAAATGGATACAATAATAAAACTTATTTCAAAGGGCTGTTGCAAGGATTAGAATGTAAATATATTGTCATGTCGAAAATTACTTTGATACAATGGTATTCTCCAAATATACTCCTAGATATGCTATCTTAGAGGTCATGGAACAAAACGGTACATAGATCAAATTAAAACTCTCAAATCAGACTTAAAACATATAACAAAATGTATGGGAAGAGAGATGGCTAGGTTAATACACTTAAGATGCAGGTGGGTTTTGAAGGGCCATGCTGCCTGCCTCTCTGCAATATCCACATATCCTCTCTTCATGGGGCATTACCCTGCCCTGCTAACGAGGGGTTACAAACACCAGAGTTGAAATTTGCACAAGGGTGCCTGAGGCAGTGACACATTTGCTCTACCAGAGAGCTGCATGGCAAACACACTTGGCCCGTAACTGTGCTCCCCAGTAAGCCCAAGGGGCAGCTATGGATTTTATCCAGCAGAAGATCCAAAATGAGAGTCAGTAATGGGTGGCCACTTAAAGATCTCATGAGTTTTATGGGTCTCACGTGCTTCATTGATGTTTAGAGTATAACATAAATTCTTGTTGCTTTGTCATTTAGTAAATCATGACTATTAAATGTGTATTTTTCATTCTCCTTTCTATCTATGTTCATATACATATGCTCTAGCTCTCCTTACTTTCTGTCTGACACTTCTCAGGCTACTAATTTAATCATATGTACTTAATGCAGCTAATAAATTTCATTCATCTCATTTGTCTTCCAGAGTGGAATTGAATATTCCCAAACAATACAGCAACTGCATATTACATATATGCTATGTCCTTACAACAATACCTTTTATGTAGAAGTAACTCAATAAATACTAGCTGTTATAATTAATATATAACATGGCTTTAGTATTTTAATCTTATCTAAGGGTGAAAATTCATGATCCAGCTAAACTTGATCAGATTGAACAACTAATTAGAAATCATAGTATTAAAATTATTTGCTTTATTTTGATCTGGAGTTGATAACCAAGCGCCAAGTTTATTAGCCACACGTTTGTACTATTAATCTAATTTATCCTCCCATCATTCTGGTTGTATAGATTTTTGGCTGTTGCTTTCAGGGCTAGTATTACATTTCCCCCCCTCTCCTACAGGTGTATCCTCAGTTCGTTCTGACCTATCTAGAGGAGCTCAGTGTGCAAACGGATGTGACCCTGACAGAGTATCGCAGGCACCGTGGCGCCTGGACCACAGCTCATCCGGAACATGGCAGCAGCCTAGCAGAAGAGGTCAGTGCGGTGAGCCAGAGGCGAGACAGAAACAGATTTCTAAAAAGTATTTTGAAAAGAGACAAATATTCAAGTTGTTTTCAAGGAGGCAAGCAAGAAAGCACAGCTTCATGTTACAGATTGTTTAAAACCATACACACGATATATATAAATACTGATCTGTACATTAATATTTACATAAATATATATTTATATAAACATTGTTTTATGAACTCGATAGTGACACACTAACTCTCCTTCTGACTGCCGTCTTTTGTTCTGGCCGAATGCAAATGATTTATCTGCAGGATGAGGAAGACTGAGGAAGGACCACGAGAAGCTGAATGCTAAATTTTTGGCATATACAGTTTAGATGTTTCCACTCAATGAATATTAGCTACATTATTTCTATATTTTATTTATTAGGTTTTGCAAAAAAGTGCCAGCATCCCTGGTTTGAAGCAACTGCCAGAGCCCTCAGACATCCATTTAATGCCAGAAGGTTCTCTTGGGGAGACAGGGCGGCTGACGGTGGCACTCGTGAGGGGACTGGAAGAGAAGAGAAACATCCCAGGGCTCCTGCTCAGAGGTAGGGCACCGCCAGCACGGAGCTTTATTGCTCAATGACATTCCATGTTTTCCTTCGGTTTCATGTAAGATTGATTTCTTGACAATTATTGAAATATCTCAAAAGCCCTTTGGCTTTCAAACACAGCAGTTTTCGGGTCACATTTGATCAAGAGAGGTGACATTTATGTGTATTTCATTAAAGATCAATGTATGGTATTGTTGACAAGCATACTTAGGAAGGGTTGCTGTCCTGGATTTCACTAAAATACTCTGAAATAACATAATTAGGGTAAGACAGTACTAAGCATATAAACAATTGTGGAAATACCAAGAGGTCTTTAAGAAAGCTATCGTCAGAAACACCCTTTAAGTGTTACATGAGAATATTATATTTATATGTGAGGATGAGTGCACAATAGATGGTCTTAAGTAGTGATAATTTAACTAATTGGCATATTTTCTAGAACTAGAAAAAAAATAATCAGTGATTTTTGCCAAGCGATTGGTTGGAAGATGAAAACTGTCTCTGATCCTCTTTATTTAATTAGAAAAATAGCACTTATTATTATTTTGTTGGGGTTTGGTGTTATAAATTGCAAAATGACTTCGTAAACTGCAATTTTAATGTATAATTGTTTGAAATTGACAATTGATCGAAGTACTCTTAAAGAAGAAATACAATTCTTACCAACTCATTAAAGTTTAAGAGAATTCCTAAATTTAAATGTTTTAACTGTAGCTAGAAGTGTCAACTGCATGCAAAATAATGACAATATTTGTTTTCTTTTTAAAGCTCTTTTTTTCAGCCAGCTTTTTGATACACACAGTTGACATATAGCAGTGTGTAAGTGTGTGCAACATGACAACTTTTTATTTCAATTCAAAACTGCCTTATAGTCTGAATTTACATAGCCCTGCCGCCGAATCTGACAGGAAGAGACCACTTGTTTTTTTCCTGATAATGAAAGTGACTCTTCAATTTATTGTTCAATGTAACCTCACATCCTCTGGTTTTGTTGTTTTTAGTAAGAAAGGGCATAGATAAAGAAAATAACAGACTTTGAACCTGACTGCCTCAGAACGTGGGGGTTTCCTGGAACTGCATGTTAACGTGGGTTCCAGGTCTTCTTTCTCTCCTGCTTGCTCTCTGATTAGACATAATGTTCTCAACTCACTGGCGCTTCACAACGGCACCACAAGGCTGCCGCTGGACATCTCGGACACCCTCCGTCCAGGTCGCTAGCTCTAAGTCTCTCAGGAGCAGTGTTTGAAGTTTCCATGTAAAACAGGAACTCAGGAAATTCAAGTCCCGTTTCCTGAGGCCGTTATTGACCCGTCTTTACAAACTCATTCGGCAACCATTCCTTTTTGAGAGAATGCTGGGGCTTGTCATTCTACCTATACTCAGAGGCACAGGGTCCTTCTACTCTCAGAGTTCTGAAGTCTACATGGTGTTATTGTGTTTGTCCTGTGCTGGCCCTGGCCCTGGTCTGGGTGAGTCTATGTGTGGGCACCCCAGGAATAACCCACCTACTTTTCTATGACTCCCTTCTTCCCCAGCCTAGAAATGTTTTCTCTGAGGGTTGAGGACATGGGGTGGGTTAGGGATGTGTCTGTTGTGTGTTCTTGTCTCTCCCTGAAACAATGTAGTCTGATGGTGGGACCGAGAGAAACACAGTAATAGGAAATGTGAGGGCACCCTTCCCCCAAACAAAGTAGCTAATGTCAGTTAACATACCGGGATACCTGTTTGAGCTGTTAGAATTCAATGCTGTCTTTAAGTTTCCTGGAATGTAGTAAGCACTCAGTAATAGTTGCAAAAATGTTCTGAAAACAAGTAGAGGCATAAAAGTTTTCAAGGGGGGTTCTATTTAGATTTGTGGTAGTCTATACCAATTGACTGGTAAATACATTTGGGGTTTTATAAGCTATTGCCCAGGGCCCAGGCACTCCTCAGGGTCGGTATCTCAGGCTGCAGCAGCTCTTCTGGCTTCTGCTTTTCGTTGTTTTTTTTTCTTCTTCAAGCCCCAGGGATTAATCTGCATTCTTCTCTCCTTCCCCACAATGCACCACAATAGATGTAATTTCAGTTTCTCTCCTTCTTTTTCTGTTCCTTAACAAAGTTATTTTGAGTAAAGAGTCAGGGCTTAAAGCAATTACTTTCTTCCCATTTTGGAAGGAACTGTTGGACAAAATTAAGACCTGGTACTGAATTTGGCATACTGATTACTTCAAACCATAGATTGTCTTGTTAGGTTTGCAGGCTTCCCAAATATAAGGAGATCAGCACATTATATCATCACAGCCTCAAGTGAGGGCTTTACGTTTTCTTGCTGTATGTGTGCGTGCATGTGCGTGTGTGTGTGTGTTGACATGGTATCAAGTGTCCCACTAAATATAACTCCCTTTACACACAACGTCACACCCCAACCCCATGCAAAGTCTCTTCCCACCCACACTTTGCCCCCAAGAGAAGATAAAAACATTTTCTTGCTTTTATCAAGGGTAATTTTACAAAAATAAAAAATAAAATTACTGCTAAAAATAAAGGAATAATGTAAAATTATCTGAGTTGTGGATATTTAAAAAATAAGTAGAATTTTAGAACAGGGAAAGTATTAATTAGTCAATAATATTAATAACGAACATGTAATTGAAAAGAAGAAAAAAAAGGAGATATAAATTTCCTTCCTTCCTTAGAGATAGACAGGGAAGGAGAGAACCACAAGTAGCCAGATTGGGGGAAGAAAGACAGATTGTTAGTTGGTGGCAGGTCATACTTGAAAATGAATGATAACATTCAGTTATTAGTGAACATATACTGACTTTGCATGAGGGCTTTATGTGCAGTATTTCCCAGTAACCTGTGAGGTACTAATCTCTGTTCTCCTGATAAGGCAATTGAGGCACAAGAAAGATTAAGTTATTTGACTAAGGCCTTCTAGCAAGTTATTTATCACAGGCCTCTCTGAACCCAAAGTCTTAAGCTTAGCTTCTGTGTTCTGCCTGACCATTCATGTTCTGATCTTAGTGATTTTTTAAATCTTCAGGTTTTCAAATGGGGCCTCTTGTTTTTGAGTAGGTATCTTGGGAAGGGACTTTTAAGTAAGGTGGTACAGTTTAGAAAGGGATTAATAAAACATGTCACTGTATAATGCAGCTTTCAGCAAAGACAACATGAAGTAGAACACATTAAAGGAGTCTGTGAATGCCTGATTTCTTGTTGAATCCAATAGTCTAGATTTACTGAATTACAAAGGTTTGCATTTGAAGGGATTAGAGATTTTCCCCCCTTTTTTTGCAATTTTTTATTATCAAATTTATTGGGGTGACATTGGGTCCCAAAACCGTATAGGTTTCAAATGTACAACTTAACAAAACATCATCTGCGCACTGCATCCTGAGCCGATCGGCCAGAGCAAAGTCTTTCTGTCCCGACTAGTCCCGTCTCGCCCACCTCCACCTGCCGCCGCCCCTGTTTCTCTCCGGCGATCACCATGCTGCTGTGTCTATGTGTTATATAACTTGTCACGATTAGCTAAGGTACTTCACACACACCTTGAATGGTGCTTCAGGTCAACACTGTATATACTAAATTTGGTGACAGGTAACTGATAGCTGCCATTTGTTGAACACTTATACCCTGTGCCAACTACTATGCTACATAGTTACTTATAACAATGTGATAGATTGATTTACTTATTGTTTTAATAACATGATGACAGAGGCATTCTTACAATCCATCAAGATACAGCAACTGAGGTTCAGAGGGTTTTGTAATGTGCCCATTTATGCAGCTTGTTAATGGGGAAGATGGGATTCAAACCTACATCCATTTAGGTCTATAGCCCACTGTTGTTTTCTTTTCTTCATAACTAGCAGTTTTTATTCCGTTGATTTCATAACACTGTGTCATGAAATTGAGCAGCCATAATGAGTCATTACAAGAATTTTATGGGTTTTACAGCGTAGGGAATTTGGTTACCCTATTGCCATTTTGATCTGTGTATTGTATTCAATTAAATTCTTAAAACTACAATGGTCACCACAAACCAGGCTCTCTCATCTATTCAGAATCATTTCATTTAATTTACATTTCAAACACTTGTGGAAAGCAATCCGATTGCTGATCCATTTTTTTGTAATGTGGAAAAAAATATTTTCTATTGAAGAAAAAGGAAAATTTCTTATTGTGTAAAGTTCTTAATGGAAGGTTCTTATTAGTTCATAATTGGTTATATATTTTTTGTTTGGTTTAGCTACACTTAGAACCTTCTTGCTTCTTTTATTAGTGAAATAATAGGAATGCGGTTCTCTTCTTGCTTGGATAAAGTTATGTGTGTGTTTGATTCTAAGTTTGGTCCAAGATAAAATAAATGTCAGATGCAGGCATCTTTAAGTGGCTGGAATGTGTTTGTTTATCTTAGTTTATCCAATGGAGCCCTTTACCCTTATTTAGATTGAATAGGGGGTGGGGAAGGACTGGGACAGCCGACAGAGCACACTGACCCAGCTTGTCACCCAGTGACCTGTGAGAAGGAAATAATGAACTCTGAGTAGCTGTCATCTTAACTGTTTCTGACAGTCTGCCTTTGGGCACTTCTGTGTTAGTTGCATTGGAAAGGCCTTTGTTCTTTTCCCACTAGTGACTTTGCGGAGCGCTGAGGGCTTTGCTAGCTACTGTACTCCTCCCCGGCCCCTTCCTTCCCCGGGAAGCCCACAGCTGCCCCGGGTCCCACCGACACCTCTCCTCCTGGTGCAGCTTGGTGTGCACGGCACCTTTTCAGAAGAGGACATATATTTTAAAGATCTTTGATTTCTTTTCCATTTAAAATATAATCTCAGGAGTTTTGATACTAATAAAAAAGCAAGTTATGCAATATGTTTAGTATTATCCTAATTTTCTATAGATAAAGGTAAAGATCAATAGATGGCTAACCAGATGGGCAGGTGTGTTGAAGGAGATGTATCAAATTATTGACATTTGTTAATGAGTTTTAAATTTTTACGTATTGTTTATTTTCCAGATTTTAATAATTAAATACTATATTTGCAATAGAACCAAAATTAACATATGTTATGCAAAGCATTTTTAATGTAGATGCATGATATGTGCTTTATTATTAGAAGTATTGGAACTAAAATTGGTAAGAATATGCTGTATTTTGGTTCACATTTTGCACTGCCATTTTGAAAAGAAATCTTTATTGAATAATTTAAACTTTAACATATTGTAATATTTACATTTTAAAGTTAATCTAGCCCACAAAATTATTATAATCATTTGGAGATATAATTTGGTAAGAAATGGATGTTTTTGTCCCCGGTGTCCTGAACTATCACTACTGTTTCAATCACAGCAAAAGCAGAACATTCTAAATAATGTGTATCATATCACGAGAGAACTGTTTAGATTAAAATCAAAGTTTTATTTATAAAATATAATTCCTGAATCAGTTTTAAAGCCTTATCTATATTTTTAGAATGGCTATAAAATTAGTCTTTCTATTATAATTAAATCTGGCTGCATGGAACAAATACTGAGCATTTGGTATTCACTTTATTATATTTACCCTTTCTGAGAGACTATAAATCTAAACTATATTGCATTGATCAATTCTCATAAGACCTCCCCCCCCACACACATACTGGTAAAATAGTAGAAATGGAGCTTGAAAGAAGTGCCATGCTTATTTCTGCATTCAAGGTTTTTCTGTGTCAGTAACAGATTTGAGATATACTAGCTAACAGAACTATTTAGTCTCCTGCTTTCCAAAGGAAGGTAAATGAACAACAATGAGAAATTCTTTGAAAGACAATGATCGTGTCTCTATAATTATAAATTGTAAAAAGACACACATTAGCAATTGAAAGAGCCATATTCTGATTTGAAGAATTCAATAACATGATTTATTACTCTGTGAAATCATTTATATAGTTTTGCATATAGTTGATGGTAATTAGTCACCATCTTCTTTGATTAGAACATTCTTCTCATTTTGGTCATCAAATATCAACACAACATTTATGGGAATAGTGAATACATGGGTCAGTTTTGATAAGTCACACTCTGTGTTTCTAAGGAAAATGAACTGCTTAAATTGCCACACTCAAATTCTTATTTCTAGAACTCTTACCAATAAAGTCAAATGTTAATATAGTAATTGCTTTTGATATTCACTAAATTCAATTGCACTTTCTAGTAATGAAATCTCATGTTAGATTATATCACTGTTCCTAGCTATTGAAATGCTCAGCTTGAAGCATTAGCCTTTAGCTCTTTTATACTATATAACAGAATGTGGTATTGGATTTAAGAACATTAAATTGTGTGTTCCAGAGATGCAGAGATATATTTATAATTCTTTTTAAAAAATATAAAAGTCAAATAACTTGATATTGGCTGACATTGTTGCCTGTTTGTGTTTTGGTATACTTTTAAATTAATTCCCATTTATTTGCTGTGAATTAAAATGAATAAATAAGTTAATTGCACCTGCTTCTTTGAAACAAAGTCAAAATCAAGTATTCCGAAGGACTAGGTTTATATCCACAAATGCACATTAATTCAGAAATTATGAAAGGCTTTCAAATAAGCATTTTATGATCAATCTTTGTTCCCACTTACTGCCATGTAGTTCTCAAACCTTCAATTCCACTGCTTAATTTCCATTTTTAAAAATGTACTACTTACCTTTCTGTTTTATTCAATATTGTGTTTAAAACTATTCAAGGTCGGCCCTGGCCGGTTGGCTCAGTGGTAGAGCGTCAGCCTGGCGTGCGGAAGTCCCGGGTTCGATTCCCGGCCAGGGCACACAGGAGAGGCGCCCATTTGCTTCTCCACCCCTCCCCCTCTCCTTCCTCTCTGTCTCTCTCTTCCCCTCCCGCAGCCAAGGCTCCATTGGAGCAAAAGATGGCCCGGGTGCTGGGGATGGCTCCTTGGCCTCTGGCCCAGACGCTAGAGTGGCTCTGGTCACGACAGAGCGACGCCCTGGATGGACACAGCATCACCCCCTGGTGGGTGTGCCGGGTGGATCCTGGTCGGGCGCATGCGGGAGTCTGTCTGACTGCCTCCCCGTTTCCAGCTTCAGAAAAATACAAAAACAAAACAAAACAAAACAAAAACCATTCAAGGTATGAATGGGAAATTTACTTCTACATTCTCACACTTGTAGCCCCTAAGCATGGCATTCTCAATGTTCATCCATGTTGCCACAAATGGTAGTATTTTATCATTTCTTATGGCTGAGTAGTATTCCATTGTATATATGTAGCATATCTTCTTTATCTAACCATCTATTAAAGGACACTTAAGATTCCGTGTCTTGGCCACCATGAATAATGTTGCAATGACGATAGGGGTGTATATATCTTTGCAAATAAATGTTTTCAAGTTTTTCGGGTAGATACCCAGAAGAGGAGTGGTTGGCTCATGTGATAACTCTATTTCTGATTTTTTGAGGAATCTCCATACTGTTTTTCATAATGGTTGTACCTGTCTACATTCCCACCAACAGTGAATGAGGGTTCCTTTTTCTCAACAACCTTTCCAACACTTGTTACATGTCTTATTGATAATAGCCATTCTACAGATGTGAGGTAGAATTGCATTGTGGTTTTGCTTTGCATTTTCTTAATAGCTAGTGAAGTTGAACATCCATCTTTTCATATACCTGTTGGCCATTTGTATGTCCCCTTGGGAAAAGTGTCTGTTCAGGTACTCTGTCCATTTTTTAATTGGATTGTTTGTTTGGTATTGAATTGTATGAGTTATTTATGTATTTTGGGTATTAACCCCTTGTCTGATCTATTGTTTGCAAATATCTTCTCTCATTTGGTTGGATGCTCTTTGTTTTGCTGGTGGTTTCTTCTGCTATGCAGAAGCTTTTTAGTTTGATATAGTCCCATTTATTTATTTTTGCCTTTCCTTTGGGGTCAAAGTCATATATTCTGTAAGACCAACATCCAAAGTATAGTGCCTATACTGGCATCCTCAGGTTACAAAACAGTTCTGTTCCTACAACAGTGATGTAACCTGAATTTTGGTGTAAGCTGAAACACACTGTAGCCTAAGTCATTTACCTATCCTAACATAGTTGTAAAATCATAATCTAGAACATAAAAACACAACTAAGCCACAGAAAAAGGAAAGGAACATAAATATACTGCACTATAAACAGTACTTTAGTAACACAAAACAATAACAAGTGAATGTAAAAAAATATTTTACCTTTATTTCTGTGGTTGGCTTGCACACTAGAAGGAGCATTGCAAGGTGGGAGAGAGTGACCTATTGGGAGGAGGAAGCTGGAGAGGCAGGAGAACCTGCAGAAGGTGCTGGAGATACTGGGTCAGGTGGATCAGGATTGCCTAAGGAACATGCAGGAGACGCTGGAGATAATTCTACCTGTACTACAGGTGTTTCATTTTGAGAAGCAGTTGATGTAGAGGATACAGGATCTGTTGCAGGCCTATCTAGCTTCTTAAAGAATTGTTCCAGGCTAGTCTGGAAGAGTGATGACTTCTTTTCCAAAATCTGCCGGTAGCATTGCCAAGCATCCACGGCATAAACTGAAACACATCTCAATTTTTTAAAGTTTTTATGGGAATGAGCGTCATAAACTCAAAACATTGTATGTTGAGACTGTAATAACCTGAGGACCCCCTGTATACTGATAACTACAAAGCATTATTAAAAGAGATTTAAGAAGATACAATAAAATGGAAAGATATTCATGTTTATGGATTGGAAAAATCAACATAGTAAAAATGGCCATATTATCCAAAGCGATATACAGTGCAATGTCCATCAATATCCCAATGATATATATATATATATTTTTTTGTATTTTTCTGAAGCTGGAAATGGGGAGAGACAGTCAGACAGACTCCCGCATGTGCCCGACCGGGATCCACCTGGCACGCCCACCAGGGGGCGACGCTCTGCCCCTCCGGGGCGTCGCTCTGTTGTGACCAGAGCCACTCTAGCGCCTGGGGCAGAGGCCAAGGAGCCATCCCCAGCGCCCGGGCCATCTTTGCTCCAATGGAGCCTTGGCTGCGGGAGGGGAAGAGAGAGACAGAGAGGAAGGAGAGGGGGAGGGGTGGAGAAGCAGATGGGCGCTTCTCCTATGTGCCCTGGCCGGGAATCGAACCCGGGACTTCTGCATGCCAGGCTGACACTCTACCACTGAGCCAACCGGCCAGGGCCAATGATATTTTTTAAAGAAATAGAACAAAAAATTATAAGGTTTGTATGGAATCAAAAAAAGACTCTGAATAACCAAAGCAATCCTGAGAAAAAAAAAATGAAGCTGGCGGTATCTTAAATTATAATACAAAGCCACAATAATCAAAACAGCATGGTATTGGCAGAAAAACAGATACGCAGGCCAATGGAACAGAACTGAGAGCCCATAAATGAACTCACATCTATATGGGGAAATAATTTTTTCACATAAGAGCCAAAAGCATACAATGGAGAAAATGGTGCTGGGAAAATTGGAAAGACACATGCAAAAGAATAAAACTAGACTACAGTTTGTTCCCATATACAAAATATTAACACAAAATGGGTCTAATACCTAAAAAGATCTAAAACCAAAGTTTTTACTGGATGCTACATGGTCTTGCTTTAGCAGGCCATGGCGTTTCTCTGACTAGGATTACTCCTCCCTCTTTCTGTTCAGCCAGCCTGGCTTCCCAGCAGTCTCTCAGACTCCATTCCACCAATTTTGGTGTCATACTTTCCATTCTGTTTCTATTAATATTTCCATTTTCTTATAATATTTGATCCATGCATTATTCAGAAGTATATTTCTTGAGATGACGTCAGAGTAATGGCGGAGTAGGAAGCGATACCGATAAATCTCCCCCAAAACTCAACAAGATCTTCAACCAGAAACAGAAAAACCTATACTTGGAGCTTCCAGATTCTTCGCAATACACCCAAAGGTATGATTGAGTGAAAAATTGGCTAAATATATAACCAAACCCCGAAGGAAATAAGGAGTAAGAAATGCTCCGCCTTCCTCACTAACCTAAACAGGGCGGCTTTCTCTGGTAACTGTGAATATAGAAACTGAGGCGGGCAAAGGGGGTGAATAGATCCAGGCCGCCGCAACAAAAACGGCCGAACCAGGCTGTGGCTCAGAGATCCAAGCCGAGGAAAATCTGATCCTGTGGCAACCCGGGCAATACAAGCTAACACTCGCGCCAAACCCAAACAAAGAAAGACAAGCGGAGCGGCCATTTTACCCGGTCTCCTGGTCGGTGCGCAGTTAGTGGAAGAGAGATTTCTTCCTGGGCCGCGGAAGTGGGTGCCCGTGTTGCCCCACGGAGAGGCGGGGTCGGGGGCCTTTCTGTGGGCTGAGGGCAGAGTCTCTGGGCAGCCCCAGCGCCCTGAGAAGGCCGCGCACGGGAGGGAGTGAGAACTAATCCCAGCGGTGGAGATTTTCCGTGCTGGAGGCTGTTTCACTCAGAGGGAACCGCGGCCGGCCTCATATCCTGGTTTGCGCGCGCAGATAAGGAGAGAGCGATTCCTCCGAGTGCCTCGGCAGTGCGCGCCCGTGTTATCGCACAGAGGGGCAGAGTCAGGGGCCTTTGTGTGGGCCAAAGCGAAATTTCAGGCCGCCCCAGCGCCTTGCAAAAGCCGCACACGGGGACGGAGCGAGACTCAATTCCAACGCTGCAACTTTTCCCAGCGGTTGGGGGTTTCACTCAGAGCGTGAGACTGCTGGCCGGATATCCTGGTTGCAGACAGTGAGTGAGAGTTTCCTCCAAGCGCCCCGGAAGTGGGCGCCCGCTTGTGTTACCGGATAGAGTGGCAGAGCCAGAGGTCTTCGAGTGGGCGGAAAGCCCGCCTGATTATGCTAGCAGCTCTGACTGACTGAGCCTTACCCAGAGCCCTGTGCTGAGTAGAAATAGAGTGGGGAGTTGCCAGCAATTTGAGCCTCTTACTATCCAGGCAGAGGCAGCAGCAACCCCATACCTGGACTATCAGGCTACTAATTGAGGAAGGAAAGACTAGGAGAAAGGCTCCAGGAACACGGACTCTCTCACTGTCGGAGCCTATAAATGCTAATGAGCCTCGACTCCCAACGAGAATAAAGCACAATACATGACATTGCCATAGAGACTTATCAACTACAAACCTCTACCTGAGCGTGCCAAAAGGGCAGAACCCGGGGTGCAGAGTCACCGACCAGGAAGAGGGAGAGAAAAGAAAAAGCAAGAAGATAACCTCTCAAAATCAAGAATAATCTGCAGACTTTATAACCTATCCCATTTTATTATATTTGTTCGTTTGTTTCTCTTATCTTCATTCTTGAGACTTTTTTTTCATCCTCCAATTTGGCCGATTAACTCTCTACCGGTCTTACTCTCTCCTCTCCTTGAACTACACTACCCATAAGTGTTACATCTCCCATTATCATTTCTCTTCTCTTCCTTTCTCTCTATGAGGGTTGCACTCCAAAACCCTTAACTCTCTCTCTCTCTCTCCTTTCTTTTTTCTTCTTTTAGTGGTTCCCTCTTTTTTTCTCTCTCTCTCTTTCTTTTCTCCCTCTATATTAGTTTCTTCCTTTCTCCTTTACATCTCCTCTCATTCAAACCTCAATAACAAACAAATTATCTTATCTGGGACTCAAACCTATGTTTGTGGCATTTTGGGGAGTTTTTACCTCACTTTTTTAACTCACTAGCAGTGCTCCCATCCCTGGCTCTCCATATTATCTAGTTCTTGTTCCACTAAATACAATAGTAAGTTTTTAATTTGTCCCCCCATTTTTCCATTTTCCTCTTATTCCTCTCATCATAACTCTTAGAAAACCAACACCTAAAAGCAAATCATTTTATTCTTGACCCAAATTTTTTCCTTATTTGCTTTTTGTGGGTCCATACGCTCTTTTTTTTTTTTTTTTTTTTTTCTTTCTCTCTTTTTTGCCCCTTTATTACTTTTCCCCAATTCAGGCCCTCCATCACAGGCATTGTTTGTTATAACTCACAGTCCACCACAAGATTTTCTCAAGAAAGAGGGGAGAGGAGAGGAGAGGAAAAAAAGAGGGGGGGAATAATTTCCTTTTTTTAAAAATTTTTATTTTATTTTATTTTTCTTTATTTCATTATTAATTTTTTTTTAAAAAAACAACTCTTTTCGATTTATTTTTTTATTTTTTTTTAACTTTTTATTCTTTATTAAATCTCATTAATACTATCAACAAAACCACCCTCAGATGCCATTAAGGAAGAGAAAATCGAATATCATGGATACAAAAGAAAGAGAGGTAACACAGCTAGATGAGGAAAAATCTATGGAGAAAAAATTTAATATATTGGAAACCTTGGAGCTAAATGACAGAGAATTCAAGATAGAAATCCTAAAAATCCTCCGAGATATACAAGAAAACACAGAAAGGCAATATAGGGAGCTCAGAAAACTCCATGAACACAAAGAATATATGTCCAATGAAATTGAAACTATAAAAACAAATCAAACAGAGATGAAAAACTCAATTCACGAGCTGAAAAACGAAGTAACAAGCTTAGCTAATAGAACAGGTCAGATAGAAGAGAGGATTAGTGAAATAGAAGACAAGCAACTTAAGGCACAACAGAGAGAAGAAGAAAGAGACTCAAAAATTAAAAAAAATGAGATAGCCCTACAAGAATTATCTGACTCCATCAAAAAGAATAACATAAGAATAATAGGTATATCAGAGGGAGAAGAGAGAGAAAATGGAATGGAGAACATACTTAAACAAATAATTGATGAGAACTTCCCAAGCCTGTGGAAAGAACTAAAGCCTCAAGTTCAAGAAGCAAACAGAACTCCGAGTTTTCTTAACCCCAACAAACCTACTCCAAGGCATATCATAATGAAATTGACACAAACCAACAGCAAAGAAAAAATTCTCAAGGCAGCCAGGGAAAAGAAGAATACAACATATAAAGGAAGGCCCATTAGATTATCATCAGATTTCTCAGCAGAAACTCTACAAGCTAGAAGAGAGTGGACCCCAATATTTAAAGTCCTGAAAGAAAGGAACTTTCAGCCACGAATACTATACCCATCAAAGCTATCCTTCAAATACGAAGGAGAAATAAAAACATTCACAGATACAGAAAAGATGAGGGAATTTATCATCAGAAAACCCCCACTCCAGGAATTACTAAAGGGGGTTCTCCAATCAGATACAAAGAACAAAAAAAAACAGAGCCACAAGTAAAAGCTCCAAGAAGAACACAATAAAACCAAATTTAAACTGTGACAACAACAAAAAGAAAGAGGGGGAGAAGACGGAGATTAACAGTAGCAAAGGACGATGGAGTGCAAAAGTACTCACAAAATAGTGCGCTACAATGAACAGGGTAGGGACCCTTTTCATTACTCAAAGGTAACCACCATTGAAAAAACCACCACAGAAGCACATGAGATAAAAAAAATAGCAACAGAGGAAAGATGTATGGAATACAACCAAATAAAAACAAAAGATAGAAAAACGAAAGAGAAGGATCAAACAAGACACAAAACTAACAGAAAGCAAGATATAAAATGGCAATAGGGAACTCACAAGGATCAATAATTACACTAAATGTAAATGGATTAAACTCACCAATAAAAAGGCACAGAGTAGCAGAATGGATTAAAAAAGAAAATCCAACTGTATGCTGCCTACAGGAAACTCATCTAAGTAACAAGGATAAAAACAAATTCAAAGTGAAAGGCTGGAAAACAATACTCCAAGCAAATAACATCCAAAAAAAAGCAGGTGTAGCAATACTCATATCGGATAATGCTGACCACAAGACAGGAAAAGTACTTAGAGACAAAAATGGCCATTTCATAATGGCTAAGGGGACACTGAATCAAGAAGACATAACAATTCTTAATATATATGCACCAAACCAAGGAGCACCAAAATATATAAGACAGCTACTTATTGATCTTAAAACAAAAACTGACAAAAATACAATCATACTTGGAGACCTCAATACACCGCTGACGGCTCTAGATCGGTCATCCAAACAGAGAATCAACAAAGACATAGTGGCCTTAAACAAAACACTAGAGCACCTGGATATGATAGACATCTACAGGACATTTCATCCCAAAGTGACTGAGTATACATTTTTCTCCAGTGTACATGGATCATTCTCAAGAATTGACCATATGTTGGGCCACAAAAACAATATCAGCAAATTCAGAAAAATTGAAGTTGTACCAAGCATATTTTCTGATCATAAAGCCTTGAAACTAGAATTCAACTGCAAAAAAGAGGAAAAAAATCCCACAAAAATGTGGAAACTAAACAACATACTTTTAAAAAATGAATGGGTCAAAGAAGAAATAAGTGCAGAGATCAAAAGATATATACAGACTAATGAAAATGACAATACGACATATCAGAATCTATGGGATGCAGCAAAAGCAGTGATAAGAGGGAAGTTCATATCACTTCAGGTATATATGAACAAACAAGAGAGAGCCCAAGTGAACCACTTAACTTCCCACCTTAAGGAACTAGAAAAAGAAGAACAAAGACAACCCAAAACCAGCCGAAGAAAGGAGATAATAAAAATCAGAGCAGAAATAAATGAATTAGAGAACAGAAAAACTATAGAAAAAATTAATAGAACAAGGAGCTGGTTCTTTGAAAAGATCAACAAAATTGACAAACCCTTGGCAAGACTTACCAAGGAAAAAAGAGAAAGAACTCATATAAACAAAATCCAAAATGAAAGAGGAGAAATCACCACGGACACCGTAGATATACAAAGACTTATTGTAGAATACTATGAAAAACTTTATGCCACTAAATTCAACAACCTAGAAGAAATGGATAAATTCCTAGAACAATACAACCTTCCTAGACTGAGTCAAGAAGAAGCAGAAAGCCTAAACAGACCTATCAGTAGAGAAGAAATAGAAAAAACCATTAAAAACCTCCCCAAAAATAAAAGTCCAGGCCCTGACAGCTATACCAGCGAATTTTATCAAACATTCAAAGAAGACTTGGTTCCTATTCTACTCAAAGTCTTCCAAAAAATTGAAGAAGAAGCAATACTTCCAAACACATTTTATGAGGCCAACATAACCCTCATACCAAAACCAGGCAAGGATGGCACAAAAAAAGAAAACTACAGACCAATATCTCTAATGAATACAGATGCTAAAATACTAAACAAAATACTAGCAAATCGAATACAACAACATATTAAAAAAATAATACATCATGATCAAGTGGGATTCATCCCAGAATCTCAAGGATGGTTCAACATACGTAAAACGGTTAATGTAATACACCATATCAACAAAACAAAGAACAAAAACCACATGATCTTATCAATAGACGCAGAAAAGGCTTTCGATAAAATACAACACAATTTTATGTTTAAGACTCTCAACAAAATGGGTATAGAAGGAAAATATCTCAACATGATAAAGGCCATATATGATAAACCATCAGCTAACATCATATTAAATGGCACTAAACTGAAGGCTTTCCCCCTTAAATCAGGAACAAGACAGGGTTGTCCACTCTCTCCACTCTTATTTAATGTGGTACTAGAGGTTCTAGCCAGAGCAATCAGACAAGACAAAGAAATAAAAGGCATCCATATCGGAAAAGAAGAAGTAAAGGTATCACTTTTTGCAGATGATATGATCCTATACATCGAAAACCCCAAAGAATCCACAAAAAGACTTCTAGAAAAAATAAGCCAATACAGTAAGGTCGCAGGATACAAAATTAACATACAGAAGTCAATAGCCTTTCTATATGCCAACAATGAAACAACTGAGAAGGAACTCAAAAGAATAATCCCCTTCACGATTGCAACAAAAAAAATAAAATACTTAGGAATAAACATAACAAAGAATGTAAAGGACTTATATAATGAAAACTATAAACCATTGTTAAGGGAAATCGAAAAAGATATAATGAGATGGAAGAATATACCTTGTTCTTGGCTAGGAAGAATAAATATAATCAAGATGGCTATATTACCCAAAGTTATATACAAATTTAATGCAATTCCCATCAAAATTCCAATGACATTTTTTAAAGAAATAGAGCAAAAAATCATCAGATTTATATGGAACTATAAAAAACCCCGAATAGCCAAAGCAATCCTAAAGAAAAAGAATGAAGCTGGGGGCATAACAATACCTGACTTCAAACTCTATTATAGGGCCACGACAATCAAAACAGCATGGTATTGGCAGAAAAATAGACACTCAGACCAATGGAACAGAATAGAAAGTCCAGAAATAAAACCACATATATATAGTCAAATAATTTTTGATAAAGGGGCCAACAACACACAATGGAGAAAAGAAAGCCTCTTCAATAAATGGTGCTGGGAAAACTGGAAAGCCACATGCAAAAGAATGAAACTGGACTACAGTCTCTCCCTCTGTACAAAAATTAACTCAAAATGGATCAAAGATCTAAACATAAGACCTGAAACAATTAAGTACATAGAAGAAGACATAGGTACTCAACTCATGGACCTGGGTTTTAAAGAGCATTTTATGAATTTGAGTCCAATGGCAAGAGAAGTGAAGGCAAAAATTAATGAATGGGACTACATCAGACTAAGAAGTTTTTGCTCAGCAAGGGAAACTGATAACAAAATAAACAGAAAGCCAACTAAATGGGAAATGATATTTTCAAACAACAGCTCAGATAAGGGCCTAATATCCAAAATATACAAAGAACTCATAAAACTCAACAACAAACAAACAAACAATCCTATAAAAAAATGGGAAGAGGATATGAATAGACACTTCTCCCAGGAAGAAATACAAATGGCCAACAGATATATGAAAAGATGCTCATCTTCTTTAGCTATTAGAGAAATGCAAATCAAAACGGCAATGAGATACCACCTCACACCTGTTCGATTAGCTGTTATTAGCAAGTCAGGTAATAGCAAATGTTGGAGAGGCTGTGGAGAAAAAGGAACCCTCATACACTGTTGGTGGGAATGTAAAGTAGTACAACCATTATGGAAGAAAGTATGGTGGTTCCTCAAAAAACTGCAAATAGAACTACCTTATGACCCAGCAATCCCTCTACTGGGTATATATCCCCAAAACTCAGAAACATTGATACGTAAAGACACATGCAGCCCCATGTTTATTGCAGCATTGTTCACAGTGGCCAGGACATGGAAACAACCAAAAAGCCCATCAATAGATGACTGGATAAAGAAGATGTGGCACATATACACTATGGAATACTACTCAGCCATAAGAAATGATGACATCGGAACATTTACAGCAAAATGGTGGGATCTTGATAACATGATACGAAGCGAAATAAGTAAATCAGAAAAAACCAGGAACTGTATTATTCCATACGTAGGTGGGACATAATAGTGAAACTAAGAGACATTGATAAGAGTGTGGTGGTTACGGGGGGGAGGGGGGAATGGGAGAGGGATAGGGGGTGGGAGGGGCACAAAGAAAACAAGATAGAAGGTGACAGAGGACAATCTGACTTTGGGTGGTGGGTATGCAACATAATTGAACAACAAGATAACCTGGACTTGTTATCTTTGAATATATGTATCCTGATTTATTGATGTCACCCCATTAAAAAAATAAAATTAAAAAAAAAAAAAAAAAAAGAAAAAAAAAAGAAGTATATTTCTTAACTTCCAAATATATGAATTATATATGTATTATTGACTCTATATTAATTTCATTGATTGAAGACCATTTCTGATATGAGTTCATCTCTGACATTTGATGAGATTTGTTTTATAGTCTAACTGATATCTGAACAATTATTATACGTTATCCATGTGTACTTAAGAAAATATGTATTCTTTAGTTTAGAAGTATAGTGTTCTATATGTCAATTAACTCAAGTTTGATGAATGTGTTTCCAAATCTTGTGTGTGCTTACTTATACTGTGCTTGGTAGATCCTTTAACAAGAGAAATATTGTTATAATCTCCCACTTGCAAGTATGGATTTACGTATTTCTCCTTTTGTTTAGATTTATTAATTTTTTATTTCTATAATTTGAAGCTATTGATCAAGTGCACAGAATTTTAGAATTGTTATACCTTTCTGATATATTAATCCTTATGTTATTATGGCATGTTTCCCTTTATCCATAGTAATATATATATTTTTTACTTAAAGTTTATTTTGTTTCATATTAAATATAGTGATACTAGCATTTTGGTCAGTATTTACATGATATATATTTGTATCCTTTATTTTCAAATTTTATCTTTATTGAAAGTGTTTTGTATGAAAGAGTATAATTTTTTTAAATGCAGTATGCTAATCTTTGTTTTTTAATTGAAGTATTTAGTCCATTTACCTATAATATAATTACTGATACTTTGGGACTTAAATATAACCTGGAAGCCACATGAAGAAAGTGTGTCATGCAGGAAGGAGAGGTGGCTATGTTAAGAGCTTTTGTGACGCCCTATATGATAAAGGTTGAAAACTGACCATAGAATTTGGCAACATGGAAATTAACGGCGACCCTTATAATCCTAATAACTCTGAACGTCAGAGAATATTTTACACATAATGTGTGCTTAATAAATGTTTGTTAAATAAATGAATAAATGTAAATATAAAATATATATATATCACATATTATTATTTGGTTTCAACGTGTTCCGTTCATTTTATGTTTTTTTTTGCTTTCTCTTGTATTTATCGAGCATTTTACATATGATTTTATTTCTTTCTTTTCAATTATCTTGGTAGTTATACATTCTTTAACTATTATTTTAGTTGTTATTCTAAAGTTTATACATGCTTCATCAGCTTATTAATATCTAATATAAATTACTACTTTTATCTCTTCTCAGACAATTCAAGATCTTCAAACTCTGACTCTTTATGTATACACTTTCTGACTAAATGCTGGCATATAATTCTATATATGTTTCAAACACCACAAAACATCATAATTTTAATATTTTAAAATCAATACTCATTTAGACTAAGCCAATTTTCACCCTTCTTATTGATCTTTATTATTCTCTGTATCCCTGGACTTCTATCAGGAATCATTTTATATCTGCTTAAAGGACATCTTTTAATATATCCTTAGGTGTGGGTCTGCAGGTCATGAATTCACTTCACAGTTATTTGTCTTAAAATATCTATATATTTCACTTCCATATTCTCATTTTCATATTTTTACTGGGTGTGAGATTTTAGGTTGTCAATTATTTATTTTTACAATGCCTTGAAGATATTGTTCCATTGTCTTTGGCTTCCTTTATTTCCCTGTCTATATTATTTTTCTCGGTCAATATTATTTTTGTTATTGTTATAGTTTTATTTCCAAAATGGGGAGTGCTAACTTCTTTTGTGCTTGGCAATAACAACACAATAACAGACAGTAAGTAATATGTCTGCAACACTTATTCTACATGATTAAATGTATACCCGTACTATCAGTTTTTACTGTGAATCTTAATTTGTGTAAAACAGTGCCATAATAACAGACTTTGAGATGTTTTCAGGTTTTTTTAAAAATCTTATAAACACAATGGCTCTGGCATAATTGAACCCATGTCTTTGCCACTGTAGAAACTGGACAATTGAGAAAGTTTCCAGTGTTTAGAGGTAAGTTGGGAAAAGTAGGTTCCTTAGTGCTTATTTGATACATATCATATGTGGCTGCCAGGACGCAGGTATTCACTGAATATGACTGAAGTCATCAAGTGGCGCTTCATATTAAAGCATAAAAACCTTCTCCTGTGAATGATTTACACGGAATACAACTCAGCAATAAGAAGAAATGAATGAATGAGACACAGCAACTTGGATGACCCTCAACAAAATGCTGCTGAGTGAAAGAGCTGATCTCAAAGGACACACACTCCATAATTCCATTTATGTAGCATTTAAGAAATAACATGATTACTGAGATGGGGACAGATTAGTAGTTGCCAGGAGTCATGGATGGGTGTGGCTATAAAGCAGGGGTCTCAAACTCAACTCAGCATGTGGGCCGCAGAGCAAGATCACAGCCGTTCGGCGGGCCGCACTAGGTCTACAAAAGGCAACTGTTACGCAACACTTTTCTCACTGCAGTTGAAAACAAAAAAAAATCAGTACAACAAGCACAATCGTACATGCAGTTTACTCAGTGTCACAAAACGACCAGAAACTGTAGTTCGCATCACAACTGCTGTTAACTAAGCTAATATCTAGCTAGGATGCTAGAGAAATGAAAAATACAAGTAGGCCCCTAGGCTTACTTAGTTTTATCCAAAATATTTTGAACTTCGTGGATTAGTCTGCGGGCCGCACAAAATTGTTCGGCGGGCCGCGAGTTTGAGACCCCTGCTATAAAGGGAGTCTTTGCATACAATGGAGTGTCTCAGTTGTAACGGTAGTTACATAAGATTACAAATGTGATAAAATTGCCTAGACACACATGTGTGAGCAGATGTGCATACACATGCACTCATGAGCTAGCAAGGGCGTATCAAATGCTTTGAATCTGACTTTTCTTTCTGCCGCCAGAAAACTCCGCTTTTAAAGGGGCTGATATGAGTGGATTTTGCTCTCCCAGCTAATCTCCCTACCTGAAAGTCAGCTGTGCTATGTGACATAGCATAGTCATGGGAGTGACACTTCCTATTCCCTGGTTCCAGAGATTAGGGCGGAACATCTCTGGGGGTCGTTCTTAGAATTCTTTCCACAACATTGCTGCTCCAGGTTAAGGACTACTTAAGGTAATTTCTTCATTTATCTTCTAACGGCAGAATTTCTGTCATAGTCAACACTAGCACAGAAAGGAAATAATAGAAGATAACATTTATAGGGAGTTCAAAAAGAATCGACGTGCCTGACAGCCTAACAGTTCAGGCCAAACAGCCATAATCATTAAATATGGCAGGAAAAAATGCAAAACTTGTATGTGATGTAATAACAATAACTGTAATGGGGCTTTGCATTTTACTGACCATCAAGGATTTGAGAACTCACCATTATAAAGCATGCCTATTTATATTGATTTTGTCTCTAAACCATGATGGGTAGAATTCCCAGTATTTTACTCATAGTTTTTATACCATGATGAGTCCTCATAAGTGTCAACCAGAGACAATAAAATGAACTGGTTAAGAAGAAACTCGTCAAGTCAGGTTATCTGGGTAAAGTCTAACCTTGGCAAAGCCCCCTTTTCACCTTGTGTTTTAATTTCCAATTCTGAGAGATGAGGTGTAATTCCTCAGATGGTTGATATAAGAATTTAACGAGGTAATACATAAAATCAAATCATAACATAATATAAGCCAAATTTCCTGGTCCAAATTCATCCAACCTGTGTTACTTTGGTCTAGTTGCTTAACCTCTCTGTTTCTGTTATTTTTTTCTTTTCATTTGTAAATTGGGGTTAATGTAACACCAACCTTATAGGTTCACTGAGGATTAAGAGAATCAATGCTTGTAATGCAATTAAAATAGCACAAGTACATTAGTATAGTATGGGCACTCATATACAAATGGATAAGTGCCCACACCCCTATCACCTTATTTTATTTCCTTCATAGCAGTTAACACTGTCTAATATCATTTTGTTTACTCATTAATTATGTCATATTGTATCTTTCACTGCGGTATACCCAGAGACTGGAACATTGCTCTACAAACTCAAGAAATATTATTGGCTGAAGTAATGATTGAAATGAACAATATAAGCATAAGTATCCCATAGTACTTCAAATGTAATACTGCTACATGATAATGCCTCTGAATAAGAAGTCTTAATTATTTTTCAGTCCTTATCTGTATTTCTAAATGAAAACTGTACAAATTTCCTTGATTAGCTATGCTAATTTGGCATTTATGACATGCACCAGAATGTGCAACTTCCTTTAGGATCCTTTCCGTACTGTGTATACCTTGAGCGAAGCATGATTGAGAGCCTTTCTCCTGCTCACATGAACGCATACGATGCTTTGGCGTTTTACTACGTTAACCCCCGAGGAGTTGCAGTGTCTTGATGCTATTGACCTAGCTTTTCTAGCTCACAGCTGTTTCCTGCTATCTTGTCTGACCTCTGGGATAAAACAGTGTTTAGGATGCTCTCTCATTTGTTCCATGTTTTTATTATTTTTTTTCTCCTGAAGAATGGCTAACAGAGAAAGTCAACTTTGAGATTACCTTGTATTTTAACACCACGACCTCTCAGTTCTGGGCCTTTTAGGGCCAAACCCTTAACTATTGATGATTTTATGAATAATAGCAATCTATTAGTACAAACTTCTTTATGACTTTTGGTGGAAAATATGTGGGCTTTTTATTGCTGTCAGTTAAAATCATGTTCGAGATCAGTAGCAGATATAAATTCAGCAAATTTATGCATTCCTTGGTGTGTCATTTTAGTGCTAGGCACTTTCCACATGTTTTCTTATATAATCTCATAAAAATTATTTAAGGTAACTATCATTACTGCTGGGGTTTTTTTGTTTGTTTGTTTTTTACTTCTGAGGACAATGACGTCCTGAGAATTTACCTATTATAGGGTCAACCAGTAATTGGCAGAGCTGTGATTTGAACTTAGGCTCCCGAAGCTAACTCTACCCCCTTCCACTCTAGCAGCAACCATGTTTTCCTGGGAACTGACTGGCAATGAGTTCCCAGGTCCTGCTCCGGAACTGCGGTGGGAGTAAGGGCAGCCACCTGTGTGCATCCTCCAATAATACAGACTAAAGCCTGAGAGCCATTGCACGAACACACACATGTACATAGTTTGGCCCTGCATGAGTTCAACGACTTTTATTTTGGAAAATACATAATATTTATAACATTTTCAGTTGCACTTTTCCCCTCAGAACATAAGGCTCTGTTGTACCTATTTTTAGAGTTATTTTAATTATTTTCATCAAATTCACTTTTGACTATTTTTATTCATAACTATATTCTCATCTTCAAATGGCTAATATTATTTTTAATTTTTCTCTCAAATTCATTATTGCTATGGCTTGACCTATCTTTACCTGATATCTGAAAATGTTAAAATTTACTTTTTATTACTGTGTTATTAGTCTTCATGCTTTGGGGTTTAGGTTTAAATAATTGTAGCCCTGTTGGAAAGGCAACTAATTGTATTCTTTTTGCCACTCACTAAACACAAATGAGTACTTGAGTTTGTTCTTTTCCTCAGGAATTAAGAGATTAAATCACCTTATTTTATTAATGTAACAAGTATTTATAAAGCAATGATCATAATCTAGGCACTGTTTTAAACACTTGTTATTACAACTAATATGGTGGTTATTTCTTTAAAAGAGTAAATAGTCACTGTCTATAGATAATTCATAGTGTAGTGCTCATTATCTTTGTGAATATCATATTATTTAAAATTAACCATATTTCTTGTTGTTCTGGAACCTTAATTATCTAAAATTCCTGAATCAGACCCTGGCTGGGTAGTTCAGTTGGTTAGAGCATTGTCCCGATATGTCAAGGTTGAGGGTTCAGTCCCTAGTCAGGGCACATAACAAGAATCAACCAATGAATGCATAAATAAGTGGAACAACAAATGTATGTTTTCCTTCTCTCTCTCTCAAATTAATTTTAAAAAATTTGGAATTCCTGAATTATTTCTCCCTGCCTCTTGAAAAGCAGCAATACTGAGTTTTCTTAAGTGCTTTCCCTGTCTCAGGCCAGGACTCTCTTTTGTATTTATTGTCATATGAATTTAGTTATTGAGATTATCCTCAATTTACAAATCAGGTGACAGAGAGAGTGGTGGCACTAGTAGACCACAGTCAATGAGCTAGTAAGAGAAAGAGGATCTGGAACAGGCTGTCCTTTAGAGCATGGCCAACCTCTTAAATATCATGACTCCTATTATATTTTACAGCCTTGTTTAAATCATCTTTTTTCATACATTTTATTAAAATATTTGATATATTTTCTTTTGACTTTTTCTTTTTCATTTCAAATCCAGAACATTAAAAAACATTCTTTAATGTGTCAAGTTCTGTAAACCAGGGACTATAGCCTATAACCCTATAGTGCAATTGCCTGTCATAGAGTAGGGATTTAAAGAGGGATGGATAATTTAAAATAATAATTTTGAACACCAACTATTTAGCATTTTATCACATTCATATTATTACATAACTAAATATCCATAGTAAGTACTTACTATAAGGTTGATTAGATATTAATATTTGATAGTTACTTTTTAAATTGTGAACTTGGAAGTTAAGAAAAAATTTGACATTATAATATATGAAAATATTTCTTTTGTAAGTACCACCTTTTTCACTTTTAGCTTCTAAATTTGCCCTTCTTTTCCTCTTTTCTTCCTTTCTTCCTTCCTCCTTCCCATCTTTCCTTCATTTCTTCCTATAAAAAAAAAGAGACCTCTTTTTAGATCTATCCAACAGAAAGCACTTCCAACAATAGAACTGTGCCCCAGGAGAACTGTCCTGTATGTAGTTAGAGCATAGGATTTGAGTCAGAGTTACTATTTGGGTCTTCAACCATGCTCCATGCCTAGGGCACTCTTAACTACAGAGATATTGACAACAAAGGTGGTGAGCCTGCTGAAGGCCAGTAAGTGAAACAGGTCAAACAAAATAATTTTTGGATACCTCTCTCTTCCAAAAATCCGTTATGAAATCTAGAATTGACCTCTGGTGTATTTCACCGGAGAATCATGTCTTCATCTTTGTAACACTCACAGTCTAAACAAATTATTATAATTCCAGACTCAGCTCAAGTATTGTTCTGTTTTTTAAGAATTTGGGATGGAATGACGTCACAGTGATGGCGCAGTAGGAAGCGATACCGAAAATCTCCCCATAAACTCAACAAGTACTTCAACCAGAAACAGAAAAACCTATCCTTGGAGTCTTCAGATGCTTCACAACACACCCGAAGAAAATCACCCTCAGATGCCATTAAAGAAGAGAAAATCAAATATCATGGATACAAAAGATAGAGAGGTAACACAGAGAGATGAGGAAAAATCTATGGAGAAAAAATTTAAGATATTGGAAACCTTGGAGTTAAACGACAGAGAATTTAAAATAGAAATTCTAAAAATACTCAGAGATATACAAGAAAACACAGAAAGGCAATTTAGGGAGCTCAGAAAACAACTCGATGAACACAAAGAGTATATCTCCAAGGAAATTGAAACTATAAAAACAAATCAAACAGAGATGAAAAACTCAATTCATGAGCTGAAAAATGAGGTAACAAGCTTAGCTAATAGAACAGGCCAGATAGAAGAGAGGATCAGCGAAATAGAAGACAAGCAACTTGAGGCTCAACAAAGAGAAGAAGAAAGAGATTCAAAAATTTAAAAAAATGAAATAGCCCTATAGGAATTATCTGACTCCATCAAAAAGAATAACATAAGAATAATAGGTATATCAGAGGGAGAAGAGAGAGAAAATGGAATGGAGAACATACTCAAACAAATAATAGATGAGAACTTCCCAAGCCTCTGGAAAGAACTAAAACCTCAAATTCTAGAAGCAAACAGAACTCCAAGTTTTCTTAACCCCAACAAACCTACTTCAAGGCACATCATAATAAAATTGGCACAAACCAACTGCAAAGAAAAAATTCTCAAGGCAGCCAGGGAAAAGAAGAATACAACATATAAAGGAAGGCCCATTAGATTATCATCAGATTTCTCAACAGAAACTCTACAAGCTAGAAGAGAGTAGACCCCAATATTTAAAGTCTTGAAAGAGAGGAACTTTCAGCCACAAATACTATACCCATCAAAGCTAACCTTCAAATATGAAGGAGAAACAAAAACATTCACAGATACAGAAAAGATGAGAGAATTTATCACCAGAAAATCCCCACTCCAGGAAATACTAAAGGGGGTTCTCCAATCAGATACAAAGAATAAAAAAACAACAACAACAAAGCCACAAGTAAAAGCTCCAAGAAGAACATAAAAAAACCAACTTTAAACTGTGACAACAATAAGAAAGGGGGGGAGAGGATGAAGATTAACAGTAGCAAAGGGCGATGGAGGGCAAAAGTACTCACAAAATAGTGCACTACAATGAACAGGGTAGGAACCCTTTTCATTACTTAATGGTAACCACTATTGAAAAAACCACCACAGAAGCACATGATTTAAAAAAGATAGCAATAGAGGAAAGATGTATGGAACACAACCAAATAAAAACAAAAGATAGAAAAACAAAAGAGAAGAATCAAACAAGGCACAAAACTAACAGAAAGCAATCTATAAAATGGCAATGAGGAACTCACAAGTGTCAATAATTACACTAAATGTAAACGGATTAAACTCACCAATAAAAAGGCACAGAGTAGCCGAATGGATCAAAAAAGAAAATCCAACTGTATGCTGCCTACAAGAAACTCATCTAAGTAACAAGGATAAAAACAAATTCAAAGTGAAAGGCTGGAAAACAATACTCCAAGTAAATAACATCCAAAAAAAAGCAGGTGTAGCAATACTCATATCGGATAATGCTGACTACAAGACAGGAAAAGTACTCAGAGACAAAAATGGCCATTTCATAATGGCTAAGGGGACACTGAATCAAGAAGACATAACAATTCTTAATATATATGCACCAAACCAAGGAGCACCAAAATATATAAGACAGCTACTTATTGACCTTAAAACAAAAACTGACAAAAATACAATCATACTTGGAGACCTCAATACACCACTGACGGCTCTAGATCGGTCATCCAAACAGAGAATCAACAAAGACATAGTGGCCTTAAACAAAACACTAGAGCACCTGGATATGATAGACATCTACAGGACATTTCATCCCAAAGTGACTGAGTATACATTTTTCTCCAGTGTACATGGATCATTCTCAAGAATTGACCATATGCTGGGCCACAAAAACAACATCAGCAAATTCAGAAAAATTGAAGTTGTACCAAGCATATTTTCTGATCAAAAAGCCTTGAAACTAGAATTCAACAGCAAAAAAGAGGGAAAAAATCCCACAAAAATGTGGAAACTAAACAACATACTATTAAAGAATGAATGGGTCAAAGAAGAAATAAGTGCAGAGATCAAAAGATATATACAGACAAATGAAAATGATAATACGACATATCAGAATCTATGGGAGGCAGCAAAAGCAGTGATAAGAGGGAAGTTCATATCACTTCAGGCATATATGAACAAACAAGAGAGAGCCCAAGTGAACCACTTAACTTCACACCTTAAGAAACTAGAAAAAGAAGAACAAAGACAACCCAAAACCAGCCGAAGAAAGGAGATAATAAAAATCAGAGCAGAAATAAATGAAATAGAGAACAGAAAAACTATAGAAAAAATTAATAAAACAAGGAGCTGGTTCTTTGAAAAAATCAACAAAATTGACAAACCCTTGGCAAGACTTACCAAGGAAAAAAGAGAAAGAACTCATATAAACAAAATCCAAAATGAAAGAGGAGAAATCACCACGGACATCGTAGATATACAAAGAATTATTGTAGAATACTATGAAAAACTCTATGCCACTAAATTCAACAACCTAGAAGAAATGGATAAATTCCTAGAACAATACAACCTTCCTAGACTGAGTCAAGAAGAAGCAGAAAGCCTAAACAGACCTATTAGTAGAGAAGAAATAGAAAAAACCATTAAAAACCTCCCCAAAAATAAAAGTCCAGGCCCAGACGGCTATACCAGCGAATTTTATCAAACCTTCAAAGAAGACTTGGTTCCTATTCTACAGAGAGTCTTCCAAAAAATTGAAGAAGAAGCAATACTTCCAAACACATTTTATGAGGCAAACATAACCCTTATACCAAAACCAGGCAAGGATGGCACAAAAAAAGAAAACTACAGACCAATATCTCTAATGAATACAGATGCTAAAATACTAAACAAAATACTAGCAAATTGAATACAACAACATATTAAAAAAATAATACATCATGATCAAGTGGGATTCATCCCAGAATCTCAAGGATGGTTCAACATACGTAAAACGGTTAACGTAATACACCATATCAACAAAACAAAGAACAAGAACCACATGATATTATCAATAGATGCAGAAAAGGCTTTTGATAAAATACAACACAATTTTATGTTTAAGACTCTCAACAAAATGGGTATAGAAGGAAAATATCTCAACATGATAAAGGCCATATATGATAAACCATCAGCTAACATCATACTAAATGGCACAAAACTGAAGGCTTTCCCCCTTAAATCAGGAACAAGACAGGGTTGTCCACTCTCTCCACTCTTATTTAATGTGGTACTAGAGGTTCTTGCCACAGCAATCAGACAAGACAAAGAAATAAAAGGCATCCATATCGGAAAAGAAGAAGTAAAGGTATCACTTTTTGCAGATGATATGATCCTATACATCGAAAACCCCAAAGAATCCACAAAAAGACTTCTAGAAAAAATAAGCCAATACAGTAAGGTCGCAGGATACAAAATTAACATACAGAAGTCAATAGCCTTTCTATATGCCAACAATGAAACATTTGAGAATGAACTCAAAAGAATAATCCCCTTCATGATTGCAACAAAAAAAATAAAATACCTAGGAATAAACATAACAAAGAATGTAAAGGACTTATACAATGAAAACTATAAACCATTGTTAAGGGAAATCGAAAAAGACATTATGAGATGGAAGAATATTCCTTGTTCTTGGTTAGGTAGAATAAATATAATCAAGATGGCCATATTACCCAAAGCTATATACAAATTTAATGCAATTCCCATCAAAATTCCAATGACATTTTTTAAAGAAATGGAGCAAAAAATAATCAGATTTATATGGAACTATAAAAAGCCCCGAATAGCCAAAGCAATCCTAAAGAAAAGGAATGAAGCTGGGGGCATTACAATACCTGACTTCAAACTCTATTATAGGGCCAGGACAATCAAAACAACATGGTATTGGCAGAAAAATAGACACTCAGACCAATGGAACAGAATAGAAAGTCCAGAAATAAAACCACATATATATAGTCAAATAATTTTTGATAAAGGGGCCAACAACACTCAATGGAGAAAAGAAAGCCTCTTCAACAAATGGTGCTGGGAAAACTGGAAAGCCACATGCAAAAGAATGAAGCTGGACTACAGTTTGTCCCCCTGTACTAAAATTAACTCAAAATGGATCAAAGATCTAAACATAAGACCTGAAACAATAAAGTACATAGAAGAAGACATAGGTACCAAACTCATGGACCTGGGCTTTAAAGAGCATTTTATGAATTTGACACCACAGGCAAGAGAAGTGAAAGCAAAAATTAATGAATGGGACTACATCAGACTAAGAAGTTTTTGTTCAGCAAGAGAAATTGATAACAAGATAAACAGACAGCCAACTAATTGGGAAATGATATTTTTAAACACCTGCTCAGATAAGGGCCTAATATCCAAAATATACAAAGAACTCATAAAACTCAACGACAAACAAACAAACAATCCAATAAAAAAATGGGAAGAGGATATGAACAGACACTTCTCCCAGGAAGAAATACAAATGGCCAACAGATATATGAAAAGATGCTCATCTTCTTTAGTTATTAGAGAAATGCAAATCAAAACTGCAATGAGATATCACCTCACACCTGTTAGACTAGCTATTATTAACAAGACAGGTAATAGCAAATGTTGGAGAGGTTGTGGAGAAAAAGGAACCCTCATCCACTGTTGGTGGGAATGTAAAGTAGTACAACCATTATGGAAGAAAGTATGGTGGTTCCTCAAAAAACTGCAAATAGAACTACCTTATGACCCAGCAATCCCTCTACTGGGTATATACCCCAAAAACTCAGAAACATTGACTTGTAAAGACACATGCAGCCCCATGTTCATTGCAGCATTGTTCACAGTGGCCAGGACATGGAAACAACCAAAAAGCCCATCAATAGATGACTGGATAAAGAAGATGTGGCACATATACACTATGGAATACTACTCAGCCATAAGAAATGATGACATCGGATCATTTATAGCAAAATGGTGGGATCTTGACAACATTATACAGAGTGAAATAAGTAAATCAGAAAAAACCAGGAACTGCATTTTTCCATACGTAGATGGGACATAAAAGTGAGACCAAGAGACATTGACAAGAGTGTGGTGGTTACGGGGGGAGGGGGGAGAGGGAGAGGGAAGGGGGAGGGGGAGGGGCACAAAGAGAACTAGATAGAGGGTGACAGGACAATCTGACTTTGGATGATGGGTATGCAACATAATTGAACTTTAAGATAACCTGGACATATTACCTTTGAATATATGTTACTTGATTTACTGATGTCACCTCATTAAAAATAAATAAATAAATAAATAAATAATAATAATAATAAAAAAAAGAATTTGGCAGACATTACCCAACATGGAAGCATGCACAAAACTTTGAAATTACACCAAAGAATGATTTATTTTTCAGTTAATTTTAGATATATAATAAGTAATCAAGACAATAAATATAATGCTAAAAATCAGGAAAAAAATTAAGAAAAATACTTCAGATATCCATGTGCTTAATTCTGACATGTATTTATAGCTATTACCTGAATCAAATTTTTATTTCTGCTCTCTGTTGTTCTAAAAAGAATAAAAGGTTAATATTTGCTTGTATCACCTTTAAAGTCAAGATGAATGATCTAAAAGAATTCATATCTAGGAAGATGAAAATTAGAATTAAGGATAATTCTAATAAAGGGAAGAAATATTCAGATTCAAGCCAATCTTATTTATTAGGAAGATGGGGTAGGTAGTCACTAAGAGAAAGCAAACAAATGTTAAATTGATAATGAGCATGTCTGGCAAGTTAAATTCTGGGACATCATGGAGATATGAGACTTTCAGAAGACTCTTAGAAACACCAAATTAAAAAGCAACTTGGTTCTTATGCCCTTTTGCCATACTGTGCATGTGCACAATTATGGACCCATCAAGGAGTCTACCCATTTGCCTTAACACTGGCTCTACTCTGAGTAGAACCCAGCTCTGTACTCAGAGTGTCAAACCTGAGGATAATAGGAATTGTCTTATAACTTGGATTTCTGAACTGTCTTTTTGAGAACCTCTGGTCCCTGGGGCACTGAGGATAACTCTTAAGGGCAGGCCAAGCAAGATATTCCATTTCTCTACTTCAACAAGAATATCTATAGGAACAGACAGACAGGAACAGAGAGAGATGAGAAGCATCAATCCTCAGTTTTTTGTTGCGACACCTTAGTTGTTCATTGATTGCTTTCTCATATATGCCTTGACCATGGGGCTACAGCAGACCGAGTAACCCCTTGCTCAAGCCAGCAACATTGGGTCCAAGCTGGTGAGCTTTGCTCAAACCAGATGAGCCCATGCTCAAGCTGGTGACCTCGGGGTCTCGAACCTGGGTCCTCTGCATCCCAGTCCAACGCTCTATCCACTGTGCCACTGCCTGGTCAGGTGGTGATGGCTTTTTAAGGATGATGATAATATTGATGATAGTCTCTGATATTGATGAAAATCTGAGTCATTATTCCATTTGGTCAGAGGATTAAATAGTGAATATATATTTAAAAACATACAGAACATACACTTTTCTCAAGTTTAGAATAAATAAGGGAATAAACAAGCATTCAGTTGAAGCACATTTAACAAATGCCTGTCATTTGCCAACTACTCTGCTAGGCACAAAAAGGCAGAAGATCAGTCTCAAAGGAATATGTAATTTGTCAGATGAAATGTTCAGTTTCTGTAGAGCAATTTCAAACTGATTGTTTAAAGTAGAGTCGATTAGTACCAGGAAGTTGGAAATAGCTTTAAAAGTAAAAGGGAGGCATGCTGAAGGGGCACAGCAGCCAATCTCGGAAAGCTCCCAATGGCCAAAGCTAGGATAAGCCGAGCAAATAAATGCATTAATAGATAAGCCAAAGAATAAAATGAATATTCATGAGTTTATACTTATATAAATACATACCGAATAAATAATTCAATGGGGTGGAGGAACAACTCTTCCTTATAAGAGAGCTCTGATAATCAGTGTAGAAGGAATAAAGGAAATACAAAATCATCCTTTGAACAGCATAGCAATAATTGCTGCAGGTAAGATCCATCAACAGAAGCTAAAATTAGTGGGTGAGAGTTTAAGGTAAAGCAGTATTTCCAAATATGTTCCTCGGATATTTATTATATAGCTACAGGGGAAAATATAGTAATATTACAGTGGAGAAACTTGACAATGTCTTAACCAAGTGATCAAAGTTACTAAGATGTATGCATAACTGAATAAGGTGTAAGACATGAATAAGTAATAAGACATATGCATAACTGAACCAGGTATATGGGTTCCATGCCTACAGCTCACTGGATGGACTGGAAACCAAGGCAGCAACCTTCTGCAGAGAGAACAGGCTTTATTACAGGACAGCCCAGTAAGGAGACAGAAGGGAAACCTCAGCCCTGTCTCCCTGAGCAAAGGCTTGAAGCAAATATAAAGAGTAAGGGGCAATACATAATCATGGATTCTAACTCAAGAGGTCTGATTGGATGAACTTGGAACTTGGCCATTTATGGTAAGTAGTCCTTCTCTCTGTCTCTCTCTGTCTCTGTCACACACACAAAAAAATTTGTCCTCCTAATAATCTTTACTTAACTATAAACTACTGTATTTTTCACTCTATAAGATGCACTTGACCATAAGACACACCTAGGGTTTTAAGGAGAAAAATAAGAAAAAAAATATTATGAACCAAATGGTGTGTTAAAATATTTAATTAAAAAACTGTATTTTTCACTCTATAAGATGCACAGGCATTTTCTCCTCCAACTTTGGGGGAAAATAGTTCATCTTATGATGAAAAATATGGTAGCTAAACAGCAAAGGTAGAAAGTAGAGATCTACAAAAAACAGTTCTAACCTTATGATTTTGTACAATTTTTCTGGACACATTTTTTTAGGTTCCTAAAACATCCTTGAAAAATGTATTTCTCATATTATGCCCTTTCTAAACAATTGTTGTTCTGAGTCAGTTATGTGTATATACTGTGTGTAGACTGTATATATGAAACCTGACAAGGACATTAGAATATAGACTTACATAGTTATCAATAAAAATTCCATTCAGAATGTATTTCATAAGTGAAATAAGTAAATCAGAAAAGCTAAAAACTATATAATTTCATACATAGGTGGGTTTTAAAAATGAGACTCATAGACATGCATAAAAGTGAAGTAATTACCAAAGAAGGGGAGGGGAGTAAAGAGGGACAAATACACAGTGACAGAAAATGATCTGACTTTGGGTGTTGCGCACTGTAAGGCCGGGCGCTGTGGCCATGCAGATTCTCGCTGGATTCGGGCAGACAGTAAAGGAACTGTGGAGCTGGAGGATGGCGGGCCATTCTGTTTATTAGAGTCTTGCAATGGCAGATGAGCAAACAAGCAGGGAAGACCGCTTCTCTCTCTCTCTCCTGACATACTCTCAAGCCAAAAAACAGGCCGAGGGCAGAGAGAGGGCGCTTCCCAGGTAAATAATAGCAAAAATAGCCCATCCCAGTGGCAGCAGGCAATCTGCAATCTATTACAATCTGCTGCCCTGAGGGAAGGCACCTGCAGCCTTACTAAGACTATACACACGTGGTGCTCATGCACCAATCAGGCAAAGTACAAGCAAGCAAGCCTAATACACTTGTTTGCCCAACAGGCACACAACACAATCAACAGTTCAAATGCTATAAAGATGTTTACCTGAAACCTATCTATTCTTATTGACCAATGTCACCCCATTATATTTAATTTCTAAATAAAAAAATTTAAAAAGAATATATTTCACTATGTTGTAAATTTCTGCCTTTATTTAGTATATTAATTAGGTTACTGAAATCTTTGAAGCCTTCAAATAATAAATGGCTATTCCTAATTAAGAGATATAATTCCTCAGAATTTGAATATGATATAGATGTGAAATGATATAAAAATAGACATAAAAACAAACACGTCTAAAACACAGAGTTTATATACATATATATTTTTTCTAGTAAGTTGTCTAGTATTTCTTTTTGATAAGGTTTAGGTTCTGCCTTTCTACATTTGAAAGAGACCTTTGGGGGGCCAGCTTTGTAGCATGGGCAATTATTGTGCCTGCAATTATCAGAGGACACAATTTTGTGCATAAATCATTACTTCTGCAATTAGATCATTTATCACGTCTGCCCTGGAGACAGAGGAAGCTACCCCTCCCTAAACAGTGGGGATGGCATTGTTGGAAGGGCACTCTGTCCCTTTGGATAAAGAGTCATGGCCTCCCACCATGGCCAGGTGCGTCTTCTTGCGAGGATTAGGGGAGGGGCAGGGGCTGCTACCTTTTAAAATAGAAGATCCACTAAATTGCTGGCATTATGTCGGATCTAAAAAGAGTAAGGTAATTGTCCTGAAGTACTTGCAAGCAGTTTGGGTTTAATTTTGTCCTCCTATAATCTCTTTAAACTCCTCTTAGCCAAAAACTAACTAAAACAAGAAAAAGAAAACTGTCCCCACAACTTCAAACCAGCTCTTCTTTCCAGGAGAAGATGGAAGTCATTGCTAATGATAGCAAAGGAGTTAGAAACGAATCTGTTCAATAATTTGTTCTTTCTGTACCTGTAGTTTGTAGATTGCCTCAATTCTATCTTTGGTGTTTAGTTTTGCTTACACTGTCTCATTAGTATTTTTTTTCTTCCTCTATCTGAGCCTTAATCATGTTACAACAGTTTGAACTGTTACTCGTTTCTTTTCTCTATTATGAAGTGTCCTCCTTTCATAAAACTCTAAATTTTTAAAGGGAATTGAATACAAAAACTTTAGGGAATATGGTAAGTAAGGCATGAGCTGGCGAGTTAAAATTAACCATATCACGTAATATTTGTACTTAAAATGTTAATGGAAACTAATTGCTCATTTGTTATGACCTTTTGAAATGCATAGATCTGAGTCATTAATCTGAAGCAATATTTTTTTGGGAGGTCACTTGGGTTCCTGCTCTGTCTGAACTTATATTTGATGGACATATAAAATGTATGTGCGGCCCTGGCTGGTTGGCTCAGCGGTAGAGCGTCGGCCTGGCGTGCAGGAGTCCCGGGTTCGATTCCTGGCCAGGGCACACAGGAGAAGCGCCCATCTGCTTCTCCACCCCTCCTCCTCTCCTTCCTCTCTGTCTCTCTCTTCCCCTCCCGCAGCCAAGGCTCCATTGGAGTGGAGTTGGCCTGGGTGCTGAGGATGGCTCTATGGCCTCTGCCTTAGGTGCTAGAATGGCTCTGGATGCAACAGAGCGACGCCCCAGAGGGGCAGAGCATCGCCCCCTAGTGGGCATGCTGGGTGGATCTCAGTCGGTGCATGCAGGAGTCTGACTGCCTCCTCGTTTCCAGCTTTGGAAAAATGAAAAAAAAAATTAAAAAAAATGTATGTGATGGACTCAGCAAACCAAATATCATATGGATTCAACCCCACATGCAAGATTTCTGGCACATAGAAAGTTGACTATGGAAATTCTACTCCATTATAATACTATTAACTACTGAATTTATACTCAGTGTGTCAGTTGATTTAACTAAATGTACCCTACTTAGAAAAATACCATTTACAGAATTTGAAACACATTAAAATGTCTCAATACACTTGTAGCAAAAGATCTCATAATGACATCAAAGAAATTGGGCCCATATTGACATCAAAGAAAAACATCACAGCTGTTTTAGAATTCTAGGCTCCACAGTATGCATTGTATTGTGTTTCCAGGTCCAGTTTATTCCAGCAGACACTCAGGTTAAATGTTTGTGTAACAGAAACTTCCTTTATTGGTTTTAGAAATGCAATGATGAGTGAAATTAATGTCACAACATTTCTTCCTTTCTTTATAGTAATCAAGTGTGATATATGATTTAATTGTGATATTTGGGGTAATATTATTATTTAAGACATGGAGGTGTGTGTTCTAAAATTTCCTTTTCTGCAAAAAGTAGTGAAAACAATTTCTGCAGGACAAATTTCCAGAATTTTGCTTTTAAAAATTTTTTGGTAAGATTATGTTAATTTTATTTATTTATTTATTTTTAGTGAAAGAGAGACAGACAGAGACAGTTGGACAGGAAGGGAGAGAGATGAGATGCATCAACTCATAGTTGCAGCACTTTAGTTGTTCATTGATTGCTTTGTCACATATGCCTTGACCAAGAAGGCTCCAGCCAAGCCAGTGACCCCTGTTCAAGAGAGCAACCTTAGGCTTCAAGCTAGTGACCTTGAGCTCAAGCCAGTGACCTTTGGACTTAAGGCAGCAACCCTGGGGTCATATGTATGATCCCATGCTCAAGCCAGTGACCCTGCGCTCAAGCTGGAGAGCCTGTGCTCAAGCCAGATGAGCCCAAGTTCAAGCTTATGACCACAGGGTTTCAAACTTGGGTCCTCAGCATCCCAGGCCAATGCTCTATCCACTGCACCACCACCTGGTCAGATAAAAATTACCTTAATTTAAAAATGATAAAAGCTTAAAAAATTGAAGCTACTAAAATAAACATTTTTACAAAAGTATAATAATATCCAGAATTAGAATGCACTAATTCTTAGTGAAATATATATATATCTCTTTGATCTTAGATATTTTAATATTATTACATTAGGAGATTTTTAAAACAGCATAATTACATGGATTTGAGAAACCATTAATGAGAATAAAGTTTTAAGGATTTGTCCTTTTAAAATAAAATAAAATATGTTTTTAGTAGTTTCCAGTACTTTGATGTCCAAAAATGACAACCTTTTAGTTCTTATCATTCTACTATACTTCTTTTAAACCTTTCATGCAATCTTAATGTGGTCACTATTCAAATTTTCTAATGATTTGTATGGTTACCTAAAAGATAAGTGGATCTGAAAATAATCGATCAAAAAACTGTAATATGGATCCCCAATGTCTTTTTAAAAGAAACACGATTACTACTGAAACCCGGAGGGTCAATATGTGATAATTTTGTTTTACTTAAGCTTGTAAGAACTCAGATAAAAATAACTAGATTTAAGTGTGGTGTCCTCTTTTTTCTAGTCTCGGAGGGGGGAATTTCTAGATTAGTATTTTTTTTTTCTTCCCCTGGGAAATACGCAACTCTCTCTGTTATGGCCATTAATGTTCAGTAATAAGTTAGTCTTCAAATACCGATAAGATGATGTGGGCTTGATGGAAGTTAAACGTTCCTAAATCCTATGAATTGATCTGCAGGAGCTGTTTTCCGCCTGAGCGGTGGCTTCACCCAGGCAGACATCCGCAGAGCGGTGGAGGTCAGGGTGGCGGAGGAGGAGTGGGCCTGGTGGTGCATCTGCACTCTGTTCCTGACAGTGTCTTGCTTCGGCAAAGGGAAGTGAAGCGCATAGACCATGCTCAGTGGCATTTCCAAATGCAGCTCAGCTGGGGGCCCAGGCTTATTGCATCAATGGCACATACTGGGCAAAAAAGGAAATACATAATTTTGTCAAAGTAGTAGATCACAGTCTATCAATGCTCCCCTCCCCCTTCAAAATCATCACCCCCACACGCTAATAGCTCTAATAGATACAGACTATGCATATTTCAGACACAGCAGTATTTCTAATGCATATGTGAAAGGGCCCTTAATTTATGTCTACCAACTGTGTGGTGCCCTTCTTTTGGGTAATGTCATCATCCTAATGGTGTTTCTATTATACTCAAAGGTAGTAAATGAGGCTTATTGCAAGAAGGTAATTGATTTTCACTGAGTGAAAATGTAAATAGCCACAAGAAATCCTATGAAAGATAAGCAGTTTAAAATTGCCAGAAAAAAAATGATTTGTATACATGACTTATTGGTCCAAGTATACAAAGTATTTCTTTTTTCAAGTCAATACCACAATCACTGTATTTCACATCATTTTATTTCAAATTGAAGTAAAAATGGAAGAATTTTGATGATCTTGCTTTTCCCAGATTGTCTGTGTGTATTATGACAATTATCATCTTATTTGGAAGGGGGCTTCCTTTTTTCAACGTGTCTTTGTGATGGAAGCCATGTGAATAAAATTCCTATTATGAATGTGTAAAGATAACTCTTCTTTTGACCTTCTTTAGGAAAGAAAAGTATAACACCTGTATCAGTAATGTAATCTTTAAAATACACATAAGCCAAATCTCATCGAAAGTTAGCAAAAACAGTGAACCCATAGTCAAGAAAAAAGCAAAGCTCAAAACATATTTTACTGTTATACAGAAGGATTAGGTAAAATTACCAGTACTTTAAGGACATGATGTTTATACAGTTGTGATCAATATTTTCGCAGCAATATAGATAATTCTCAGGGTTTATATTAGCAAAATAATTGAAGCAAAATAGAGTATCCAAGACCAAAAAAAATTTGTTTGCTAAAATGATGCCAGTTATTTTTATTGTATGGTCAAGAACTCTTAAAACTATTCTGTTCCCACCACAAGTGAAATATAAACATTTGCATATTGCTATTATAACCACTATTACTTGTATCACCATACTGTTTTCTGAATCCAAAAAAATACCTTCCTCTGAAGAGCCACTTATCAGAAAAAGCAACATTTTAATCACAAAATTCTCCTTTAGCTAGTTAAATTTTTTATAGTGGTTAGCAAGAAATAGAGTATATATTTCATCCACTCTCCTACCCCATCTTGCTTGTGATTTGAAAAGGACTTTTATTTCAGGAGTTATAAACTATGTCATGTGAATGTTCTTGCCTCAGAAGGTCACTTGGATTAAAAAGAAAGATATCATTTGGGGTGACCTTTGAGTTGCCAGACGAAGAGAGTTGATAATTTTTATTTCTGCAGGAGAACAGGAAATGGGACAGGAAAATAATCCAAATCCCTTACTTTGAGGGAAACTTAGAGGAGCAATTCTTGCCTTTCCATATTCAGTATCATCAGATGCAAAAACTTGAATATGTTTTAGTCTTCATAACGTATGTGGCTAGAGGCGGAAAGGACTTAGCAATCACTTTCAATGGTGGGGGGCGGGGGAAGTAAACTGAAAGCATGTGGACTTATTACACAGTGCCATGAACAAAATACATTCTTTAATATTAATTAGTCCCCAACCAAGCCCCTTAGTTTGCTACAGTTTTAGAGTTAGACAGACAGGACTCCCTAGTGATACAGAGATTTCATTAATCACTTTCAAAACCATGTACAAAAATTCCATTTGGTAGAAAACCCAAGCTCATAATAAGAAATTCAACTTTATGGGGAAAAGAAAACCTCTTATGTTTATTTCATTAAGAAGAAAACATCAAATAGGTTTATCACAGCGTGACTTTGCAGTTTCTGCATTCCAAATTCTATTTCATTTAAAAACTCAAGCATTATTATGTTCTCTCTGACTTTAACTACCTCAGATTTATCATGCTGTGAGTAAATAATAAAAGCAGGAATGGTGTAAAGGCTACCAAATAATTAGTACATTCAGATATGAAATTGCAGTAACGGTGGTGGACAGGGCATCCGTCACTCAATTTAGTGTAGTTGATAGGGAGTGTGTAGTGAGGAGAATCGTAAACAGTACTGACACATATAGGGCCGAACATTTTGAGAAGACACTTGTTCTTTCCAGTGACCTGAAATTTTTTTTAGAACTACAGAACACAAGTATAATTGAATCCATAGAAAAAAATGTTTGATTAATATTAAAAAGTATCTCTATTATTAAGACAATCAAATAGTTCTGTGCGTTTGTATTTGAAAAAGCTTAGTTTGGAAAGCCTTTAGAAACTGAGTTATTTTCACAATTTCTATCTGTGTTGTAAAAGATAGCTTTATTATTTGTCATTTACAATGTCCAAATCTGACCTAATTAATATTCTGTTTTACAGACTATATTATAATTTTTATTGGTTTTTATATTAATCTCCTGCTTTGGATTATAAAGGAATAAACAGTGGTGTCTCCCAGATATGTATGCTATTCCAAAGCTCAGGTGCAATCATGGGTGTGATTTTCTTTAAGATTGAGACAAGAATACTGTTGGCAGCTGTACCTACGTTTCAGTCCCAAATCCTGGAAACTTTAATTCAGTTGCATTGTGAGCACATAAAATTTGAGTTCAAATGCTTTTAAGAAATCATGCCATTTTATCGTTTAACACTAATTTTCAACCCAGCATGCTTTAGCAATGACTGAAATTAGTTCCAAGTGAATTATAGCTAAGCTATTTTCTACCATCTACAAGAATTTTTTTTTATGCCAACTGAGTCAAGAGAGTTTTTGGAAACTTCCTTTAGCATGTACTGTATTGTGGCTCACCAATGAGGACAATCAAGTGTCCTGTTTGTACACACCACTGAGATTTCACTCAATTGCTTTTTTGCTAATATTATTCATCCTTAGTTATATTCTTTTTTTTTTTCAGAAGAAGGATTACTTATAATTCTCTATTTTCTTTCCAAGTCATCAACAAGTGGTATTTCTGTCGAGTCTATGAAATAGATAACCATCCACTGGAAATTGAACTAAAACTAGCAACTCATTCCGCACAGGACAACAAAGATACAACCAGATGTATCTTCTATTTCCCACATTAGAAAAAGTGTTCTACATGAGTGTGTATCATAATTCAACCTTTTTGCCCTTAACACAGTGGAGAGTTGAATTGTTATGAGAATTGGAAGTAGAGCATTTCTGCAGCATGATTATGTATGAAGATATATCTTTTGACCACAAGGAAAAGAAGTTGCTAGGTACTAAATAAAATTGAATCTTAAATAAATAAAGAGAAGCTTTTAGAGGCTAATTTAATATTTTGAATTTTCAAGTCATCTCTCTTAGCCTTTCAAACAAAAGGGTTTCATGATGAATAAAGATCTGATTTGACCTCTGTGTTTCATACAAGGTACAAATGATATTGGTTTAGTTAGTATTTATGTAAAAGTAACTACATGATGATTGAAAACATAAGAAGTATTTAATTAAATAAAAGGTATTAAGTTCAAATTATAAGGGTCAAATCAATAGTGAAATATATGTATTGTATTTAATACAGAAAATACTCAAGAGCAGTTTCATAGATAGGGTTGCTGTACTTCAAGGATTTTAAATAAGTTATGTCAAATGAATTAAGGAAGTTCCTCAAATGACTTTCTTGAGTAGTATTTTTTCATCAAAATCCTAGGTTACACTAGAATCTATGTAAACACAATAAATTAAAATCAATTAAAAAAAAGCCTAGGTTCTCATAATTTAGTGAAAAGTTCAACATTTACATATGAGGATAGTATTTCTTTAACATTTAAAACCTTCCATTGTGATAATTTACATGCTTTAAAACTATACAAATAAAGCGGTTGAAGTAAATAAATAAGTAATAAAAAGTGCATAAAGTAGTTATGACGAGACAGCCAGATGGCAGAGAATTGCAGTACTTGCTGTAATTTTATCAAAATTACTATTGTCATGGCATGTTAGTTTTCATAAGAGTTTGTGCAGTCACTAATCTCATACAGACAAATTAATTTCAGGTTCTCTCATGTGTAGTCACATAACAGCTATACTTGAGCACGCACAAAAGAAAATTAAATAATCACAGTCACATAAACTTGAGAAGCAGCACAATGTCTTAAGTTTACTATTCCATAACGTTTTGGGATCAGTGATCATCTCTGTAATGTTAGACTCAAATTGATCTACAGTGGTACAACTATTATGTAGTTATGTATATTACTCTTCATTATGTAAAGGTGCCATGTCATGTATTCTATTAGCTAATTGTTATTAAAGCAGTAATGTAATTCTTACATTTATGGCCTCTCTTTCAGTTTCATTCTTTTATCTCTTTTATGTCTAAAGAGATAAAAGCTTTTTATACTTCCCTTTAAAGATAAATACCAATAAGAATCCTCAGTGATTAACGAGTTTAAGTGATATTTGAATTAAGAATGTTTATTATAGGTTTCAAACATTTTTCTTTCTTTCTTTGTTACAGAATTATGAAAACCTGACACTGTACATTTTACTATCAACACCCACAACAGAGATCTTTGAGGGAAGAATAAAAAACCTGACTATTCAGGCAAGACATAGTTAAGTGACCCTTGTACAAATGAGATCAGTTTACCTGCTTCCTGGAAAAAATACCCTAGGCTCATCCACAGTGTCGTAGATGGGGCCGATGGCCCTGGACACCTTCAGCCTTCAGTGGCAAACCACAGCATTCTAGGCAAGGTTAAGTCATAGGTGGCTGGAGCAAGGCTGGAAGAGACTGAACCCTCCCTTAGAGGAGCAAGGGAGAAGCCTACCTTCCAGTGTCCCTGTTTCCTCACAGCAGAGGCATGTAAGTCTGGCAGGCTTTAGCTCAATGACCTTCCTTTCCACTATTGAAGCAGGACCCAGATGGCATCCTATGAGACCCATTTGGGGCGTTGGAGCCTTTAAGAATGTATCCTAAAAGCTGGTAGTTCCCCTGATCTCTATTGGGCTTTTTCTGCCTCTTGGTATCTTAAAGGCCATGCTCAGAAGACCTCGCTGAGGGGTTTGAGGATCCCCATCCGCCTATATAAATCTTTTCCATATATCTGGAGCTATTTGGAAAAAGACAAAACAGTGTTATTAGCTGGATCTAATAAAGAAGGTAGTAGTTTGCAGGAGAAAAAGATTTGGCGTCTCCTGTTCATCAGCATTCAAAAGAAATTTAAAATTTTTTTAAGTGAAAAGCATGATATGGTAGACCCGTAAGAGTTCCAGGATATGACTCCCCCTTTTTAAATTTTTTTAAATTGACCTTGAAATATTTGCTGGGTACACTTTAATAATTCCTTGACTTTAAAGATTGTAAGAATGACAAAATGCAGTAAATGCTTTTGCTCCATATGCAGGAGCATTGTCAGTTTAACCAGTTTAGGAAATCCAATAATAGAACAGTGCATACAGACAATGAGCTATAACATGCTTAGCAGCCTCTCCTGTTCTGACAGAGGTTACTATAAATCCAGAATATGTATCCACTGTAACATGGACATAGGACTGTTTGCCGAATGAAGGTATATGAGTAACACCTATTTGCCAAAGTTGTACTGGTAGGGGTCCTTGAGGGTTAACTCCAAATGAAGGGGCAGATTGTAGTATAGGACCCCTTGGACAGGAATTCCCAATCTGCCATGCTGCTTCCCGAGAAAGTTGAAACTGTTTACACAGGGCTGCAGCGTTCTGGTGATGAATAGTATGAGACTGAATTGCTCAATCTGTCATGGTTGCTCCAAATAATTTTCTTTTGGGTAGCTTGATCAACAAGGGCATTCCTAGGCCCTGGCCGGTTGGCTCAGGGATAGAGCATTGGCCTGGCATGCAGGAGTCCTGGGTTCGATTCCCGGCCAGGACACACAGGAGAAGTGCCCATCTGCTTCTCTACCCCTCCCCCTCTCCTTCCCCTCTGTCTCTCTCCTCCCCTCCTGCAGCCAAGGCTCCATTGGAGCAAAGATGGCCCGGGTGCTGAGGATGGCTCTGTGGCCTCTGCCTCAGGCACTAGAATGGCTCTGGTTGCAACAGAGCAACACCCCAGATGGGCAGAGCATCCCCCCTGGTAGGTGTGCCAGGTGGATCCCGGTCGGGCGCATGCGAGGAGTCTGTCTGACTACCTCCCCGTTTCCAACTTCAGAAAAATACAAAAAAAAAAAAAAAAAAAAAAAAAAAAAAGGGCATTCCCCTGTGCTAAAGCTCCAGGGAGCATGGAGTGAGCTCGAGTATGTCCTATAAAACATGGAGCTCTATGTTCACATACAAGTCTTTGAAGAAGGAGGAACTGCTGAAATAATTCATCAGCATTTGTCCCTAAGACAGCAGTCTTTATAGTGGAAACACTATAAGGATATATTTGCTGTCTGTATATAGATTAAAGGGGTAATATGGCAAATGCTGAAGAGTCATGATCATGGCATATACTTCTAGACTTTGAGCTGATTTTAAGTTGACAGTTTCAGTATAAAGTTGTCCATTGATTTGCAAGAGCGATTTGCCATTTAATGGAAGTTTCCCAGAGCCATTTTTGTTGATCCTTTGAAAAAAGGAACAACAATAATTTTGAGGCTCAAAACCTATAAACTGTAAGGTCGCCTATGCCCCTTGATAATCCAGGAGGCAACAAGATCAAAACATGGAAGTGTATTCCATGGGCTATTAGATGGTTCAATGTGCCCAAGCTGTAGCTGCTCTTGTACCAATCAAGAAGCTGCCCTAAGTTTCTCCTGAGAAAGGGGCCATTGGTCTACCCATACAGGATTATCTGATTTCCAAGTAATTGGGTTTGCACAATGCATTATTGGGGTAGCAGGAGCGACCAAGGCCCCTATGCTAAATTTTGATATCCTAATCCACACCTTCTGGAATTGGGTGCCATTTCTATGGGGGTGAGAATTCCTTGCTGTTCTTTCCCTAGTCGCTTGGTGGGCAAAAATCCCCGATCAAGCATCTGAGTGCTGACTAAACCATTAGGACTGACAAGCAACACTCCCATATTTTTCAAAACATCTCTATCCCACAAATTAACTGGCCATCCAGGGAGCACATAAGGCTTAAAAAACCCAGAATGACCTTCTTAATCTTCCCAATGTAGAAAACTAGAACTTTGTTGAGGGGATTTACTCTGCCCTATACCTTGTAATTCTGTGGCTGCTGCATGAGTGGGCCAGGAAGGAGGCCAATGTAGCTTAGCAATAACAGATACATCAGCTTCAGTATCTAAAAGTCTTTAAATTTATGCTCATGTATTGTTAGTTCCATTTCAGGGCGTTCCTGACCTATTTTTTTTTAAATCCAATTGGCAAAATCAGAGGAGCCAAATCACCAATTTCCTTGGGGCCCCTTTTGCAGGATGTGGCCTGAGAAGCAGAATTAGCATCCTTATACTATTCTTCTAACTGCCTGAATTAGCCATGAGACACATTCTTTTTTTTTATTTTGATTAATATTGATGGGGTGACATTGATAAAATTGTCTTCCGTCACCTTCTAACTGGTTTTCTTTGTGCCCCTCCCTTCCCTCAACCACCTCCCTCTCCTCCCCCCCACCCTGTAACTCCAACAATGTTGTCCATGTCTCTGAGCCTCACTTTTATGTCCTACCTATGGATGGAATCATATAGTTCTTAGTTTTTTCTGATTTACTTATTTCGCTCAGTATAATATTATCAAGGTCCATCCATGTTGTTGTAAAAGATCCGATGTCATTATTTCTTATGGCTTAGTAGTATTCCACAGTATATATATATACCATAATCCACTCGTCCTCTGATGGACACTTGGGCTGTTTCCAGATCTTTGCTATTGTTAACAATGCTGCCATAAACATGGGGGTGCATTTCTTCTTTTCAAGCAGTGCTATGGTGTTCTTGGGGTATATTCCTAACAGTGGTATAGCTGGGTCAAAAGACAGTTCAATTTTTAATTTCTTGAGGAATCTCCATACTGTTTTCCACAGTGGCTGCACCAGTCTGCATTCCCACCAGCAGTGCAGGAGGGTTCCCTTTTCTCCACATCCTCGCCAGCACTTATTCTGTGTTGTTTTATTGATGAGCGCCATTCTGACTGGTGTGAGGTGATATCTCATTGTGGTTTTAATTTGCATTTCTCTAATAATTAGTGATGTTGAGCATTTTTTCATATGCCTATTGGCCATCTGTATGTCCTCTTTGGAGAAGTGTCTATTCATTTCTTTTGCCCATTTTTGGATTGGATTGTTTGTCTTTCTGGTATTAAGTTTTACAAGTTCTTTATAAATTTTGGTTATTAACCTCTTATCAGATGCATTGTCAAATATATTCTCCCATTGTGTAGTTTGTCTTTTTATTCTGTTCTTATTGTCTTTAGCTGTGAAGAAGCTTTTTAGTTTGATAAAGTCCCATTTGTTTATCCTGTCTTTTATTTCACTTGCCTGTGGAGACAAATCAGCCAATATATTGCTGCGAGAGATGTCAGAGAGCTTACTGCCAATGCTTTCTTCTAAGATGCTTATGGTTTTATGGCTTACATTTAAGTCTTTTATCCATTTTGAGTTTATTTTTGTGAATGATGTAAGTTGGTGGTCTAGTTTCATTCTTTTGCAGGTAGCTGTCCAATTTTCCCAACACCATTTGTTGAAGAGGCTGTCTTTACTCCAATGTATGCTCTTACCTCCTTTGTCAAATATCAGTTGTCCATAAAAGTGTGGGTTTATTTCTGGGTTCTCAGTTCTGTTCCATTTATCTAAATGCCTGTTCTTTTGCCAGTACCAGACTGTTTTGAGTACAATGGCCTTATAATATAATTTGATATCCGGAAGTGTGATACCTCCTGCTTTATTCTTTCTTTTCGAGATTGCTGAGGATATTCGTGTTCTCTTTTGGTTCCATATAAATTTTTGGAATATGTGTTCTATATCTTTGAAGTAAGTCATTGGTATTTTAATTGGTATTGCATTGAATTTATAAATTGCTTTGGCTAATATAGACATTTTAATTATGTTTATTCTTCCTAACCATGAGCATGGAATATGCCTCCACTTGTTTGTATCTTTCTTGACTTCTTTTATCAATGTTTTATAATTTTCCTAGTACAAGTCTTTGATCTTCCTGGTTAAATTTATTCCTAGGTACTTTACTTTTTTGGTTGCAATGGTAAAGGGAATTGATTCCTTAATTTCTCTTTCTGACAGTTCATTTATAGTGTATAAAAATGCCTCTGATTTCTGAGTATTAATTTTATATCCTGCCACCTTGCTGAATTCATTTATCAGGTCTAGTAGTTTTTTGACGGAGACTTTAGGGTTTTCTATATACAATATTATATCATCTGCAAATAATGATAGTTTTACTTCTTCTTTTCCAATTTGGATGCCTTTTATTTCTTTTTCTTGTCTGATTGCTGTGGCTAGGACTTCCAGAACTATGTTGAATAAGAGTGGTGAAAGGGTGCACCCCTGCCTTATTCCTGATCTTAAGGGGATTGCTTTTAATTTTTGCCCATTGAGTAGGATATTGGCTGTGGGTTTGTCATAGATGGCCTCTATCATGTTGAGGTTTGTTCCCTGTATCCTCACTTTACTGAGAGTTTTGATCATGAATGGGTGCTGGATTTTATCAAATGCTTTTTCTGCATCTATTGAAATTATCATGTGGTTTTCCTCCTTCCTTTTTTTTATGTGATGAATCACATTGATTGATTTGCAAATATTGTACCAGCCTTGCCTCTCAAGAATAAATCCCACTTGATCATGGTGTATAATTTTTTTCATATATTGCTGGATCTGGTTTGCTAACCTTTTGTTGAGGATTTTTGCATCTAAATTCATCAGGGATATTGGCTTATAATTTTTTTTGTGTGTTGTCTTTGCCTGGTTTTGGAATCAGAATTATGCTCACCTCATAAAAGGAACTTGGACGTCTTCTTTCCTCTTGAATTTTTTGAAATAGCTTGAGAAGGATAGGAGTTAGTTCTTCTTTAAATATTTGGTAGAATTCACTTGTGAAGCCATCAGGCCCAAGACTTTTCCTTTTTGGGAGTTTTTTGATAACTGTTTTGATCTCATTTGTTGTAATTGGTCTGTTTAGGTTTTCTGATTCTTCCAGATTAATTTTTGGAAGATTATATGTTTCAAGGAATTTGTCCATTTCATCTAGGTTGTCTAGTTTTTTGGCGTACAGTTCTTCCTAGTATTTTCTTACAAAATTTTGTATTTCTGTTGTGTCAGTTGTTATTTCTCGACTCTCGTTTCTAATTTTATTTGAGTCCTTTCTCTTTTTTTCTTGGTGAGTCTGGTTAAACGTTCATCAATCCTGTTTACCTTTTCAAAGAACCAGCTTCTGATTTCATTGATCCTCTCTATTGTTTCTTTAGCCTCTATGTCATTTATTTCTGCTCTGATCTTTATCATTTCCTTCCTTCTATTAGCTCTGAGCTTTACTTGCTGTTCTTCTTCTAGTTCTTTTAGATGTAGGGTCAAGTTGTTTATTTGAGCTTTTTCTAGCTTTTTGAGGTATGCCTGTATTGCTATAAACTTCCCTCTCAGGACTGCTTTTGCTGTGTCTCATAAGTTTTGAGTTGATGTATGCTCATTATTGTTTGTTTCTAGGAATTTTTAAATTTCTTCTTTGATCTCATTGTTTACCCATTCGTTATTTAATAACATGCTATTTAGTTTCCAAGTGTTTGAGTATTTTTCAGTTTTTCTGTTGTGGTTGATTTCTAGTTTCATGCCATTGTGATCAAAGAAAGTGCTCGATATGATTTCAATCTTCTTAAATTTGTTGAGACCACTTTTGTACCGTAACATGTGGTCTATTCTAGAGAATGTACCATGAGCACTTGAAAAGAATGTATATTCTGCTGTTTTAGAGTGAAAGGTTCTGAAGATATCAATTAAATCAAGGTGATCTAATATGTCCTTTAAGTCTGCTGTTTCTTTGTTAATTTTCTTTCTTGAGGATCTATCTAATGATGTTAATGGGGTATTCAAATCCCCTACTCTTATAGTATTGCTGTTGATCTTGCCCTGATTTATTATAAATATATAAATCCATCAAAGTCTGCTTTATATATTTAGGTGCTCCTATATTAGGTGCGTAGATATTTATAATGGTTATATCTTCCTTTTGGATTGCTCCCTTTATTATTATGTAGTGACCTTCTTTATCTCTAACTATAGTCTTTGTTTTAAAGTCCATTTTTTTAACTTTTTTTTTTTTTCTGAAGCTGGAAATGGGGAGAGACAGTCAGACAGACTCCCGCATGCGCCCGACCGGGATCCACCCGGCACGCCCACCAGGGGGCGATGCTCTGCCCACCAAGGGGCGATACTCTGCCCCTCCGGGGTGTTGCTCTGCTGTGACCAGAGCCACTCTAGCGCCTGGGGCAGAGGCCAAGGAGCCATCCCCAGCGCTCGGGCCATCTTTGTTCCAACGGAGCCTCGCTGCGGTAGGGGAAGAGAGAGACAGAGAGGAAGAAGAGGGGGAGGGGTGGAGAAGCAGATGGGCACCTCTCCTGTGTGCCCTGGCCAGGAATCAAACCCGGGTCCCCCACACACCAGGCCGATGCTCTACCACTGAGCCAACCAGCCAGGGCCAAGTCCATTTTGTCTGATATAATTATTGCTACCCCAGCTTTTTTTTTCATTTCCATTTGCATGAAATATTTTTTCCATCCTTTTATCTTCAGTCTATGTGAATCTTTTGATTTAAGGTGTGTCTCTTGTAGACAGCATATGTATGGGTCCTGTTTTCTTATCCACGCAGATACCATATGTCTTTTGATCGGATCATTTAATCCATTTACATTTAAGGTTATTATTGATATGTAATTGTTTATTGCTATTTTATTCTTTAAAACTGTATTCCTCTTTTGCTATATTCTTTTTCTCCTTTGATCTGTTTACAACAGGTCCCTTAGCATTTCTTGCAGCCTTGGTTTGGTTGTAGTGAATTCCTTGAGGTTTTTTTGTCTGTAAAGCTTTTTATTTCTCCTTCAATTTTAAATGATAGCCTTGCTGGATAAAGTAGTCTTGGTTGTAGGCTCTTGTTCTGCATTACTTTGAATATTTCTTGCCATTCCCTTCTGGCCTCAAGTGTTTCTGTTGAGAAGTCAGAAGTCATCCTTATGGGGGCTTCTTTGTAGGTGATAGTCTTTTTTTCTCTAGCAGCTTTTAATATTTTTTCTTTATCACTTAGCTTTGGTATTTTAATTATAATGTATCTTGGTGTTGATTTCTTTGGGTTTGTCCTTAATGGAGTTCTCTGTGCTTCCTGAACATGTGAGATGTTTTCCTGCCTTAATTGAGGGAAGTTTTTAGCTATGATATGCTTGAACAAAGTCTCTATCCCTTGTTCTTTCTCTTCTTATTCAGGAATCCCTATGATCCGGATGTTATTTCTCATGTTGTCACAGAGCTCTTTAAAAGTTTCCTCAGACATTTTGAGTATCTTTTCTTTTTTCTGTTCTGTTTCCATGCCTTTATTTATCGTGTCCTCTAACTCGCTGATTCAATTCTCAGCTTCATCCATCCTGCTTTTAATTCCTTCCATTGTGTTCTTTATTTCAGATATTGTATTTGTCATTTCTGACTTGTTCTTTTTTATTATTTCAAAGTCCTTTTTTATATTTGCTATCTCTTTATTTAGGTGTTCATAATGACCATGTATTGTTGTTCTAATATCTTTGAGCATCCTAACAATCATTATTTTAAACCCTGCATCTGGTAATTTGGTTATATCTGATTTATTTAGGTCCTTTTCTGGGGATTTCTCTTGGTTCATTTGTGTTGCATTTCTCTGCCTCCACATTTTCTCTGTATAAAGGAAGGTTTTGGCCCCTGGAGTCCACTAGGTATGGCCTCTGTTCCCTAGGTATGGTCTGTCTGCAGGCCCGCCACCCCCTCTGCTATTGCTGCTTGGGCTTTGGGGTTTGGGCATTGCCGATGCCTGCCCACTGGGGATGTTGCTGTGGTTTCCACCTCTCCTTCACGGGAGTGGCTATGATCACATGCTCAGGTGCACAAGCCGTGGTTGCCTTTGCCCCGCCCCCATGGGTGGTGTTATGCTCTGCCCTGAGGGTAGTGGCGAGCACCTTTGCTCAGCTGTGGGTCTCTGCCTGCTTCTGGGCTTTCACCCCACCCTTGCAGTAGGAGCCCACTCGTGGAATGGCTGCTAGCCTTGGCTCTACTGGCCAGGCAGGACTGCGTGCCCATGCTCAGCTCAGTAGCAGAACTCTGCCTCTTCTGGGCTTTTGGCTCCACCCTCATGGGAGCAGCCAGCTCCCAAGTCAGGCCACAAGCCTCGGTTCCACGGGCAAGGCAAGGCTATAATCCTGCGCCCTTGCTCAAGGGCTGATTTCCACCCCTTTCCGGGGTTCCCGCCCTTCCCCACAGGCTGGATTATAGGCTGCTGGCAGCTGGGCTTGACCGCTTTTGCACGCCTACTCCTCCCCAGCTGGGCAAGACTGAGCTTACATGTGAGCCCAGTGGCGGCCAGCAGGCTTCCGCCCCTGGCAACAGAGTGGCGCCTCTGCGTCCCATCGCTGCCCGCCCTCTGGTGAGCCTTCAGCCATGTGGGGTGCGGGCGCTGCAGCTCAGACCCTAACACTCACTACTGTAGACCTAAAAGCTCCCTTCTTCTAAGCAACTCTGCTCTGAGTGCTGCAGATGAGCTTGTTTGGGTGGTCTCTTGCTTCCCTTTGCTGATATTGCTGTTTCCGGGGGAAATATTCACTTCAGATTTGGGGAGTGACTTGACCCAGGGGTTAGGGTGGCTGTCTCCCAAAATGTTTCTCCCTGTGCCTCCTAGATTACACTCTCTTCCTGCTACTCTGGTATTCTCCTCTCTCCCCATCCCCCAAAGCCCCAGGTGAGTGGTTTTGAGAGAGGTGTTCTGTATGGTCCCTTTAAGAAGAATCCTGGGTTAACTGACCTTTGGTGGTGCAGTGGATAAAGCGTTGACCTGGAAATGCTGAGGTCGCCAGTTCAAAACCCTGGGCTTGCCTGGTCAAGGCACATATGGGAGTTGATGCTTCCAGCTCCTCCTCCCTTCTCTCTCTCTCTGTCTTTCTCTCCTCTCTCTCCCTCTCTAAAAAAAAAATGAATAAATAAATAAATAAATAAAAGAAGAATCCTGGGTCTGAGAAATTAGACTCTTTCTCACAAATTGTTTGAGAAACAGTTTCCTGACTTGTTTCCAGCTAAATACTGTCCTTACACCTCTTCTGGCTGCAGGCTGGGGCTTTTTTCCTTGGGCTCAGGACTCTCCCCTCTCTACTAAACTCACTTCCCACCACGCGAGTCTCTTTCGGTTGCCGTTCGCTCCGGGGAGCTGGGCAGCCCTCTCTGTGTTTCCACTTTTCCGACCAGTCTCAGTGTGGCTTCTTCAGTGTTCCTTGGTTAAAGAGTCCTCTTAGTTTAGTCCAAAGTTGGTTTTTCCAGATGATAGTTCTTAAAATTAGTTTGTAATCCACTTTGGTTCTGGGAGGTGGATGTTGGTACGTCCACCTACTCTAGCGCCATCTTGTCTTCCTCGAGAAAGAATTTCTTAATTCATTGGATTTTAGTTATCTGTGCTAAAATGTTTTCTGGTCTTGGTCTTGTGTGTGTGTGTGTGTGTGTGTGTGTGTGTGTGTATATATATATATAAATATATATATATATATATATATATATATTTATATATATATATGGTCTACCAGAAAGTTCTGTCTGTTTTTGGAATAAAACAAAATACAAATTTTTCTTACCATCAATAAACTTTATTAAATAATATAATTGCTATTATTATTAATGATATCTTGCCAGCATGAGAGCAATTTGTATGTCCCATTTTTGAAAAATGTTTTATCTTTTGATGCGAAAAATTGAACCAGTGCTTGTTTGATATCTTCTTCATTTTTGAATTTTTCGCCCTTCAAAAAAATTTTTAAGGACAAAAACAAGTGATAGTCAGTATTATTCCTTCACCAAACACTTTCAATAAATTTCTACATGCTTCTGTAGCATTTCTTCCCTGTTGAAATTTGTAAAAATTACAGTGGCGTAAATGAACTTTATCAGTAGCCATGGATACACTATCGCTTCACACATAAGACTAACATGAATCAACTTTGTTTTAGTTAATTTGCTATGTCACTATGTATACATTAAGTGATAAAAATAGAGAGGCACACATTCGCCAAATAAACATGTGCTTTTGTGTCGAAACTTGTTGTGATAGAAAAGGACAGAACTTTCCAGTAGACTATATATATATATATATATATATATATATATATATCCCTTATTTTATAATAGTGTTTTCATATTAATGGTCTAAAATATTTTAGGACTTACAAATGTGTAAAATTTTATTCTTGATTTAATATATAAACCATAGTCCTGTTGTTTTTGGTCTGTTTTTAATTTTTCTATTGATTTGAGAGAGAATGAAAGAGAGACAGGGAAAGGGAGAGAGAGGGAGAGAACATCAACTTGTTCTACTGAGTTTTTCTACTTAGTTGTGCACTCATTGGTTGCTTCTGAAATGTTCCCTAACCTGGTATTGAACCTGCAACCTCGAAGTGTGGGATGATGCTCTATCCACAGAGCCACTAGACCAGTGCCTTGCTTTTCTAATGGAAAAAAAAAGTCACTTATTTTTGAAAGTTTGTGGCTTTTTAGTTTGAATTAGTACTTATTCAACTGGGTTTTGTCAGTAGATGAGATGGAAGCTTTCACATCTCTTTTTCTTTTGAGATAGATTATCACAGGAGTGCCCCGGGAAGCAATGCTCCATATGTGTTCTGTGATAGCCTTAAGTGCTGCTTTTCTCTTTAAGAGAATGATCATGTTAACTCTCATGCGCTTTAGTTGCAATTACTATAAATAATATAGTTTAATACTCAGATTTCTGAAGACTTTACTTACGGTAAACTGCTCTGAGTTATATTACTGTTATAACTTCAAAAATAAAGTAATATAGTAGGAGTTTTTCACAAACAGAAATGGAGACAAAGGTATTCATTGAAGCATTATTAATGCTAATGAAGAAGTGGAAACAAGGTATCTGACCATGGGAGTGTTACTAAGTAAATTACATTCCATCTATGAAATATTAAGAACTATTAAACAACATTTTTCCTAAGAGGTTTTAATAGCCTGGGAAATTTCTTGTTATAACCTTAATTGAAAATAATAGAATACAAAATGTATGTATATATCATCCAAATATGTAAAAAAAAATCTAGAAATAATCATTTAAAAAAGGCGGATGAAAACTTGTTACGCTTTTAAAGTGGTTATCCATGGGTGCTGGGTCTATGAAGATTCTTCCTTAATTTAATGTTTTTTTGTGTGTTTTTCTAGCATTTTATAATGAACATGTAATTTTTCTATACTCTGGAAGAAAACAAGCAGAAGAAAAGGACAATATCACACATTAATTTAAAATATCATATATAATTCCAGTCTCAACATATAATTATTTTTGCTTTTGAATATCAATCATTGTATTAATAGTACTTCTCATCTTGTGATATTTAATTTCACAAGTCTTTATTCCTTAAATTGTGAGTACAAATCCAGTGACCATATCTCTGTTCCTTACATAAGACCAGTAGATAATAGTTGCTTAGTAAATTCTTTTCTCAATAGATATATGACATTCCATAAGAATACATATTTTTATGTAGTGCCCACTACTTCTGTCCTGCTTTTTCTACTTATCCTTGCTGCATAATATTTTTACATGACCTAACGTACACTTCATAATGATATTTTAATGTTGTTATAATATTCCATGGGAATAAAATCACTATCCTGGAGATGAATACTTATGTTATTTCCTATTCTTTTTTATTTATTTAATTAATTGTGTTTACATAGATTCTAGGATCATCCCAAATGCATCCCTCCTCCCCCCATTCCCCTCAACATTTCTCTTCCCCCCCCTCCCTAGAGCACCCTCCCCCCTTCCCTTCAGGTTATCCCATCCTATCATCCCCTTTCCCTCTGTCCTCTTTTCCTCTGGTCCCTTTGATCCCTCCTCTGTCTCAATTCTGTTCCTCAGTTCTCATTGTTCCTTGGATTCCTCAAATGAGTGAGGTCATATGACATTTTTCTTTCTCTGCCCTGCTTATTTCACTTAACATAATAGTTTCCAGGTCCTTCCATATTGTTGCAAAAGGTAATATTTCCTTCTTTTTCATAGCTCCATATTATTCCATTGTATATATGTACCACTGCTTTTTAATCCACTCATCCAGTGATGGACACTCGGGCTGTTTCCAGATCTTCGCTATTGTGAACAATGCTGCCATAAACATGGGGCTACATTTCTTTTTTTCAGTTGGTGATATGGTGTCCTTGGAATATATTCCTATAAGTGGGATGGCTGGGTCAAAGGACAGTTCCATTTCTAATTTTTTGAGGAATCTCCATACTGTTTTCCACAGTGGCTACACCAGTCTGCATCCCACCAGCAGTGCAGGAGGGTTTCCCTTTCTCCACATCCTCGCCGGCACCTATCCTGTGTTGTTTTGTCAATGAGCACCATTCTGACTGGTGTGAGGTGGTATCTCATTGTGGTTTTAATTTGCATTTCTCTAATGATTAGTGATGTTGAGCATTTTTTCATATGCCTATTGGCCATCTGTATGTCCTCTTTGGAGAAGTGTCTATTCATTTCTTTTGTCCATTTTTTGATTGGACTGTTTATGTTCCTGGTGTTGAGTTTTACAAGTTCTTTATAAATTTTGGCTATTAACTCCTTACCAGATGTATTGTCGAATATGTTCTCCCATTGTGTGGTTTGTCTTTTTATTCTGTTCATATTGTCTCTAGCTGTGCAAAAGTTTTTTAATTTGATATAGTCCCATTTAGTTATTCTGTCTTTTACTTCATTTGCTTGTGGAGATATATCAGTAAATATATTGCTGCAATAGATGTTGGTGAGCTTACTGCCTAAGTTTTCTTCTAGGATGCTTATGGTTTCACGATTTACATTTAAGTCATTTATCCATTTTGAGTTTATTTTTGTGCATGGTGTAAGTTGGTGGCCTAGTTTCATTTATTTTGCAGGTAGCTGTCCAGTTTTCCCAACACCATTTGTTAAAGAGACTGTCTTTACTCCACTGTATACTCTTACCTTCTTTGTCAAATATCAATTGTCCATAAAGATGTGGGTTTATTTCTGGGTTCTCTGTTCTGTTCTATTGATCTATATGCCTGATCTTATGCCAGTACCGAGCTGTTCTGAGTACAATGGCGTTGTAGTATAACTTGATATCAGGTGTGATACCTCCTGATATCAGGTGTGATACCTCCCACTTTCTTCTACTTTTTCAAGATTGCTGAGGCTATTTGTGTTCTTTTTTGGTTCCATATAAGTTTTTGGGATATGTGTTCTATATCTTTGAATTATGTCATTGGTATTTTAATTGGTATTGCATTGAATTTATAAATTGCTTTGGGTAATACAGACATTTTAATTATGTTTATTCTTACTAACCATGAGCACGGTATATGCTTCCACTTATTTGTGTCTTCCTTAATTTCTTTTATCAATGTTTTATAATTTTCTTAGTACAAGTTTTTAAGCTCCTTGGTTAAATTTACTTTAGGTACTTTATTTTGTTTGTTACAATAGTCAAGGGGATTGTTTCCTTAATTTCTCTTTCTGACAGTTCATTGTTTGTGTATAAAAATGCCTCTGATTTCTGTGTATTAATTTTATATCCTGCCACCTTGCTGAATTCGTTTATTAGGTCCAGTAGTTTTTTGACTGAGACTGTAGTGTTTTCTATATACAGTATCATATCATCTGCAAATAATGATAGTTTTACTTCTTCTTTTCCAATTTGGATGTCTTTTTTCTTCTTTTTCTTGTCTGATTGCTGTAGCTATGACTTCCAGTACTATGTTGATTAAGAGTGGTGAAAGGGGGCACTCCTGCCTTGTTCCTGATTTTAGGGGAATTGCTTTTAATTTTTGCCCATTAATTATAATGTTGACTGTGAGTTTGTCATTGATGGCCTTTATCATGTTGAGATCTGTTCCCTGTATTCTCACTTTGCTAAGAGTTTTGATCATGAATGGATGCTGGATTTTATCAAATGCTTTTTCTGCATCTATTGAAATTATCATGTGGTTTTTCTCCTTCTTTTTGTTTATGTGGTGAATCACATTAATTGATTTACAAATGTTGTACCATCCTTGCCTCCCCAGAATAAATTTCACTTAATCATGATGTATGATTTTTTTCATGTATTGCTGGATCTGGTTTGCTAATATTATGTTTTGTTGAGGATTTTAACATCTAAATTTATAAGGGATATTGGCCTATAATTTTCTTTCTTTGTGTTGTCTTTGCCTGGTTTTGGAATCAGAATTATACTCGCCTCATAAAAGGAACTTTGAAGTGTTCCTTCCTCTTGAATGTTTTGAAATAGCTTGAGAAGTATAGGAGTTAGTTCTTCTTTAAATATTTGGTAGAATTCAGTAGTGAAGCCATCAGGCCCAGGGGTTTTGTTTTTTGATAACTGCTTTGATCTCATTTGTTGTAATTGATCTGTTTAGGTTTTCTGATTCTTCAAGATTGATTTTTGGAAGATTATATGTTTCAAGGAATTTGTCCATTTCACCTAGGTTGTTTAATTTTTTGGCATAGAGTTCTTCATCGTACTTTCTTACAATATTTTGTATTTCTGTTGTGTCAGTTGTTATTTCTCCACTCTCATTTCTAATTTTATTTATTTGAGTCCTCTCTCTCTTTTTCTTGGTGAGTCTAGTTAAAGGTTCATCAATCTCGTTTACCCTTTCAAAGAACCAGCTCTTGGTTTCATTGATCCTTCGTATTGTTTCTTTAGCTTCTATGTCATTTATTTCCTCTCTGATCTTTATTATTTCCTTCCTTCTACTACGTCTGGGCCTTATTTGCTATTCTTTTTCTAGTTCTTTTAGATGAAGCATTAGGTTGTTTATTTGAGCTTTTTCAAGCTTCTTAAGGAATGCCTGTAGTGCTATGAACTTTCCTCTCAGGACTGTTTTTGCTGTGTCCCATAAATTTTGAGTTGTTGTTTGCTTATTATCATTTGTTTCTAGGAATTTTTTTTATTTCTTCTTTGATGTCATTGTTAACCCATTCATTATTTAATAACATGCAATTTAGTTTCCATGTGTTTGAGTATTTTTTAGTTTTTCTGTTGTGGTTGATTTCTAGTTTCATGCCATTGTAATCAGAGAAAATGCTTGATATGATTTCAATCTTCTTAAATTTGTTGAGACTACTTTTGTGTCCTAACATGTGGTGTATCCTAGAGAATGTACCATGAGCACTTGAAAAGAATATATATTCTGCTGCCTTAGGGTGAAAGGTTTTAAAGATATCTATTAAATCGAGTTGATCTAGTATGTCCTTTAAGTCTGTTTTTTCTTTGTTAATTTTCTTTCTTGAGGATCTATCTAGTGATGTTAGTGAGGTATTAAAATCTCCTACTATTATAATATTGCTGTTGATCACACCCTTTATATTTATCAAAGTCTGCTTTATATATTTAGGTGCTCCTATATTAGGTATGTAGATATTTATAATGGTTATATCTTCCTGTTGAATTGCTCCCTTTATCATTATGTAGTGACCTTCTTTATCTCTAACTATAGTCTTTGTTTTAAAGTCCATTTTGTCTGATATAAGTATTGCTACCCCAGCTTTTTTTTCATTTCCATTTGCATGAAATATTTTTTTCCATCCTTTTACCTTCAGTCTATGTGCATTTTTTGTTTTAAGGTGTGTCTCTTATAGACAGCATATGTACAGGTTGTGTTTTCTTATCCACGCAGCTACCCTATGTCTTTTCATTGGATCATTTAATCCATTTACATTTAAGGTTCTTATTGATATGTAGTTGGTTTTTGCCATTTTAGTCTTTAAAGCTCTATTCCTCTTTTGCTATATTCTTTTCCCACTTTGTTCTGTTTACAATAGGCCCCTTATCATTCCCTGCAGCATTGGTTTGGTTGTAATGAATTTCTTGAGTTGTTTTTTGTCTGGGAAGCTTTTTATTTCTCCTTCAGCTTTAAATGATAGCCTTGCTGGATAAAGTAGTAGTTGGTTGTAGGCTCTTGTTCTGCATTACTTTGAATATTTCTTGCCATTCCCTTCTGGCCTCAAGTGTTTCTGTTGAGAAGTCAGAAGTCATCCTTATGGGGGCTCCTTTGTAGGTGATAGCCTTCTTTTCTTTAGCAGCTTTTAATATTTTCTCTTTATCGCTTAGCTTTGGTATTTTAATTATGATGTGTCTTGGTGTAGGTCTCTTTGGGTTTCTCTTTAATGGACTTCTCTGTGCTTCTTGAATTTGTGAGACCCTTTCTTGCATCAATTTAGAGAAGTTTTCAGCTATGATTTGATTGAATAAAGTTTCTATCCCTTGTTCTTTCTCTTCTTCTTCAGGAACCCCTATGATGCGGATGTTATTTCTTCATGTTGTCACAGAGCTCTCTCAGAATTTCCTCAGACTTTTTGAGTCTCTTTTCTTTTTTCTGCTTTGCTTCCATGCCTTTGTTCATCTTGTCCTCCAACTCGCTTATTCAATCCTCAGCTTCATCCATCCTGCTTTTAAGTCCTTCCATTGTGGTCTTCATTTCTAATATTGTATTTGTCACCTCCAACTGATTCTTTTTTAATATTTCAATGTCCTTTTTTATACTTGCTATCTCTTTTTTTAGGTGTTTGTTGTGACCATCCATTGTTGTTCTAAGATCCCTAAGCATCCTAACAATCATTATTCTAAACTCTGCATCGGGCATTTGGTTATTTCCATATCACTCAGTTCCTTTTCTGGAGATTTCTCTTGTGGTTTCATTTGGTTTACACTTCTCTGTCTTCTCATTATGACTGTGTGTTTGGATGTGTTGGCTGGTGAGTCTAGGTTTGGTGTTATCTGCCTCGAATTTTCAGTTGTGTTATTTCTAGGTATTCTTGGGTTGGCATCAGCTGTTGTTTGTAATCCACTGTCAGGTTTGGCTTTTCTAGTAGAGCTGCTTTGAAGTCTTGATTTGTTTGTTTTCTTTTCAGTTATCTCTGTGGTAGTCTTGTTTACTGATCTCAGCAGGGGGCTTATTTGAAACTGTATCCAGGAATGTGGTGGGTGTAACTTGAGACTCTGAAGGCCTGTTCTGCCAATTACTCTCTCTGGGGGCTAAGTGCTTTCTTTGCTTCAGTTGGGGGAGGTGTATCTCATGGAGACTTGAGTTACTGCCCCTGCTCTCCACTTCTTGTTTTCGGCTGTGTCTTCTTGCACTGATTGGAGCTGGAGAGATATCTTGAGATGTGTGACCCAGAACCACTTGTCTTGTGTTATGTGGAAGGATCAACCTCTCCCCCAGCTATGGTTGCCTCCAGCACTGGATGAGTCAGCTTCTCAGGTCCTCCCATGCATTCCTCTGCCAGTCACCATCTGTCTGTCTCTCCCCCTTTCCTTTTGGAAGATAAGCCAGCCCTTTCTACACACTTCGTTCCCAGGTCCCCAGGAAAGTGGCTGTGAGCAATATTTACTATTCTTTTCCTTGGAAAGAGAGCCCTTCTGGGCTCTCAGCCTCAAACACCCCTTGTTCCTGTAAGCAGAGGAGATTCACTGTTCCTCAGCGCTCCCTACCAGGCTCAGTGTGGCTTCTTCTTTGCTCCTTGGTTTTTGAGAGCTGTTCTTATAGTCCAGAGTTGTTTTTCACGCTGATTGTTCCTATATTAATTTGTAATCTAGTTTGGTGGTGTGAGCTGGGAGTCTGTGCATCTGCCTAGTCTGCTGCCATCTTCAGGTCTCTCTTCCTATTCTTATTATGTACAAAATTGCAGTGAATATTCTCACCCATTTACCTGTCTGCTTCTCTTAAACTATTTTTTTAAAGATAAACTCCTAGGACTTTACTTATTCTTCGAAGGTTATGACTATTTTTGTAACACTTATGTTGTCCTCTTGAGTTACTATTGGTAATTGGTAATACAACCAGCAATGAGTGAGCATATTTATTTTTTTCCCATATTCATCTCAATTGAGTGTTCTAAGTTTATATATTTCTGTTACATTTATAAAAGTCCAGGTCATCTTAACTTGTATTTATTTGATTATAATTTCCCTAAATTGTATTGCTATTTATATGAATAGTCTGTATATGTTATGTTCCTATTTGGAGTTTTTGAAATTTCTAAAAATACATTTGAATATACTATTTATACATTAGACAAGGAAAACAAAAACCTTGTATGATATATTTGAGGCAAATAATTTCTCCTTATGTGGTTGTCCTTTAATTTTTCTATTTTCAATATACAAGAATTTAAAATGTTATGTAATCTAATCCACTGATCTTTTCTCGTGTGATTGCTATACTGCTAAAAACAAACATCATTTTCTAATATTACACAATGGCATATATTGCCAACCTTGTACGAATATGTCTCATTTGTATGTAATTCATTAGTAAAAAGGATGCAATTATGTGTTCTTAGATTAGGTATGCAGGCTAATTATTTTCCTCTTTGGATTTTCTCTTTCTGTGTCTCTTCTCTTTCTTCCACCCTCCCTTCCCTTCTGCTGTTACTTCTGCACTTACTGAGTGTCTTTCTCATTGTTCCTTGCTCTACCATGAGCTTTTGATTGCTCATGATGTAATTGAGACAGCAGTCAATGACTGTATTGTACTGCGGCTCATATCCTACTGTGATCTGTTGGTTAAATGTTTGAAAGATCTCAAATCTTTGTCTTTATCAGAAATCAACTCATATACTATACATGTATGTATACATGTGAGCATATGCATGCATTTTATCTTGAAGAAAAACAACACAATTCTAATGATAACCTCCATAATTATAAAGTAAGGCAGGGACTTGCTTTGATCTGGACAGTTGGGCATGAAGCTGAGGACTAGATTGTCTCCCTGTCATGCAATTACCTCCATTCCTGGAACCAAGTCTCTTGTTTATTGATCTTGACCCTTCCTTAAAGTGGGGCCTTTGCTGTGTGGTACTGATGAGCTAATGCTACTTTGGGATTCTGACACTGTGAGTGATTCAAGGTGCTTACTCTTAGCTAATTGAAAGGTTGTTGCAATGGATGAATGATTGTTAAAATCTGTAACAGCTGGTCATTTTGAGCCCCTATTATGGGTCTAACGCCAGGCCAAAAAAGTTAGCAGAAAACATATTTTCTGCCCTTGCCGTAATTAAAATGGTTTGGGAGAAAATACACACACAAACACACACACACACACACACACTTAGTTTATGTATACACACACATATATTCATGTGTAGACATACATGTGTATATGAAAAGTATATTAGATGAACTAGTTACTACATAAGAGAAGCTGTAAGGGTGCAGATCTGTATGTTACAGAATTTAACATTAGGGGAAATAGTCTAGAAACAGAGTGGCATCAATTAGAATAGGTTTCTATGGGCTGAGTTTTGTCCCCAAAAGATATGTTTAAGTCCTAACCCCTAGTACTTGTGAATCTGACTTTATTTGCAGATGTAATTGACTTAAAGTCATGCTTAATTTGGATGGACCCTGATATCTTGAATGGTCCTGTGTGACCGGAGAAGAGACAGAGGCACAGATGCACAAGGGAAGGACTCTTTGTGACTATGGAGGCAGAGATGGAAGCATTGTAGCTGCTAGGATTGCCAGCAAACCCCCGGAAGCTGAGAAGTGTAAGAGGATTCTCTCTTGCAGGTTGTAAAAGAAGTATCGTACTGCTAACACTCTGATTTCAGGCTTGTAGCTTCTAGAACTGTGAGACAATAACTTTCAGTTGTTTTAGCCATTCAAAAGGTAGACATGAGACTGTGCAGAAGTTGCATTGACAAACAAAGGGGGTTCCGTGGTGGAGGAAACCTCATTGTCAAGAGCAAGAATGAGTATATGGGGAGTGTAAGAAGACTGGAAAGACTGTCTCTGAGACCAGGGCAAGATGAGTCCAGAAGATAGTGTAGATCCAACTGACAGAAGGCTTTTACTAACAGTGAAAAATTGATCTGTTTTATTTCCTTGCTCATACATTCAACATTGACTAATTATTTACTGTTCATCTAATTCACGACAGGGAGCCATTTTGGCTCCCAGCAGTATTCTAGAGGAAAGGAGGCTGTTGGGAAACACTTTCTCTGCTTTTATTTTTATCCAACCACCAATTTTAAAAGCTAGTTGTATTAGATAGGTAGTAGAGTCACATGATTCAAAATTAAAAAGTCTCAGACAGGTGTCTAGTCTCAGACAAGTGTCTAGTTTCAAGTTTTCTGTCACTGGCTCCAACCTCCTTAGCAGGCCACTCCCATACCCACCAAGAAATTACTCCTCTTACTTGTAGATCCTTCCAGAGATTTTGTTTAATGCATACACAGAGAATGTGAACACAAACCTCACTCACTTTATGAAAATGGAAAGATGGTATATACTATTCGCACCATACTTCTTTTCATCTACAGAACGTTTGAGATTTTGTGTCAGTACACAAAATCTGCTTGTTCATTTTTTGATGCATATTTTTCCATTATGTGGATGGACCATAGTTTATTTAAGTTGCTTTCAACTGGTGGACATTTAGATTGTTTCTAATCTTTTCCTTCAAAATGAATGCTACAGTGATTAACCTTTTATACTTAGCTCATTGAACACATAATGGTGCTGGAAAAACTGGAAAGCCACATGCAAAAGAATGAAACTCGACTACACTTTGTCCCCTTGTACTTAAATTAATTGAAAATGGATCAAAGATCTAAATATAAGACCTGAAACAATAAAGTACATAGAAGAAGACATAGATACTAAACTCATGGACCTGGATTTTAAAGAGCATTTTATGAATTTGACTCCAAAGGCAAGAGAAGTGAAGGCAAAGATAAATGAATGGGACTACATCAGACTAAAATGTTTTTGCTCAGCAAGAGAAACTGACAACAAAATAAACAGCCAACTAAATGGGAAATGATATTTTCAAACAGCAGCTCAGATAAGGGCCTAATATCCAAAATATATAAAGAATTCATAAAACTCAACAACAAACAAACAAACAATCCAATAAAAAATGGGAAGAGGACATGAACAGACACTTCTCCCAGGAAGAAATACAAATGGCCAACAGATATATGAAAAGATGCTCATCTTCTTTAGTTATTAGAGAAATGCAAATCAAAACTGCAGTGAGATACCACCTCACACCTGTTAGAAAAGCTATTATTAACAAGACAGGTAATAGCAAATGTTGGAGAGGCTGCGGAGAAAAAGGAACCCTCATACACTGTTGGTGGGAATGTAAAGTAGTACAACCATTATGGAAGAAAGTATGGTGGTTCCTCAAAAAACTGAAAATAGAACTACCTTATGACCCAGCAATCCCTCTACTGGGTATATACCCCCAAAACTCAGAAACATTGATACATAAAGACACATGTAGCCCCATGTTAACTGCAGCATTGTTCACAGTGGCCAAGATATGGAAACAACCAAAAAACCCTTCAATAGAAGACTGGATAAAGAAGATGTGGCACATATGCACTATGGAATACTACTCAGCCATAAGAAATGATGACATCAGATCATTTACAGCAAAATGGTGGGATCTTGATAACATTATACGGAGTGAAATAAGTAAATCAGAAAAAAACAAGAATTACATGATTTCATACATTGGTGGGACATAAAAACGAGACTAAGAGACATGGGCAAGAGTGTGGTGGTTACCAGGGGTGGGGGAGGGCACAAGAGAGGGAAGGAGGGAGAGGGGAAGGGGGAGGGGGAGGGGCACAAAGAAAACTAGATAGAGGGTGATGGAGGACAATCTGACTTTGGGTGATGGGTATGCAACATAATTGAATAATAACATAATCTGGGCATGTTTTCTTTGAATATATGTACCCTGATTTATTGAAGTCACCCCATTAACATTAATAAAAATTTATTTATCAAAAAAATAAAGATACTCTCCTCTGTCAAAAAAAAATATATATATATATATTAGGAAAATTTTTTAAAGTAGCTATGAAGCCTGACCTGTGGTGGCGCCATGCATAAAATCATCAACCTGGAACGCTGAGGTTGCCGGTTTGAGATCCTGGGCTTGCCCGGTCAAGGCACATATAGAAGCAACTGTAAATTGGTTCTTTCCATTTGTCTCTCCCATAGCCTTTCTCTCTCTCTCTAAAATCAATAAATAAAATCTTAATAAAAAGATAAAGTAGATCTGAAAAGGCAAACATTTTTTAAGTAGATAGAATTAGGTATGTAAACTTTATTGCCAAATTGTTCTGTAAAACTGTACAATTTACTCATTCTCCAGCAACATATGAGAGTGCATGTCTTTTATACATAGCCTTGAGAATGTAAGATAGTCTTGAACTTTAAACCAGAGGTCGCCAAACTACGGCCCACGGCCGCATGTGACCATCTGAGGCCATTTATCCGGCCCCCGCCGCACTTCCGGAAGGGGCACTTCTTTCATTGGTGGTCAGTGAGAGGAGCATAGTTCCCATTGAAATACTGGTCAGTTTGTTGATTTAAATTTACTTGTTCTTTATTTTAAATATTGTATTTGTTCCTGTTTTGTTTTTTTACTTTAAAATAAGATATGTGCAGTGTGCATAGGGATTTGTTCAGTTTTTTTTATAGTCTGGCCCTCCAACGGTCTGAGGGACAGTGAACTGGCCTCCTGTGTAAAAAGTTTGGGGACCCCTGCTTTAAACCATTGCCAGTTAGGAAGGTGAAAAGGGTCTGTTGACGTAAATTTAATTTTCAATTCTATTATTTTTAGCAAATTTGATTATTTTCATATTTAAATTAGGTTTTGCTTTCTTTGAACTTTGCCCATTGTTTTATTGGGATTTTAGTATTTCCTTCGTGTTTTGCAAGAACTTTTTTATATATCGGAAAAACTGCCCTTTGCAATTTGAATTACAAATACTTTCCCCAGATTATAGTTTTTCTTTTGACTTTATTTGAGGTGGATTTTTCTATGCAAAATTCTACTTGGATTATATGTGAGGGTTGGAAAGGCTTTCCTTACTTAAAAATCATAAAAGTATCTGATAAATACTATTTGCAAGATGTACAATTAAAGTTATGAAAATAAAGAAAGAGAAGTGACCAAAGATTACCTTAACATTTTTGAATTTGGGTATCCAGGAGATTGGGAGTCTAGAGTTGATCTAATGACTAGACACAAACATCTCTGTGTTTTCTAATGTATTTCTTAGTGTTATGGGTACAGGTTTTGCTTTTCTACAATCTCTAGGGTGGTAGAGGCAAGGAAGCTATATTTACAAGAACAAAATTATATTGCCTGTGAAATCATCACTGAGTGAGAGACAATTACTTTTTTAAAATAGTGTTCCAAATGGTCTGAGAAGTTGTCTGGCTTTGGGAAAATGAGAACCAAATGCTTTATTTATTGATGTTACAGTGAAGATTTCATTTCTTGTATTTTGACTGTTCATCCACCAGATGTTATTAGTGCTGTGATCCCAGCGATGAACAACAGCAACAAGGTTCACATCATTTCATAATTTGCTTTGTGGTTGAAAGTAAGAAATTGACATCTCACAGATTTGGATCTCTTCTATGAAGGAATCAAGAGAGAGCTGAAGTCAAGAGCAAGCTGAGGGGGAGGTGCTGCTTCAGACAGCATAGTTAGGAGAGGGTTCCTTCCTTGGAAAACCTGTAAAGCTCACACCATTGAGAAAGCTATTCTAAAACTTCCTTTGCCGGTATTCTAGAATTCTCCAGCCTCTTGATTTTTCTGTCCCATCTAATTTTTCTCGTTGTTTTGAATTACTAACATGTGGGAGGAAAGTCACAAGATCATGTTAAATACCTTCTGCCACACGTTCATGCTATCTGAATTCTTATGTGAGCATGGCTCAGGACAATGTTCTACTTCTCTTAGTCTTCGTAACAAATTCCTCTCCATTCTCAATTGTTCAGTTCCAAACCTTTCTGCTGCTTTGTCACTGCTGTGGTTACTATCCCCCGTGAGCCTGTTTCCCCACCAGTGACGCCACAAAGAGAGGAGGAAGGAGCAAGGTTTTCATCTTTTCTAGGTCAGAGAAACTGTACCACCCTCTACATTTCCAACTAAAATGTATTTCTAAAACGAAAAATGTATTTCTAACTTGTTTAAAAATATTCCAAAATGTGGATACCAGTGTGTTTTTATAGCTTATTTACTTTAAAAAGTTTAATGCCTTCTGATAAATTTAGATCAAATGATAGCCAAATATTACAAAAGTTCTTACATGATGGTTGATGAGCTTGAAAAATGAAAATATAATTTAGTGTGTTCAGCCAATGATGTACATATTTCTTCCATTTGTAGCTTCATATTTTGGAGAAGTTTTGGTTTTAGGTATAACAACAGTTAAAACAAAATATCTGCAATTAAAAGGAGACTTTGAGTCCCCATGTTACAAAATATCAAACAAAGATTATCACAAATAATGAAGCATATCCCATCAGATATATTATACAAAAATAATTTAATGATAATTCAATGAGAGAATTTTTTTTAGTCATTAGTAAATGCTGTTTTATATTTTTTTGCTATATTTATTTTAATTTTAAAAAATTTTTATTTTCTGTATATACTATATGTTGTATAGGTCATATTATTATAATTGTACATGTATATGTTTATGAATAAATGCATATACACATTTTGGGGTGCATAACAAAATTTCAAATTATAAGACCATACAATCAAACAATTTCTGAACTAGAGTATAAAGTCCAAACTCTGTGACATAACATTTTGGGCTCATCTTCTGCCATTTCTCTTACCCTTAGCCAGACAGAACAACTTAAAGAAAATAAATATTCCAGTGTGTATATTGGGATCACTGGTGTGAATATTAGAAATAAATATTTGAAACTTATTTAATACCACCCAACCTAACCCAAGTTCCATGGTCAGTTATCCATTTTTAGTTGACACTATATGATTCACCTTCTGTACCTTTTTTATTTATTCATATGTCATCTCCCCCACATATATGACTGTATAGGTGTCACTACATTAAACATTATATAGTGAAAACATGGTGAATACAGAAATTTAGTTCGAACACTTAATGGCTTTAAGACAGGGGTCCCCAAACTATGGCCCGCGGGCTGCATGCGGCCCCCTGAGGCCATTTATCCGGCCCCTGCTGCACTTCTGGAAGGGGCACCTCTTTCATTGGTGGTCAGTGAGAGTACTGTATGTGGCGGCACTGCAAAGCATGGCATTGCTCATGTACAGTACTACTTCTGGTGACGCGGACACACGCGACACGGCTCCGGAAGCACGTCATATCACTTGTTACGGCTAGCAGTGACAAATATGGAACCGGACATTGACCATCTCATTAGCCAAAAGCAAGCCCATAGTTCCCATTGAAATACTGGTCAGTTTGTTGATTTAAATTTACTTGTTCTTTATTTTAAATATTGTATTTGTTCCCGTTTTGTTTTTTTACTTTAAAATAAGATATGTGCAGTGTACATAGGGATTTGTTCATAGTTTTTTTATAGTCCAGCCCTCCAACGGTCTGAGGGACAGTAAACTGGCCCCCTGTGTAAAAAGTTTGGTGACCCTTGCCTTAAGATCTGAGAATTAATGGAAGAAAATGCATTCTTTTCATATCATCTGAAGGAAACCTAGCACTTTTTTCTTACTCATGCTACTTTCACCATTGATTTGAGGATTTTAAATTTTTTTCTTTCTTTTTACAGGGACAAAGAGAGAGTCAGAGAGGAGTCAGAGAGAGGGATAGACAGGGACAGACAGACAGGAATAGAGAGAGACGAGAAGCATCAATCATCAGATTTTTTTGCGACACCCTAGTTGTTCATTGATTGCTTTCTCATATGTGCTTTGACTGCGGGCCTTCAGCAGACTGAGTAACCCGTTACTCAAGCCAGCGACCTTGGGTCCAAGCTGGCAATCTTTTTGCTCAAACCAGATGAGCCCATGCTCAAGCTGGCGACCTCGGGGTCTCTAACCTGGGTCCTTCCACATTCCAGTCCGAAGCTCTAGCCACTGCGCCATCACCTGGTCAGGCTGATTTGAGGAATTTAAAGGAGCCACAATTTAGTAGCACTTTCTCATGCTAAACACACTGCCTCATTTAATTGTATTTACCACTCATTAAGGAAAGTATTATTCCCATTTTGTGACCAAAGAAATAGGATCATAGAAACTAGATGATCAACAAAAGCTCTTTCAACTAAAAAGTGACAGAGATAACCCCTCTCTTTCCACTGTGTGGTTTTCCTTTGAAAATATCAATACATACCTAGATGCAATTTGCTCACAGTAAAATATGTTGAATATAGAGGGTTTTTTTTTAAGTGAACATATAATTTTGACTTTTTCTTGCATACTAGACATTTGATAACTTAGATGGTTTTGGTTAGTTAACGTTCTCAGTATCTATGTCAGTGGTTCTCAAAGTGTGCACCAGGGTGCTCAGGTGCAGTCTAGAAGATTTCCAGGTGTGCAGTATGGTATTCCAGAGAAATATGTGCCTGTTGGAGACCAAAAGAACCAACAGGGTTTTTTGAGTTTAGATTTTTGGGGGACAGAGGTGTGGGGAATTGGCTGTAAGATGACAGTCTGCCCAACCTCCCACCTCACTTGCCTGATTAGGTTGCAAAAGGCTGTTAAGCTGTGATGCTGGATTGTTTACACTACCCCCTATGTTCCCCAGAAAGACTGGAGGCAAGCTTCTTCTATCCCTTGTTTGGTGTAAAGTTAAGATGATATGTATGGTGAGGGTTTTCTGCACTCAACATAATTAAGAGTGAAAAGAGAAGAATTCTTCAATGTATTGACGAGGAAATGAGAGTTTGTCTTTCAAATATATGCCCAAACATTGAAGAAATTGCTAGGACACATCAGATTCATGTTTCTCATAAACACAAGAATGAAAAAACTTAACACATTCACACTAGGATCTGCTGAATTTAATAAACCTTACTAATAATGTAGCTATGTATATAAAAAGATAACTTTTTTGTTGTTTTTTAATTTTTTAATCTCTTTTTTACAAATTCTATAAAGCATAACTCAAAATATGTAACATAAAAATGTTTTTTAATGTCAGAATAAATTTAATTTTGTCATTTAATTTAATTTTATTTTGTTTAATTACCATAAAAGAACGCTTGGACTTTATATACTTTTTCTTTAATATTTGACTTAATTATTATAACATATTTCCCAGAAATTTGTATATAGTGCACCTACAATTATTTGTAGGATTTTAAATGCACCCCAACTTCAAAAAGTTTGAGAATCACTGATGTAGGTGGTCCTGCTTCTTTTATTTATTTATTTATTTATTTATTTATTTATTTATCTATCTATTTATTTATTTATTTGTATTTTTCTGAAGCTGGAAACGGGGAGAGAAAGTCAGACAGACTCCCGCATGCGCCCACCAGGATCCACCCGGCATGCCCACCAGGGGCGACGCTCTGCCCACCAGGGGGCAATGCTCTGCCCCTCCGGGGCGTCGCTCTGCCGCGACCAGAGCCACTCTAGCGCCTGGGGCAGAGGTCAAGGAGCCATCCCCAGCGCCTGGGCCATATTTGCTCCAATGGAGCCTTGGCTGTGGGAGGGGAAGAGAGAGACAGAGAGGAGGGGGGGGTGGAGAAGCAAATGGGCGCTTCTCCTATGTGCCCTGGCCGGGAATCGAACCCGGGTCCCCCGCACGCCAGGCCGATGCTCTACTGCTGAGCCAACCGGCCAGGGCCCTGCTTCTTAATTTTCACCTCTAATGTCTCCACCAGGGCCCTTTACACGAAGCTGACAGGCAGTTGGCTTCCCCCACCTGGGAAGCCACTTGTACCCTAACGTTGACTGCAGCATTGATTAGAACGTATTACAGATAACCACTTCTCCTGAATACTGACTTCACAAAGACTATTATTAAGGGTGTCTGCACCTTCTTCCCAAACTGCTTCACTCATATCCTTGAATAGCAACGCTTTTCCCCAAGGTTCTGCAATTATCTCTTAAGTAGATTTCAAGCATACATAAGTCATTTCAGAAGCTAATGGTGGAAAAGCAAAACCCATAAATATGGTAAGATAAATACAGCTTTTACATGCAGTCAGATGTGTTTGTTACTATCAGAAAAACATCAGAGGGAGAGAAGATCAACATGAGAAAAGGAAAATTAGGCCAGTAAACAGCTGTAGAGGGGAGACAGAAGAGCAGCTGATGAGTGGGAGAAGAGGGAAAATGAAGCATTTCAGTGAAAATCCATTATTACTGAGAAATGATTTTTTTTTTGAAGTGAGAAACAGGGAGGCAGAGACAGATTCCCACATGTGCCTGACCAGGATCCATCCAACATGCCCACCAGAGGGTGATGCTTGGCCCATCTGGGGCGTTGCTCTGCTGCAACTGGAGCCATTCCAGTGCCTGAAGAAGAGGCCACAAAGCTGTCTCAGCGCCAGGGCCAACTTTGCTCCAGTGGAGCCTTGGCTGCGGGAGGGGATAAGAGAGATAGGAAGAAAGGAGAGGGGGAAGGGTGGAGAAGCAGATGGGCACTTCTCCTGTGTGCCCTGCTGGGAATTGAACCCGAGACTTCCACACGCCGGGCCGACGCTCTACTGCTGAGCCAAATGGCCAGGGCTGATAAACAGTTTTTGGCTAAAAGTCTGTTTATCAGGACTTAACTATGTTATATAAAAATAGGAAATTCTGCAATCCTAAATATAGCTAATGTAGAATCAAGAAAGGGGGGAGGGATGATGCTTGTTAAATGTTGGGATAATGAAAGAAATTGCAATCACAACTGGAGCCTCATCCACAACATAGTTTTCATCCAGAATATCAGGCTTTTGGTGGGTAGAAAATGAATAAATATTACCATGTTATTCTTCCTTAAAAGTAGTGCTTGTATAAAACCAAATTCCACCAATCCAGCTCCTTATGGTTGTGCCTTCATCTGATAGGTTGATGTTCATGAAGGATTACAGCAACAGAAGTAGTTATTAAGTATCATGAGATAAAAATGACTGGCATCATATCAAGTAGATAAGTTTAGCAGCAGGTTTTTAAGCTAGTTTTGAATATGGCGGTACTCTACTGCTGAGTAAAAGGTGACCCCAAACTAGTGCCTCTCTTTGTTCATTCAGGCTGCTATAACAAAATTCCACAGATTGGCTGACTGACAAACAACAGAAAATGTACTACTCATAGTTCTGGAGGCTGGAAGTCCAAGCTTGGGGTGTCAGTATGATCAAGTGAGGGCCCTCTTCTGGGTTGCAGACTTCTCATTGTGTCCTTACTTGGCAGTAGAGGCTAGGAAGTGTGTGGGGGCTCTTTTATAAGAGCACTAATCCCATTCTTGAGGGCTCTGCCTTCATGATCTAATCTCCTCCCAAAGGCTCCACCATCTCATAACATCAGATTGAGGATTAAGATTTCAACATGTAAAATTAAGGGCAGATCAAAAACTTTAGGCCTTATTAATAGCTTAAAACAACAAATGTTGATGATCTAACACAGTTTCTGAGACTCAGAAATCCAGGAATAGCTTAAGTAGGTGGTCTGTCTCAGAATCTTTCATGAGGTTGTAGTCAAACTGGTAGTGTTTCAGTCATCTGAGGGCTCTGCTTCCATGTTTCCTCATGTGGCTTTTGGTGGCAGACTTCATTTTCTAGACATCTGGGCCTCTCCAAAGGGCTGCTGACTTCTCTCAGAGTGAGTGATGAGGGAGAAAAAGAGAGAGAGAGAGAGAGAGAAAGAGAGAGAGAGAGAGAATATGAATGCGCTCAAGACAGAAGCCACAGTGCCTTTTATAACATAACTTTAGAAGTGAGGTATCATTACTTCTTCCACATTCTACTGGTCACACAGATCAAACTTGGTAAGATGAGCGAGGCTTATTAGTCAGCTCAGGCTGTCAATGACTTGAATAAGAGAAATTATTTTCTTAATGTCATAGATATTAGATGTCCAAGATCAAGGTGTTGGAAAATTTGATTTTTGGTGAGGATTTTTTTTCTGGTTTTCCACCTATTCTCTGTCCTGACAGGGCCTGTGTGTATGTGTGTGTGTGTGTGTGTGTGTGGGTGGGGGTAGTGGAAAGGAGAGAAAGATATTTGGTGTCTCTTCTTTTTTATACAAGGACATTAAGAACACCAATCCTATTGGTTAAGGCCCCACCATTATCACTTCATTTAACCTTAATGCCTTCTTAAAAGCTCTGTCTCCAAATACAGTCATAGTCACACTGGATGTTAAGGCTTCAACCTTCAACATATGAATTTTGGCAGAATCACAGTTTAGTCTATAATTGCGACAACCTACTTATGGATGTAACTACCAGAAGGCAGGGCTATTAGGGGCTATCGTAGAGGCTGCCTACTACAAGCATACTAGGTGCTGGTGTCTGCTAGACCAGTGGTCCCCAACCCCTGGGCCGCGGACCAGTACCGGTTCGTGGGCCATTTGGTACCGGTCCACAGAGAAAGAATAAATAACTTACATGATTTCCATTTTATTTATATTTAAGTCTGAACCATGTTTTATTTTTTAAAAATGACCAGATTCCCTCTATTACATCCATCTAAGACTCACTCTTTTTTTTTTTTTTTTTTTTTTAATTTTTCTGAAGCTGGAAACAGGGAGAGACAGTCAGACAGACTCCCGCATGCGCCCGACCGGGATCCACCCGGCACGCCCACCAGGGGCGATGCTCTGCCCATCCTGGGCGTTGCCATGTTGCGACCAGAGCCACTCTAGCGCCTGGGGCAGAGGCCACAGAGCCATCCCCAGTGCCCGGGCCATCTTTGCTCCAATGGAGCCTTGGCTGCGGGAGGGGAAGAGAGAGACAGAGAGGGAAAGCGCAGCGGAGGGGTGGAGAAGCAAATGGGCGCTTCTCCTGTGTGTCCTGGCCGGGAATCGAACCCGGGTCCTCCGCACGCTAGGCCGACGCTCTACCGCTGAGCCAACCGGCCAGGGCCTAAGACTCACTCTTGACGCTTGTCTCAGTCACGTGATACATTTATCTGTCCCTCCCTAAAGGCCGGTCTGTGAAAATATTTTCTGACATTAAACCGGTCCATGGCCCAAAAAAGGTTGGGGACCACTGTGCTAGACTATTCCTTGCTCTGATAGTTTCTGTGTCTTTCAAACCAGACTCACTGAACACCTTTATATCCTCTTTGGAGTTACCTTTAGAGTTGATTTGGTATCACTCTTTTTTCAGGCCCATATGAAGACAAAAATGAAAGCATTATGAATACCATTCTATTAAAATACGAGAAGGGTAATTATATTGTATAATTATATGTATATTTATTGTATCTACTTGGGAGGCTCCATAAATAAATATACAATTATGTGTAAATACCAGTAAATAGGTTGTTGTATATTTTAAAACCATACCTTTGATAGTAAGCTACTGTTTTCAATAATGTTCTTCTACTTTCCTTTGAATATAGTCTCCTATGTATATGAAATAGCAGGTGAAGTTTACTAAGTATTCTATGTATAGTATATTTTAGTTAAATTGGGTTGAACTGAAATGAATTATGGTGACTCAAATGATTACTTAGAGCCATAAGAGACCTGTTGAAGTTGAGCTGTGACTATGTAGTGTGACAAGTTGTTAGAGCTGGGATCCAGGAAGAAAATAGAGAAAGCAGAAGGTGGTCTAGCAAGCAACACAGAAGGTCTGGACTGCTGATGGGGTTGTGTTGTGGCTGACCATGTGATCTATTGGCATGAGCTTGTGTGGACTAACAACAAGAAATAGTGATGGGTGCAGGTTTGATGGACCACTTGATGGAGAGATTGGAAAGGAGAATATTGCCAACAGTGAGTTTGTCATTGTAGGGGATCAACACCATGTTTTAGGGTTTTTTTTAATAGAGGTAACATAAAAAAATAGATATAGAAACTTTTGAATTTCTAACTATGTTGGAGAGAATATGAAATATATTTTATCACATTAGAAGATATCTGGCCCTGGCCGGTTAGCTCAGTGGTAGAGCATCAGCCTGGCATGCAGGAATCCCAGGTTCGATTCCTGGCCAAGGCACACAGGAGAAGCACCCATCTGCTTCTCCACCCCTCCCCCTCTCCTTCCTCTCTGTCTCTCTCTTCCCCTCCCGCAGCCAAGGCTCCATTGGAGCAAAGTTGGCCCGGGCACTGAGGATGGCTCCATGGCTCCATGGCCTCTGCCTGAGGCGCTAGAATGGCTCTGGTTGCAACAGAGCAACGCCCCAGATGGGCAGAGCATTGCCCCCTGGTGGGCATGCCGGGTGGATCCTGGTCGGGCGCATGTGGGAGTCTGACTGCCTCCCCATTTCCAACTTCAGAAAATACAAAAAAAAAAAAAAAAAAAAGAAGAAGAAGAAGATATCTGGGTTTATTAAAATAATGTCTTAATATTTTTAATTTCTTCATGTGGGCTCAGGTAGAACCAATTATATATCTTTTTATGTATAATAATAGTTGTTATAAAAATAGTGACAAACATATGTTCAATTTTTTCCCTGTTTATTTAAAGTTAAAAACATGGTTACCTATTTCTCCTACTCCCATTTCCTACTTGTGGCAAATGCCAATTTTTCTGTATTTATGAGCTTGATTATTTTTTTTAATATTCCACATATAAGCATGGTCATTTGTCTTTTTCTGTCTGACTTATTTCACTTAGCATAATGCCCTTGAGGTCCATTTGTGTTTTCACAAATAGCAGGATTTCATTCTTTTATGGCTGAATAAGATTCCATAGTTTAATTATACATACTATGTGTCTCACTGTTTCTTTTTTTTTTTTTTTTTTTTTTTTTACAGAGATAGAGTGAGAGTCAGAGAGAGGGACAGATAGGGACAGACAGACAGGAACGGAATTATATATCTCTCTTTCAGAGAGAGATGAGAAGCATCAATCATCAGTTTTTCGTTGCGACACCTTAGTTGTTTATTGATTGCTTTCTCATATGTGCCTTGACCGTAGGCCTTCGGCAGACCGAGTAACCCCTTGCTCGAGCTAGTGACCTTGGGTCCAAGTTGGTGAGCTTTTGCTCAAATCAGATGAGCCCGCGCTCAAGCTGGCGACCTTGGGGTCTCGAACCTGCGTCTTCCACATCCCAGTCCGACGCTCTATCCACTGCGCCACTGCCCAGTCAGGCTCACAGCTTCTTTATCCATTCATCTCCATGGACACTGAGGGTATTTCCAAATTTTGGCTATTTTAAATAATGCTGCAATGACCATGAGGGCACATATATCTTTTTGCATTAGTGTTTTTGTTTTCTTTGGATAAATACAGAAGTGTGGAATTGCTGGATCATATGGTATTTCTATTTTTAATTTTAGGAACCTCCATACTGTTTTCCATAGTGACTGCACCAATTTACTATCAACAGTGCACAAGGGTTCCCTTTTCTCCACATCCTTGCCAACAATGTCTTTTCTTGTCTTTTTGATAATGGCCATTTGAACAGGTGTGTGATGCTATCTCATTGTGGTCTCATTGCACTTCCCTGATAATGAAGATGCTGAACATTTTCTCATATAGCTATTGGCCGTCCACATGTCTTCTTAGGGAAAAATGTCTATTCAGATTTCCTGCACATTTTTTAATAAGAATGTCTGTTTTTGCTGTTGTGTTGCATGAGTTCTTTATATAATTGGGATATTCACCACTAATCAGATATATGATATATAAAAATATAAAAACAACCATATGTTCAACTATTACTAACATGTTTTTTTTAAAAACACATATTATCTATTTTAAATCACACGCTGCCACAGGGAGGTAGATATTTAGTCCATTTTATAGATATGAACAGGGAGGCGAGGCACAGAGAAGGTAAGACACTTGCCCATGGTTACACTGCTACTGAGAGGTAACATGGGAATTCAAACCCAGGAAGTCTGATCTCCACTGTATTCTTAACTATTTCAATATATCACCTCTTGGACAATCTTTAAATACTGAATTCCAGTAAAATAATAGAGACAAGTTAGCCTTTTGATTTAGGTATTCTAGATTAGTTTGTTTTTTTTTTTTTTTTTTTTACAATAGAGAGGAAATGAATATTTTCTATGTTGAACATAAATGCTCCAGGAATTGAAAAGGGTTTGTACACTATTTGACAACAAAATATTTGTGGCTAATTTTGGTTCTATTTGGACACAAAATAAAATGTGTTGTTTCCATCAATATTTACAAGAGTGGGTCTCATATATCCCCTCGGAAATAATTTGGGAGAAAAAGTTTTTTATATAAAAGATGGTTGGATGTCTCCTTTTGAATTTTCTCTGGAACCCAATCTCAGCACTTCCCAAAGTGAACTCATTAAGCATTTACTATAGCACTGTGAGGTAGCCTATGAGCTTACGTACTCTGTAGTTATTTTAATTTAACTTCCATATATATATTTAAACATTTCTGGGACATCCAAATTGGGTAAAAAAGAATTGCCCATTTAAAGTAATAAAAAGGACAATGTTACTGGTGGACAAAACCGTTGGTTTTCAATTACAGTGTATTTGTTTTAGCCAAGTTTATTATATGAAGTGTAGATTATGAGGGTCCTTTGAATGGTTCTTACATATTACACATTAATAATTGCTTAAGACTAGAAAATGATTTTGCTATTCTAAATTACTGTAGAAATTTACAGTTGTTATAACTCTTCTTAGGATATAATTTTGTTGTCATGTGATTCATTTGATGAGAGTTTTTGATCAAAAATACACTCCCAACTAATAATCTAATTTCTATGAGAAATTAGAATCTTTAAAAAAAAAATCTACCTGGTGACTTTTGATTTTTAGAACCATAATATGCTAAAAATAGAGATAGCACATAACAAAATTAGAACAACTGAAAGGTTATTTAAAGCAAAAGAAATTGTAGCGTAAGGCTGCTTCTTGCTAACTACCTCCATGAAGGTGAACTGTTGATCTTCTTTGCCTAAAGCTTACCCTGGGCCCTCTGTTCAGAAAAGGAGCCCCCTCAGTGTCTGGGTGCTGCTCCTCCCTCTTCTCCTTCAGGAATGATCACTGTTGTCGGTCCTCCAACAGTTGGGCTCCCAGTAGGTTGTACTGGGTTCTTTCTGAAAACAGCAGTTTGCTAGAACTTTAGTTTGTTTTATTGTCTCTGTCACATGACATTTAAGTACCCTCCACAAATTCAATAAAATCCAAAACTTTGAAAAGAACATATTAAAACAATTTAGTAATGTTTTGAAAGGAGTCTTCCTCATTCACAGTCATTGACAACTTGTGAGAAAAACGCTGAAAAAATATGTCTATATATCATTTCCCTCCAAATCATACTATTTGAGAAGGAACTTTTATTGTTATGTCCTTCCTATGTCCATTAGTGTATAAGAAAAAGTCATTAGGTGGCCCCTAAAAATAATTTTTGCCTGTATTCTAGCACGGGTTTACATCTGGGAAATTACTTTTCCAGCGAATCTTTGCTCAAGACATCTTAGGAAAGTCTAACTTATTGATTCTATTTCCCCCTATAAAATAAAGACTTCTCCTGACTTTAATTTTTAATTTTGACACAACATTCACTGAACTGGGAATATTTACTTGGTAGTAACTAGAAACCTGGAAATTTATCAGAATCCAGGGGAATAGCTCCAGCATCCAAATCGATGAACTGTTGCTGATTCTTTAATATCTCCAAAGGGAAACCAAGCTTATAAAATCTTGCTAACCACCTTGCATTGAGCTGTCACCTTCGATGTACCTTGGATGTCCTCGCTTTTTGTTAAAGGGGAAGATGGGAAACAGAAAGTGTATCATTTCATTCACACAGACTTTGTCTAGAAGCGCGGCTGTGATATGATTTCTGTCAGAAACAATCTGCTTGATATTTCTCTGTCTCTGCTTGGGAACACAGAGTGGCGTGTCTGTTTTCTATCCCTGGGTGCTGGGCTATGCTGCCTTGTCAAACAGCATTTGTCTTCACTTACTACCTGCTTGTTGAGCAGGCTCCGCCTCACCGCGATGGCAGGGAAAGCCTTGGGCTGCTCAGCATCTGTCTCTTCATGTAATTAACTGCAGCCCTGGATAGGGAGCAAAACAGAGATTTTGTGCTGCGAAAGAGTAATGTGTCTAGACAGGAGTTTCTACGCAGGGAAACGATTTGTTAGTGTTTCTGTTCAAATAGGAAGACCCAATTTTTTTTTTCCCCTTCAATGTAGGGACAGTTTGCTTCCAAAGCAAACCTTAGAAAACTGAAGGTGCCTTAAACACTCTTTCAAAAAGCCTTCACTGATAAGGTTAGCCTTAAAATAATGATAATAATAAATGATAAACCACTGAATAAAATAAGAATCCTGAGTCAATACTGACACGAGTAAATAGAAGATGAAGATTGGCTCTTCCTTAGAGTAGAATGCCAACTAATAAATGTGGAAAGAATGATTGAATTAAAAAAAAAAATCACCTTTCACAACTGTCACATAACAATGGAGCTGAGCAAGAATCATCAATGGATGCTGATACCAGTGGACGACAGTGTGGTGGGAATCAGGATATGTATAGTTGCAAATTACGTCCTCACAAGTTACATATACATTATATATATGTAATTCAATCTGGGTAAAGGATATGCAGGAGCCTTTTGTTTCCTATTTGTAACTTTTCTGTAAGTTTGAAACTATATAAAAATACCTAAGTACCAAAAAATTACTATTCACTTTCACTCTTTTGGTTTTCTTCCCAAGTGATTGGAGCATGGCTCGGGCCTGGCTCTTCTTAACAAAGTCTTAGGAAATTTGTACTGTGCTACCCTGAAGCCTCACTCACCAGCTGCCTAGTATTTAACATGTTCCACAGTCAGAACCTGCTCTCTCTTGGGAAAGGAGTGACATTCTGAACACTTGCCTTTCACAGGCACCCACTTAGAGGTCTGCAAGCTGTAAGGATGTCTAAGTGAAATGTGACTGTCTGCATGTGCAGCTCCCTGACACATTTTATAGATCCCTTTGACTTTACAGAAAAGGGCCCTGAAATTTAGAAAATGAATGGTTGCAATTCTTTCTGTGTCATTCTTCATAAGCTTGCTTTCAGACACTGGAGGGCAAAGAATCCTCCTCTCTAAGACCTTATTGTGTAGCCATAGCAGCCCTGATAATTGCTTAAATAAGAAAAAGAGACTAAATGTTATAATAAAGACTCCAAGCAGTGTTGAGGACAATTATACTATTTCCTGCAGACATTTGGTATTCATTTAACATAAAGCATTGCGATTCTCGAATCAATGGACATATAATTTAACTTAAAAATTAGAATTAAGCAGTCCAATGTGCGTCTGAAGGAGTGACACGCTTCTTCGTGTAGCAAGAGGCTACCTTGGGGGTGACACTCGCAGGTCCCTCTGGGCCGGACCCCCCTTCGCAGCCAGGACAGACACGGCCTCTTATTTGGAACCACCACCCTTGACTTATCTCTCCCTTGTGGCTGGTGACTTCAGAGGTAGGTTAACTTCCTGCCAAGTCAAAATGAGTTAAGTCTCAAGCATCGATCCTCTGCTGTTTGATCTAGGTTCCCAGCACTGTGAGGTGGTCCCTGGTGTGCTCCTGAGCGCTCCAAGAATTATTAATTTATTGACAGAGTTGGGAAATATGTGTATATATACTATCTTTCAAAACACATCACTTTATTTATGTATCTATATATCTGTATATATGGTAAAGTAAACGTGATTATACCGATATGTTTGACTCTGATCCTTCACTACAGGGTTCATTCTAATATTTCCATCATAGTTGTTAACTTTTTTAATTTATTTATTGATTTTAGAGAAGGAGGAAGGGAGACACACACACACACACACACACACACTCAAACATTTATCTGTTTCTTTATGTGCCCTGACCGGGATACAAACCCGTAATCTTGGCATATCAAGACAATGTTCTAACCAACTGAGCTAACTGATCAAGGCCCTTCATAGTTCCTTCTTGTATAGTGAAAAAACATTATGCATAATGTATTTTCTCATTTTTTCAACTTTAATATATAGGTAACAGAGTGCCATAATTGCTAAACCATAATTGCTGACCATGGGAAACAAATTTAAATAGAGAGCAATGTTTGTATGCATTTCTTTTTTGTCATTAGCCTTCCAATATCTAGAAAAAAACCCCCACATTATCCACAGTTATTTCGGTCAGCTCCTTTCTTCCCCAGCCCTCTGGTGAGTTGTATCATACATTTATAATACAGTTAGATTGATCAACTATTGTCTAACTGTTCTAGTTCCCCAAGTCTTGACTGGTTTTGTTTTGTATGTTTTGTTTTTTAATTTTCAAACAGTAAAAAAGTAACCCTTCTGTGAGTTTTGACAAATGCATAGTTTTTTGTACTCATCACCCCAGTACCAAAGAGAACAGATAGGTCACCCTAAAATATTCCCTGGTCTGTCTCTTCTGTAATCCAGCCCTCCCGTTAACACCATTCCCAGGCAGCTGCTGCTCTCTTTTGTATTTCTACAGCTTTGCCTTTTTCAGCATATATAAATGGAATCATGGAATATATATCCTTTTAGGTATGGCTTTGTTCACTTAGTAAAATGCATTGAAGATTCATCCACGATGCTAGGTGCATCCACGGTTCGTTCCTTTACATCACTAAGTAGCATTCCATTGTGTGGATATACCGGTGTGTATTCACCTATTGAAAGACATCTTTGTTGTTTCTAGGTTTTGGTTATTCATGAATAAAGCTGCTATAAACATTTCCACGCAAGGTTTTGTGTGAACATAAACTTTCTGTTCACTCAGGAAAGTGCCAAATCTTGTGAGTGTTGGGTCATATGGTAAATGTGTATTTTCCACCTAACAGCAAACTGTTTTCCAAACTTGCCTTACCATTTTGCATTTCCATAAAATATGAATGAATATTCCAATAGTTCTGCATCCTCAATAGCAGTGGATATGACTATTGTAGTATTTTTGTTAGTTCTGTTTTGTTTGAGCCATTCTAATAGGTGTGCAGTGGTTTTAATTTGCGTTTTCCTTATGAGTAATGATGTTATGTCTTTTTACTGTGCCTCTGTTTTCTTTTGCTGAAGCATCTGTTCAGGTCATTTGTCATTTAAAAGACGTTTTTGTTTCTTTTCTTGTTGTTGAATTTTAAGATTTCTTTATGTATTCTGTGTACAAGTGCTTTATCAGATATATAATTTACAAATGTTTTCTTCTGGTCTGTATCTTCTGTTTTCATTAACAATGCTTTCACAAAACAAAATTTTTGATAACATTATATATATAATATAATAACATTATATATATAACATATATATATATATATATATATATATATATATATATATATATATAATCTTTTTAAGGCCAGTCTTTCCTAAATAAACTTCCTTTGGTGTTTTGCATAGCAGATACCTCCAGACTATGTATTTTTCAAGCTGGAGAAGACAAGAGAAATGAGGAGAGGAAGAGGAAGCGACCAGGTGTGCAGGTTTGCACCGTGGCTCAGTTGGGTGTGGAGTGAGCGCAGAGCCTGAGGGCAAGCAGGCCCTAAACCAGCATCTCGTCTCAAGCTTCCTAGTCCAGGCCATTCTGACCCATCCACCCTGAATTTTCTTCCACGTGACTGAAGAGCTTTACTGACTTTCACCACTGATACTACTCAATCTTTAGCATCAGAAATTCAGAATCTTGACATTTTGCTAATCAAGACTGGCCACACCCCACCCCAAGCCTGGACCTTGCCCTGGACCTTGTACCATACCTGGGTCTCTGTGTTGGTTCTCCTCTCTCCTCTGCAGCTGCACCCTCCCAGGTGTGGTGTCTCCTTCCCTTAGGGAAGCCCTCTCCCGCCATTGCTTTGTCTGCCCTGGCGGTGCTGGGCTCTTATTATAGCCTTACAGCCCAGCACCTGCTGCTGCGGGCCAGCCTCCTCCTGTGACCAGGCGTGTCCTGGCCTCCCTCAGCTGCCTCACTCCCTGGTGGCACCTATTTTTACACCAGCAATATTACAGTCCTCTCCATCAGCTCTTTGTAGCCTCCCTTAAATGCTGACTTATCCTAGGGAACTTCCCAACCCAGAATTATTTTGGAATGGCATAATTTCAAGTGTACTGGCCCGGAAAATATCACAAGAATGGGAAGTTCTCACCTATGTTACCTGCTCAAACATAAATTTGCTTCACTGCCTTTGCATGATTAGAATTAGTGAAACTGTCTTATTTATAGCAGGTCTTTACTAAATTACTCTTTAAACACAATTCTACTGTGTAAATAGCTTAATACAGTTAATAAGAAGCAAATAAACATAGAATTGTATAATGAAAACACATGTACTTTATTATTAGCACAACCCAGATGTCTCAGACCTTGTTGGACTGAGGTACAAATAAAGTCATTGTGCAAATGGCTGTGCTTTCTGGGCAGTAGCCCCACCTGCTAACCAGAGAACCTTAGTTCTTCAGCCTCCTTTTCCCTGGTTATTCCTGAGCATCACCACGCTGTCTCACATAGATCGGTGAATACCCCTCTCGTCTCTCCCACACTTCGGCTGTAGCTTGCTTGTTGAGGTCATGGACCTCGTAAGAAAGGATCTTACCTGTACTCCATGTCCCTTAAGCCTGGCTTCACTGCTCCCAGGAGCATCTTCCAGTGCATCTCAACAAATACCTCAAGATACCAAAAAGTATACCTTGCCCCCTTCGAACTTTGGAGAGTATATTTTCAAAAGATCTTACAGGAATTAGAATAATTGTATTTGTGTCTCTCGTAAGATGCCTCAAAGCACTTTGCCTTACGTATATATGCATGTAAAACTCCGTGCATAGGTTCTGCCATACTTGATGCCTGAGCTCTGGACTACCCTTTTGTCACTTAAATTTTGAAGACTCATTAATGGTGCCTTATGTTTTTAGACTATCTCTTAAGAAAACATCTGCATCATGTCAACAGTTTCTTTCTCGAGCAGATTTTAGGACTAGCTGGAGTAGAGATACATCATTCTTCTATTTTGTATTTCAAGTGCTTTGGGCTCAAGTGTGTGGGAGACTGCAAACTGGCAGAACCCTTGCAGTTTAAGGCTTAGCTAAAGGTTAAGCTCTTTCCCCACACCTCCATATTGGTTATAAAGCTGAGTATTTGCACTCGTCCCATCCCCCCACCTCACTTGCTTGATTAAGTTGCTAGAGGCAATTTACATGTCCTTCTTCTCACCCTTTGTTTGTTCTGATGTTGGTTGATTTCAGTTATGCAGGCTGGAGGGTTTTCTGCACTTGGGAGAATAATTGGGTTACCTTGGACATGTACAACTTGGTATGAGAGACTTTCCTTATTTGCAAATGGCTCTGCACTATATAATAAAGCAGACCAGGGGCTTTGTTTTGCTCTTGCAAGCTACCTGCATTGCAAAGAGACCTCCTGATCCCATCCTTTTTTTTCTCTGAGTTTATTTCTTCATTCTGCACCATTCTCACTCAGGACCTGGACAATTACTAGCCATGCTGGTCCACAGCAGGTGGTGCCTGAACAGGGAACTGGGTATGAGAAAACTAAACTAAAGGCAAGTGACAGAACTCTCCAAGGGTGCACAGTGAGTAAAGTTTTTGGGGAAAGTATAGTTGGGAGTAATAAATTATGGGACAATTAGGGTAAAAAATAAGAGATCTTTTTTTCTTTTTGTGCAAATGTTTTTATTTGAAGAGGAGCCGTTGCCTGGGGGTGGGGGGTGTCAGAGGGAGTTAGAAAAGGAGGAATGTGGATGTAAGAGGAAGAAGGGGGGTGAACTAGATGCCTCCAAGTCTGGGGACAACTCGAGGGATGGGGGTTTCATGGCTGTGACCTCCTTAACCTTGGCACCTCTGCTGCCCTCTGCTCCTTAGGCTTATCGGGTTGTTCCTAGAGTCTTTGTCTCAGACCCTTGGAGGTCTCTGCTCCAACTAGCTTTAGATCAGTCTTGAGATATATGGGACTACATCAGAATATGTGCTGATACTGGACCTTCATAAACGCAAGGTCTGGCTATTGCCGCAGTGCTCCAGGGGAGGACTTCAGGATAATACTTTGATAAACGGCAGAACAAATAAAGGAAGAGAGGCCAGGGAAGTACTTCTGCCAGTGGATCTTGTTTCCAATGCGGGGTCTAGGACATTTTGTTAGAAATTGCCCTACTCTCCCCAGTTATCAGTCTCAGCCTCCCCCGGAATGGCAGCCAGCCCCTAATGCTCCTAACGCTCCTATCCTCTGCCCATACTGCAGGAGAAGGAAGCGTTGTGCGGCTGAATGCTAATCTAAATATACTACCGAAGGGCAGGTGATTCAGGGAAATGGACAACAGGGCCCTCCCCAGCCCCGTCAAACAGTAGGGGCAATGTTGGTGTTTCCTCAGCAAATTCTGATTCCAGCAGGCAAAAAATCGCCCAGTTATCCCGAGCAATGGCAGGGTGGCTGCTCCTAGTTCTCTCTGGCTGCTTAGTCTGCCTGCTGCTCAGCTAAAATTGAGGTAGGGGGAAAATCTCAGCATAGTCAATCCGAGCTGCCAGTTACAGCAGCTATGGAATTAGAAAATGGATAGGAGACTTAGGTAAAGTTACAGCTTTTCCTGTTATGGTCTGATTTTCTTTAATATTTTAGCTACAATGTTCTGAACTATCATTTTGTTTCTTTCCTATTCTTTTCCTGGAAATTAGACAGAGGACCCCTGGTGGATCTGACTACAAAATTTCCCATGCAGCTGCCAAGAGAAAATTTTCTCAGGGAGATTTTGTTGGTTCCATCCTTCAGTGTGCCTCTGTCAGAAAATGCCCTGGCTGAGATCAGGCAGGCTTCTTTCTAGTCTGGTTGTGCTCTGAAATCCTGGGTCTCTCTGGTTTCTCTGATTCTAGTTTCTGTTTAGTTTTTGTCTGATGTTATCTTAAAAAAAAAAAAAAAAAAAAAAAAAAGTGATTTTTTTTTTAAGGTCTGAATTAAGTTCTTGCATGCAAAAATTGGAAATGCCCGCTCTCTTATATTGAAAAAATAGTTTCATCCCCACATTTTTGCTTTAAAATTGGAACATGTAAGGAGTGCTCATTTAAATTTAAATAGAATGGGATTTAGATCCTAAAGACTTGCTGATTTAGTTTTTGTTTTGTGAGGTGTGCTCTGTGTTGTCTTCAGAGTTGGGGGCCAAATAGCTACTCAGATAGTAGGATTAATCAGATTTATGTGTTATACTTGTGTTTCTGTACTGTAAATTGTCTTGTTTATGTGTAAAACTGTACTCAGATCTGTGAAACAATGGAATTGAGCAAAATTAAGTAGGGCTCTGATAAGTCATTTCAAGAATTTGTCTCACAGCTTCTTCAGGCAGTTGGAAGAATAGTATTAGAATGCTAATTCTGCTTGTCAGGCCACATCCTGCAAAAGGGGCCCTGAGGAAATCAGGAATTTGGCTCCTCTGATGCCCTGAAATAAATTAACAATACAAGGGTGTAAATTCAGGGGACTCTTAAATACAGGAGCTGATGTATCTGTTATTGCTAGGCAACATTGGCTTTCTCCTTGGCTCACTCATGAAGCAGTCACAGAGCTTTGAGGCTTAGGGCAAAGTAAATTTCCTTAACAATGCTCTAAGGATTTTTTTACAATGGGAAAATAAAGACAGTCTTACTGGAGTTTTTCAGCCTTATGTGCTCTGTAGATTGCCTGTTAATCTTTGGGATAAAAATGTTTTGAAAGTTATGGGAGCATTACTTGTAAAAGCATTTACTACATTTTGTCAGACTTTTAGAATTAACCTGAGGACAGGTTTTCCTTACAATCCTCAGGGTCAAGGCATTGTAGAGCATGCCCATCAAATGCTTAAAGGTTAACTAGAAAAAATAAAAAAAGGGGAGTCATACCCTCGAACTCTTGCAAATTTTTTTTATCACACTCTTTTTACTTTAAAAAATTTTTAATACTGATATACAGGGTTATTCAGTACCCAAGAGACTCTGGAATCCAATAAGGAAGGTCTTCCCTGAAGTACGATGGAGGGACCCACTCACAGCAATCTGGCAAGGGCCAGACCCTGGTTTTCTATAGGGCTGAGGGTATATGTGTGTTTGTCCTAGGTCTGCTAAGGCTCCTCGGTGGGTTTCTGAAAGTTTGGTAAGACACCACGAGTCGGGAGGAGAGACTCACCTCCTCCTGACTCATTTCCTATCAGACTTATTTTACTTAAAAATTTTTTTGTGAACATTTCCTTCTCAGAACTTACTACAGCCAAGAGGCATCTTGCACCAGCTGAACAACCAGCCTAAGTCTCACATGTTATACTGGGATATATTAGCTGGCCCTGAGTGGCTAAATTCAATCAAATTAATAACTTGGGGGTGAGGGTATATTCCAGTTTTGTCATCAACAGGTCCTCTTTGAATGCCAGCAAGGAACAAGGAATGTGAAGCCTCATCATAGAATGGCATCAGCCCCTAGAAAGCAACCTGGTTCCAGAGATACAGAATGCCCATAAAGCTTAAGGCAAAAGCTTAATGCGCTGGAAGCAGTTGTCATGGGACTTGGAAACCAGCTACAGAGAGTGAGAATGAGACAATAGTTCCAGTGTTATGTGGACTTTTCCTGAGTGTGACTCTTGCTCCTTGTGACAGTTCTCAATGGAACTGAAGTGGGGTTGGGTTGCATCTGCAAGGAATGTGGAAGGGTAATGGTGTCAGCATGGACTTGGTGAACATATTAAGGACATTCAACACAGCAAATACTCTATTATAGATCCTGCTGTATTGGCTAAGAATTTGCTTGATAATCTAAAAAGCTTTAATCCTTTCAATGTACTAAGACATTTGCTTTGAAATCTGTGAGCATTAGCTATATAAATTTTATGTTTATTCTGTACTTTTCCAATCTGCCTCCAAATTGGAATCTGGGAAACTGGAAAATCAGATGAGTACAAATCTCAGACACAAACTAAAATTAAAAAATTAAAAAGGAGGATATGTGGGAGACTGCAAGCTGGCAAAGCCCTTGCAGGTAAGGCTTAGCCAAAGGCTAAGTTTTCCCCCCACACCTCCATATTGGCTATGAAGCTGAGTATTTGTACTCATCCCATCCCCCCACCTCACTTGCTTGATTAAGTTGCTAGAGGCAATTTACATGCCCTTCCTCTCACCTATTGTTTTTTCTGATGTTGATTGATTTCAGTTATGCAGGCTGGAGGGTTTTCTGCACTTGGCAGAATTCTTGGGTTGCCTTGGAGATGTGCAACTGTGTATCAGAGACTTTCCTTATTTGCAAATGTCTTTGTGCTATATAATAAAGCAGACCAGGGGCTTTGTTCTGCTCTTGCAAGCTACCTGTGTTGCAAAGAGACCTCCTGATCTCATCCTTTTTTGTCTTTGAGTTTATTTCTTCATTCTGCACTGTTCTTACTCAGGAACCTGGACAATTACTAGCCATGCTGGTCCACGGCAAAGTGTACACTCACACTTTCATACTCACAACTGGTCACTCCCTGACTTTCCAAACAAGCGTCCTCTGACCTCCTGTTCCCCTTGTCCACATCAACTTTTGCTAGCTTGAGAGGTTTTAGTCCATTATTTCCTAAGAGCAGTAATGAATTAGTTTTATTTTTGCCATCTTATGGAACTCATTTAAAAAAATGGCTTCCTAGATGAGGGTATGAGAAATACCTTGTATGTGTAACATGTTACTCACATGGGATGTTTTATCCAAGACCTTTACAAATACATTCTTGAATAGATTTGTGCAGAAATAATATGTTCTACCTGGTAGTGCTGTTTGAGACCTAGAAAGCATGAACATCCTTGTTTCTGATGTGTAGAGCAGCACAGAAAAGAGCACAAACCTACTTAGCTAGACTTTAAATGTACTTACTTTGATAATTTTGACGTGATGTCGGTGTATTTCACAATATTACAGAGTAAAGAGGACAGTGGGTTCTCACGTTCGTTTCCAGAATTCCCAAAGGTACTGAATGATAGGGCTCTCAGATTGAATTTGGGAGTAGAGAGTGGTCTGTGTTAGTTTGGATTGTCTTGTATCTTCAGGAATGTAAGTGATCTTGATTCTGGAGGAGTGCTTCACCTATAATAAACAAAATAGGGAAAAACAACTTCTTTTTCTGCATCAAACATAGCTCCCACTCCCCAGTGGTCATTTCTCTGTTCTTTCTATGATCTTTCAAAGCAATTGACACATTTAAGTACCTCTTCTTGTGAAACAGTTTCTTCTCTTGGTTTCCCTCCTTCCTCACTGGATACTCCTTTTCAGTCTCTTTTGCTGCCTGCTTTTTTGTTTTTTTGTTTGTTTTTTGTTTTGTTTTGTTCTAACTCTCAATATCTAGTACTCCAGGATTCTATCCTTTGACTTTGTCTCTTCTTCCTCTCTACTCTGTGGATGATCTTATCTGCTCCTTTGGCTTGAAATACCATCAAGATTCCAGTGATCCCCAAACCCATAGCTCCAGTCCCAACCTCTGCAGACTCACAGATCCACTTTCCTATCAGACATTTCCATTTGGAGATGTAACTAGAATCTCAAACTGAGCATGTCCCAAGTAGAATGTTTTTTTTTTTCTTTTTCAGACTTGCTCCTATGCTAGTCACCTCTGTCCATTCATGTTCTCCAGCTGAACACCTGGACATCTCACATTTTTTCATCTTTAGACTTATCCCAATACTCTGTCTATCCTCAAGCTTAACTGATGCATCTATTCATTTATTTCTATGTCTTGATCCTGAATCTGTCCATTTATTTTGACTTCCATTAAGCTTGAGTCCCAGCTGCCATCGTCCATTCTATGGCAGTTGATTCTGAACTGTTTCCCCTTCCATGTTTGCTCCCCTACTGTCCATTCTCTATAGCAGCCAGTTATTATTTTTAAATAAGAACCAGATAATGTCATTCTCATCCTGAACACTATCCATCATATTTAGAATCAAATGTCAGCTTCTTATCTTGGCTTGCCAAACCCTACATAGTCTGGCCTGCCCCATCTCTACAACCTTGTATCCTACAACTACTGCAGTCCCCACTCCACCCTGTTTCAGCCTCCTGCCTCACTTTCTCTTCCTGAAACATATTAAGCTTTTCCCCATCTAGTGCCTTTGCATCAGCTGTTCCTCTGGCCCTCAGCTTAACTGGAGCCTCTTTGAGAAGTCTTCTCTGATACCCCCCCCCCATGAATTGGTTACACAATTGCTCTCTATCATGTTAACATATTTTAATTCTCTATATAATAGAATTTTTAGATCATCGTTATTTGTTTGTTGTTATAGGCTCTACAATAGGGTAAACTTCTGTCTTGAGCATGGCTTATTCCAAGTGCCCATACGACTTCTGGCATTGTAAACATGCAGTGTTTACAAGGATTATATATATGCCATAAGCGCTGAGCCTAATACTGATTTCTCTCCCTGAGTGAAAATATGACACCCTTTGAATGTTGCATATATTAGAATGTCAATTTTAGTAAACTGGTTTATGTTTTTCCTATTCATTTTCAATAAATAAAGAGTTTAGTTTTGGATTTTTTCCATCAGTAAAGATTTCCATGTTCTCACTGTCCTTTCTTTTGATGGAGGCATTGTGGCTTGCAGAGAAGGATGTAGTCTTCTGAGTCAGATGATCACAGTTTGAAACACTTATTTGACCTCTTTAAAGTTTCTTAATTTTATCTGTGCCTCACCTTCCCCATCTCACGTTATTAATACCTTATACATTTTAATGACAGCAAAGTGAGGTGATAGAAATAGTCTATCTCTTTTAGAGGGTTGTGCTTCTTCACAGGTGTCTACATGTGTACAAAGTTATTGGGCTAGACCAGGGGTAGTCAACCTTTTTATACCTACCGCCCACTTCTGTATCTCTGTTAGTAGTAAAATTTTCTAACCACCTACCAGTAATGGTGATTTATAAAGTAGGGAAATACCTTTATAAAATTTATAAAGCAGAGTTACAGCAAGTTAAAGCATATAATAATAATTATGTACCAAGTACTTTATGTCGGATTTTTGCTAAGTTTGGCAGAATAAATCTTTATAAAACAACTTACTATAGTTAAATCTGTTTTTTTATTTATACTTTGCTCCGCTACCACCCACCATGAAAGCTGGAAATGCCGACTAGTGGGCAGTAGGGACCAGGTTGACTACCACTAGGCTAGACATTTAAAAATTGCACATTAATCTACATAAATTGCATTTCAATGAAAAAACTGGCATAACCAGGTATACCAGAAATGGAGGGAATACCTCCACATATTCCAATATTTTAATATGATTATCTAATTTTTATAATAAAAAGGCCATGCCTGACCAGGCAGTGGCACAGTGGATAGAGTGTGGGACTGGGGACGCAGAGGACCCAAGTTTGAAACCCCGAGGTCGCCAGCTTGAGCACGGGCTCATCTGGTTTGAGCAAAGCTCACCAGCTTGAGCTCAAGGTTGCTGGCTTGAGCAAGGAGTCACTTGGTTTGCTGTAACACCTTCCCTGGTCAAAGCACATATGAGAAAGCAATCAATGAACAACTAAGGTGCCGCAATGAAGAATTGATGCTTCTTATCTCTCTCCCTTCTTGTCTGTCTGTCCCTATCTGTCTCTCTCTCTGTCTCTCTGTCTCTGTTACACACACACACACACGCACACACACACAAAGACCATATTATTATGGGCAATAATTACAGGTATTTTAATTTTTAAATTTCAGAATTTGAAATGAATGCATTCTACTGGGAGCATTCACATTGGATAGTCACGTCATACTGAAGTTTTCTCTTCTAATTTCTGGCTCTCCTTCCAGAGTCGCTTACCCTAAGATCTGTAAGATTCACAATTATTCCCAAGATGAGATGTGACTTTGTTTCCTGTGCTGAAGTTTTGAGGTTTACTCAAACTGGGAAGCAGAATCCAGTAATTGGGCTTTTCATTTAAATTAGGGAATCAGTGCCCCCTTCCTTGGGACAATACCAAAGAATGATTGTTAGAAGGAAGGAGGGTCATCTGATCTCTGTGCAAAAGATTACGGCCAAGGTCACATGCACGGGCTGACCCCCTGGGAAGCTCCCGGGACCCTGGAGACCTGCTCTATTTAGGATCAGCATTATTCCTTTCCCGAGTTTGAGAGTTGTCATCCCTAACGGTTTTCCTTTTCCAGTCCCTTGTGCCATTGTCCCCAAATGGACTCAGTCCACACATGTGCAAGCAGTTCCCCCTGCCATCTGGGAGGTGCCAGTTTACTTCTGTGAGAGACCATCTCATCTCCACTACACTGGCAGCTCTCCTGGACTTTTAGAAAAACAGCTGTGGAGTTGCCAGCTGACCTGCTTTCCACCAAACAACTGCTGCTTCTATTCTAGTCCGGGGCAGAGTTTATAAAGCCTTGGGGAATGCGTTGTGTTACGCCTGCTGTTGTTTGAGAATATGAAATGTCTAGGTTATGACCTATGTGAACGGCCTCCACTTCTGATTGAATCACAGTGCTGTGATTCAATGTTCTGTGCTGGCCAGTTTGTGATAACGCATCCGAAGATCAAACTAGACGGTTGTACACGTGCACGAAGAGTTACACGAATCTGGTTATTCTCCTATTTCTCATGAATTGCACAACAGGCTGAAATTAATGAAGTTTTTGTTGCAGAAACACCTGTTTTTCTCAGGTTCTTTTTGAAGTAAGAGAGTGAGAATGTAAATAGGAATCTTTTTGTGTGTAATATGATGTTGAATGGCATATTTTTGTTGGTAAAGAGAGAGGAGGCCCATACACAGTTTCACACACACAAACATACACATACACACTCACATACACAGAGCCATCTCACAAGGCACAACTGTAACTATGGATTTAGAGATCTTTATTTCTGTCTTCATGAAATAAACTCTAAGAAGCATGGAATAAACTCCATTTATTTTTGCTCTTTTTACCTCCTCACCTGTACGCTGCACAGTAATTTAGCTCCACAGGACAGCTTTTAAGATTCTAATCTTGTTCCTGTCCAGCACTTTTCTCACAGCGGTCAGGAAGGGATTGGCATTCCTCCACTATTGTACGGACAGGAGGATCTGCTCTTGGAAATAAGGACATTGTTTATGTTGAAATTCCCTTAGCTGAGCTGAACCTTCGATTATATCGCCCATTCAAATAACCAGATTTTTACCCCCTGGGGTCTGTTTCCATTCTCAGAGAATTGTCAACAATTTATTTCTGCTCTGTTGATTATTTTCATGAGACACACACACACACACACACACACACGTGGGAAGATTTTGATAACTGAGTCATGTATATAAAATGCTAAGCACATTTTAAAAAGGTACCATGTGAGAAAAAAAATACTTTTCTTAAAAAATAGCAAATTGAACTTTGTTATTGCTCAGGTGGCATTTGTAAGCTGTCACTACTTATTTATATAATTGTATTGTTAGCTTGATTCCAAACATCATGGAAATCATCTTTATTTGTAGTTCATAAATCTAAAGAATATTATTATTTGAAAAAAAATCTAATATGATTTCTGTAATTTCTAATGGATCCCAAATGCAAACTAAATAATTCTATTATTTTAGGGGAAGGTTGGTGAATTTAGGAATAAATTCTGTAAACTGAAAAGTGCTGTGTTAATTTTATGCAAAATAATACTGACAATACAAGCCCCCTAACCACAAACTAGGATTTGTCATTTAAGTCTGCGGCATTTTGTTTTCCCTGTATATTTACTCTATTTATTAGTTACTTTCATGCAGAAGTGATAGAAAGTTGGCAAAGACACGTACTGGTCAGTATATTTTGCTTACTGAGAACCAGCTCTGATTTTGCATTTAGAAATTGGGGAAACATTGCTTCAGACACTGTCATTTCCATTGCTGAATATTTACAAAGACAAGAGAATATTCAAAGCAAAGACACTTTATGTGTGTGTGTGTGTGTGTGTGTGTGTTAAGTTCCATGTTTATGGCATTGTGTACAAAAAGCATTTTCTTCTCTAGTCCTGTTATATTAGAGAAGTTTATGCCCTGCTCTTAGCATTTTCCAACACAGCTGTAGAGTAGTTTAAAGCCTATTTTTAAAATAAGTGATGCTCAATTTGTCTTTGATGATCCGAATGATTCAGGTGAGATGGGAGCACCATCGGGCCCTTATTTGCATAAAAATTAATCACATAAAAATGTAAATTGATAAAATTTTGCCTGGCTTTTCCCCCTATTTGAGAACCCGTGGATGGCTCCCAGAAGCAATCATCTCAGTATGGGGCCGCATTGGATGCTGTACAAATGATCACGTTTGTGTTGAATACTCACTCATTTAAATGTCAGCACTGATGGGGTGGTACATCAGTAGAAAAAATGAAAAATAAATACACAGCAGCTGAAGACGATCAAATCCGTGGGCACTCTTTAGAGATATGTGATCTAATGTGAAAAAATTGCCGATTAATTATCCTTTTTGCAAAATGGAAATTGTTTTAGTATCACACCAGAAAAAATAATCTGCAATTTATTTGGAATAAAACATAAACCAGTAATGCAAAATACGTCATTACATCACTGTGTTTATTAGAAGCCTGCAATTAATTCCTAAGGCTCCTTCAGTCTTGAAGCTGCATAAAATGAAACAAAAGGATGTTGCTACTAAATCTCCAACAAATGCTAATCTTTCCAATCAGTCTGATTTGTGTGAAAAAGGAGGTAATATTATGAAGTTTGGTGGATATTGTGAATTAACTTAATTTCACTGTGAGCCTGACACTTCTGATAATGCATTCACAGATCCCATTGAAGTTGTAATGTTAAAATTTGAAGGTTTTTTTGTTCAGCAGTATGTAACTTTAACTCGTCTTTGAAGAAGTTGTAAAGTGCCTTTTTAACAAATGATGCTTTAAGAAAGACAACAGCAATGCTAATAATGGGAAAAATAGAAACTATTTCTGAGGTCCCCAGAATGGAAATTCTTTGGACTGCCTTTACTGTGCCATTCACATGCATGAGTTTACATGCATGTCATTTATGCGAATATTTGAGATTAAGAAGTTATCTTTGCCATTTTAAGGAAAATAACAAAATCCTAAAATTTTCTTAAATAAAAACAGGTACAAGGGATGTCATTTTCACTCTAAAAGGTCGATAAAAGGCATTATTAATTATTATTGTTGTTGTTATTATTATTGTTATAGTTTATACAATCCATTTACCTTTGTTGTGGGTAGCTGCCCTCGGGTCCTATGTCCTGCTGCTTTGGTGTTCTCTGTGTGCGGTGTGCATGCGGCATTCTAGCACAGAGGGAGATTAGGTTTTTTTCTTATTATTTTATAACTTTATATAGATTGAAATGATTAAGATGTTGAACACACATTTTCAGTAGCCAGGGAAGACAAAGTTAAAACACAGCCTTTCCACCTGCTGATTTACACAGCTCCTACTGAATGAGTGTTACATTAACCCAAATCGATTGTGGCAACACACTAACCATATTTTGAGATGGTTAAATCTATTGTTAGTACCAGAGTTGCTTTGTATTAGCTTAGATAACAGCATTTAAAATTTAAATTGGACAACACTTAGAGACTATGCCTGTTTTTGAGAGTACATGGAATTTGGCATTTGGTTAGAATAGTTAATAGTATGGGTCACACACCATTTATATCATTTAACAGTAAAATAACATTTAACTCTAGAAATCAGCTTCCCAGAGTGCTGACTAGGAACTGGATAATATTCTATTCCTTTATAAATAACGATTTATAACAAATCTCCAAAGTAGGTGTCTCATAATCCCATGATGTGGGCATGACATGCCGAAATCCATCCCGCTAGTCAGAAGGGAAGCCAAGCCTTAATCCCAAGACCTGGCACCAGACTGCTTGCTCTCATCCACTTTGCTCTGCTGACAAATGCCTGGTGGATACCTCTTGGTGCAATTTCTGCTGAAAGGAAGAGTTCTTTCAAGACAAAGTAATTGATTTTTGTGAATTTAGAATTTTCTTTTTATAATTGACGGTTGAATCTTTTGATTTCAAGAGAGCATATGTTGAGTGACACATTTAAAAATTTCACTTGATTGAGAACTTAATCTTAAATTTTATATTTTATGTCATTCTTAGAACAAAAAGACCAACCTTTTTATCCACATTAAGATCCACATACAGAGTCACATTTTTCTGGACAAGGTTGTTACAGCTGAGATGGATCACTAAAGACAATGAAAGAGGTCCTTATCCCTTTTGACAGATTGACTAGTATCAGAATCTTTGGCAAAACCCACATGCCCCCTTTCATTTCTCTTTCCCTAGTATACTTCATTGATTCATGTATAGGCATGGTTTTCATTCAATTATCTATCCATCCATGTTTCTATTCATCTGTCAATTTATCCATCCATCCATCCATCCATCCATCCATCCATCCATCCAGCCTGCCTGCCAGCCAACCATCCAACCATCCAGCCAAACCTTCTCTACAATTTGCAGTGTTAGGATAAAAGTGCAAATGCCCATGGCTTAGCCACCTCCCCTTCACAGTGCAGCTGTGTCCAGCACTGTAGCATGCATCCAAAATGCAGAGGGAGCCACACCAGCCTGTGTCCAGTCTCTGCCCTAACCCCGACAGAGCTGCCCCTTGGCCATCTTTCAGTAATGGGGCTGCATACCAGCAGTATGTTTTGCAATTAGAATAGAGCTGGGGAGAGGCTCTTACAGTCTCTGAAAGCAAATTTGGGGCTTTTTGGCCAGGGAATCCTGAGGTCTCATAGAATTGTCTAGAAATAGGCACATGGACTTCAGATCCAGGGGTCCCCAAACTTTTTACACAAGAGGCCAGTTCACTGTCCCTCAGACCATTAGAGGGCCGCCACATACAGTGCTCCTCTCACTGACCACCAATGAAAGAGGTGCCCCTTCCAGAAGTGTGGCAGGGGCTGGATAAATGGCCTCAGGGGGCTGCATGAGGCCCGCGGGCCATAGTTTGGGGACGCCTGACTGATAGACACTTCCTCTTGCTACCATGGACTCCTCCTGGCTCACTGAGTAAAGCAGGAAGAAGGCATAAAGTGAGACCCACAACAGGGCCCCTGATTGCCCAGTCTATGGTTAGTATTGCATTCGACAACTGTTTAGTGCAGTTTCTGTGCCAGATACTGTCCTAGGCACTGCAGACACACTGAAACAAGACAGACAAAATCCCCATGAAACTTGCTGTCTAGTGACATAGATCCATTTCTTATAAACTGAATGGTCTGCTACCATGGTATCACACTGTGACAAATCTTGGATTGTTCTCATGTGGTTTATTAAGCGTTTCCTCTGTTTAACATACTGCATTAGAAGGAATATATAAAGGACCATTTTGAGAGGCTCAGAGACTATCAGTAGTTACTGCTGATTCTTGACTCTCAGAGAAAACGCACTTTTTTCTGTGAAAGTACAGAGAGAGGACCATCTGACATCCTGATTTTAACAGTTTCCCTAACAAACATTTATTGGGCACCTCCTTTTGACTGTCACACTTGACTGAATTGTTAATGTTACTGTACAAACTAAGTTCCTTTCTGGGCATTCAAGGCCATTTATATCTAAAGGGATGTTTTCTCGTGTGGACCGTGTGATTCACTGAGCCGTAAGGGTCTACGTTTTCTATAAGCTCTCCCAGTAAGACTTCCAGAGTAAGTGTCACTGGAACCTCATTTTCCCCATTGACCAAATAAATAAAGTGGTCCATCGATTCCTTTCAGATTCAAGAGATGAATCATCCGGATCCGGATCTGAAGGCTGGTAAGGGAAGTGTTCCCTGCCCCACACTGGTCACAGTGATGAGAAAGAAAATGTTAAAAAGCAGTTGGTGAGATGCATTGGATCATCCCTTGGCATTTGCTGGCTCAATATTTTACCACAGTTAAAGGATAGTTCAGTCCCTGGCCAGTTGACTCAGTGGTAGAGCATTGGCCCTGTGTGTGGATGTCCTGTCTTGTTTCTCTTTCTCTCTCTTCCCCTCCTGCAACCATGGCTTGATTGGAGCGAGTTAGCCCTTGGCACTAAGGATGGCTCCATGGCCTCTGCCTCAGGCACCAAGAAGAGCTCAGTTTATGAGCAACGGAGCAACACCCCAGATGGGCAGAGCATTGCCACCTAGTAGGCTTGCCGGGTGGATCCTGGTCGGGGTACATGCGGGAGTCTGTCTCTGCCTCCCTTCCTCCCACTGAATTAAAAAAAAAAAAAAGAATAGTTTAAAAGCCCAAGATTTATGCAACTTTTTATAAGTTACTTTAATACTTCCTTTATGGCCTTATTTGGAAGGAACTTTGACTTTAAAGCCCTTGAGAGTCAGGTGCCCTGAGTGACTTGCAGAGTGCCATGAGCCTAGGCCCAGAATGTAGCAGCCACACAACGGTCTCGCAGTAACCACAGTGATGGGGTTGGAAAGAAAGAGGAAATGAGAGGGAATAAAAGGAAAAGGACGTTGTCAGTTGCGTTTATATCTAGCATTGCCCCACAGGGATCCTTTGACACAATTTTATTTGGAGATCTAGCATTTAAACTTTTGCCACTTAAGAAATATAATAAACTGTGAAAATGAAGGATCTTGAGTGAAAGCATTTTATGGTTGGTTATTTTTTAGTCTTAACATAGTCAAACATAGGCCCATTTAGGCAACTGAGGCCATTTATATGGCAGACTCGTTCCCAATCCACTGGCTTCTTAAATCATTCTTTAAATTTCTAACAGAATTCTTTTTCTTTTTTTCAACTCATGCAGTATTCTGCCCAGTAGAGCCAGCTCAAATCACTTGACCCCCATGTTCTCCCCCGACTCTCAGCTCTGACAAACTGTCTGCCTCTCAGATCTTGCTCCTCGTATACTGTCCAGCAGTGCTGAGCTGTGGAGTGCTTCCGTGTGGATAGCGTGACCGAGGAATGCATTTTTTCTCTAATTTTAGCTATTCAAATGTACACTTAAAGACTCCATGTGCTTAATGGTTGGTTACCTTCTTGGACAGCATAGCTGTGTTGTAAATATTTCACTGTGTATATCCTGTCTTTCTACTCAAATAGAAACTCCAGGCACTACCTTTTTATACTTCTTTTAAAGTCACTACAAAACTTGGCACAGGTTACGTATGTGTAGTGTATGTAGGTAGACACTTGATGATTATGCTTGCATTTTAAAAGATCACAAGGAATGAGTTACCTACAAATACAGAACTGGGAAAGCTAATTTTGGGGTCTTCAAACTCTGAAAGAGATGCGTGTCCCCAATAAGTTTTACTCTCCTGTTTATACAGGAAGTATTTTTCAGTGCCTCCTGTGTCTTTGATGTTTCAGATACTGCGCTGGACTCTGGGAATACAACCATGCACAAGGTTGTATCCCTGTCTTCACAGACCTTGCCAGGGAATAGAAAATTAAACATGTTAAGTGTTGGTTACATATTAAGTGTTACTGATTTTAAAAAAAAGTTCGGTATACAGAAGCACTGAATCCAGACAGATCTGAGGAGGTGGCACTGAGGCTTGAGGTCTGTTTTAGAACAGGTAGATCACCTACAACTGACATAACTGCAATATAACTCTTAAAGAATTTATTTTTATTTTGCTCACTTCTCACATCAGAGTTAAATAATTTCAAATACTGTAGCCCAAGCCATAGATATTGGCCCAATGACGTTTTTACAAAGAAGAATTTCAATCAACACCGTCCCTATAGAAAATAATATGGCAATTTGCATCAAGAATTTTAAATGTTAATATTCTTGGACTTAGAATTACATTTCCAAATTTCTAGCCTAAGGAAGTGCAGTTGACTCTTGAACAATATGGGTTTGAAATATGCAGGCCCACATATATATAGGCATGTCTGATTGCTTTGTGGGTAAGGTCTGCAATTTGTATCTACTCATAGCTCATTTGGCTAAAACATTGATACATGGTTGCACCTTAGTGCCAGGAACTCTTATCTTTATCTGGATAACCATGTGCCTATCTAAAAATCTATTACTATTGAAGGAAGGGGATAGCTATTCCTTCCTGCTCTGGATAAACAGAGGCACTGGAGAACTTTAAATGGTGAAGCACACTTTACTTTCAGCAAAGAGTTGCCTAGATATAACTGAGTCTGGGAAATGAATGCTTCAGGATACAAATCACTTTCTCTTCTGGCTAGAACTCTGAGTCTTCAGGAAACATATATTTTGGAGTCATTACATAATACCAAAGATTGTATTCTTCTTCCTCTCTTGAAATGGCATCTCTGCCTCCTTATCACTATTCCAAACCTTTTATTCTCCACGAATAAAAATTTTATACATCCTTCATGGATTTCCCCTTACCTAACAGTTTTTTTTTTAATAATCAAAAGCTCATATTATTTTCTTTCCATTAGCTCTACCTCTTATAACTCTTATGAAAAGTGTCATTTTTTCCCATGACTTATTGTTGTGTCTACTTTTCCAAAACATTCCCAGGTATATAATTTTTTGCTGTTTTCCAAAGCTTTCCCAGCTATGTACTTTTTTTTTTTTTTTTTTTTGTATTTTTCTGAAGCTGGAAACGGGGAGAGACAGCCAGACAGACTCCCGCATGCGCCCGACCGGGTTCCACCCGGCACGCCCACCAGGGGCGACGCTCTGCCCACCAGGGGGCGATGCTCTGCCCCTCTGGGGCATCGCTTTGCTGCGACCAGAGCCACTCTAGCGCCTGGGGCAGAGGCCAAGGAGCCATCCCCAGCGCCCGGGTCATCTTTGCTCCAATGGAGCCTTGGCTGCGGGAGGGGAAGAGAGAGAGAAGAAGGAGGGGGTGGGGAGTGGAGAAGCAAATGGGCGCTTCTCCTATGTGCCCTGGCCGGGAATCTAACCCGGGTCCCCCGCACGCCAGGCCGACGCTCTACTGCTGAGCCAACTGGCCAGGGCCGCTATGTACTTTTTTGCTGCTCCCTAAAATACTATCCTTTTTGGTGAGTGAGAAGTACTCTCTGACTCTTTTTGGATTCCTAGTGCCTAGCATAGAGCTGGGGACAGAGAGCAAGTGCTCAATAGATGCTTATTCATTTGCCTTCTTTGCAAAAAAAGTTGATACAGAAACTTCAGGTAGTAGATCCCTCAATGATCTGAGATTCCAAAGCTGTGAGGCCCAGGTAGGTGATAAACTAGTTCAAGAACTCAGAGATCACATGAGGTTCAACCCAAGTACTGTTGCAGAAAGATTTTTTTTTTTAATTTACAAAGCTTGCACTTGAAGATTTTACCGTAGTTGCAAAGAGAGCTTTGCTTTTACACAAGTATGAAACTCTCTATGAGAGATAATGATAGGTTTTTAATGCTGAATATAGATTACTTCTGTGTATCCAGAATCTAAATAACCAACAAGCTCAGCCAACTAGAAAAACAAAACAACGTAGAGCAGGTCAAAGACTTATCTTAAAAAGCAACCTTGAAAGAATGTCAGGTTGGACTTTATAGCCATCTATATTTCCATTTATTTTTCCAGACTAAATATGTACATATTGCTGGCAATTACCATTAATGTACTATAGGTTTCCACCATATTTTATAACTGATCTCCTAAAAAATAACTGAACTGGGTTGAAAGACTTAATTAATGATCTGCAATTGAGAGGGATGGAATGTAAAATTATGGAAATGATTATGAAATAGGAATTGTTTTCAGACCATTTCTCCTTTTCAGAAATTCCCCGTTACATCCAATAGAAACATGACCACAGAGATCACCCTTTTAGCCTTTAGTTGCCATTAAAATCCAGGCTCTGTCCTAAGTAATTTTCTAGTTATCAAGATAATGTAAAAAGATGGGCAAATGGGAATATGTAAGACAGAAGAACACATTCCAAGTGTATTTACTATCATAGTTTCTACAAAGGATTCCAGGAATGAAGTAAAATAATAGTTAATAAGCAAAAGCTACTTGATCTTTGTGACTTGGGGTTTGTATGTGAATAATGCTACAGTCTTCAGTGCCTTGCTTCTGTTAGGGTCAACTTAAAATTTAATGTTAAAAATAATTATTCACATAAGCTATTACGTTTATTTTTAACATTCAGTGTGAACTGCAAAATAAATGTAGCCTAAAATATGTCACACAGTGGTTCTTTTGGTAAAAAGCTAAAGAGTGATACATGATAGACCCAGGTTTCCAGCTAATCTTTTAACCCTCATATAGTGTTTAAGATTAGTGTGTGCATAGTTCCTGATTTGGAATGATTTCTTCCCTGTCACTAGGACCAGACCTTTAGAGAACTTCAAAGTTCGAACCCAATGGAACTTGTTGGGTTATTATTAATTCCCATTGAAGTAGATAGTTTTAATATTGTGTTTTTTGCAATTGGCTCATTTCTTTCGCCTATTCTTTTCTTTCTTTCAGAGATGGAGTACTTAAAGTTAGTCTTATAAAATGATTTCTGTCAAAATAAATGTATGGAATATTTTATTGTCCTATGTGAATGATGTGCTTCCACTGTTTCTGAGGAACTGTGCAATTTTAAATTAATTATAGGTAAATTCGAAGTGGTCTAGTCGCCTGACCTCTGGTGGCACAATGGATAAAGCATCGACCTGGGAACACTGAGGTCGCTGGTTCAAAACCCTGTACTTGCCTGGTCAAGGCATATATGGGAGTTGATGCTTCCTGCTCCTCCCTCCTCCTCCTCCTCCTCCTCCTCCTCTTCCTCTCTCTCTTCTCTCTAAAAATGAATAAATAAAAAAAATAAATTAAAAAAAAGAAGTGGTCTAGTCTTGTGGCTTAGATAACCTTAAGAAAACAAGAAGTGACCGGTTAAATAAATAAGTTGTAGAGTAAAGGATTAAAAACCTTTTTTTGACAGCTGTGGACTGTGAATCTAATTTTTACATGCATGTTTGTTAGACACTGCTGATTTAAGTTTGAATTTGCCAGAATATTTATAATTTACTGTATCTGATCCAAATGATAAATTGTATCATATTTTATTACTATGTTCATTTCATTGTTGAAAATAACATAATTGTGATCTCCTGATATAATATGAAAAAAAAAAAGACTATTTCTTCAACTGGGACAGGTTCAAGACTGTAAAACAGTATACCTTTCTGTCACAGTGCGTGCAGTCCCTACAATTTCTCGTCGCCTGCCACGGAGCCAGAGTCCCAGCAAAGGCCCTGGACTCCGAAGAGAAACATTGTCTGAAGCGTTTTGTTGCCCATCCCTTTATAAGGTTAATTGAACAGAGCACGCTGGATCCTTGATTCCATCAACCAGATTGACGTTAATACGATCAATCTCGGACTTAGTTTTTGAGAGAAGAGGTATCTGTCAACTAAAATATTTAAGAATTAGCTTAATTTTTTTATCTTTTAGGCTCAGATGTATCTAGGAGGATATTTTTAACTTTGGTCATTTTCCTATCTATGGGGGTAGAAACTCATGAAGTATCATAAATAGAATTTTCCCTTTCAGGAAAGGCAGCGTTAATAAAGAGATTACCGTATTTTTCGCTCCATAAGATGCACCCCCCCCCGCCCCAAAAGTGGAGGGGAAAATGCCCGTGCATCTTATGAAGTGAATGTTCATTTTTTTTAGCTGCTGCGGGTTCCCGGACAACTAGAAGGGTATTTGAACATTAAAGTCTCTTCTCACTTGTTAATAACAGTGCTAATGGTTGTTAATACTGCTGTTGAGTTTACAATTGTTGAAATATTGTGGTATATTTTGTTAAATATTTTAACACACCATTTGATTCAGAATATTTTTTTTCTTATTTTTCTCCTTAAAACTCTAGATGCGTATTATGGTCGGGAGTGACTTATGGAGTGAAAAATATGGTATTTTAAATAAATAAACTTGCTTTTGAACCTTATTTGGCTACCTGGTAAGGTGTGTGCATATATGTGTTTTCAAGTAAGCCCTTCTAAAACTTGTTTTATAAGATGTTTCTATTAAAAATACCAACTGTTGAACAACAACACCCTTTCCCACGCTGAAGAGAAGAATGGAAAATACTAAATAGAAATAAGTTCTCAAGGAGCAAGGAAAAGGCTGCCTGCTAGCATTGCACGAATCACCGTCTCCACCTAGTGGGGGCTTTCGGGAATGAAGATTCCAAGAGTCCTTGAATGTCCTAATTTATGTTACAGTCATTATGGCTGGGCCTGCTCGTGCCATTACAGTTAAGGGTCTGTCAGCTCTTCATTTATGAAACAGAATATTAAGAGGTCTATTGCTTTTACATCAAAGCTCATGCTGCGCTGGAACTCTGCAGTCTAATGGCCTTTGCTCTGTGTGACTGTTTGTTAACAGTGCAAGTTGAACTTGACCAGTTCCTTGTAAAGACACCCCGATGAGCTGAAGTAATAAAGGCACTGCAACCAGAAGGATGAATCTTTTCATCAGCACCCTGTCCTTTGCCTTACAGTAATATGTCTACTTGCAGCAGACCAATGCACAGCTAAAAACTCGATTGATGTGGCAGGCCCTGGGTTTTCATAGCATTTATTTCAGACCCTCTGGGGACACAAGAGGAGACTCGCAATTTTGGCAACTAATCTGAGAGAAAACCAGGAGACTGTGGTTTCATGGAAGTCCAGTGAAGTCAAGTTGAGAAAGTGTTTTAAGAAAAGGAAGGAGCGGCCCTGGCTGGTTGGCTCAGTGGTAGAGCATCGGCCTGGCATGCAGGGGTCCTGGGTTCGATTCCCAGCCAGGGCACACAGGAGAAGCGCCCATCTGCTTCTCCACCCCTCCCCCTCTCCTTCCTCTCTGTCTCTCTCTTCCCCTCTCGCAGCGAGGCTCCATTGGAGCAAAGGTGGCCCAGGCACTGGGGATGGCTCCTTGGCCTCTGCCCCAGGCGCTAGAGTGGCTCTGGTCGCGGCAGAGCGACCCCCCGGAGGGGCAGAGCATCGCCCCCTGGTGGGCAGAGCGTCGCCCCTGGTGGGCGTGCCGGGTGGATCCCGGTGGGGCGCATGCGGGAGTCTGTCTGACTGTCTCTCCCCGTTTCCAGCTTCAGAAAAATACAAAAAAATAAAAAAAGAAAAAAAAGAAAAGGAAGGAGCATATGTGAGACATTGCTGTTAGTTCTGTCTGGAGAAAACTGTTGATTTTGGTAATGTTAAAACCTGAGCTTCGTTTCAGAGATAAAATCCTAATTCAAATTGGTTTATGAGAAAAAGAGAAGAGAAGAAAAGGAGATGAATCTTTTAAGGAATTTGCCATAAAAAGACACAAAGAAATAAGGCTATTACTGGAGGTGGATGTGGGGTGTAGGGAAAGTTTTTGTTGGTTTGTTTTAGATATCAAGCTGTCAGACATTTTGTAGATGGAATGACCCAGAAGAACAGGAAAATTAATCCTTCTAGATCCAGGTACAAGCAGAAGTGTTGGCCTTAGTCAGGGCACACGTAGCTCGGCAGTAGCAGGAGGAGAGAGCTTCTATGCTGCTAAAGCACAGGTGTTTCATGCCACCACCAACTCTTACTGTACAGGTGCCAGGAATTGTCAGCTGGCTTCTGGGACACCTGGGCCCTTGAACATAAGTTTGAATACTGCAGGTGGTTCTGGTGAGGAGGCTAAGCCATCTCAGACAACTCTCAGGCCCCGATGACCATTGTGTGTGCTAGAAAATGATGGGTGAGGGACTGCTCCTATATTCTCATTCATTAATCAGTGATTTATTATATTAATGAATGTCCACAATTTTATTACTAGGCTCAGTATTACTTAACTGTAGTGATTATTCTCTTGCTAGATGTTAAAATTTATTGACTAATATTGATGTAGAAATTTTACACTTTTAATTTTAAGTAAGATTGCTGTATTACTTTTTAAATTACTGGTAACTGATTTTATTATGAAGCTTAGCTCCCCTTTATGAAATGAATTAGCTAGCTTTTTGTACATTTATAGTTTAGACTATATCATAGAGCATAAAAATGATCTGTTCCATGACCTGTGAAAGTTATATGAACAAGAACATGTTTTCTGTTTTATATTTGAAATCTATGAGGTGTTTTTATAAAAATTCATTTATTTTGATCAGAAATTTTGTATTGATTAACATACATGTGCATAATATACTTTTTAAATCTTTATGCTAAATATTTAGCTCAATTTTTCTATTTGGTTTGTATAATATTTTTATTAATCTAGATTTATATGCAAGAGATTAGCAATTTTTATTTAAAAAACATTTCTTTAATTCATTCTCCTGACATTCTATTGTCTAAATTTTTATTTTTATTTGAATCTTTATTATTTTCATTCATCTATTTTCCATAGGATAATTATATGTAGATAGATTTAAAATAAATTGAGTTGAATGCTTTAATTTTCTGCTCTCGTTCTTAATAAATAAGCATTTAACATTATAGATTTTCCTTTGACTCTAATTTTAGATGTATTGTTTAAGTTTTAATGATAGTTATTTTTGTTGCTATTTATTTATTTATTTATTTTTATTTTTTATTTATTTTTTATTTTTTTGTATTTTTCTGAAGCTGGAAATGGGGAGAGACAGTCAGACAGACTCCCGCATGCGCCCGACCAGGATCCACCTGGCACGCCCACCAGGGGCGATGCTCTGCCCACCAGGGGGCGATGCTCTGCCCCTCCGGGGCGTCGCTCTGCCGCAACCAGAGCCACTCTAGCGCCTGGGGCAGAGGCCAAGGAGCCATCCCCAGTGCCCGGGCCACCTTTGCTCCAATGGAGCCTCGCTGCGAGAGGGGAAGAGAGAGACAGAGAGGAAGGAGAGGGGGAGGGGTGGAGAAGCAGATGGGCGCTTCTCCTGTGTGCCCTGGCCGGGAATCGAACTCGGGTCCCCCGCATGCAAGGCCGACGCTCTACCACTGAGCCACGGGCCAGGGCCTTTTTTGTTGCTTTTTAAATAGATATTGAAGATATATATATTTTTCCCTATCTGGTATAATAGTATTTTGGGAGAGAGCATGGATTTTTTAAATTTCTTGTGATTGCAGTTATAACTTTTAAACTTTCTTTTATATCAAATTTTATTCTGTCATGTGCCACAAGAGTGGCTTGCTTGTTCAATTTCCATTTTAAAACTGTATTGAAGTTTACTATGTTACTGGCAAATGTTACAAATGTTCTAAGCATTGTATAGAAAAGTAGCCAAACTTACATTTATGGTTTATAACAGTCAGATAGTTTATTTTTTTATTTTAGTTATATTTATAAAAAATTAATTTAATTTTATTTTTTTTAAATTATTGGGGTGATGTTGGTTAATAAGATTATATTGGTTTCAAGTGTCCATTTCTATGATACATGATCTGTATATATTGCATTGTGTGCTCACCACCCAAAGTCAGGTATTTTATATTCTTATATGTTACTTAAAAAAAATTGCCTAGTAATTGTAATCTGATGTCTATGTTGGTTTCTCTCTCTCTCTCTTTTTTTTTTACAGAGACAGAGAGAGAGTCAGAGAGAGGGATAGATAGGGACAGACAGAAACAGAGAGAGATGAGAAGCATCAATCATTAGTTTTTCATTGTGACACCTTAGTTGTTCATTGATTGCTTTCTCATATGTGCCTTGACCGTGGGCCTTCAGCAGACTGAGTAACCCCTTGCTTGAGCCAGTGACCTTGGGTCCAAGCGGTGAGCTCTTGCTCAAACCAGATGAGCCCGTGCTCAAGCTGACGAGCTCTGGGTCTCGAACCTGGGTCCTCTGCATCCCAGTCCGATGCTCTATCCACTGCGCCACTGCCTGGTTAGGCTGTTGGTTTCTCTTTGAATGTCTTGACTTGACTTTTCTGTTAGTATTATGATTTATGTCATAGTTATTATAAAATGACTTTGTTATTCTAATTTGCCTTTTGTCTCAAATTCCATTGTCAATTTTAACATTGCCCTTTTTCCCTGATTTTTTAAAATGCTCTTGTATTTTAATATTTTCTGTATTTGTGTCTCTTCTACACAGTAAACTATCAGATTTGGGTTTTTAATTCTTTGCCTAGTTCATAATTAGTACTCAATAAATATTTTGGAGTGATATTTAAGCTTGCTAAATGCCTTTTGTCTTTTCTTTTGTTTTAGGTGGGCCATAAAGCATGCGGGGACCAGTAAGCCAGGCCAGTGGAAACATTCCAGAGTTGAATATCCTCTTTGGAATAAATTTACCTACATGTGGCCAGTCCTTCCCAGCGGCCAACTTAATGAGGAGGTATTGCTTATATGAGATGTGGTCTCTGAGACTTTAGTTTTAAGGGCCAGTCAGTGTTTATAAAAATTTCCATGCAGCTTTTGAATTACAGTTGTTATGTGCAAGAGATTCTCTTGTTCTATCAATTAATTGGAAACATGTGTTTTTGTCTCTGATTATGGAGATGAATTTATTTTTTTCTGGCATTCTGTTTAATTTTACTTTATGTATTTTGAAATTTATACTGTATCTCCATGGTGAACTGAAATATTATCATTAAGTAAATTATCTCTTGAGCTCTGGTGAAAGTCTCAATTATCCAACATTAATAGAAATATATCAGTTTTTGGAGGTTATTTGCCTAGGATATCTTATTTCTATCCCTCTACTTTCTTCTTTTTAATCTTTAATTGATTTTTAGAGAGAGAGAAAGGGAGAGAGATACAGACAGACAGAAACTTCAGTCTGGTTATGTATGCTCTGACCAAGGACTGAATCCACAACCTTTGCATATAGGGACAACACTCTATCCAATCGATCTATTCGTCCAAGGCTCTACTTTCTTTATTTGTATATTCCTCTATTTAGGAGGTCTCCAATAATCAGCATACAGTTAATTTTTAAAAATACTCTGACAATCTTTATCTCTTTGTAAGGGTTTGGTCTTTTCTATTTATTGTAATGACAGGTATACTATATTTAGATTATTTGCTTTTTATTTGTTCTGCTTTTTCTCTGTTTCATTTTCTTTCTCCACTTTTATTTTTGATTGAGTTTTTTATATATTTTTCTCATCTGTTAGTTTTAGAATTATATGCTTTTATTTATGTTCTTTATTTTTCCAAACGTATTAACTTGCATATGTAAATGATCAAATATAAGATTAACAAGTATACTTACTTTACTCTTCTATCAAATAATTGAGAACATTAGGATACTTTAACTTCAATCATTTAATCTGTAACTTATACACCATTATTGTCATATATTTTAATTCTATGTCTTTAAAAATGTTTACAGGATATTAACATTTTTGTATGTAGTCAATATTTACTTAGATTTATCCCAAAGTTTACTTCTTTCTTCTTAAATTCCTCTGACATCTCAGTCCTTCCAACTGGGGTTACTTTCCTTTTGGCTAAGATACCCTTCTTTTAGTTACTGTAGCAAATGTCATTTCTACTTATCTGAAAATACTTAGCAAGCTAACAAACTGAAGGACTTCCACCTTTCATTTTTGCTCTTGAAGAGTCAGCTGTTATTCTAAATGTTATTCCTTTAAAAGTAACCTGTCTTTTCTTCCTGACAGTTTTTTTTTTCTTTTAGAGGGAGGAAGAGAGAGAGAGAGTAAATGAGAAAGAGAACAATCGATATTTTATTCTGCTCATCTATGCATTTCTTAGTTCATTCTTGTATGTACCCTGACCCGGGATTGAACCCACAACTTTGGCATATCAGGACGATGCCTTACAACTGAGCTAGCCAGCCAGGGCCTCTCCCTGACAGTTTTTAAAATCTTCCCCTTTTTTTGGTATTCTTTAGTTTCACCATAATATGCCTAAAAGAAGACTTCTTTTTATTTTTCCTGCTTGGGGTTCTTGAATCTTTGAAATGGTATCTTGCATCATTTCTGAAAATTATCACCCATTATCTCTTCAAATATCCTTTCTTCCATACCCCTTACTCCAATTTTTTTTTTACTCCAATTTTTTTATGGCAAAACTCTGATTAGGTATATGCGAGATCTCATTTTGACCGCCATGTCTCTTAACCTCTCATATTTTCCTTTTTAATTTGCCGCTTTCTGAAATATTTTTGCATCATATTTTCTTTTCTTTTTTATTGAATTTATAGAGGTGACATTGGCTCACAAAACCATGCAGGTTTCAAGTATACAACTCAACAAAAACATCATGTGTGCATGCATTGTGAGCCCATCGCCCAAAGTAAAGTCCTTTCCCCTTTGCCCACCCCACCTCCTCCGTACCTCCCTTTCCTTCCGGCTAACACCACACTGCTGTCTGTGTCTATGTGTTTTTGCTTAATACCATTGCCTCCTTGCATCCAGACCCCCAAATTCCTTTCCTTCTGACAGCTGTCAGTCTGTCCCATGTATGCATGCCTCTGTTTCTATTTTGTTCATCAGTTTATTTTGCTCATTAAATTTCACATATAAGTGAGATCATATGGTATTTGTCTTTCTCTGGTTGGCTTATTTCACTTAGTATAATAATATCCAGGTCCATCCATGCTGTCACAAAAGGTAACATTTACTTTTTTATTTCTTTACAGCTGAGTAGTATCCCATTGTGGAAATTTACCATATTTTTTATCCGCTGATCTACTGATGGGCACTTGAGCTGTTTCCAGATCTTAACTATTATAAATAATGCTGCAGTGAACATAGGAGTGTGTATAGTCTTTCCAATTAGTGTTTCAGGTTTTTTAGAATATATTTCCAAAATTAGAATTTCTGGAACATAAGACAGTTCCATTTTTAATTTTTTGAGTTAACTCCATACTGCTTTCCACAGTGGCTGCACCAGTCTACATTCCCATCAACAGAGCATAATGGTTCCTTTTTCTCCACATCCTTACCAACACTTGTTTGTTGATTTATTGATGATAGCCCTCCTCACAGGTGTGAGATAGTATCTCATTGTGGTTTTAATTTGAATCTTTCTGATGATTAGTGATGGTGAGCATTTATTCATATATCTATTACACGTCTGTATGTCCTCTTTGGAGAAGTGTCTATTCAAGTCCTTTGTGCATTTTTTAATTGGATTGTTTGTCTTCTTGGTGTTAAGTAGTATAAGTTCTTTATACATTTTAGAAATTAACTTCTTATCTGACGTATTATTGGCTAATATGTTCTCCATTCAGTGGATTTCCTTTCCATTTTGTTGGTTATTTCTTTTGAATTCTTATTGTAATTTTGTTTAATGAGGGGAGAGGTTCTCTTGTTAGACTTCCAGCCTTTGCTGTGCCCTTAAAATTCTCTCTTTGCCCTTCCTCTGCCAGACCATGGAAGCAGAACTTCACTGAAGTTGGGAAATTTCTCAAGGTAAAATCCAGCTTCAGCACTCTATGTCTCTGGGTCTCTAGGATGTCTGGCTCTATTGCTAGGTCAATGATATATTCTAAAAGATTTTTTTTTACAGGGACAGAGAGAGAGTCAGAGAGAGGAATAGAGAGGGACAGACAGACAGGAATGGAGAGAGATGAGAAGCATCAATCATCAGTTTTTCATTGTGACACCTTAGTTGTTCATTGATTGCTTTCTCATATGTGCCTTGACCGTGGGCCTTCAGCAGACCAAGTAACCCCTTGCTCAAGCCAGCGACTTTGGGTCCAAGCTGGTAAGCTTTTTGCTCAAACCAGATGAGCCCGTGCTCAAGCTGGCGACCTCGGGGTCTCGAACCTGGGTCCTCCGCATCCCAGTCCCACGCTCTATCCACTGTGCCACCACCTGGTCAGGCCTAAAAGATTTTGAAAAAACATTTTATCCTATATTTAGTTGCTTTGTCATATTTTCTGCTTTCAACCAAGTTTTTTCTTGACCCTGAAAATACAATTTCCTATACCTCCTCACTGATTGAATCAATGAGTTCTTGGTGTTTTAGGGGAAGGACTGATGGGTGCTGACAGCAAGAAGTCATTGCCTAAGGCCCTAAAGATTTCCATATGTTTAGACTGCAGTAAAGCAACAGTCTAGAAAGCTGGGTATGTTGAAAAGGAAAGGAATTCTCCAAAATGCCAGAGGTGTGGGTCGGGTAGCTTGAGCCAGTGACTAATTGACTTATATGTCTAAGATCAGGGTTTGAAGCAATAGAAGAGCCAACGTGGAGGCCCAGGTAGAGAAGTGGCACAGAGAAACCACACACAGCATTAGACCAAGTTAAAAAAAAAGAATTGTGCTAATTATAAGTTTTTCTTCAGAGGCTCAGGAAGGGGAGAGGCTAAAATCCAGGGAGCAAGAACAATACTTATTTCTCAATTGGTGGTGAGCAGGTACTATGCCCTGCTGGTTGCCCACTGGCCAAAGAGGACAAGAGCCACATCCTTAGGGGCCTCTGAGGATCAAGGATAAGTACCCACATATAGACTATGGTCCCCCTTTCTCAGTGGTATTACTGAACCTTCATCCCAGAAACCACAGTGAGGAAGGAGAAAGGGAAGGTATATTGTTGAAGGGAAACAACAGTTCTGGTAAGAAATTTGAACCTTTAATTTGACTCTATATGTATCCAAATGTACAGAGCTAAAAAAAAACAAACCAAAAAAGACTTTTCTAAATTGGCAGAAACTGGGACACCTCTAATTGGACTACCAAGTTTCCCACCCACTTAATGGAATGGGAGGACAAGGGTGCCTCAGAAATAGTGTACTTTCTTACATGGGGAAAGAGAGAAAATTATAATTACTACATATACCGTGCATACACTTTTTAACTTCGGTATACAAGTAAAGTAATTCAGATAATTAATTAATTTAAATGATGAGTAGTAATTATGTTTAGAAACCTAAGTTAATCAGGTTCTTTTTTAATACTTGCCTTTAAAAATAAAAAATACTTTCAAGAGTCTGGGATTTGACAACTAGATTATTTTAGGGATGAAAATGAATTATTCTAAAGTTCTTTAGCTATTCAAATATTCAAATAGCACAGTAGTTTTGGACCAGGTTGTGTTGCAGTGGAGAACAGTAGCTTTTGGGCAGAGTGAGAAAGAAGTCAGCCCTCACCTGTAAACCGAAGGGAAAGAACTGAGGCACTAAGTTAGCTGAAGTGAAACGAATTGACCACGTGTTACAAAATGACTCAGGCTATGAGTAGCTCTTGAAATCGTTGAGAAAGAGAAGAAAATACTCACCAAGCAAGGAACACAGTTCTCATTCAAATTGAATGTGACCTGTTTCACCTAAAATCTTGATATATTTTACCTGAAGAAACCATATTCTCTTACAATTCCATTTCCACATAATTTATTTATTAATCAAGAAAATTTTATTAGTGTAAAATTATATTATATATTTATAAGTACAATTAATATTTTGCTTGGAAAGACTTCCCATTTAAATAAACTACAATTAGAAATGTGACATATTGTGGGATTCAGAACACTCTGGTCACTGTAATCATGTGTATTATTTTTATTCTAGATTGAGCTTTCCAAATTGACTACTTATCTAATCATTAGTTATTATATATTTAGGCAGTGAAGATAGAGCAAGGAAGGAGACAGACACAGACTCTGCCTTCATAGAGCTGACAGTTTAAGAAATATAGACTGTGTGTTGCAAAGGAAGAAGGCAGATGGTGAACAGAGGACAAAGAAGGGAGAAAGAAGAAACTCGTGCAAGAAGTCTGGTGTCGCAGAAATCAAGGCTATTTGTTGAGCCAGTTCATTCAGTTATAAAGTCAGTGTAAGGAAAGTTAGCCAGGCTGATTGAATGATCCTGAAAATTAAGTCAGAATATTGAACTTAAGAAAATCATCTAAAAAAACATTATCCTGAGTGAGACTCAAATTCTTGTGTTAATTCCTGAATAAGATTACTTTTCAAAATAGAATGAAAACTAAGGGGAAAGCTAGGAAAATAGGGACAATGGGAATTATTTCTGTGGTGACTTGGACTACATTAATATCAAACTATTTACCACTCAGTGGTGACAGTGAGCCTGAGATCCAATTTCATGCTGTTCTTAGTTTTAAATATTATTCATCCTAAAAGGCAATTGATACTATGTTTCAGGAGCAAATAGCATTTAATGATATTTCAGGATATCAGTATTTAAAAAATATGTCAGAAACTTCTAAAAATAAGATTAATGAAGTATTTTGGTGTATTCTGTGACAAAGTTCACTGGAGTGATTTCCGGAACTCAAGTTATTTTCTCATCGCTTGGGGAAAAGGTTGTCAAGTGAGAAGCTCTACTTCTAACCTCTTAAAGGAGGTAAGGATTTTCATGTTCCAGAATGAAATTATTACAAAATAAATGAGTCTGAAGAGGCTTAAGATTTTAGAATGAGCCACTGAATAGCACTTTTAAAATTTCTAAATTAGTGAATTAAAATATATCCATTTGGAGGGGCACAGGTTAAACAAAAGAAAGTTAAAAGTACACATTTTATTAATCTCTTAGAAGATGATGATAATTAACTGTAACTATAAAGGGGAAAAAATGGATACGTAGAAAGGCCCAAGAGAGAAAATTAAAGAATCTATTAGTTAATTAATAATAACTAGATGAAGGAAGGCCAATTTGACTAAGAATTTAGGTCATTGGTTAAGAGCTGGTCTCCCAGAGAAGCAGAGGGGGCTGTGGTTATGAGCAGGATGAACAAGCGGATGATCCAGGCCAGGGAGCCCTGTGGCCCTTCAAGGCCTCCTGACAAGGCATCTGCACTATGGAGTGGTGTGAACTCAGAGAAAACCACTAAAAAATGAATGGGAACACAGGAGTACAACAGAGACAACGGAGAAGGGGAAAATAGCACTCCAGTCGGTTTAAACCATGCTTTTTGCTGTCCTTCATTATCCTGACACCATATTTCTCTATTTCTATGATGGACCAACTAAAAGTTCCTTCAACATTAGAGCAAGGGTTATAGTAACCGAAAGGAAGAACTGCCAATGAGAGTGCATATGTTTGGAAAGTTTTGAATCCCATGGAATTTTTTCGTCTCTTTGGCTTAGTTTTCTGTGATGTCTGATGTTAAAAAGAGAAGATCCACCTGATAAGGTGGTGGCGCAGTGGATAGAGCATTAACTTGGGTTGCTGAGGAGTTGGGTTCGAAACTGGTTGCCAGCTTTAGCATGGGCTCACCTGCTTGAGCATGAGGTCACTGGCTTGAGCATGGGATCATAGACGTGACACCACAGTTGCTTGCTTAAGCCCAACGTTGCTGGCCTGAGCCCAGGGTTGCCAGGGGTCACTGGCTCAGCTGGAGCCCCCCCCCATCAAGGCACGAATGAAAGAGCAATCAATGAACAACTAATGCCGCAACTAAGAGTTGATGCTTTTCATCTCTCTCCCCTCCTGTCTGCCCCTCCCTCCCTCCTCCTCCTCCTCCTCCTCCTCCTCTTCCTCCTCCTCCTCATTCTTCTTCTTCTTCTTCTCCTTCTCCTTCTCCTTCTTCTTCTTCTTCTTCTTTTCTCTCTCTCTCTCTCTCTCTCTCTCTCTCTCTCCCTCCCTCCCTCCCTCCCTCCCTTAAAAATAAAGAAGACTCTTGGGCTTCCTTCATCCAGCTGGAAAGCCAAGGAAGCAATCTGAGGTTGGCGAGGCTACTGTGATGCCAAAGCCAGTCTGCCATGGTTACTACCTGTTCTAAGACAAGTTTAAGAAATGAAAGCATCTAAACAACCAGGAGCTAAGACAGCACACTTCCAATATGTTCATCGGAATTACAGCATGCCTGGGATATTGAAAAGAAAAAAATCGTAGTTCTGTGTCCTAACTCTATGAACTGACGGTTCTCACGGACTGATCTTCAGGAGGAATCTTGTTTCCCTTGCCTTTTCTTTCCATGATTCAGAAAGAAAGAAAGGAGGAAATATTAGCTTCTTCATTCTGAGACTTCAATGTGACAGTTATTTTTTGATGAAAAGACTGTTTTCTTCTATCTCTCATCTAGCCAACCCTTGCATCATAAGAGTGTGTTTAAAAGGTTGATTCTCGGCCCTGGCCAGTTGGCTCAGCGGTAGAGCATCGGCCTGGCGTGCGGGGGACTTGGGTTCGATTCCCGGCCAGGGCACATAGGAGAAGCACCCATTTGCTTCTCCACCCCCCCCCTCTCCTTCCTCGCTGTCTCTCTCTTCCCCTCCCGCAGCGAGGCTCCATTGGAGCAAAGATGGCCCGGGCGCTGGGGATGGCTCCTTGGCCTCTACCCCAGGCGCTAGAGTGGCTCTGGTCGCGGCAGAGCGACCCCCTGGAAGGGCAGAGCATTGCCCCCTGGTGGACAGAGCGTCGCCCCTGGTGGGCGTGCTGGGTGGATCCCGGTGGGGCGCATGCGGGAGTCTGTCTGACTGTCTCTCCCCGTTTCCAGCTTCAGAAAAATACAAAAGAAAAAAAAAAAAGGTTGATTCTCTCAGAATTGTTTAATATCTTTGTTGTAGAGGAGTCACAGGCCCGTCTTCACTCCCCCAGCACCTCTCACATTAATTATAACCTAACTGCAATAGGAAAACTTCAAATGGAAATACACAATGAGTTTGTCATAACCGTTCATATTTCTTTTCAGTAACAATACTAAGGGACAGTGACCCCCCTGTTGCTCTGTTCATAATAATAGACACATATCTAAATAAATACTTGTTGTCTGCTCTTTGCAATTTAATTTCCATACAGGCCAAAGGTTCTTAGTGGAGGTCAGGGATATTCTAAAACTAAAACTTCATTAATTTAAAATTTGCCTATTTAGATGTGTGATAAGTTAGCCTTATTGTACTTCACTCCAATAAAGACTTTTAATAAGCAAATATTATATTAAAATATAAAGGAGGCCCTGGCCGGTTGGCTCAGTGGTAGAGCATCGGCCTGGCGTGCAGGAGTCCCGGGTTCGATTCCCGGCCAGAGCACACAGGAGAAGCACCCATCTGCTTCTTCACCCCTTCCCCTCTCCTTCCTCTTTGTCTCTCTCTTCCCCTCCCGCAGCCAGGGCTCCATTGGAGCAAAGATGGCCCGGGCGCTGGGGATGGCTCTGTGGCCTCTGCCTCAGGTGCTAGAATGGCTCTAGTTGCAACAGAACAACGCCCCAGATGGGCAGAGCATCGCCCCCTGGTGGGCATGCTGGGTGGATCCCCATCGGGCGCATGCGGGAGTCTGTCTGACTGCCTCCCCGTTTCCAACTTCAGAAAAATACAAAATATATATATATAAAGGAAAAAAAATTAGCCTGAAAAACGCTCTACTTGTGAATTTTAAACATTGATTTGTACTGCTTTTTCCCTAATGGCCGGCAATTAATGGTATTTACTTATTTGTCTCACAAATCAGAGGATTATAATTAGATGCTGTTTCAGAATATTTCATCTTTACAACTTTAAGATATTATAATATATTCAAAACACATTTTCCTAAACTATGCAATTGTTCAGTGTAACTGCAAGAGTCCAACAATATTTTTAAGGGAATGTAAGTCGGTAAATTATTGCTTTTTGTCCTAGCTTTTTAATCTCTTCTCCCCTTCCACAAACGAAGGACCATTGCATTGGTCTGTGTCGGTTTCGCAGCCAGCGCCGCTCTCCAGCCCGTGTGCACCCTTGTCTTTGTCACGTCGGGTGGACACCGCCAGGACCCCAGCGCCACCTCTGCAGCGATTAGCTGAGCCTCTGCCTGCTCAGCATGACTTGTCCTTTTGGAAAACTCCTTCCACTTTCAGTCTCTGTGGTTGTGGTGTCTTCGGTGCTACTACTTTTTTAGGGGAGGCAGGCCCAGGGGGCAATGGTCTGGGACGAGCAGGGAAGAGAGAAGAGCCAGAGTGAGAATGTGGGATCAAGCTGTCCTCCAAGGAGCCAATTAAATGGCGTTCTTAGGAGAGTCTCCCTTGGAGGAGAAAGAGGAAAGAATTTATCCATAAGCTTTCATCTCTCTTTGATCAGAAGTTTGCCAGCGGTGGGTGGTGGCACAGTGCATAAAGCATCAACCTGGAACACTGAGGTTCCTGGTTCAAAACCCTAGGCTTGCCTGGTCAAGGCACATATGGAAGTTGATGCTTCCTGCTCCTCCCCCCTTCTCTCTCTCTCTCTCTCTCTCAATCTCCCCTTTCTGAAATGAATAAATATCTTAAGAAAAAAAAAAAAAGATTCAAAAGAGCAGGAAGTCTGGTCCAAAGTGAACTCATGGCCATTCACAAGATGTTCTCAGGAATGTTGGTCAGTGATAAGGAGAAAACAGACACAAAGTAGGAAATATGGAGTGTTGGGAAATGGGGCAGGTCAGGGCAGGGTTTGGAAACTCTCAATAGACCTAGGAACGCTTTTTTTTGAGATGATATTTGACTAAAACCCCGAAGAACAAGCAAATCCAGGAAACAAGCATGCCAGTAAATGCAGAGGTCCTGAGATGGTGGTTTTGTGGAACAGTGATGAGTGTGGCAGCAGCAGTGAGAGTGGGGGCAGCAGCAGGGCATAAGGTCAGAGAGAAAGGACGGTGCCAGCCACATGGGCCTCAGCCGTTGGAAGACTGGCTCTCACCCTGAGCTGGGAAGGCACTGGAGGATTTGGAGCAGAAAGGTGACGTGATCATAGAATGATGGGGCAAAAGGGGGCTGAGATAGGAGCAGGAATACGCAGGTAGAAGCCTTTTGCAATCTCTAGGTGAGAATGTCTTGGACCAAAGTGATGGGTGCGGAGCTGACGAAAAGCAGCTGGGTCCTGGATATGTTTTGAAGGTTTCTCCTTGTTATTAATTTAGAAATCACTAAATAAGTAATTAGAAAAAATCTTATGTTGAGAAATTTGAAAAGATATTTTAATGAACTCACAGGGCAATAAAGAAATCATAATGAAAAATTTTAAAGGAAATATTTGTAATCCAAGAAAAAAATGTGTGAGATGCTGCTAAAACATACTTGAAGGAAATTGATAACCTTAAATGCTTATATTGAAAAAGAAGGGGGGGAAGAAAAGAAAAAATAGATAGGTTAAAAGTGTAATGAACCTGACCAGTGGTGGTGCAGTGGCTAGAGTTAACCTGGGACCTGAGGTTCCATCTAGGTTTGAACCCCTGAGGTCACCACTGTGAGCGTGGGCTCATCCACATGATCTCAGTGTCGCTGGCTCGTGCCCAAAGGTCGCAGGCTTTACCCCAAGGTCTCCTCCTGTGTGGTCCCATCACGCCTCATTCATACTCTGTTGCTTTTGTACTTACTTATTTAATTGCCAGTTTATTCTAGCTAAGTTTCTGAGCACCCACTAGAAATTCCTTAAGGAAGAGTATCCTGTCTTGTTTATAGTTTTATTTCAAGTGTCTAATACTGTGCCTGCAATATGGTAAACAACATTTAGATAATAGATAAATTATTAAACATGAATGTATTAATAAATGAATACAAATGAACTGAATTCTACAACTGACACTTGTTTCATCATCTCCCTATGTTTTTTGGAGTGTTCCCCAAATATATTCTTCATTGCCAAATACATTTAGATTAAGATAATGTTATTTCAGGTTGTGAAACCACTTTTCATACATTCTTACTTTCCTCATATGAAAGATATTTCAAACATGAACAAAAACATTTTAGGTTAATTCAGTTCTATTTTACTAAAATGATGTTTATCTGAAAGGGAATAAATCTTTCATGTTGTAATACAACACAGGTTTTACATACACTTAAAAAACTGCTATCTTTTGCCCTGCCTAGTTGGCTTAATTTAGCGGTTCTCAATCTGTGGGTCGCGACCCCGGTGGGGGTTGTGACCTACAGGTTGAGAACCGCTGGCTTAATTGGTTAGAGTATTGTCCAGAAACTCCAAGGTTGATGGTTCAATCCCTGGTCAGGTCACAAATAAGAATTGACTAATGAATGCAGAAATAAATAGAACAACAAATTGGTGTTTCTCTCTCTCCCTCTCTGTTTCTTTTCCTTTCTCCCTCTCTTTCTGTAAATATATATATTATATATTTATATATATATAAATTTTATGTAAATAAAACATTTTGTAAATAAAACATTAATGAGACTTGTCTAGAACGTTTTAGATGCCCAACATATGTTTGATGAATGAATGAGAGAGTAAAGGTATAAGCAGTGTGTGACACTTTTTTTATATCTAGTAATAACTCTTATTTATTGTCAAATTTGTCATTTCTTTCTGAAGGAGTTTGATTGGCCAATAGAAGGACTGCTTGTTCCAAACAGTCCTTCCATGAAGAAACCCATCTGTATGTCACCGGAGCAGTATGCCCCTGTAAGACTCAGAGTTTTGAGGAATGGAGACAAGAATAAAAACAGAGCCCTGGTTATAATCAGTCCAGACATCTCACCTGGACGAAAAGTGCAGTAAGAACAGCTTGTTCATTTTTCTCATTAAATACACTTTCTAATTTCTACAGATTTTTGTCTTCTTGATTACAGATGTTTTTCTGAGAGAATTCTGTGTTGTTGTTTTTTTAAAGGGCTCCTATGTTAATATTTGGAGATGAAAGTTGATACTAAGGTTTATTTAGTTTGTGTCAGTAAATATTTGATCTCTTGATTTAAGCTGGCATCTGATAAAATAATGAGTTAGAAATGAGTTGTTCTGCAAAATGTTTTATATCAATCTCTATTTTGAATGACCAATTTTTTATTGAGTTTATGAATGTATTTTGACACAACTAGGCTCATAGATAGCTTGTTAAATATAATTTTACAATTATTTATTAAGTCATCATTCACAATTGTTTACATTTTTTATCTTAGGCATATTTAACAAATAAATATAGTTTTCAAATATAATTTTATATCTTTGACTTGGAATAACATTTTAAAAGTTCATCATCATAGAAAAGCATTGATCTGCAATTTCTCTTATGTTATGAGATTTGAATAAAATCTTCTGAAACAGCCAATATCTCTCCAGCCTTGGAGAAAAGTCACCTGCTATATTTTCATTACATTTTATGGCAAAAGGAATCACAGATCAGTGCAAAGCTCTGATATAAAGAATGAGTTAAACACATTGTTTCTCATATGATTAGCAGTGATATTACCTCTTGACCTTTCTTTTGAGATGTTTAGAATATTTGAGGCTGCTGATAATAGTTTAATATAACTTTCTTCACATTGATTAAATACACTTCATACATCGCTGAACAATGAGTAACATTCAGATCGGCTGTCCACTGAACTGCCTTGTAAAGATGATAAAGTAAAAAATTAATCTTCAAAGTAAAGTCAAGCCTGAAATTGAAATCTTTGACGCATACATTTCATAATTAGCTCATTCTGCTAGATGTACAATGTGAGGGTAATGCCCTTAAAGTAGTATATGACTTTTTCTTAGCACACAAACTTAGCAAATAATTTCTGTCCCTTCCTACATTTATTTTTTTCTTATTCTGTATATGTGTGGCTCAAAATTATATACAATTTTTGTCTTTTCTCACTAATGTTTTAAAATGCATGGTTCATTCAGTGAGGTACTCCAAATATAATTTGAGAGATTTATTCATTTGGACAGCTATTCTAGCAGAGAGGATGTGAAACTCTCTGCTGTCTTTGTTCATGGAACAATGTGTCCTGGTTAATCAAATACTCACTTTGTTCACTACATGAATTAATTTTTCCCAAATAATTAAAATACATTGGCATATACTTGACTCTAAAACTCTACTAAATTGAGCTTGAGTTTTCTTGGCAGATTCAGAAAAGTTTTCTACAGCATCATCAAGAGCATTTCCCCCCAGAACTGTATGGAAGTCCTGGTAACAGAAAGTTTCAATGGAGAAAGATTGGGCTGACGTTAGAGGGAGGTTGTGTTGACCAGCTTTGGTGGCCACTGTTTAGATTGTGTTCTATATGAATGGTACCCCAGAGTTGTGCAAGGTGGAAGCCTTGCTGTCCTACTTTTAATATATATATCCAAGTCAAATATGTCCTCTTCCAGAATAAGTCAATGCAAATGACATGTTGGGGTAAATTGCTTGCATTAACTTGTATCTTATGTATAAGAAGAAAGAGAGTTGGGCTATTTAGTGTCTTTGCAAGCACAATCATGCTAGAATGATGAAATATACAATAGATCCATTTAAACCAAATTCTTCTTTGGTAGCATGCTATGCTTTAACTATTAAATAATTCATTCTTGACAGTTTAAGAAGCTTTCATTGTTGTAGTTGTTGATTTCTCCATCTATAAAGCCAAAAGATCAAGTAGTATTTGTTTACTACTTAGTTAATTGTTATCTTTGTGATTAAAAAAATCTTGTCAAATAGTCTTGATAATAGTTGCCAAATATATGTAAATTAAGACCATTGTGATTTTTGTGTCACAAGTGAATTTCACCTCCCAGAACTATAAACAATGTTAAACAAAGACAATTTTTGTAAGTGATATTTTAAAGAATTGTAATAGGAAAGGCTCAACTTGAATCTATAAAATTGAATACTTTCTTTCTTTCCACCATCATGGCTCCTATCTCTCTTTGTGATTAACCTTTTAGGTCTCCATCCTGGAGGTAGAACCCCACGGTGATGTGTTACTCATCCATATACGTGCTGTCTGCTATGGGGTGGCCATAGAACAGTGTGTCCTGGTCAGTCCAATATTAAGTCACTTTACTCACCATATGATTTAGGAAACACAATAGGCCCTAAACCAGTGTTTAGGGAATGAATAAATTAATTAATGATGAATTATATTGGATTACTATATTCAATAAATGAATGAATGAATGACTATATTTGACCACTATTTCTTTCATTTAATAAAATGTAGAGATTTAAAAAATTCACAGAATAGTTTTCTAACTTGAAAGTTTGAAGAAATGTATCTTGCAATTAAATATCCTTTTTCTGTCATCATTATTCTGGATTTTTTCAGTTTAACAATATTTAGATTTGGATTAATTGCCTATAATATATGAGTAGCACAACTATGAACAATATATGTATAAAACGTCCCAGGAAAAATAAATGTCATCTCTGCATTTTCTTTAAACTTGATAAACTCGTATCTTGGAGTGCTCAGCATTAACAGAAAAGGATTAAAATATTAAAAATTAATTTTCTTACATAAATTGCTCATAATATTTATGTTCATGAAGTTTAATTTTTAATTGTGATAGTTTTGGAAACCTTATTTTTCAAAGATTATTTTAGGGCAAATAATGATCAATTAAAGTCTCATGGTTTTTCACATATTTAAACAAGTTGAAAGATAATTGGCAATACATACTGACTTCTCAATCAAATCTCGGATCATTTGTTTCAGAAATGTTGACACTGAGATGAAAGAGAATGGGAAAAACTATGTCACTAAATATTCTGAAACAGAAACAACCCAGACTGGATTTCATCAACTTTTGGAGAAGTAAGTACTGCTATCCTAAATGCAAAGATATTTTTCATTCAAATGCTTGAATGATTATGTGTAACACAGAACACAAAACACGTACATACTTTCATAAGAAAACAATTGTTAATATAATAATCCAGGAGCTTTTAATCTGTTAAATGAATCTTCTTTGTTACTTCATGATATGAATGGTAATTAATATATTTCACCCAAAATTTTAAGACAGTTTCCCCTATCTTCTGAACTATCAACTTTGTAAATATAAATTATTTCCATTAAAAATATATATTTCATAGTTTTACAGTGCTTTTCTTTGGTTCAGATTTGAATTGAGGGCAGGGTAGTTTACTACCTTAAATCAATTTTTATATGTCACTAACATATATCTTATTTGTGAAATGTTCTAATTTTCTTTTGATCAGTGTTTTCCTACCAAGACAAAAATTATTCCCATGGAATTTGATAACCATTCAAGGTAGAGCACCCGGTATAAACATTTTTTATTTTATTTTATTTTTTTACAAAATATGTCTTGTTGAAGACAAGTCTTTTAAAATATGAGGGAAATTATGCTATCCTTTAGTTATCTAATAATTCACACAAGACAGCTTTGAGGGTCTTTGTTGGTGGTTATTCCATCTATAAAGCCTAAGAAAGATATAATAGCTAACAGCCTATTTAAAAATAATAGATATGGGACATTTTTGTTGATACCTAACGTTGCAGGAAACATGGAGTGTTGGAAAGAACATTGGATTAAGAGTAAGGGAATTAATTTTAATCTTAGGTTTGCCATTAACTAGTTGGAAAACTAGCAACGCACACCTTTCTCAGTCTTATTTTCCTCTCCCTTGAACAGGCAGCCAAATTAAAAGCTAAGAGGAAGGCAGGAAAGAATTTGATTAGTTGAATCTTTCCAGTATCTGTTGTGTTCATATCATGTGCATCAACCAGTCTTGGATGTTCTGCAGGAGATTTCTTTTTTTTTTTTTTTTTTTTTATAATTTTATTTTTTTAATGGGGTGACATCAATAAATCAGGATACATATATTCAAAGATAACAAGTCCAGGTTATCTTGTCGTTCAATTATGTTGCATACCCACCACCCAAAGTCAGATTGTCCTCCGTCACCCTCTATCTTGTTCTCTCTGTGCCCCTCCCCCTCCCCCTTTCCCTCTCCCATTCCCCCCTCCCCCCCGTAACCACCACACTCTTATCAATGTCTCTTAGTTTCACTATTATGTCCCACCTACGTATGGAATAATACAGTTCCTGTTTTTTTCTGATTTACTTATTTCGCTTTGTATCATGTTATCAAGATCCCACCATTTTGCTGTAAATGTTCCGATGTCATCATTTCTTATGGCTGAGTAGTATTCCATAGTGTATATGTGCCACATCTTCTTTATCTAGTCATCTATTGATGGGCTTTTTGGTTGTTTCCATGTCCTGGCCACTGTGAACAATGCTGCAATAAACATGGGGCTGCATGTGTCTTTACGTATCAATGTTTCTGAGCTTTGGGGATATATACCCAGTAGAGGGATTGCTGGGTCATAAGGTAGTTCTATTTGCAGTTTTTTGAGGAACCACCATACTTTCTTCCATAATGGTTGTACTACTTTACATTCCCACCAACAGTGGATGAGGGTTCCTTTTTCTCCACAGCCTCTCCAACATTTGCTATTACCTGACTTGCTAATAACAGCTAATCGAACAGGTGTGAGGTGGTATCTCATTGCCGTTTTGATTTGCATTTCTCTAATAGCTAAAGAAGATGAGCATCTTTTCATATATCTGTTGGCTATTTGTATTTCTTCCTGGGAGAAGTGTCTATTCATATCCTCTTCCCATTTTTTTATTGGATTGTTTGTTTGTTTGTTGTTGAGTTTTATGAGTTCTTTGTATATTTTGGATATTAAGCCCTTATCTGAGCTGTTGTTTGAAAATATCATTTCCCATTTAGTTGGCTTTCTGTTTATTTTGTTATCAGTTTCTCTTGCTGAGCAAAAACTTCTTAGTCTGATGTAGTCCCATTCATTAATTTTTGCCTTCACTTCTCTTGCCATTGGAGTCAAATTCATAAAATGCTCTTTAAAACCCAGGTCCATGGGTTGAGTACCTATGTCTTCTTCTACGTACTTAATTGTTTCAGGTCTTATGTTTAGATCTTTGATCCATTTTGAGTTAATTTTTGTACAGGGGGAGAGACTGTAGTCCAGTTTCATTCTTTTGCATGTGGCTTTCCAGTTTTCCCAGCACCATTTATTGAAGAGGCTTTCTTTTCTCCATTGTGTGTTGTTGGCCCCTTTATCAAAAATTATTTGACTATATATATGTGGTTTTATTTCTGGACTTTCTATTCTGTTCCATTGGTCTGAGTGTCTATTTTTCTGCCAATACCATGCTGTTTTGATTGTCGTGGCCCTATAATAGAGTTTGAAGTCAGGTATTGTTATGCCCCCAGCTTCATTCTTTTTCTTTAGGATTGCTTTGGCTATTCGGGGTTTTTTATAGTTCCATATAAATCTGATGATTTTTTGCTCTATTTCTTTAAAAAATGTCATTGGAAGTTTGATGGGAATTGCATTAAATTTGTATATTGCTTTGGGTAATATAGCCATCTTGATTATATTTATTCTTCCTAGCCAAGAACAAGGTATATTCTTCCATCTCATTATATCTTTTTCGATTTCCCTTAACAATGGTTTATAGTTTTCATTATATAAGTCCTTTACATTCTTTGTTATGTTTATTCCTAAGTATTTTATATTTTTTGTTGCAATCGTGAAGGGGATTATTCTTTTGAGTTCCTTCTCAGTTGTTTCATTGTTGGCATATAGAAAGGCTATTGACTTCTGTATGTTAATTTTGTATCCTGCGACCTTACTGTATTGGCTTATTGTTTCTAGTAGTCTTTTTGTGGATTCTTTGGGGTTTTCGATGTATAGGATCATATCATCTGCAAAAAGTGATACCTTTACTTCTTCTTTTCCGATATGGATGCCTTTTATTTCTTTGTCTTGTCTGATTGCTGTGGCGAGAACCTCTAGTACCACATTAAATAAGAGTGGAGAGAGTGGACAACCCTGTCTTGTTCCTGATTTAAGGGGGAAAGCCTTCAGTTTAGTGCCATTTAATATGATGTTAGCTGATAGTTTATCATATTTGGCCTTTATCATGTTGAGATATTTTCCTTCTATACCCATTTTGTTGAGAGTCTTAAACATAAAATTGTGTTGTATTTTATCAAAAGCCTTTTCTGCATCTATTGATAAGATCATGTGGTTTTTGTTCTTTGTTTTGTTGATATGGTGTATTACATTAACCGTTTTACGTATGTTGAACCATCCTTGAGATTCTGGGATGAATCCCATTTGATCATGATGTATTATTTTTTTAATATGTTGTTGTATTCGATTTGCTAGTATTTTGTTTAGTATTTTAGCATCTGTATTCATTAGAGATATTGGTCTGTAGTTTTCTTTTTTTGTGCCATCCTTGCCTGGTTTTGGTATGAGGGTTATGTTGGCCTCATAAAATGTGTTTGGAAGTATTGCTTCTTCTTCAACTTTTTGGAAGACTTTGAGTAGAATAGGAACCAAGTCTTCTTTGAATGTTTGATAAAATTCGCTGGTATAGCCGTCAGGGCCTGGACTTTTATTTTTGGGGAGGTTTTTAATGGTTTTTTCTATTTCTTCTCTACTGATAGGTCTGTTTAGGCTTTCTGCTTCTTCTTGACTCAGTCTAGGAAGGTTGTATTTTTCTAGGAATTCATCCATTTCTTCTAGGTTGTTGAATTTAGTGGCATAAAGTTCTTCATAGTATTCTACAATAATTCTTTGTATATCTACGGTGTCCGTGGTGATTTCTCCTCTTTCATTTTGGATTTTGTTTATATGAGTTCTTTCTCTTTTTTCCTTGGTAAGTCTTGCCAAGGGTTTGTCAATTTTGTTGATCTTTTCAAAGAACCAGCTCCTTGTTCTATTAATTTTTTCTATAGTTTTTCTGTTCTCTAATTCATTTATTTCTGCTCTGATTTTTATTATCTCCTTTCTTCAGCTGGTTTTGGGTTGTCTTTGTTCTTCTTTTTCTAGTTCCTTAAGGTGAGAAGTTAAGTGGTTCACTTGGGCTCTCTCTTGTTTGTTCATATATGCCTGAAGCGATATGAACTTCCCTCTTATCACTGCTTTTGCTGCATCCCATAGATTCTGATATGTCGTATTGTCATTTTCATTAGTCTGTATATATCTTTTGATCTCTGCACTTATTTCTTCTTTGACCCATTCATTTTTTAAAAGTATGTTGTTTAGTTTCCACATTTTTGTGGGATTTTTTTCCTCTTTTTTGCTGTTGAATTCTAGTTTCAAGGCTTTATGATCAGAAAATATGCTTGGTACAACTTCAATTTTTCTGAATTTGCTGATGTTGTTTTTGTGGCCCAACATATGGTCAATTCTTGAGAATGATCCATGTACACTGGAGAAAAATGTATACTCAGTCACTTTGGGATGAAATGTCCTGTAGATGTCTATCATATCCAGGTGCTCTAGTGTTTTGTTTAAGGCCACTATGTCTTTGTTGATTCTCTGTTTGGATGACCGATCTAGAGCCGTCAGCGGTGTATTGAGGTCTCCAAGTATGATTGTATTTTTGTCAGTTTTTGTTTTAAGGTCAATAAGTAGCTGTCTTATATATTTTGGTGCTCCTTGGTTTGGTGCATATATATTAAGAATTGTTATGTCTTCTTGATTCAGTGTCCCCTTAGCCATTATGAAATGGCCATTTTTGTCTCTGAGTACTTTTCCTGTCTTGTAGTCAGCATTATCCGATATGAGTATTGCTACACCTGCTTTTTTTTGGATGTTATTTGCTTGGAGTATTGTTTTCCAGCCTTTCACTTTGAATTTGTTTTTATCCTTGTTACTTAGATGAGTTTCCTGTAGGCAGCATACAGTTGGATTTTCTTTTTTAATCCATTCTGCTACTCTGTGCCTTTTTATTGGTGAGTTTAATCCGTTTACATTTAGTGTAATTATTGATACTTGTGAGTTCCCTATTGCCATTTTATAGGTTGCTTTCTTTTAGTTTTGTGTCTTGTTTGATCCTTCTCTTTCGTTTTTCTATCTTTTGTTTTTATTTGGTTGTATTCCATACATCTTTCCTCTGTTGCTATCTTTTTTATCTCATGTGCTTCTGTGGTGGTTTTTTCAATGGTGGTTACCTTTGAGTAATGAAAAGGGTCCCTACCCTGTTCATTGTAGCGAACTATTTTGTGAGTACTTTTGCACTCCATCGTCCTTTGCTACTGTTAATCTCCATCTTCTCCCCCTCTTTCTTTTTGTTGTTGTCACAGTTTAAATTTGGTTTTATTGTGTTCTTCTTGGAGCTTTTACTTGTGGCTTGGTTTTTTTTTGTTCTTTATATCTGATTGGAGAACCCCCTTTAGTAATTCCTGGAGTGGGGGTTTTCTGATGATAAATTCCCTCATCTTTTCTGTATCTGTGAATGTTTTTATTTCTCCTTTGTATTTGAAGGATAGCTTTGATGGGTATAGTATTCGTGGCTGAAAGTTCCTCTCTTTCAGGACTTTAAATATTGGGGTCCACTCTCTTCTAGCTTGTAGAGTTTCTGCTGAGAAATCTGATGATAATCTAATGGGCCTTCCTTTATATGTTGTATTCTTCTTTTCCCTGGCTGCCTTGAGAATTTTTTCTTTGCTGTTTGTTTGTGTCAATTTCATTATGATATGCCTTGGAGTAGGTTTGTTGGGGTTAAGAAAACTCGGAGTTCTGTTTGCTTCTTGAACTTGAGGCTTTAGTTCTTTCCACAGGCTTGGGAAGTTCTCATCTATTATTTGTTTGAGTATGTTCTCCATTCCATTTTCTCTCTCTTCTCCCTCTGATATACCTATTATTCTTATGTTATTCTTTTTGATGGAGTCAGATAATTCTTGTAGGGCTATCTCATTTTTTTTAATTTTTGAGTCTCTTTCTTCTTCTCTCTGTTGTGCCTCAAGTTGCTTGTCTTCTATTTCACTAATCCTCTCTTCTATCTGACCTGTTCTATTAGCTAAGCTTGTTATTTCGTTTTTCAACTCGTGAATTGAGTTTTTCATCTCTGTTTGATTTGTTTTTATAGTTTCAATTTCCTTGGACATATATTCTTTGTGTTCATTGAGTTGTTTTCTGAGCTCCCTAAATTGCCTTTCTGTGTTTTCTTGTATATCTTGGAGGATTTTTAGTATTTCTATCTTGAATTTTCTGTCATTTAGCTCCAAGGTTTCCAATATATTAAATTTTTTCTCCATAGATTTTTCCTCATCTAGCTGTGTTACCTCTCTTTCTTTTGTATCCATGATATTTGATTTTCTCTTCCTTAATGGCATCTGAGGGTGGTTTTGTTGATAGTATTAATGAGATTTAATAAAGAATAAAAAGTTAAAAAAAATAACAATAAAAAAAATAAAAAATCGAAAAGAGTTGTTTTTTTTTTTAAAAAAAATTAATAATGAAATAAAGAAAAATAAAATAAAAATTAAAAAAAAGGAAATTATTCCCCCCCTCCTTTTTTCCTCTCCTCTCCTCTCCCCTCTTTTTTGAGAAAATCTTGTGTTGGACTGTGAATTATAACAAACAATGCCTGTGATGGAGGGCCTGAATTGGGGAAAAGTAATAAAGGGGCAAAAAAAAAAAAAAAAGAAAAAAAGAAAAAAGGAAAGAAAAAAGAAAAAAAAAAGAGCGTATGGACCCACAAAAAGCAAATAAGGAAAAAATTTGGGTCAAGAATGAAATGATTTGCTTTTAGCTGTTGGTTGTCTAAGAGTTATGATGAGAGGCATAAGAGGAAAACGAAAAAATGGGGGGACAAATTAAAAAATTACTATTGTATTTACTCGAACAAGAACTAGATAATATGGAGAGCCAGGGATGAGAGCACTGCTAGTGAGTTAAAAAGGTGAAGTAAAAATCCCCCAAAATGCCACAAACATAGGTTTGAGTCCCAGATAAGATAATTTGTTTGTTATTGAGGTTTGAATGAGAGGAGATGTAAAGGAGAAAGGAAGAAACTAATATAGAGGGAGAAAAGAAAGAGAGAGAGAGAAAAAAAGAGGTAACCACTAAAAGAAGAAAAAAGAAAGGAGAGAGAGAGAGAGTTAAGGGTTTTAGAGTGCAACCCTCATAGAGAGAAAGGAAGAGAAGAGAAAAGATAATGGGAGATGTAACACTTATGGGTAGTGTAGTTCAAGGAGAGGAGAGAGTAAGACCGGTAGAGAGTTAATCGGCCAAATTGGAGGAGGAAAAAAAAGTATCAAGAATGAAGATAAGAGAAACAAACGAACAAATATAATAAAATGGGATAGGTTATAAAGTCTGCAGATTATTCTTGATTTTGAGAGGTTATCTTCTTGCTTTTTCTTTTCTCTCCCTCTTCCTGGTCGGTGACTCTGTACCCCGGGTTCTGCCCCTTTGGCACGCTCAGGTAGAGGTTTGCAGTTGATAAGTCTCTATGGCAATGTCATGTATTGTGCTTTAGTCTCGTTGGCAGTTGAAGCTCAATAGCATTTATAGGCTCCGACAGTGAGAGAGTCCGTGTTCCTGGAGCCTTTCTCCTAGTCTTTCCTTCCTTAATTAGTAGCCTGATAATCCAGCTATGGGGTTGCTGCTGCCTCTGCCTGGATAGTAAGAGGCTCAAAGAGCTGGCAACTCCCCACTCTATTTCCACTCAGCACAGGGCTCTGGGTAAGGCTCAGTCAGTCAGAGCTGCTAGCATAATCAGGCGGGCTTTCTGCCCACTCAAAGACCTCTGGCTCTGCCACTCTGTCCGGTAACACAAGCGGGCGCCCACTTCCGGGGCGCTTGGAGGAAACTCTCACTCACTGTCTGCGACCAGGATATCCGGCCAGCAGTCTCACGCTCTGAGTGAAACCCCCAACCGCAGGGAAAAGTTGTAGCGTTGGAATTGAGTCTCGCTCTGTCCCCGTGCGCGACTTTTGCAAGGTGCTGGGGCGGCTCGAGATTCTGCTTTGGCCCACACAAAGGCCCCTGACTCTGCCCCTCTGTGCGATAACACGGGCACGCACTGCCGAGGCACTCGGAGGAATCGCTCACTCCTTATCTGCGCGCGCAAACCAGGATATGAGGCCGGCCGCGGTTCCCTCTGAGTGAAACACCCTCCAGCACGGAAAATCTCCACCGTTGGAATTGAGTCTCGCTCCGTCCCCGTGCACGGCTTTTGCAAGGTGCTGGGGCGGCCCGAGATTCCGCTTTGGCCCACACAAAGGCCCCTGACTCTGCCCCTCTGTGCGATAACACGGGCGCGCACTGCCGAGGCACTCGGAGGAATTGCTCACTCCTTATCTGCGTGCGCAAACCAGGATATGAGGCCGGCCGCGGTTCCCTCTGAGTGAAACACCCTCCAGCACGGAAAATCTCCACCGTTGGAATTAGTTCTCAATCCCTCCCGTGCGCGGCTTTCCCAGGAAGAAATTCTCACCCACTAACTGCGCACCGACCAGGAGACCGGGTAAAATGGCCGCTCTGCTTTTCTTTCTTTGGGTTTGGCGCAAGTGTTAGCTTGTATTGCCCGGGTTGCCACAGGATCAGATTTTCCTCGGCTTGGATCTCTGTGCCACAGCCTGGTTCGGCCGTTTGTGCTGCGGCGGCCTGGATCTATTCACCCCCTTTGCCCGCCTCAGTTTCTATATTCACAGTTACCAGAGAAAGCCGCCCTGTTTAGGTTAGTGAGGAAGGAGGAGCATTTCTTACTCCCTATTTCCTTCGGGGTTTGGTTATATATTTAGCCAATTTTTCACTCAATCATACCTTTGGGTGTATTGCGAAGCATCTGGAAGCTCCAAGTATAGGTTTTTCTGTTTCTGGTTGAAGATCTTGTTGAGTTTTGGGGAAGATTTATCGGTATCGCTTCCTACCCCGCCATTACTCTGACGTCATCCTCCTTGAATCAGGAGATTTCTTTTTAAGGGCGAGCCAGTCTTTGCTCTCTGGAAACTCATAATTCACTGGGAAGAGAGTTTGCTATTGAAACAGTCAGAAAGGGCTGTTTTAATTGCACAGAAATAAAAATGATCAAAGGGTCACTTCATCCATAACCAGGAAGGACAGAGTACCTAGTGAGGGCCATTTGTCAGGGAAGGCCACATGGCGAGGAGCTAACATGAGAGAGGTATAAAAATAAAGAGATATAAAGCAAAAAAGATAAAGTAAGAGGAAAACACATACCCAGAGCTTTTAGTACATTTTGTTACTGTTTTCAATAACTGGGAGAATGTGGTGGGGCTCCTCCCGGGGGGGGGGTGTCCTCACAAGTGATTGGATGAAGGAAGGCTCAGCTATTGCAGAGCTGTAACTATCTGCAGACCTGGAGACACAGCTCCCACCTTCACCCCCTGCCAGTTGCTCTTGGGGCACGCTGGGCTGTACTGAAATACAGTCTCAGGGACCAGCACTCTCTGATGCTCCGCCTCCATTCCAGCTTGAGAAAGCAAAGTGGAGGATTCAACTCCACTCCCCTGGACCCTGTACATCCAAGCAGGCCATATGATTACCCATCCTGGCTCCTGGTGTGATGATCAGAGGACTTTATTCCTAGGCCCCTTGCCTGCACATAAGAGAGAAGTCCTGGACTGTTTATTGAGCGTCCCAGCCTATCTACTTACTGGTAGATCTAATATCTTACTATTCTAGGATAGTGTCCTCTCAAGAGGCCATATGATGTAGTAAAAGACACACAGAGATTTAAGTTTGACTTTTAGCTGTCCTATTTGCTAGTTCTATAACCTTGGACAAGGAACTTAATCCCCAGGCTCAGTTTCCTCATCAGTAAGAAGAGCCTTTCCGAAATGAGAACTAAATGAGAGAGTAGACATGAAATGCTCACACAATTTGGTCCATTTTAATAACGTTGCTGATTTTTCTGTGCCAGGAGCTGTAGAGGTATCACACATTTTTTCCTGTAAAATACCCTATTAGATAAGTACTACTGTACTAATAGGACAAATGAGGCTCAGAGAAGTTTAGTAACTTCCCATGGTTGTGCAGCCAGTACACAAGAGAGCTAGAATTTTAACCCTGGCAATCTGACCCTAGAGTCCACATTCCTTATTAGGCACGTAAGAGCCATTTTTCTCCTCTCCCCTTCCATTGATATTGACCAATATAATACAGATAAACAACTAATCCTACACCTCTCCAACGCACCTATGTGACCCAATAAAATCTAGCACTATCAAAACTAGGGTTTCAAACTAGGAAGAAGATTCACCAACCACCTTCTAAGCTCCCACTGGCTGTCCTAAGATGGAATACTCCCATAGTCCAGACATTCTTCTAGGAAAATGTCAGTGGGAGCAGAGATGGTGACGGTAATCCGTCAGGTCAGGCTGGAGCTGCGTGGACCCGGAAAGATAGCGATTTGGGGAAAGTAGAAGGAAACAAGTTGGGTCTTTGGGTGGTACCCAGAGAATCAGGTAAATCTCGTGACTGGGGCTCAAGCCTCTTACAGTCCTTCCCACCCCCATCCCACCAACTCCTGTAGATGTGACACACAGCCTGGTCCTCGTTGGTTTATTAGTTTCCAGACCTGTAACATATGAAGCAGAAATTTAGTTCCCGCTGACTTATTTCCTTCTAAGACCTCTTGGTCTCAGAAATAAAGGCCTAATTATCTGCTCCAGTGCCTTTTCCCAGCTAAAGAAATAAAATTGAGACTTATTCCCTGTTCAGCCATGCCTTTCTGATGGGCATAAAGGCACTTCTAATTCATTTGCTGTAGACAGTACTTTCCAGCATGAAATATATTTAGCAAGGACCTTTCACTTTCCTTCTTCTATGGCGGAGCCATCCTGACGGCACTCTTTAGGAAAAGCCCCACACCTCTCCTTTAATTTTACTTCTTCTTCCCCATAGTTCCAACTCTATACCTCTCACCTAAGCTGGTCTTATAGATTCCAGCCTTTCCCACCTCCGTCCATCCTTCACCTTCCCGACAGGTAATTTTAAAAAGCCGATCTGATAACACCACACCTCTGTTCTACTGCCTTCGACAGCTTCCTGCTGTTTATGGGCCGGAGGCCAAGTACTTTAATTTGGCAACCTAAATGCTTTCAATCAGTTCCCATTTTCGTTCTCAGCTTCATTGGGCTCCTCCTGTCCATACGCTCAGCTCCAGCCGTGAGAAGACCTTCTCTAGGTCCTAACCCTTCTTGATGAACACCTATTCATCTGTCAAGGCCCAACCCAAGTGCTACTTCCTGAGACCAGGCTGCCCTGGAGGAAGTCATCATCTTGCCTGTGCTCTCACAGGCTCGAGCCCGGCGCTTACAGCAGCACCCACTACTTCACATTACACGGCGGTTGCTGACCTGTCTCTCCTCCCACGGGAGAGGGAGCTCCTCAGGGATCAGGGAAACTGATTGTCCATCTTGATATCCACAGGGCTGATTCAGTGCTTTCTGGGGGGAAAAATTCACTGTTTACTGTTTAACCAAGCAAAAAAAATCCCTATTTCATAGGAATGTAAAGGGCTAGAAAGGTCACTTCTGGAGAAGGGAGATGAGGAACCACTTTGTGATGGATGTGACTTTGGAGGCCTTGGAGAAAGAGTAGGACTTGAGCAGAAAAGGCTAAGGAAGGTGTTTCAGGCAGTAGGAAGAACAAGAAAACAGAAAAGTATGGGACATATTGAACCAAACTTAAGAAATCATAGTGATATATCCACCTGTTTATTTAGCATACCTGGAACTATACTACACACTTTCTAAAATGAACTGGTTATCCTCATAACAACCCTGGGAAGTAAGTTTACATAATGCCCATAGCCTGTAACACGGACAGGGAGAACGAGACTCAAAAGGGGTCCGATGGGCTCCAGAGCCCAGCTTTTGACACGCACGGTCTGCAGAGGGAGTTGTCATAAATGCTCCAGGACCCCTGACTTCTTTTATTTTCTCTCTTCTGTGCTGGAAGCTTTCTGTATCCAAGGTCAATGTTTGCGTCTCCTCTTACAGGTATACTGAAATGTTAAATTTACCTTCTGCAGCTCGAAGATTGTTCAATGACAAGGGGCAGGAAATCTTTACCCTGAGAGACCTTCAAAGAGATGAACTGGTAAAGAAAGACATAAATGAGAAACTGAAAATATTAATGTATAATATTAAAATGTTTTAAACTATCGTTCGTGCGAAAATCCTGAGATCCAGGAAAGTTGTTGCATTTATCAATAGTTTGTGCCTTTTTAGTCTCGTGTATTATCCCATGGTGCCACAGTGTATCTAATCACCTATTATAGGAAGTTTCGACTGTTTTCAGTCCAGGCTGTTACAAATAATGCTGCTGTGAACACTTGCATATGGGATCAGAGGCTCCCTGCTTTGACAGGTGTACGTTTCACGTGGAGAACACTGGATCAATCCTGACCTGTCCGTTGCTCAGCAGAGGAAGCACATCTTCCTGAGGAACTTAGCATCAGATATTTCCAAAATTAAAACCTTCTGCAGTACACATAAGATAGAGGGTAAGCATTGGAATTAATAACCTTAACATATACATCCAGAATAAAATATTTGATGATACTGCTTTTTTTAAAAAAAATAATGAGTTTGCTTCTACGGGACCTATTTCATTCCTGCATCTTGCTGTTTAGCTCTTTAGACTAATGTATGTATTTAGCAGAGCTGCATATTGTAATTCATGCTACACTTTGGTTGTACAAAGAAAACATGATTTAATTTGTCTTTAACAATTTGGGTCTTTGTGAGCCCCGCACACCCCCATCTAGAAAAGCACAGATGTTCAGTTGGGTCCACATTTTATCCCAAACATTAATTTGAATAATCTCTTTGGGGAGGGGTCAGAATTGCCAGTTTTCAGCCTCCCTTTAGCTCCTTTCTTGGATGGAAGGAAAAAACTTGAGGTGAGACCCTCTCGCTCTCTGGGCCCTGCTGGCCGAAGTCCATTCTCTGGGCTCAGACAGCTCATTGGGTGGCGCTGCTCCCGCCTGCCTCTGCAGCCTGGCTGTTGTTGCGTAGCCACCTCTGCACGTCTTTGCCACGAGACCCCTTGACTTTTGTTTGCTAACCTCTTCTGGAACGCACCCCCGTGTGGCTCTTCTGGAACGCACCCCCGTGTGGCTCTCAGCAAATCGTGGCTCGTGGCTGCGCCTCCCGGAAACCATGTCCAGGCTCAGATTTTAGTGGCGTGTGAGAGGCGGCACGACTCCATACTGTGTCCTGAAAATGGGCAGTGTCCACAGTGTTTCCTTCAGTAGCTAAGACACCTGAAGTTGCAGCCAGCAGGGGGGATTGCGATAGCCATGCTGGGTTCCTGCTTTCTCCAGTTTCTGCCTCCGATCCCTTCAGGCCCAGAAATGGGGAGGAGGAGTTTCCTCCCAGTCACCCCTGAGAAATGCTCAAATCTTTGATATGTTAAAGGGAAGAAGGTAAAGGGACCAGAATGATCCTCCATCATGACAGTGTCATCCTGGCCTTCATAACCTTTGTCTTACACTCTGCTTGAAAGTCAAAGCTGTCTTTGTACTGTTGCTCCCTCTTGTAACATTTCTCATCTCCTCCTGGTCTTCTTCCTTTCCCTGAGTCTGCCTCGGACACCGGCACAGAGGTCCTATATTCCTAACGGCAAAAAGGGGACCTATTAATATAATTTAAGACATTACCCTGTTGCATATATTGAACACTGTACAGTAAGCTTTGCACATGTCTTTCAAAGCATTGGGGACTTTCACTGAGGAGTTTGGGACTCCACAGAATGATTTAGAGATATGTATCTAAATAATATAGCCCATTAAAATAGTCAAACTTTACAATAACCTCTTTATTTTTAGAAAACCTTAGTGTTGGTATTTTTGACTAAGAATATCTTTAGAGAAAACAATTTACAAAATTAAATGAAGTGAAATCCAATGTATTAGTTTAAAAAGCAACTATTCGTTAATCTTAGGATGTATTCTTACACTGAGTAGCTGGAAATTATCTGCATTTTTTAGCATATGCTTTGTAATTCCTAGTTCCCTGCAATTGTACCTGGTCTTTGGAACTTGTATGTTTCTGTTCAGCCCTTGTTTTAGAAGTCCCAGGTGACCTTGTGTCGGGAACCAGGCTTGCTGTGTGTAAACCTGTAGCAACTATTGGAGAAGAGAAAGAAATTAGAGAACCAGAGGAAAAGCAAATGCAAAAAAATGCTTTAACAACAGAAAGTTCTTCCAGTAAAACTCTGTAAGTAATCGGGATGGCCAGAAAAACTACCTGCTCAGTATTGGAGCTCAGCTCACTCGCCTGATAACAGCGCAGAGCCCGTGCAGGGAACCCATGCCAAGTCTGTGAAATGGATGTCAGGTGAAGGGCTAGTATTGAATGAGTTTCCTGGCAAAAGGATGGAGCTGGGGCTCCAGTATTCAACCATCACAATGATCTACTTTCATTAATTTTCTTATAGTATTACTATTTTTTAAGAACTAGATTCTTAGAATTGCAGACGTTTATTTGAAGAATTCATCGTGTTTCATTTCCATAAATGCGGACCTCAGGAGCGCTTCTTTCCTAATGTAATTTCAAGTTGAGTGCATGTTAATGTATAGTTATCATCCCGGATCTCTGAAATAGCTTCCTGATGGGTCTTGAGCTCCATAAACTTCTTCTACTTCACCTGAAGTTCCGTCTATGGACAATTAATACATATTTCCAAAGCAAAATCCTTCTTTATACAGTTCTTTAATGGCCACCTATGCAGACAGAAAAAAATATTTAGGCTGGAATCCCGAGCCTTTCTGAGCCTTCTCCAGGCCTGGCATGGACCCTCGTTGGGACCCCCATGCCTGCCTGTACTCCACATTTCTTTTTCTTTCTGACACATGAACTCCACCTCCAGCTCAGCAGCTATAAGCTGTCACCTGAATGTGGCCTGCTCCATTTGTACATGACTGCAGGCCTCAAAACCACGTGTTTCTTTCTGTCCTCCTCAACTGCCTTGACTTGTCCAGTTTTCAGCTGTGGGAAGATTTTTCATCATTGAAATCAATCATGGCAATCATTATACTCCCTTGCCCTGCAAACAGCCACCAACCTGGGAATTCCTTGAGGGAAAAAAACTGTCACACGTCTTCTGTGAAGAGTAAGGTAACTGACTTTAATTGTTATTTGTTAAATAAATAAATGATTGAGTTTTCAAATGATAAAATCTCAAATAGCTGATCGACTGCCATGTGGTAACTGTGAAAATTAATGTATATATCATTGTTATAAACTATTTAAAAAGATATTCTATCCTTAGTTATAAGAATATCAAGTTTTACTTTAGGAATCAAACTTTCACATTTTGATTAATGCCATCTGGCCCTGTGTCCTGACACTAACAGAAGCACCCAAAGGCCTTTTTCAGAGAGAATAGTTTGACCTAGATGACATTTTCCTCAATGGTTAGGAAATTTACCACAAACTTTCCACCACCCCCTTTCATTCTTCTAAAAAAATGTATCATCTGGTCTTTCAGTTGTTAGATTGCACTTGGAAAAACAGGAAACAGAAACCAAGAAAAAAGAAAGAACATCTTTGAGAGCAAAGATTTACGGTGTTCCGATACATAGATTTCATCAAGGCTTGGAGTCCTTGAGTAAAAGTGATTGAGTCCACTCAACACGTGATCCAGGAATCGCCTGCACATCCCAGGCAGGCTCCATGGTACCGTGTCTTCTGCAATACTCTAGTGACAGAGAGATCACTGTTTCACAAGGCAGCCCATTTTCATGTTTAAATAACTATTTAGAGCATCTCAATCCTATGATTTCATCTGTATCTCTGTACTATGGCCTGGTCCTCTTCTACTGAAAAATCTTTAAAATATTCAAGGCTCACCATCATTAGCCCACTGGGTGATCTTTTTTCCAGACTAACTTTCATTAGTTCTTTGAACTGTTTCTGATGACTTGATTCTAAATCATCTTACATTAGAAAGTCACTGTAAAATTTCCCTAGATGTTCTTTGATATGTTTGTTTGGCAGTTTTCCCATATTTGGGAAGTCTGGGCATTTAAGAAGGGGCATCCATAAAGCAGGAGACTAGAACGTAACTCTGGAAGGAACCCTTTTCATAGCTAGTAAAGATTTTCAGCAAAAATGCCAAGAAGCACAGTGAGAAAGGAACTCGAAAAGCACTAGCCTCCGCACTGATGCTTTATGGAAGGAAGACAGGGCTTTCCGAGCATGGCACTGTGGGGTGGGGGTGGGGGTGGGGGACTTCTCTTTCCTCACTGCATCCCAGGAAACCCTGCCCACCTCTTAAGCTTCCTTTCCTACTATCTTTCCCCTCACGCACTGCACACCTGTCACACCAGCGTCTCTGTTCCTCAAATGAGACAAACACGTTCTTGTTTCACAGACTTTCCACACGTTCTTTTCTCTGCCCGGAATGCTCTCCCTCCAGATCCTCCCATGGCTGACCCCTTCCCATTGTCCAGATCCTCCCATGGTTGACCCCTTCCCATTGTCCAGGTCTCAACTCAAATATCATCTGTCAGAAGCGCCTTCTCTGACTCCATTACTAAAGTAGACCCCACCCCAGCCAAATTGTAGCACAATATTCTGTTTCTTCCACTTAGGGCATTTATCTTGCTTATATACTGATTTCCTGATCTCTCTTCTTTCCACTAGAATGAGTGTAAGCTCCATGAACCCTGATGACTTACCTGTTTTATCACTATTTCCTCACACTTAGAACTCTGCATTTATCATATAATAGACATCCAATAAATACTAGTTAAATAAACAATTAACTGAAATGAATAATTAGTTTTATGAATGAATGGATTAAAGAATCAATTAAGAAATGTGGATTTTAAATGGACTGTTTTAAAATTGACTTTATTTGTCTGGAAACCCAAGCACATTTCTATAAGTTCCAAGTTAGAAAATGAAACACCTGGATTTGGAGCAATAATATTGTTTCCACCCTGCTAGGTATGTTAAAACTAAAAATGATCCCCCCCCCCTCTCATTTTCCTCAAAGAAATGGAGTTCACGAAAAAGCTGTTTTTTTTTTTAATTCACAACACAAGATGGCACTGTTGTTTTTTTTAACAGTTCCTGAGATTTTTTTTTTTTTCCTTTTCTTTTGAGAAGCTGCAGTTGTGAATGAGGCCATGGTTACCCTCCAATTTCATATCCACATGTAATATTGTACTTTTGTTACATTGGAGAAGTGCATGGCTGCTTCGCTAACACAGAAATTGTTCCAGAAGATTTGGGTAATTTGATATTGCTTATAGTTACATCAAATTACCACCAGACCTCAGTGATCACAGCCTCTCCCCCTTGAATTAGACACATGCATATTGAGAGCACTGAACTGTGCTTGCGGCTTTGCCTGTGTGTGTATCCTGCCTTCAGCGGAGCGGTTCTCCTACCGTGGCATCTTCCCACGGAAGGCAAAGTGCCCTGAACAGTGGCCTGGAACTTGACATATTGAGATCGGTATGGTGGCCATGCTTCCAGCCACACTTCATTTTAATAAGAAGCCAGAGGCTGGGGCAGTTATTCAAATGATTACTATTTACTCTAGCAAAAGCTGGCACCTATGTGCCAATGCTGTTTGTCTCCCTAGATTTCTCTATTGAGAGGAAAAGTTAAGATTCCTGTAACATTGTCCTATAAATAAACTTTATGATACCCAGTAATCTAGGCTGTATTGTTCCAGACAGAAATATGACCCATTTACGGGACAGGTACAAGGAGTCTTGTTACAGGTTCGCTATGACTTTCTAAAACTACTGAGTAGTATTCATCTTATAACTTTTGAAATATAATACCTGGCCCCATTTTTTGAGTAAATCTAACAAAGATGAATACTGTTTATGCTGTGATCGAGGAATTTTATTTATGACTTTATAGAAAAAGATCTAAATTATATATTAATGGGGTATGGATTTGCAATGTTCGGCACCATGACAGAAAGATGATTTTTACATATCTGCCAGTACCCTTCAGGATGTGATCAGACTACACCTCAGAGAAGATTCTGTGAGCCTAAATCGGAATTCTTAGACGTGTTTGTTTCTGAACCTTGATAGAGATTCACATGCAAGAGCCCATCTCCGAATGAAGGCTTGTCACACATTTCTCAAGTATGCCTGGCAGGAAACTTCTCATAACTTTAATGAGGACGACAGTTTTCCAAAGGAAATGGAGGAAGAGCTCTCTAAAAATGTGGAACCGCAGAGGAACTACAAAGTTTCAGTGAATTCCTGTTAGAGATTCTAGCTAGCCTTAGGTTTCCTCACTTTGGGGCAAAAATATTCCTAAATGTTTGCATTACTGTTAGCTACTATTTACACATCATCATACATATTTTTGTCTTTCTGGTGTTTTTGACTAAATTATTTGCAAGCATGGATGGGCAGGTCCTTCTTACTTTATCCATGTAATTAAAATTTTTGTTCACTGGTGTGTCTTTTCTGTTAATACACCCATCTTTGCCTCCTAAGAGCTTAGCACTGAGCTTATATGTTTGTTGAATAAATGTGTGAATGAATGTATAAATAAATATGTAAATGTCCTGGGAAAATGCAATTTTTTCTTTAAAAATTTTTTTCTGATCAATATCCAGTGAAATGACAAGAATCTATAGCACTTTGTGTTTTTCTATAATCTTTAGACATTTGCTTAACGCCACAGCAGCTTATATGTATTAAACAGTTTGGGTACTTCAATAGTTAGCATAAGTCTCTGCATATAGTGGGGACTTAATAGATGTTTATAAATTAATTTAATTATCAATGCAGGGTGATGTTTAGCATGTTTAATAAGTTTGCTTAATCCCTTAAAATCCTTAGTAAGATATTTCTTTAACTTATTATAATTATTTCCTTTTGCGCTATTGAGTTGTTATGAGTATGAGTTGTTACGGACAATTTAAAAACTTGGAGAATTATGTTCTCTTTGCCAGGGATTCTGTAGATGGAGGATAGAAACAATCGTGGTTTAAACAAAACTCCTTTGTGTCTCTCGGTTTTGATTCTGCATGCCCTCTCTTTTCTAACTTCTTTTACCTCTTTGAACATCTTTTTTTCTTTGCTGATGAGTTCCTCACATTCTCTTGGCTAGACATTTACTTCTGTTACAAAGTAAACTCAGAATTCTGCATTGTACGTGAGCTTGGCAGTGCACGTAGCATTGCCGCTGCCCCGAGGACACTGCCTCACCGTTTATAGTGAGTCTGGTTCACAGCGGGTCTCCTGCCAGCAGGACAGGCGACCTCCAGTTCATCGAGGGCACGGGACATTTTCCTGCACCTAATGGGATTTTCTTTATCTCAGCCATTCGCCAAAGCAGAGCAGATTGCAGAAGCTTTGCCACCAGCAGTTTGAATACAGCAGTTTGAATTATAAGCCTTGCTGTTCCTCAGCTAGTCTTGGGGGTGCAGGATCCCAACCTGCGTTCAGGCATGGAGGTGGTTTGGGTGGAGAAAAAAGCCAGTGACAGTCATCAATGCTGGATACACAAGGAAGGCAGCAGGTGAACACATTATATTTGGGGGTTAATATATCAAAAAGTGAAGGGGAGCCTAAGAGATTCGCCCACAGCGCTGGCTGCTGTATATTTGATGACTTTGGATTCTCTATTTAACATAGCCAATAAGTTTCTGTCCTACTCAAGGAAAAGAAAGAAAGTGATGTGTAAAGGCTAGCCGCCTATGCACAATTTATGCAGTTTGTTTCAGATAAGAAATGTAAAATCTGACCCACTGGGTTCATAGTTTTCACTGGCCCTTGAGGTCAAGAGAATACTGGACTGTCATCTAATTTTATCTTTATGATTTGAAGGGATCAAATGAAAACTCTAAAAGATTTTTTTTTAATTTGCTTTTCATAACTCAATCTCCTGCTCTCCCTACAGCATGCCCCACCCCTTTGTATCAAATAACCAGCTCATAGGACTTCTACTCACATGGAGAACAAATTCTTACCTTTACAAAGGTAGCAACCCAACCCAATGGGTGGCCCTTGCTTGGATCTGGATTCAAGCCAGCCACTGTCAAACGGTTATTTCTCAGACAATCAGAGGAGATTTAAAACAATCTGGGTACCAGATAATATGAAGGAAGTCTTGTTAATTTTATTGCGTCTTACGGTGGTTTAATGGTTATGTTGAATAAAAAAAGAAAAGAAAAGTCCTCATCACTTGGATATATATCTTGTAGTATGTACAGATAAAATCAAGAGCTCTCTCAGATTTGCCTTAAAATATTCTAGCAAAAGCAAAATGTTTAAATTTGGGAGGGGAATGGATGAAACAAGAATAGCAGAATGTTGATAGCTGTTGGGTCCATGGTGGTTTCTTCAACATTTCTCCCTGTTTTTTTGTGCATGTTTGAACATTTCCTTAACAAGAAAGAAAATAACTCCTTGGTTTTTAGATTGGTTTGCTTCAGATTCGACCATTAGTGCTCCATGGTGGGTCTCCAGGGACCTCTTCAATCTTTTGAAATGCTGTATAAAATTTGTGTTTGTGTATTTCTGCAGTACTTTTTTTTTATCTTCCTGGAAAGGAGCTGTGATTTTCTTTGGATTCTCAGAAGGTGCGCAATACAAAAGGCTTAGGAATCGCTGCTCTGAGAAAGATGGCTTAAGCCTCATCCGGCTGCAGCAGTGGGCCCAGCATGGCGGGAAGGGAGCTCGCCTTAATCTGCTCCCTGTCTGAGGTGAGCAGAGCTGCCAGCAAGGGATTCTTGCTGGGCTTGTTTTAGAGAAGGCTGAGAAGCCAACGTAGACGGCTCTGGTGAGGTGTTCCTTGGCCTCATTCATCCCAGCCTAGCTAAGCTGTCTGTGCAGTGCAGAGCTAGGAAGCAGACTTTTGTCCCTGCGAATGGCTTGCTATGGTGGAACCAGAACGCATTCATTCAGCTGTAAAGAATGATTACGGGCAGTGTTTTAGGTGTTGGCACTTCAGCAAAGAGCAAAACAGAGAAGTATCCCTGCCCGCACAGAGCTAGTGCTATCCCATCACTACGTGTCTAGAAGTGAGCGGTGCATCTCATCGCCCCAGCTTTCTGTGTCGTAGCAGAGGTCCCGCTTAAGCCTCAGTTGGAACTCAGGCGTGCTGGTGAATGGGGGTGAACATCCATAGAATGAGAGAAATGATCCCAAGTCAGGAGAGAGCCTAGCATGGTGGGTTTAACTCAGAAACACTGTTCATGGGAAGAGAAGGCCATTTCTGGGTCCTCCTGAGTGTCCGTCACTGGTTTCGTTTGGAGGGCTGGGGAGAAAGCAGGAGGAAAAAGAAGTTTGCCTAAAACTCTGAAACGTTGGACTCTGACCAGCGCTGCTTTGGGAAAATATCTAACCATGTGTAGCATAAAAGTGGAGAACGGTCTCTTCCAATCTCTTTCCACTTTCCAAAACGCTCTGCAACATTGCTGTCCTGAGGCCTCCCCATGTCAAGCCATAGAAGGGAGGAACAGATGGTGGGAGACGATGGTATTGATTGATCTCTGGTCAGAAACTTCAGAGTCTGCAAAGAATAGATGGCAGGGGGGGGGGGCAGGATTTGCTCCTGAGCACATGGGTCACCATCTAGAGACTCCCACAAACTCTTGGACAGAAGTTTTGGTGATTAGTTGTGGGCACAATTCAGAAGAATATCTGCCCTATTGCAGAAATGTGTCTGCATGGTGCCAGTAATCCTGAGCCTTCTCCCACATTTGCCCTTGGCATTTTGCTTTGTTTTCTTACCCATAATTAGATATTGAGACCCACTTGTTCTGATTTACTGGTGAGACCTGCAGAACCTTGGATTGCACTATGTAGCAGAGATTGCAGAAAATTCATTTATGGGAACCACAGTCCTTTGATCCCCTTGTTCTGCCCAGGCAGTAAATCTATGTTTGGGAGCAGCTGCCCATTCAGAATGTGTGTTAATAGAGTGTAGGCAGAGTAGTTCACTGCCGTAACGAGAGTGTATCATGGGAGGCACTAATGGCTATCACTGGGCCAAAATTGTCTACCTTTAGTCCTTCCATTCAGGCCTGCCTGGGATAAAACAGCAGCTGGTTGAAAGGGCAAGAAATGAATGAGGGGATACCAACAGGCTGTAGGAAATTGCCAAAGACACACTCATTTGATTTCCAGCCCCACAGAAGCCCCAGATCAACCTTTGAGATAATCTGTCTTCTTGTTCCCATTTTTTTTCCTTTTTTCTTTTTCCAAGTGAGAGGAGGGGAGGTAGTGAGACAGACTCCTTCATGTGCCCCAACTGGGATCCACTTGGCAACCCCTATCTAGGGCTAATGCTGAATCAAGTGAACTAATTTTAGTGCCTGAGGCTGATGCTTGTACCAACCAAGCCATCCTCAGTGCCCTGGGCCAACGCTCATATCAATCAAGCCACTGGGTATGACAGGAAAAGAGTGAGAGAAAGGAGAAAGGGAGGAAGAGAAAAGCAGATGGTAGCTTCTCTTGTGTGTCCTGGCTTGGAATCAAACCCATGACATCCATATGCTGGGCTGATTCTCTATCACTGAGCCAACGGGCCAGGGCCGTCTTCCTCCCATTTTAAATTCTGGCACAATCTGAATTAATCATTTGGTCTTTAAAAGGAAATACAAAAATGTATGAAGAAATCCTAAGGGGCGAAAATCCCCTCAACAGGACTCAAAGTTATAGAGGGGAAATACAGCATCACGAAATTTGGAGCTGAATGCAATATTAAAAACCCTCTAGTCTTAGTCACTTGATTCCAAAGTTAGGTGAACTGAGGTTCAAGGAGATTAGGTGACTGGTATGCACTCATAGCACGGCTTAATGGACAAGGCAGTGAGACAGTGCTGGATAGTTGCTGGGATAGGAGTCATTTCTCACTGTGTTGTTCGGCACACAGGGATTTTATGTAGAAGTCTACAGGCTCAGGCTTCCTGCAGAATGTAAGCCTTCCTGCTATGCGCCAGTTGATTGCACTGCTAAAAAAAAAAAAAAAAAAAAAAAAAAAAGAAAGAAAGAACAAAAAGAAGGAAAACGAATTCTGTGATGGCTGAGCATGGCACAGAAGCCTGGGAGGTTGCCCTGACTAGTCTAGTCACTGAAGTCAGCAGTAACACCAAGACAGCTACATAACTAATCTTGGCTTCACAGTAGGTCACTGCAGAAATATATGTTCATTCATTCCTTTGAATAATATTGACTACCAATCGGAATGCAAGGTGCAAACCATGCAGCATGCTGAGGCTGTAGAGGTGAGCAACACAGAAGAAGTGCTCTCCTCCGCAGGTAGCCTTCAAAGCGCTAAAGAGGCATTTGATAAAACCGAATGCCAACTTTAGATTTAAAACGATACTTCATTAACTAGCAGTGGAATGATGAGACGCCTTGTAAGATTAATAGTGATGATGTTGTAGAAGTCAGAGTAATGTGTAAAATCCTGTTATAATTTTACGATTTTCCCCAACCCTTTGTACATTCTTTGCAATGAGGATATATTGCTTTATGTTCAGAGATTTAAATTAGATATCTGGAATTTTCTCAGTCTTGAAAGGCAAAGTATATTACTTTTATAACAGATCTGCTCCCACCGTCTCCCCTTCCCTCCTCTCCCTCCTCATTACATTTTACATTCAGGGGGAGTGATATTTTCCATAGCACCAATGCCACTGCCTCTACAATGTAACCATGCTCACAGGTGGAACGAACTAGCTTTTCCTATCGAGACGAGAGAGAACCCGGACTATCTGGGTTATTGTTGCTTTTAAGTGATGCGAGGAAAAGAATGAGGGTTTCAGCTCAATCATTTTTATTTTGTTTTTCAGCCAAGGAGGCCTTTTGTTAGCTCCAATATATGATCACTTGAAAATGTTTACCACTTATCTTGGACTTCTAGGGAAAGCTCCTTTAGGAAAAAAAAATTGAGGGAGATCTATTAAAAAATCACAACCATGAATAATAGTAGCTAATGCCGAGTACTGTGTGACAGACAGTAGTCTATGCATTTTATGTGCGTTAACTCCTTTAATTCCCACAACGGTCCTGTGACGTGTGCTCCATTTTCCCACCTTACTGGTGAGAGTACTGAGACACAGACTTGTTCAGCAGAACCAAGGAACTACAGAAAGGTGGACCCAGGACTCTAACTTGAGCACTGTGGCTCCAGAATCCATGCCCTTAATCACACTGACACACTACCTCATAACAACTAAACGGGTACAATCTGGAGACAGAAACTATACAGTGATCCCAACAGGGGAAATGGAACATAAAGAATTGTTAAACAATAAGAAAAGAGCAATTATCTTATATTTAAAAAAACATATAAATTCTACATGATACTCTAAAGCTATGGGAGAGTATGCATGAAAGGACAGACTTGGATTTGGGCCCCTCCCCAAGGCTGGAGTTCAAAACTCACGGGAAAACGTATAGTTGCAGCCCACAGGACAGCAAGGAGATGAGCTGGTGTGCTGGTGTGCTGGCCAGTCCTGGTGTTTGGTTGCTGGGCAGGCAGGAAGCAGCCCATTGGAATGTATGTGGGGTGCTGCTGTGGCGGAGGTCTGGGGCGTGCAGTCTCTGTGTCAGGAGAGCCACAAGCAGATGGTCACGAGGCCAGGGCAGTGCTGTGAAGGTGCCGAGGGGCCACGCATCCCAGGCACCTGGTTGGGAAAGAGCATCCCTGGCTGCCCCACTGCCAACCACGGATGCCACCCACCAGCCGGGAGGAGCAGGAGGGCCCTTCCTGCTGCAGGGTTCCTCCCGCGCCCTCTCTGAGAAAGCGTCACACGGCACTGGGGAAATAGGAAGAGTGCTGAAAGGACCACGCCAATCGCCACAGAGCTTGTATGCAGACAAGAAGTAACACACCAGTGAGTGGCACAGAGGGCGCCCTGAACCGGTCAGGCTGCTTTGTAATGTACCTCATCCTTTTTCCCAAGGACCTTTCACCTGGTGCGGAACCCAGACCTGGTGCTGGCAGTGTCTATGACAAAAATGGGAAATGAAGTCTGTGGCTACCCTGTTATTGTTCAGGTAGGAGATATATATATATATATATATATATATATATATATATATATATGCCAAAGAGTAATCAGAGCCCTTTATTGAATTAAATACAAATCAAGCTCCTTGCCTCCTTGTTGGAGAGAAAGTGAATGTCATAGAATTCCATCTCGAATGCCACTGCTAAAATATTTACAATAGTCTGCTTAGATTTCAAATTGAGCATGTTCATGTAGCTCTTAATTTAGTTTAATCCAACAGATAGTGATTGTGGGCTTGCTGCCTGTCAGGAGCTAGGCTTGTTACTTAAATCAGTTCCAACGACAAGCGAGAGCAATGGTCCCAATGTCATTCACGTAGCTCCCAGTCTCAGCAGTGGGTGCAGTCGTGGAGTGGCTGTTAGATGTAACACATGTCTTAAGTTTACTGATCAGAACATATGCAAGTTCCCTCTGACCCGGCGACTGGAGGGAAACACCATGGTCAGGGGCTCTGCCTGAAGGATGGGAGCTCAACAGTGTTTATTCTAAGACTCTCATCTGAAATACACTTTTAACATACTCTTGCAAAGACTGATAGCAGCCAAAGGATTTTTGGAAACCCCAGAGAAGTCTGGCTTCATTTGAGTTTTAGACAAATACGTCAGTTCCTTTTCCATGTTTGTCCATCATCCTCACCGCATAACCAAAGACACTCCTAAATGAAGACATGTTTGTGTGTTTTATTTTATTTTTGTTAGGAGGAGGGGAAGTTAGGCGCATCCCTGCCCCACCTGTACTTTTGGCATCCTCCACAATCTTTGCCCTCTCTTTGACGAACGGAATATATCGTCTCCAAGTAACATTGTTCTTAGCCCATGTTTTTAATAGCAGTGAGACAACTTGCTTAGCAGGTTCCGAATCCAAAAGTGGGACCCAGCAGTCTGGACAGATATCAAAGCTTAATTGAGTCTTCTATCCCGATTATAAATACGTGTTTAAAATTTGTTTTGGGAGACAAAGTATAACATCACATTCTTCCCTGTCAGGGGTGTCTTAGGTAGCGAGATAAAAACCTCATGCAGTTTCATAAAATTATAGATATGGATGTTTTCCCTTAAGGTTCCCAATTTATAGGAAATGAGTTTGATCCCAAGGTAATTTGAACTACCTTTCAAGATTATTTTTTTTGTTGCCGGTGTTTCATATTTATTTCTTGAAGCGATCAGTTAGTGAGAAAATATTAAAGTTCATGTAAATTAATAAAAATGAGGCATGTTAGGTTAATGCTATCAGGCCCCCTCCCTGTTCCTTGAAATATAGTCCATGTTCTCATTCCTCTGAGGGATGGTCTATTGTCTGACCTATTAAATCAATTCTTAAGGCTCATTTATTTTCCTCTCTACTATCAGTCTCTCCTTGGTAATGTAAGTGTTATTCATTATAAAGTTCCTTCAGGTGTCATGATATATTTAGTTGGAACTAATCTATTGGTTTAAAGTCTCTTAAATTGAAACTACTCATTTCTTTACTTATGCTTGAGCCAAGTTATAGAACTTGAATAAATTTGCTGTTTCTATCACATCTAAACTAAGTGTATTCACATTTTATAAGAATCCTCCTTGATAACTATTGAAATTTAAGTTAAAATATCAACAAATATTAAATTTAAGTAATATCAACAAGATATTACTTTCCATTTACTAAACTGATGCTATTTGGGCAGAGGGAAACATGCCATTTCTTTTTTTTTTTTTACTCTTTTTTTTTTTAGAGAGAGAAAGAAAGAAAGAAAGAGACTGTAAGCTCCCTTAGAGAGGGAGAGAGAGAGGAGAAAGAGAGAGAGAGAGAGAAGGTGGGGAGGAGCTGGAAGCATCAACTCCCATATGTGCCTTGACCAGGCAAGCCCAGGGTTTCGAACTGGCAACCTCAGCATTTGCAGGTCGATGCTTTATCCACTGCGCCACCACAGGTCAGGTCCATTTCATACATTATTGGTGGAAGTGTAAATGAAAAGAACCTTTCTAAAAAGTATCTGGATATGATAAAGCTTTATATGATATATCATTATATTTAAAAATGATTGTGTTTTTTTATTGGTAATTCTACTTGAGGAGTTTATTCTAAAGAAGTTATAGACATACACAAAGATTTGTCTGTGTCAGTCTTCATTGCTTTTTGCTTATAGTCAGGAAAATTTCAGAATTTACATTTTTAATTTTTGGAGAGTGGTAAAATATTCCTAATAGTATATATATCGAATAGTATATATTCTTTAACAAAGTGTTCCAAAATAGATTCACAGAATTTTGTTAAGTAAAAACAAAACCAAACCCAAAAGTAATGCAGTTACAAATTGTATATATTTTGTGATTCTATTTTTGTAAATAATGCATATTTATAAATATAAAAGGACTGTCTATAATGATCAAATGTCAAATATATAATTATATAATAATCAAGTAAGTAGTTATTACTACATAGTAGAATTATGAGTAATTCTCTGTACTCTCTGAATTTATGTAATGAAAACTATGACTGCTATAACTGAGTCATAAACTCTCATTTGATTCCAGATTTTGTCTCTCTTTTTTTCCCCCAGAAATATAAGCCTTATAACAATGGGACTTCCAACCAAAAGTGGAATTATGTTGAAAACATGAAAGCTCTTGTGGCCTTTCATAGCACTGCACTGGATAAGGAAGTCACAGCAGCGAATTATGCTGGAATTTGTACCTCTTCTGTGATGAGAAAAGAAAGCATTGATCAGCCAGTAAGTGGTTCATTCCTACTGAGGATAAGAGAAAAAAGGGGGGACCCTGACCAGTTGGCTCAGTGGTAGAGTGTCGGCCTGGTGTGTGGAAGTTCCAGGTTCTATTCCCAACCAGGGCACACAGGAGAAGCGCCCATCTACTTTTTCACCCTTCCTCCCCCCCCCGCTGCTTCCTTTCTCTCTATCTCTCTCTTCTGCTCCCTCAGCCAAGACTCTATTGGAGCAAAGTTGGCCCAGGTGCTGAGGATGGCTCCATGGCCTCCGCCTCAGGCACTAGAGTGGCTTAGATTGCAGTGGAGCAATGCCCCAGAGGGGCCAAGCATCGCCCCCTGGTGGGCATGCCTGGAAGGGGGGGATGCCGGTCGGGTGCATGCGGGAGTCTCTTTGTCTGCCTTCCCTCTGCTTCTCACTTTGGAAAAATACAAAAAAATTAAAAAAGAAAAAAAGAAAAGAAAAGAAAAAAGGGGGAAATGGCATAGTTTAATAAAGCAAGAAATTATATTTCTAGAAAACCTATACTCACACAAATTGAGCTCTGACTTGTGAATTAAACCACATGGGCTCTAGGATTCTGGTTAAGACAGAATGAAGGGATAGTGATATTATTCTCTACTTAATATTGTATCAGTGGCTCGCTATCACCAGCCCCATCTTGGGTTTAAGGTTCATCATCAGTTCACCAAAACATGCACAAGGGAGGACAGCCATACATGCTACCCTCCCACAGGTGTGCCTGCCACACTAGATGCCATTCCACTCCAGAAAGCATACTCACATGCAAATGAGTGTGACTTTAACTCTATTACATTATAGCAAGCCTAGGCCTAAGCATACATATATTCTAATTTGTGAAGAAAATTATTTCACAAGTTTGGTCCTTCATGTTTTGTTAGTCAAGAATTATTTGCACCATACTTTACACATACCTGGGATATTGTGAGTCCAGCCACCTTGCTGTTGTTGATGACCACTGGCATGCTTGAAATCTCATAAAGCACCAATAAGACCCTTCTCCATCAAGACCCTCTTTCCTCTGCTCTTTAGACATCTCTGAACTGCTTCTTCACTCATCATTCTCTACCTCTCTAAGAGATGTCCAGCTGTGCCACTACAGTCTGTGTCTCTCTGGTTTTGACAGTGCTGTCCCCTGTGCCTCTTTCTACTTCGTGAACTCAAACCTGTGAGCAGGTGCGCTGTCAGACTAGTGAGGTTATCTTAAAATGAATCAAGTCAACTTAACAAGGTTCCCACTATCCAAAGATGAATCCAATTATGCATCAACATGCTAATGAGAATAGTGGATTGACATACATCATATATGTTTAAATCCATATGTTCATACTGATATTAAACAACAGCAACAACTACTTATTGATTCCAATTAAATGATGCTATGAAACCAATTCATTACTTTGAAAGTGGGAAATAAAGAATCAAGCATTTCTTTTCTTTTTTTTATGAACTGTACCTTAGGATAACAAAATATTGGATGAGGAGAAGTGTCGCTTTATAGAAATACCCCAGCTAATAAATGAATTGGCACATAATTTATTACAAACCCCATGCTTTTCTATCTAAATGATTCTGCATGTAATATGCATTCAACTTCATCTGAGAGAGGCTATTTAATTTTCTGCCTTCCAGTAACTTAAAGAAAAATGGAAATCAGATGTGCATGTCGAGAAATCCATAGTGAAATTTGAGAATCACCACTTCGAAAGTACCGTCTGAATGTTGAGTTTGAATTGAGGTGGCTCTGTGTACTTAAACGGAGGAGTTGAACCAAATGGAAAAGGCAAAACACCCAAGAGCTTGGAATCAGGAGTCAGATTTATATTTCAGTTCAGTGCTACTCTGGTATCCTTGGATAAATCTCTGCACTTTTGTTTTCTCTTATGTAAATGGAGAATGGTGATATTAACTCTGTACTTAACTTTTAGCCTTGTGAAGAACAAAGCCAATTAAAGAGTCTATATGAAAGTACTTTAAAATTTTATTATTCAAAAGTGGAGAGACTAGTAAAATGAATTCTCATATACCTCTCATCAAAATTCAACTATTATCAAGGTTTGGAAACATTTACAAAGTCCCAGACATGGTATCTTTTCATCTCAAACTTACACATGCACCTCTGAAAAATTTGAACATTTTCTTGAATAATCATTATGCCATTATCACAGCTAACAAAATGAAGAATAATTCTCCAAATGCCCTGTCCTTAATTATGTTTCCAAGTTTCTCCTAAAAAATTCTCCTCATGGTTGGTAAGAGTCAGGATTTAAACAAGGTCCCTTTGTGATGTTTAGTTGCAGAATCTGGGTCCTTTGTCCTATAAAATGCTCTGTTTGGATTTATTTACCTGTCTCCTTCTTGTGGCATATTTAACTTGTTTCTCTAGCCTATCTAGTTCCAGTAAAATAAATTGAGCTCTACATTTGTAATTAGATTTATGCTCAGGTTTTCTTTGTTTTTTGTTTTGGAAAGAATCTTTTAAGTTTTATGGCATTTTTCACATTTGTCATTCATATAGGCATACAAGTCTGGATTTCCTGTTTTTAGTGGTGACAATTATCAGTGGGTTCAGGTGATTGCAATCTAATCCCACATTTTAAAATTTCCCAGTGGCCCTGGCCAGGCATCTCAGTTGGTTGGAGTATCATCCTAATACAATGAACAAGGTGTGGGTTCAATCCCTGGTCAGGGCTCATGCAAGAATCAACCAGTGGCCTCATAAATAAGTGGAACTACAAATTAATGTTTCTTTCTCTCTCTCTTAAATCAATAAAAAATAAATTAAAAAAAGTAAAAATTTCCCTGTGATTTTTTTCTAATGTCTGTCACCCTTTGGTGATTTTTTGCCTAAATATATTATTTCATTAGGAGTTTCAAAAGGGTCAGTTTTGTTGAATGTTATAGTTTCCCCCACATTTATTAGCTGATCTTTTAATGTAAGAAACCATATCTTTTCAATCATGTATGTGAGTACCCAAAAATATGATTTGTAAGAATGGTAGGATAAGTGCTTAATTTGTTCTGTCTCATTTATCTATTGTGCTATAACAAATCACTTAAAAACTTAGTGGCTTAAACCAGCAACCGTTATTTGCTCTGTGGGTCAGAAACTCGGGGCAGGACTTAACTGGGCAGTTCTGCTGGTCATTTATGCAGCAATCATCATCTGGTGGTATTTCAGTAGTCTGGTAGTTCTGAGAGGACTGGATGGTCAAAGATGTCCTTCCTCACATGTCTGGTGCTTGGCAGGCTGTTAGCTTGGGGCCTGGTTCTCCTGAAGATTTCTCGGGCACGCTAACTCAAGTGTGTTCATGTGTGGTCTCAGGGTTCCAATTGCAGCCAAAAAATACCAAGCTTCGATGGGCAAGCACTTCTTCCGCGCCTGCTTACATCACACGTGCTAATGCTACAGTGGCCTAGCAAGTCACATGGCTTTGCCCAGATTCAAGGACTGATTGGAGGAGCAGCAAAGTCACATGCCAAAAGGGCATGAAAACAAGGATGGGATAGTTTTATTGTGGCCACCTTTGCAAATAGTCTGCCACATTTTCTAATGGCCAAATTTCAGTTAAAAATTGGTGCTTGTTTACTTCCAATGGACTCCCATAAATAGTGGTTTTATTTATTATTATTTTTTATTGTTTTTACTTATATGTTTAGCATCATTATGAATACATGGGATTTTTATATATTCTAACATATTCTGAGTGTTTTGGTTATCATTCTTTTTATTGCTTCCAAAGTGTCCCATTTTCAGCCATTGGAGGCCCTACATGTTGGCTCCTATGTCTTTTTCACATGATCCTTGTACACTGGATGGCTACTTTTCTTTCTGGGCTCCAGAAAGAAAATTATTAGGGAGCAAAATAATGCATTCATGTTGAGATGTCAAATTTAGCATTTGGGATTATAAAGATACTTTATTTGTATTGTAAAGTGTTCTACAAGCATGCTCTTAAAACCAAGATGTACCTATGTAAAAGCATCTTTGCCCCTCTTTGTAGGGATATTGTTATCTCTCGCCGGCTGGCAAGAAGAGAAAGATGCTGTGCTTGGCGTGTGGACAGTCCACGCCCGCAGAGAGGGGGCTGACACAGCTGCTTCCAAGGCAGCCGTTCTGCTGTGCCTCAGCCTCCCAGACCCGGAAGCCCTTCTCACGAGGGCCGTTCAAGGTCATCAACGTGGCCGAGGTGTGTAATGAGCTGAGCTCTGATAATACACTTTGGAAACTTCGATGCATTTATTATCTGTCTTGCATTCAAGTTCATCTCCACTCATCCCATTCATCTTCCACTGATGCACCTTTACCATTTCACCTGCATTGATTTCCTTTTTCCCACTGTAATTTAAAATACATTGTCTATTAATAGTTCGATACACTCTTTGAAGTTAATTGGGCACTTCTGCGGCTTTAATCATCTCCTGACACCTTCCACTGCTCCCTGTGTTGCTCTTAGATGAGGAAGTATAACTTCAAATCTTTACTTAGTAGGGCATGTTTTTTTTGTTGTTGTTATTTTGCTTTGCTTTGCTTATATCCACAGGGTAAACTCCTTTTTAGTAATATGGAGCATTTCAGGGAGAGTTTGACATGTTGTTGTCAATGACCCTTCAGGTTGGGGTGCCAAAATCCACTCATCCATGTCTATTATTGTTTATAGTTTATGGAGAAAAAATAATTTCAGTCGCTTCCCTCTGATCTTAAATTAAACTGGCACCATTTAAAAAATCCTTTTTTTTTTTTTTTTTTTTTTAAGTTTAGAAGTGAGAACTAAGGGGAACTTACACACCTGTATAAAGAGGAGTGACCGCTCCGGGGTGGGCAGCCTTCAGCCCGCCATACTCATCAGGGCCCGCCCACCCCTTCCCAGATCGCTCTCCCTCCTCCCCTAAACTGGTACATGTTACAGGGGAGAGGGGGGAGGGGAGGGGGTAGTAACAGTTACAGTATACATCAGCTGAGACAGTAACTCTGAGGGAGAAAGGAAGCCAGTCCTCTGGGCAAGTCTGAGGCATCTGCCTCGCTTTAGCGATAGTGGTGTAGGGCGTGTTTAGCAGGTGGAGGCGAGCGGGTTGGAAAGAACGCTCAATGTCATGGCAGCTCAGGCAGCACCAGTCCCTGGAGCAGCATCCTCGGGGCCGGAAAGGGAAAGGTAGCTGTGCGTTCACCCTCCTTACCGTGTGGTGAAGACGACGTGTATACTCATTCCCCTCCGTGCTCGTCAACTCTGCCACCAGCGGAGGGCGTCACCCTAACGTTAAAGATGAAGAGAACAGCTGTACTGCTCCTGTCCCTGCGCTCCGACCCCAGCTTCTCTCTGCCCTGACTTCCTCCCCCCTCCCCTGTCACAGGAGAATGCCAGAAACACAGTCCAAGGCCCCAACTCACCCAGAGACTCAGTGACAGGCTGGGAAGAGCACTGAGTTCTGACCCGTATTCCTTCCCACTACAGCATCCGATACCCAGAGCATGTTGAAGTGAGCTTTTCAAACTTTAGATGTCCCATGTATAGACTTATCAAATTGAGAGGCTGAAGTATACCAGAATAACAACACGGAAAAAAAAATCTTGAGTAGACCTATGATTTATTTTTTTAAATCAGACTGATTTATCTTCTTATGAGGCTGAGAAAACTCTAAGTTATTATGAAGAACATCTATTATCTTTACGGCTGGAGACCTGCACACAAGTTCTATCTCATAGTGGTGTGGCAGGGACACACCAGAAAGCAGTGAAAATAATTGCACACAAAAATGGAGATGGATACCGAAATGGGAAGTTAATTGTGGCCAAGACATTCCCCATAGTAAGCGGTCATCACTTAAATGCTTCTTGCACTCTCAGAGGTAACGATAGTGGCGATTCTTCTGACAATAAAAAGGGCAGTGGGATTGAGGGGAAAGTGTCCCAGGCCAGTTTCACCAGTTTACTCTGATAGAATCAAGATCCCCGTTTTCTTAAAGATATTCTCTTTGATTTTATTTCTTTGGATGTGGTCTTAGGACCATAAGAAAACAGAAAATGGTTTTGAGGTTGGCTCCAAAGCAGATTCCTAAGAGCGTTGCTCTTAGGAAAACAACACCTACCAAAATTCTCCTTGCTTTTGTGATAGACAGAATGCTTTCTTTGCCTTCCTTCCCATTCCAACGTCAAGTCATATGTCATCTGAATATTTTAGGAGATGCCATCTCATTTAACACTGGAGGATCTGAGCACTTATATGTGGAGAGGATGTTTTATTTGATTTTCAAGTTGGAGAAGCTGGAGTTGTGCTAAGAGGGTCGTGTGGTTCCTGTTTTGTAGGCTATTCCCTATAGTCGCAGGGATGGGAGAGAGCCCCAAAGACCCAAACCCTGCGTTGTCCTTCTATTGTTTGGTGATTATTGTGCCAATACCCTTAATGAGGTAATAATGAGTTACCCTGGAGACTTCACACATACTGCTAGCTCACCTCTTTGGTAAAATATAAATAGATTTCTAATATTAAGATATTGTTCTTAGCCCTGGCCGGTTGGCTCAGCGGTAGAGTGTCAGCCTAGCGTGCAGAGGACCCGGGTTAGATTCCCGGCCAGGGCACACAGGAGAAGCGCCCATTTGCTTCTCCACCCCTCCGCCGCGCTTTCCTCTCTGTCTCTCTCTTCCCCTCCCGCAGCAAAGGCTCCATTGGAGCAAAGATGGCCCAGGCGCTGGGGATGGCTCCTTGGCCTCTGCCTCAGGCGCTAGAGTGGCTCTGGTTGCAACATGGCGACTCCCCGGAGGGGCAGAGCATCACCCCCTGGTGGGCAGAGCGTTGCCCCTGGTGGGCGTGCCGGGTGGATCCCGGTCGGGCGCATGCTAGAGTCTGTCTGACTGTCGCTCCCTGTTTCCAGCTTCAGAAAAATGAAAAAAGAAATAAAAAGAAAAGATATTGTTCTTTAATGAAATAAGCAAACTACAGAAGTTAGCAACTCCAAGATTCATCCTGAGGTCCACAGCTGGCTTTTGTTGGCAAATTATTCTAGTAGCCTGCTTTCCCATCTGAAAAAAGGCAGTACTAATATGTGTCAGCTTTTGGTTTGAAAGTCAATTATTCACTCTTTTTAAAGCAGTTTATCAAGATGATTACAACTATTTTCTACCTTCTTAGGCAACAAAATTGAAAGTGGATTTCGAGGTTGAACAGTTTTCAGGAAATACTCTCCTGGTAAAATATATTAACATGCATCAGCTACTGTTTAAAATTTTTGGAGCTCAGACTTTTCACAGCTGGACTGGATTCACATTGTGAGATTAGGTAGAACAATCAAATCAAAAATTGTCTCTAATTAAAGATCAAATTGGTAGTTATTCAGCTTTCTATTTTCATGAGTGAAAGGCTTTTCTCAGCTTTCTAAAATAATAAGCTCTTCATGAAATCCCCAGTTCTCTCACAATCTCCTTTCTGTTCCTTCCCATCTGCGTCACGTAGCTTCTCACAGAATGCACGGAGCAGCTTGGTCTGGCCCAAGCAGCCTCCAAAGTGTATACCAAAGATGGGGCTGCCATCCTTTCCTTGCGTGATCTGGTTTTGTGGGCTGTGGATGAATCTTTTATCCACAGAGACTCCGAGGAACAAAAGAAAGAGGCAGCCACTGTTGGAACAAAGGAGACGACTCTTAAAAGTATGAAAGGTTGGTTACATTCCACAAGATTTAGCTTATTTTGCTTATGGTTGGTCAGAAAAAAGTTAAACGTGATTTTTTTTACTCTGTCACCTCTTCTAGAATGACAAAAATCAGAGAAAGATACTTGCATATGAAAATTATCATATTGTTTTTACTTTGCAGAATTGGAAGAAAAAAATCTAAAATACCGTAGCATTGGTTTCAGCACCAAAACAATATGTAAATTGCTTGCAATTTATAAAATAGGTTGGATGGTTTAGCTACTTCATGCACCTTGAGCAGTTTTTGTTCTTAAATTCGGAACCCAAATCAACGGGAAACCAGTTAAGAAAGTGGGGCCGGATCAAGGCCAATCTCTCCCTACTGTTAGAGGGAAGAGCCCGTATCTCCTGCCCTCTAGATTCCTTGTTTCCCCCCCACACCCCAACTCCACTGCTCCTACAAACACAGAAGCTCCAGCAAATGTGCCACTATTGCAACTCCTAGCACATTGTATTATCATTATCTGTTTACATCTTTGTAAACAGAATAGACTCTGTACAACTTGAGACTATGTACATTAGACGATGTACACCTTGAGGTCAAGGACCATGTCCCCAAGTGTGCTGAATGAAAAAGATTCAGCGGAGTTAGCCCAGATTTCTGCTATGGCTGTATTGGCAGGCATGGTTCAGGGGTTACTAAGTTGGGTTTTAGAGCCAGAATAGCGGGGTTCATATACTAGCTATCACTTGCCAGCAGAATGATCTTGGGCAAGCTGCGTAACCTCTCTATACCTCGGTTTCCTCATTTGTAAAATTAGGACACTAATAATCACTTATTTCCTGGAATTTTTATGAGGACCAAATGAATATTCACATGAATTTATATTCATTTGGTCTTTATAAATAGTCATATTTACACAGAAGAGTGCCTAGTTGATGTTTACCGGTCAATGAATATTAGTTATCATTATTACATGTAAGATTATGTAGGTAAAACCCAGTCTTCTTCCTTTGTGTTCCTCCTTTGTTCCCACACTATTATCATACTCAGAACACTTCTGACAACAGATGATGTTTTGTTTTGCTTTTCCCTCAGCAAGCAATTTTGTGACACAAACTACGTATTCTGCAGTTTAACCAAATTCTGACACTATTTACCTGAAGACAGCGTCGAATCCCGTGGGTAAGGGATCAGTTATACAAGACTGCTCCCCGCCCCCACTGCAGATGCCAATCACAAGTCCCGGTTGTTACCTGAGCTTCTGACCAGTTGGCTACAAATTGGAAATGCCCACAATTCCCTCCTTGGGTTCAATTAATTTTCTAAAGCAATTTACAGAAATCAGGAAGACATTTTACTTAGTGGTTACTGGCTTATTATACCAGCATATAATGAAGAATACAGATGGACAGTCACATGGAAGACGTGCATGGTGCACTGTGGGAAAGGCGTGCACTGGGCCCCTTTCCCAAGCCCCCCACCATCCTGGGACCTTCTCATGTTCACCAACCCACGAGCTCTCGGAACCTTGTAGTTTTGGGATTTTTATGCAGACATCATGATGTAGTCATAATCAATCACTAAATCCATTTCCAGACCTTCTTCTCCTCTTTGGAGAATGGAGGGGGGTGTGTGAAAATTTCAAGCTTGTAATTATGGCTTGGTGTTTCTGGTGACCAGCCCCACCTGGGGCCTACCAAGAGTCATTGCAGGATGAAAGAAAGACCCTGCTATCACACAGGAAATCCCAAAGGACTGAGGAGCTCCGTGTCAGGAACCAGCACCAAAGACCAAACATTAGAACAAAAATGCTCCTGGTGCTCTTGTCACTTAGGAAATCAGAAGAATTTTATGAGCTCTGTGCCAGGACCAGAGGGCAGAGGCCAATATGCTACATATTTTCTATTATTTCATGATGATGTTGTTTTGATTTCTAATGAGTCTTTAAAAATAATTATGTAAACATTTAATGCCTAGCTGATCACTGAGGTCTATCATTCTGCCTGCATTTGGTATACAGAACATTTGATTTGTAGGTTCTGGAAGATTACATTCTCAAACACTCTTTTTTTCAAATTTTTATGTAAAACCTGGTTTTCTTGAAGGACAACCAAAAGGAGATGTCCATCCCTTCCCCTCTATATTCTAAAGCTTATCCTCGAACCGGGCAGATCCATTAGCAGCTACCCCACATACTGAATTGTGGTTTGGTGTTATGCCATTAGTTTGCACCGAAGAACTTTAAAGAAATCGGCATCCGTCAGAAACTCAGCATGGTGCTTACAGTGGAAACAGTGGTCAAAGGCATAGGCCCTGGAGGCTGACGGCCTGGATTCTAAACCTGCCTCTGCCCCTACCTAGCTATGTGCTTAAATCTCAGTCCATTTTCTGTAAAATAGGCACGGACCTACCTCAGAGGATCATTTTGAATATTACACGAGATAATGTATATAAATGTCTTTCTTAGTAAAATGCCCAGCATGTATCAGATTCTCAATCTATGTTCATTTCTATTCTAGAATATAGTTTGCTATATCACAAATGACTTCTTTATAAAGACCCTGGAATTGCTTCTCTCAGATCTCAGGACCAGAGGAGGTGTTTCTTCTGAAGCATTTATCCCTCTCTGTATTCATGTGAATCTTGAAATTCAGTTTTCCTCTTTGCTTTGGCTGCTAGGATGCTCAGAACCCAACTGTGTTTTATCTCTAGCACATAAAACAGTGTGATATTTGTGTCCATTTAATAATCACAATATTATCTCACATTTTTTGGATGCTTGCCCAATTCAATGGACTGCACACTGTTTATTCTAAGTACTTTTTTTTTTCTTTTAATTTTCCCAAAAGCAGAATGAGATGGACACTGTATTCATTTATAAGATGAAGACACTGGAGCATACCGTCTCTGGCTTTTGTCTATTGCTATATGCCTTTCCCCTTCCTTGGATTTTCAATCTCTTTATAGTATCCATTTTTCAGAATAGATATTTTGTGTGAGCCACCTCAAATTTCTTTGAGAACCAGATGAAGTGTAAGAAAGTACTCAAAATGATGCATATTTATAATCAGATTAGCTTGAATTCTTTGACTGCTCTGAAATTCTGATCAAATTTATGCATTGGCATCAGTTTGGATATTGCCTGTTTAAATCAAGTCATTAATGAAAAGTGAAATATTTTGAGTAAACAAATTAATTCAGTAAGCAAATGTAGTCACTACTAATTGAATGATGGTAACATGTCATTTGTTTCCCAGAAAACCCTCGACTGAAAATGAAAAAAATTATTTTCAAAGCCTGTGACATCTGAGAGTTTGGATGATATAGCTGAGTCTCTGTTCACCCTTGTCCACAGAACTCCTATAGCCATCTGAGTATCTTGTGGAGAACCATTTTTATCTCCAAATGGTAAGATTTTTGTTTTGGCTTTTTTTTTTTCAAACAAGTGTAATAAGGGAGAGAGAAATAGATGTATCAGAAAAAGAATTAAATGTGTATAATTTCAACATAACATCACATTTATGCAAAGAACAGGCGGTCTATCAATTAACATGTGCACAAGGATAGCTAACCTCCTCTATTTGCACAATCGCCTGTTTTTTCCTTACTGGAATAGATTATTCTATGTGGGAAAATGTCGAATTTAGTTGATAAAGAGATTCTTGGTCTATAAAGACTGAGAATAATGGTATACATTAGAAAATAACAAATGAGTTTAATTTACACTGAAGACGACCCGTCCACACATGTTCATTTTTAAGAATTGCACCCTTTAGGCAGTAGGTGGATGTTTAAAAAATGAGTGGTTCCAAGCCAGGTTTTCATCACCTCCAAATAGTTTGTGGAAGTAGAAGATGAAATATGGCCATTGCATATGGTGAATCTATATAATAAAACAGCACTGCTCTTTTCTCCCCCTGCATTCCATAGAGTAATGCCTTAAGCCCCGTCATCTTTCAAATGAGGTTTCTTTTAATGGCCCTTACCTTTTAATTACTTGTTTCTAATTGAATCTATTTCTTGGAGCGCAAAGTTTTCTATAAGTTATTGGCTTGCGTGATAAATTATAGTTAATAAAAGAATGCAAAATAAAATATTATGTATTTTTATTGCTCTAGCTTTGCAGAAAGCAGAAAAATTAGGAAAACAGAACTGGCTAAAAAAGGACAAAATTTTGGCTGATTTAGACACCATGAAACACAAATGAGACAGTTAAGAGGTCAGTATGAATTAAATCAAGTATCACCGTGTTTAATTCTAAACAGTTATTTTTACCATTAGATACCAGATGTTTAACTGAGTCGTATGTATACATGTAGTGTTATAAAACTCACTTGAGCAAGTCTAAAACCTAATAATATATCTTTTCAATACTGATTTTATATTTGTAAGTGTTATATTAGAATGAATATCACCTGATTTATATATACAGTTTAAAAAATTAGGAAGTTGTCTAGATCATATAAACAGTCCTTTGGTTCAAAATAATTCCTGAACTGACATTTTATGGGCTTGGGAATTAATCCTTAAATAAAACTTGCTGTTATTCCTTGAGTATTGCTATAGAAGAAGTTTTTAAATAAACTGAGGGAGGATGTACTCATTTCTTCAAAGATCATTGTCAGCATCTCAGATGTGCTTCGTCTTGTTGTGCAGCATAAGATATGCTATTCATAGACAAATTGACCAATTGCCAATTGATCTTCCATATATATATATATATATATATATATATATTATATATATATATATTTTTTTTTTTTGTCACAGAATCTTAAGTTCCTGACCCAGTACTTCAGATACCGAATGGTTCTTTGGGGAGAAACAGTGCATTATGGGCTTTAGACTGGGAAAGAATACATTTCAGGCTCTAATCACCAAAGCAGGATTTCAGCTCCTGAGTATGTGCCTTATGTAAAAGCATGAAAACCTTATTTCAGTAAACAACACAACTTATCCTAAGTGCACTAAACAGACCTCAGAGTTAAATGACTATTATTCAATTCTTACCAAAAAGATTGTTGGGTCTAAGTGAAAAGAATTTATTACTTCTGCTACACATTTTCACCTGAATGTCCCAGGGGTATGTCCAAAACTCAAGTTTTCATATCACACCAGTGTCTCCTTCATGTCTCCCAACAGTGGGCACCACCACCACCCATCCAAGGGGACTGTCTCAGAAACTTGGGGGCCATCCCAGGCATCTCTCTCCAAGCAAATGTCAGTAAATCTTGTTGCTTCGAATCCATGAAGTTTATCTCAAGTGAATTCTCACAGTCTCAATTCCCACTTTTGTTACCCAGGTTAAAGCTATTGCGACTTATTCTTTGGATTACTAGAACAGCTTTCTAACTGCTCGCCTGGCCTCCATTCTTGGCAATAGTTGCCATTCTATGCATAATGATGACATTCTGGAGCTGGAGTGACCATGCACACACGCAAAGGAGTCAGGTGGTATGCCAGGCACAAATTCCCCATTCCAAAGCTCCCCTTTATTGTTAGGACAAAGTTGAAACTCCTTAATGTGGTCCTTCATGGTCTGGTTCGCTGTAAGCTTCTGTCTGCCCTTGCCAACTCCACTTCACCCATTTGGGCTTTATTTTTCAATCCCACAGACATACCATGACTTTTTTTTTTAACTTTATGCTTGCTTACCTCCCTCCCATCTCCATCCTTTTGGATAGCTCTTACTCATTCTGTGCCTTTCAGATTACTTAATATTTCTTTCTAAATGCTTTTCCTAAGTCTCCAAGTCAGGGATAATGAGGTCATCGCACTCTGAACTTCTCCACAAAGATCTGTTCCAGTGTCTGCCCTGACTGGGAATCGAACTGTCAACCTCTGCATGTCAGGACGATTCTCTCACCACCTGAGCCATCCAGGCAGAGCTAAAGTATATACCTGTCTTATTTGTTCTCTGAAGAGTTTTAGAAAGATTGGATTAAAGAATGAATAAAATTTCAATCATTTACTTCAGTGAGTTTTCTTAGCTCTGTTCCTGTATCAAGTTGAATCAATACAAAGCAACATACTAAAAATAGCACCTGGCAGAGCTGCCTGGACTGCGTTCTGACATCCTATCAAGGCTTCAGCTTTTATTATAATTAAGTATTAAAAAGTCATTTAAAGTTCAGGGAGCATCATCTATAATATCACTATTGAAGAGTCTATTTGGTCAGATGGTGTCCATTATGAAGAAATGCACTGATGTAGTTTCTTTTAGAATTTAGTGCTAAGATAAATCTTGTGTCTACTGACAAACGGTATGTTTTCTGCTATTAAATGTAACTTCAATGCATTTGTATAAAATATCTAGTTTGAGGAAGGTCTTTTCTAGTTTGGGGGATTATGAGGGTAAATAGGAATGAGTCTAAGCCCAGTAACTGCAGTCCCTGTCGGCTTGGGAGCTTCAAGAGGATTGGAAGAAAGAGGAGGTATGGACGGTATGAAGAGGGACTGAATGGATTCTTTCCTATTATTAAGGCCATTGGTAAAAGCAACAAATGTTTATTAAGCATATACTATGTATAAAGTACTGTGCTAAGCTGATTTTAGACTTCATTTGTAAGCATGGCAATCAGTAATAGTAATCATAATACTAATAATAACTTTTTAGGGCTTTTATGATTAAGAAACAAATGCCAACTATTTATACCATGCTTATCTTGTAATAAAGACACAATAAATATTTAAATAGGGGATCCTGAGAAGACAGCCCATGTGCCCACTTGGGGTCTTAAACACTGATAGATAAAAAAAATAAAGAATGGCACATCAGGACACAGTATCACCTTTGTTATGTATAAAGGCAATGCTAGAGAATTTCATTTAGTGTAATAACTAAATGGAGATGCTAAATGAAACCCCAAATAAGTTAAACTGACTCTCCCAGGCATAGAGGTTGCTGAACCAGAGAGGAGCTCCCCATAAGGGGGAGGTGTGGGGAGAGCTATCCAGGTATTATAGTCTGAGATTTATAGTCTGAAAAAACAGCAAAGTACCATGTTCATTAAGAGTTGACAATTATTGTTACTTTCCCCAGATCTCATGTGAAATAAAATAGGAGATATAGAAAATATAATAAGAAAATAAAAATAATTTATTCAATACATTTTTGCTCAGTTTCAATATTCTTACCAACATAAATAATAGTGTTATGAAAACCATTCTCTAAACCCAAACCTTTTGTGATGACATTATGTCTCTTTATGAAAATTATAGTGTATTCATTTTCTTAAGACCGTTAGAAGCAAGTTGACAAAAAAGTAAATAAATAATGCATAATGGTTTTTGGTCTTCCCTATAGTCAAATCCTGACTCTCAACAGTGTAAGTGATAAGCTGTTGCTGAACTCTCATTAATTGAGCAAAATTGTGGGCTCAAATGCATTATAAATAAAATATTTACTGAGATATTATCCATAAGTTTGTGTCATAAGTTAATGTTGTCTGCACATTATGAATAGAGTTGATAACTTTGTTTAGTGTGTACATTTCCATTACATATTTTTCTGATACCTCTGTGTCTTCTCCAAAGCATGCCACGTATTGGCTTTGCCACTGTAACTCACTGGCTGATTGAGTCAATTCTGTTTTGTTCACATCCATAAACTGCAAAGGAATGCTTATTAGGTACATAGAGTTTTGGTTTTTATGAAAAGTCATTGCTGCCACTTATTTTTATTACTGGATCTACTTCTACAAACTTGAGCTACAAGAGCACTGATGCTTTATCCTCTGCAAGTCCCGAATTATTTTCAAAGAGTTTTGTTCATCATCATATTCAGAAAATCTACTCATTGAGAGTCACTTTGCAACGCAATGAGGATTCAACTTCACTTCAGTACTTTTATTATTATGTCCACCTACTTGCTACTATCTCCAAGAAGTCTTCTCCGGGACCTCAGACTAAGTCAACGCTTCCTGTTACATGTGTATAGGCCCTGCATGTCCCTGGTGCAGCACAGTGCAATTAATTATTATTTTAATCATTTCCTTGACATCTGCCTTGCCCAGCGAAGTATAACCTTTGAGGCAAGGACCTGGTCTTGAACATATTTGTATTGGCATCATCCAGCACGGTGCCTGACCCATAGCCATTGCTCAGTGTAGGTTTCTGGAAGGAACATACAAGTTATAAAGAATTATTTCAAAAAAAGAAACAAAAAGCATTTTTACTTAAGAACTGTAGAGATCAATAGGAGACTCAGTGCTGAGAATCTCTTCAGCACACACACACAAAAATATTCTTTAGTATGACTTTTAAGCCTCTTTAATAATGAGGCTTCATAAGTGGTCTAGTTGAAAGAACGCATAAATTCAAATCACCACACTTATTAAATTATGCCTGTGATTCTTTGGAATACAGTATTTCAATAAATATTTTCTCCTGCCACAGCTTCTTACCAGCCTAAAGGGCAGAGCTGAGGTGTCAGAAACTAATCGTGCTCACGGGGTATTATTAGATAGAAAAAAAGGCCTCCTGTCTCTTGGGTTAATATTATTTTAGAAATACTTAATCCCCAGACTGCTAAGCTAATTGTGGGGGAAAGGCTTATCATTAGTGCAGAGAACGAAACATATGTTCCATGACTAGAAGAGATGATAGGCTATATAGGTCATGGATTCTATTTGACTAAATTACCGCTGAACCATATCGCGGATGAGAGGCCGGGGCCAGTGTGGAAGCCAGCATGCTATCTTTCTTTTCCATCTGTACAGCGATTGTGCATATCCTGGCTGTTTGAAACCTCAAGCTCCCATATGAAGAGGCATTGTTAGATAGTATTACCTTAGGCATCTTTGCTTTTATGATATATTTAGTATTTTAGCCTATGCTCCCAAGTGGAATGATTTATGCATAGAAAGCCAAAGCAATTTATTTTAAATCTGAAAGCTCATCATCAGGAACAACATTTCCAAAGACTTCTTTCTGCAGGGCGGCGAGAAGCATCATGCTAGCCGGCCACCATGGTCCCCAACAAAAGCTCTGTGCCGCCAGTGGTGGTGGAGGGAGGCTGGACTAAGCAGACTCAAGAGGAAATTAAACTCATGGAACTTATAAGACATACAAAGGTATGTTCTTTAAGACTCAAGACATTAAAGATTTTGCCTCTATTATAAGCTTTCAACAGTACAGTATTGGGTTTTAAAATTATGCTATTAATAATATGTTCTCAGCATCTGGTCAGTTATGACCACATAGGCATATGCCAAGCCTTGAGTTGGCATTTGGAGAGTAGCTATCTAAAAGACATCCAGCTCAAATGGAAATCTGTTTTGTTTGAATGGAGACCAGAAATTATGACCTTAGCCAAGAAGAATAAAAGGCCCAGTGGATATGTACAAAGGTGATTATAATGAGTATAGTCAAGTTGAGCCTTATGGCTTCATTGCTCATCACTCCTAAGGGTATGCCTCAATATGTAAAAAGAGCAAGGAGCAAAATACTAATTGCAATGGAGACATTCAGAAATGAGGGATTCAAAAAGCTGTTTCAATCCAATTGCTTAATCAGTCAGGATGGCCGGACATAAAAAAGGCGAGAAGAGAAAGGTCAGCTGTTGGGCGAGGACTGGCGAGAGAGACTTGGGGAAACTTTTTTGCTTTGTGACGTTTTCATTAAAATGGTATGTTCTCATTGAACGGGATTTTTTAGATCGTGAAATGTGTTCAATCTAAACCTTAGGTGTGTCCCCAAGTCAAGGTTACTGAAAAAAGAAATTGACATTGCTAGAAATATGAGTTCTTGTCAAGTTAAGAAAGATAAATCACTGAGCAGGGAATGAAGGCAAAGCATTGAACTAGGACATGCTTGAAGTAGGAGAAACGCTGCCTGGCAGGGACCTGGCTAAGTACATGGATGGGGCTGCTGTGTTTTTAAAGGCAGAGTAGGTACTTAACCGACAGTCCTGCACATGCCCTGAAAGGTTGCTTGGTTAAAGGAAATGAGATTGTAATTCTAATAAAAAAGTCATTGGTTAGATGCAGAGAAATTTCTCGGTAGAAGAAATACCAGACATAAGTCCAAAAATACGTCTCTATTCATTCCTTCAAATTATTGACAGAAGTTAAGTACTTCGCCAAAAGAAGTGCCTTATTGTCACTGCAATGATTATTACTATTGCCTTCTGTGACTCAATGAAGCAAGGGAAATTTACAGAGGAGGAGCCAGTGACAGGAGAGGGTGATGCACTTCCTAACATATTTTAAAAATGTAATTTATAATTATAAGATTTCTGTCTTTCATCACATTCTTCACACACACTAAACAGACCGTTCTCTACACACGACATTCTCTGGGCTTTTCTCAACAGGCACCCTTTCCGAAATCCAAGAACAGCAACCCGAGAAACTCCCTAGCTGTGACTAAACATTCAGCCCTCAAGCAGAGCAGCCTGTTTCAGCAACCCAGTGCAAAACGAGTCTGGGTCTATCTAAATGGATGCAGACCTGAGGACAGCACTTATGCCTGGGGCAAAACTATTTCAGAGATAAACGTGGTGTGGAAGGAGAGGGTATCACAGGCCTGGGTTCAAATCCCTGTTCTGACATTTTTACATTATTAGGTCAAATTACTTTACTTCCATAAACCTCTTTTTCTCAACAGTAGAGTGAGAATAATACTTTATCCACATGATTGATATGATGATTAAATGAGGTTAGATGAGTGAAAATGTAGAGTCCAATGCTGTCTGACATATGTGTGAATCAGAATATGACACTTGGCCAACAGAGGCAATAACAATTAAACCCACTGCAGCCAGAGTAAAACCTAAGGTTGGGAATAATTTAAAATAGTTTTCCTGTTTTGTTCCAAATCCAGTTCACAAAAGAATAAGTTTCTTCCCCCTGGCAGGTATTATTCATTAGATGTGTTCTCTGAGGGACAACAATGATATTCATTAGAGAAATCCTATCATAGTCTTACTACCCAGAGTCCTGGAACGGTAGAACACCTTTCACTTACCACAGTTAAAATCTTCACTAAGGCCCTGGCCGGTTGACTCAGCGGTGGAGCATCAGCCTGGTGTGCAGGAGTCCCAGGTTCAATTCTCTGCCAGGGCACACAGGAGAAGTGCCCATCTGCTTCTCCAGCCCTACCCCTCTCCTTCCTCTCTGTCTCTCTCTTCCTTTCCTGCAGCCAAGGCTCCACTGGAGCAAAGTTGGCTCGGGCACTGAGGATGGCTCCATGGCCTCAGGTGCTGGAATGGCTCCAATTGCAGTGGAGTGATGCCCCAGATGGGCTGAGCATCGCCCCCTGGTGGGCGTGCCGGGTGGATCCCGATGGGGCACATGCGGGAGTCTGTCTGACTGCCTCCCATTTCTAGCTTTGGAAAAATACAAAAAATAAAAAATCTCCACTAAGATGAGTAGCAGTTTATTTATTGTTTGCAAATCAAGGATATAGTTCTAAAGATTTACATTTTGTTTTAATCTTTAAAAGACTAGTAAGCAAATTTTGGTAGACTTTTAGGAAGTCTTCCTTATTTCAGTGATATCTTAAAGAGTTGTCTGGATTATTTTATGCTGTGAAATGTTTTTATAAATCATGGGGTACAAGAGGAAGTCACATTAGATGAGCTGTTGATGGGGGATGGAGGGAAAACAAGATGGTGCAGTGGACTGGCCTGGAGGAGTTCCTGCAGGTTGATGAGGGCAGTAGAGGAGTTCTGCCCCTGTGATTGGTCCAGTTTCAGAGTGTGACAGAGGCTACTCCTCTTTGATGGGGACTTTGAATGAGAGCTGTGACAGCAGTCAATCTCAGAAGTTGACAACCAATTTGCTCTACTTAAGAAAGGAGATAAAAAGATAGAAAATGCACTCAAAACATAATAGTTTCCAGGTCTATCCATCTTGCTGCAAAAGGTAAGATTTCCTTCTTCCTCATAGCCCCATAGTATTCCATTGTATATACATACCACAGCTTTTTAATCCACTCGTCCACTGACAGACACTTGGGCTGTTTCCAGTTCTTCACTATTGTGAACAAAGTCAAGCAGAGAAAGAAAAATATCATATAACTTCACTCACTTGAGGAATCCAAGGAAAAATGTGAGCTGAGGAATGGAATTAAACCTGAAGGGAAGGGAGGAGGGAGCTGTTGGGATGGCGTAGGGGAGATGTTGGGGGGAATACTGGGGAGGGGGGATGCTTTTGGGGAGACACTAAAAATCTATGTAAACACAATAAATACATTAATAAATAAATTTAAAAAAGAAAATGCACTCAAAACTAGGAATACAAGTAAAGACACTTTGTATACATAGAAAATAAAAAGAAAATGGGGTACAAGAGGAAGAGAGTTAAGCTTTCCTCAGGAGAGAATGCTCTAAAATAGATTCTAAACAAAGTTGAAATGTTTCTTATTGGTTTTGTTAAAAATTTCAGTTTGTGTTGTAGATGCTATGTCTTAAAATGCACATATCCATTGCAACTGGAACTGATACATTACTGAGGGAATATGAAGTAATTAATAAATAGGTAAAAGGCAGAACAGGGAATATAAGATTAAACATGCCTATCAGACTCAGGATAGCAAAAACTTTTTTGCAAAAGTTATATATATATATGATGTTGGAATGACTTGACTTTTGTGACTCTTATGTAACATATAAAAGTCACTTCATAAATTTTAGTCTATGGTTATGCAACTTTTAAAAGACTTTATTTATTGAATTTTTTATTGAAAGGGCAGGGAGAAAGAGAAAAACGGGGAGGGGGAAGCATAATTTGTAGTAGTTGCTTCTTGTTTGTGTCTTGACCAGGCAAACCCAGGGTTTCGAACTGGTGACCTCAGCATTCCAGGTCAACATTTTATCCACTGTGCCACCTCCGCTTAGGCATATGATCATGCAATTTTTTTTCTTTTTTTTTTTTTTTTTGTTTTCTTGAAGCTGGAAACGGGGAGAGACAGACAGACTCCCGCATGCGCCTGACCGGGATCCACCCGGCACGCCCACCAGGGGCAACGCTCTGCCCACCAGGGGGCGATGCTATGCCCCTCCGGGGCATCGCTCTGCCGCGACCAGAGCCACTCTAGTGCCTGGGACAGAGGCCAAGGAGCCATCCCCAGTGCCCGGGCCATCTTTGCTCCAATGGAGCCTTGGCTGCGGGAGGGGAAGAGAGAGACAGAGAGGAAGGAGCGGGGGGGGGGGGGGTGGAGAAGCAAATGGGCGCTTCTCCTATGTGCCCTGGCCGGGAATCGAACCCAGGTTCCCCGCACGCCAGGCCGACGCTCTACCGCTGAGCCAACCAGTCAGGGCAATCATGCAATTTTTTATAAACTGTACATGGAGGGCACTGTGCTAGATGCTGTAAGGTATTTCTGTAATTTATGTATGTGAAAAGATTTTGAAAACTTTATAATGCAGTATAATTGACAGGTCAATATCAATAATAGTGGTAGTAGTAAGAGGAATAAAATAACACATGGTCTCTGCTCTCATGAAATTAATATTTCAAATTGGCAGAGCACTGAAAACGTGCCCAGGTTTACCTGGGTGTGTAGGGAAAGAGGCCCTCTCAGGCTGATGCAAGCACAGCTTTATGGAGAACAATGTGGCTATTCATATTATAAGAAAATGCACTTCTGAACTTTATCCCAAGGATATTTTCTCAAATTTATACAAGGATCATTAAGTAAGAATATTTATCACAGAATTATTTGTAATACAGATAGATGAAAAATAATTTGAACACTCATAAATAGGGAGCTGGTTGAATGAATATGGTACATAGGATGAAATATTATACCTTCAAATCAACTTGAGAAAGAATAATGACGATAAAAATGTTTAAGATATAATATGTGAAAGAAGCAAAAAAAACCCCAAAAAAACACGTGGCGTTGATGCCTATATACATCCATGTACATCTAAGAGCAAAGAGACTGGAGGATTTAATCTTTGGAAACATTTCCTGAATGGTCTTATCATTGGTGACCTAATAAAGGCAGTGTTTCTTCCTTGTGTGTTTTTCTGTGTGTTCCATAATTTTGTTCTGATGAACACAGATTGCCTTTGTAAGAAAAAATATATTTGCTGAGGGAGCTAACATTCTTCTTGGAGAAATACTAACAGCATGTGACATGGTCAAATTCATAGTGCAGGCAGAAGTTCTTTCATTCAGAGAAGGGGAACACACCCACCCGGGGTGAAAGAGAAAGGCTCCACAGAGGAATCCATCAGGACTGCTGATGGAACTTGAGAAACTGGTCAGATTCACTATCTCAGGCCGAAAGACATTATTAACAAGGATGAGGGGTACCACACACAAAGATATGGGTGTTTGAATTCATAAATCATATGGGGTGGATGATCCTTGAACTGACAAGTAGGGACAGATACATACAACTGTTTGGATTGTTTAAAAGCCTACAGCGATCCCACATACTATCTGTTTTAGTCTGTGTTAGTCTACTTGGCCTGCCACAACAAAATACCACCGACGGAGTGGCATAAACAGAGAATTATTTCTCATGGTGCTGGAGGCTGAGAAGTCTAAGACCAAGGTGCCAGCAGGGTTGAATTCTGATAAGACCTCTCTTTCTGGTTATCAGACAGCTTCCCTCTCCCTTCTGAGTGTCTTCCCTTAGCCCTTCCTCTGTGCATGCGTGGAGAAGGAGAGAGAAGAGGCTCCAGCATCTCTTCCTCCTCTTATGAGACCACAGTCCTATCAGATTGGCGCCCCATTCTTATGCTTCATTTAACCATAATTACCTCCATAAATGTCCTTTCTTCGAATAAAGTCACACCGAGTGTGAGGGCTTCAACCTATGAGTTCAAGGGAGGAAACAATTCAATCCATAACACTATCCCAGACACTAGCTGTCTCTAAATAAGGTGATGGCGTGGCAACAGCAATGTTTTGGGGAGAGTAAGGTGACCTCAGTGTGTGTGGAAAGGTATTTAGGAAATGCCAAGAAAATGTTCTGCATGTTATTTCTTCCTTTGCTTTATTTTATTTTTATTTGTTTGTTTGTTTGTTTATTTATGACAGAGACAGAGAGGGACAGACAGACAGGAAGGGAGAGAGATGAGAAGCAAAATTCTTCATTGTGGTACCTTAGTTGTTCATTGATTGCTTTCTCATATGTGCCTTGACCACAGACCTTCAGCAGACCGAGTAACCCCTTGCTCGAGCCAGCGACCTTGGGCTCAAACTGGTGAGCCTTGCTCAAGCCAGATGAGCCCGCGCTCAAGCTGGCGACTATGGGGTCTCGAACCTGGGTCCTCTGCATCCCAGTCCGATACTTTATCCACTGTGCCACTGCCTGGTCAGGCCTTTGCTTAATTTTTTTAAAAAGTTCTTTCTTATCTCTTTTCTTTTCATGCCTTTTATTTTTGTTTTTAATGACTTGCCTAAGGGTTCTTTGCGATCAGTTAGGAATATATTATTTCAGGGTGTCGGGCTGTGAAGAGTTCTTCTGGAGAATAAACTTATATGTGACACAAATAGACAACAGGAAGAGTAGGGCTCAGATGTCACTGGGGGAGTCTGACTAATGTCATCAATTCCAGAGAAGCTAAAAGTTTCCGTGGATGATACTTTACTCAGAAGAATGAGGAACAGAACACATTTTAAAGCACCTCGCTCTACTTTCTGTAATGAAACCCCCAGACAGTATTTGAATCCCATCGAAGGTAGACTTTCCCTCCACTTCTTTCACTGCTGTGGTCATTCTGGATGATTTAACCACATCCTCCTACCCACCCTTTGAACATTACTAGGGCAACTCTCATCTCCAACTGCTGGAGGCTCATCTGTCATCAGTATACCAACATGGCTTCCTCACCAGATTAGTGGCTCCTTCTTCAGGGCCGACATCTTTCTCTGATTTATGGTGGCCCAGGCCCCTCCTTCTATCGACCGGAAGCATTTGTCTTCTCCCATTCCTGCCACATCTCTCCTGTTCCACAGTCTCACACTCAGTATGTTCTCTCCCAGCGCGGACCAGTGCTGAATGTCGGAGCGGAAGCTGAAAAATGGGAAACAGGCCCCTTGGATTTGAAGAGGCCAGTACCTGAGGCCCACAGGGGTAGTCAATAATTACATATTTCCCATGTGACCCATCCTGAGAAGACCTGGTCTGGCAAAATTAAACCCACAAAATAGATTGTGAAAGAGAAATGATGCAAATAACATTTTTTTTTATTATGAGCTTCTGTTATTACAAAAATTGCCAACATTGAATTTATATTATCTACTTGAAGGAAGGTTCTTGAGTACATTTAGATTCATTTGAAACACTGAGAATTAAGAATGTCATTAGGGGTCATAAGCAGACTAGATATTTTAGAATCTGATTGTACTGAGAATGCCTTAGTTTCCAATATATATATATATATATATATATATATATATATATTTATTTATTTATTTATATTTTATTTTATTTATTCATTTTTAGAAAGGAGAGAGGGAGAGAGGGAGACAGAGAGAGAGAAGGGGGGAGGAGCTGGAAGCATCAACTCCCATATGTGCCTTGACCAGGCAAGCCCAGGGTTTCGAACCGGTGACCTCAGCATTTCCAGGTCGACGCTTTATCCACTGCGCCACCACAGGTCAGGCTCCAATATATTTTTAAGAGTTCTGTAAACTCACTGAGTTTGTCTCGTGTAAATAGATCTTTGTGAAAACCAAGTGAAATAGTAATATATTTAATTCATATTTTTCATTTAGTATGTTTTTATTAAGTAATGTTCATTTTCATGATTATAAATGGGAAACATAATCTCTATAGAATAGTGACATTTTAGTGGTAAAATAGGAAAAAAAATATAAGAATTATCTTTATTTGGGATCTTTTCAAACTACACAAGTTTCTTCCAGAGACCTATCTATATATATTTCTAGCGCCACTCCCAGCCCACATAGAAACTCAGATAGCATAGACTTTGGCTGTTTTAGAGCAGAAAAAAAATAACTTCTACATATCTAACTGTGTCCCCTCATTTTTTATCTTGAAGCCCTAACCCCCAGTGTGGCTAATAGCAGGCTTTTAGGAAGCAATTACGGTTAAATAATGTCTTGATGGTGGGGCCCTAATCAGATAGAATTTGTGTCCTTATCAAAAGAGGAAAAGAGAGATTTCTCTCTTCTCCCACCATGTGAGGACACAAGAAAGCAGCTGTCTGCAAGTCAGGAAGAAGCTATCACTGGAAACTGTATCGGCCAGCCAGCATCTTGATCTTGGACTTCTCTGCCTCCAGATCTGTGAAAAGTTAATTTCTGCTGTCTAAGACACACTCAGTATATGGCATTTGGTTTGGGATCCCAAGCCATCTAAGACAGTGACTACTATTATGAAAAATTGAGAAAAATTACAAAAGGAAACCATATGAATCTATTGTCACTGAAGTTTTTGATTCTTTGAATAACATTGTTTTCTAATTATAACAGTATCTAGTCATTGTATTAAAGTTAAAAAAGAAAAAACACCAAGAAGGAAATAAAACTTCTATTACCTACAAATAATCATTGTTATGATAATTTTAATAGATACATTTTTATGGTTTCTATACAGTTATAATTGTCGTTGTGATCATAATAGATCACAGGGTATATATAATTTTGCAATCAGCATCATTCACCTAAAAAGCCATTGTAACTTTTCATCCATATGACTTAACATTATTTTCAATGGCATCATCTTCTGTCAAATAGGTTGGTTGTTATTTATTCATCCTATTTTCTGTTGTTTGCCATTTAAGTTGTTTTTAAATTTTTCTAAAGCATGTTCCAATGAACACATTTACATGTAAATCTTTATGCACATTTCTGATTATTTCTCCTAAATGAATTCTTAGAATAATTAACTAAGTGAAATTATATAAATATGCTTGAGAATTTTGATAGCTAACACCACATTGTTTTCCAGGTATTGACAATGCTAAGCACAGTTATTGAGAAACATCAATTTTCAGACTTGACAAGAGAAAATGTTAGATCCATGATTTAATTTATGTGACTTTATTAATTTGTGCCTGACCAGGCGGTGGCACAGTGGATAGAGTGTTGGACTGGGATGCAGAGGACCCAGGTTCGAAATCCCAAAGTCACTGGCTTGAGTGTGGGCTCACCAGCTTGAGTGAGGGGTTGCTGGCTTGAGTGTGGGACCATAGACATGACCCTATGGTAGCTGGCTTAAGCAAGGGGTCACTCTCTCTGCTGGAGTCCCTCCCCTCCCCCTGTCAAGGCACATATGAGAAAGCAATCAATGAATAACTAAGGTGCTGCAGTGAAGACTTGATACTTTTCATCTCTCTCTCTTCCTGTCTGTCCCTATGTGTCCTTCTCTCTGTCTCTGTCTCTGTTAAAATAATAATAATAATAATAATAATAATAATTTGTAAGGTAATTTTATTTTGCTTTGTGCTGTTGTTTTACTATTCATTAGTCATCTGTGATTCCCATTTAAATCCTTTGCTGTTTTTCTATTAGAAATGTTTCTCACACTGATAAAAGTTTATTTTTACTTTTAATCAGGTAAATCTATTATAGGCAACTTTATCAGGTTTATTGTAACAAATTTGTAATTTTATATTATGTTTATGGGGATTTTTTTATTATTATTATTATTATTATTTTTGTATTTTTCTGAAGCTGGAAACGGGGAGGCAGTCAGACAGACTCCCGCATGTGCCCTACCGGGATCCACCCGGCCCGCTGACCAGGGGGCGATGCTCCACCCACCCGGGGCGTTGCTCTGTCGCGACCAGAGCCACTCCAGCGCCTGGGGCAGAGAACAAGGAGCCATCCCCAGAGCCCAGGCCATTTTTCCAATGGAGCCTCGGCTGCAGGAGGGGAAGAGAGAGACAGAGAGGAAGGAGAGGGGGAGGGGTGGAGAAGCAGATGGGTGCTTCTCCTATGTGCCCTGGCCGGGAATCGAACCCGGACTCCTGCACGCCAGGCCGACGCTCTACCCCTGAGCCAACCGGCCAGGGCCTATGGGGATTTTTAATGGACAGAAATTAATACATTTTATGTTTGTTCATTGCTTTTAATGTTCAAATTCTGAAGTCATGTAAAAATTCATCTGATTTTTCTTAAAATTTTTTATACCTGAGTTTTCAAGTGTAAAATTTGAGTGAAGCTGTTTTTTTCTGTTTTACATAGTTGACTTAAAATTATTATTTAAGTCGTATTTATTGACTAATCCTTTTTCTTTCTTCTCACTGAGTTTGAGTATAAACTGTAATATACTAAATTTGTATCTATACCAACTTCTGTTTCTAAGCTAGTTAATGTACCTAATGCCTTTAGAATTATTATAACTTTATATTTTAATGTCTGATAGAAGTTTCCAGTTGTTGCACTATGTTTTCAAATTTTATGTGAATACTTCTGACTGTTCATTGTTATGGGTGAATTTGAGAATTGTATTTCATCACCCTAAAATCATCCTACAGGGGTTTTACTTTATTAGACTATTAATTTCATAAGAATTGACAACTTTTATAATATTCGGTCCTTGCAGAAGATTGGATTGTCATTCTTTTATATACATGCTGTTTTTTTTTCTCCCTCAGTAAGATTTTAATTTTTTTTTTATACGGGTCTCATATTTAAAAATAGTTGTTGTTTTTAAATTTCGGTTTTGCTGTTGGGATGGGTTTCTTCTAGCTATATTCCTAAATGTCTATATTTGATGAGCAAAAGCACTGTTGGTGCTCTATAATTTATTTTATACTTGATCACTTTATTAAGCTCTCTTCCTTCTCCTACCAGCTTGTTTTTGTTATTACTTTCTCAATTGACTTACAAAAGTTGTCTAAGAATGAAATCATATTAAATTAATTAATCATGATGATAATTTGCCTATTCTTTAGTGAAACTATTTCTCTTTCTCTGATTTTATGTTTTAATCATAAAAATAAATATTTTTAACAAAGGAAAAAAAGAAGAAACATCTTTTGTCCTCATGAATACCTGGAAAGTTAGAATTATTTGCCCCTTTTTTTTCCTTGCCCTGTTCCTTTTTGGTGATGTTTTACATTTTTACTTTATTATTTTCTCTAAAAAGACTTATTTTAAAAATTTTAATTTGTTTATTTTTCTGACCATTTTTGTAGCAGTTGGGTTGTATTCTAGAAGTCTTACTGCTTAATATTAGTCATGTCATAGTATGGCTTTCTCATAGTAAGGAGTTTCATTCAATCCTTAATAATCTGAAATGTATATAAGTAATATGTTCTTGATTTATATACATGAGGGTATCTTTGTTCCCTATAACCAAAAGTAATAATATGCTAGATGCAAAATTCTTACATTAAAAAAAATTTCCCTTGAAAAATGTCATAGATTATGTTTCCTTTTCTTAGGTATTCATTGTTACAGAAAACAGTTCTAAACATCCCTGAATTTTCCCCCATGTCTGAAATTCACACTTTTCATCCAGTTATATGTAAATGGTAGTCATTTTTTTCATTAACTTTGACTTCTCCTGGATTAACCTATTTTATCTGAAGACATAGGCATGTTTGGGACATGAAAGTTTTCTCCTATTTTTTTTATCATTGTTTAAGTTTAATTTATTCTGGATCCTTCTCCAGGATAAATTCAATCTGATGTCTTGACATTCCAGACGTTTAACTTTCTCTTGTAAATTTTATGTTATCTTTTCTCCATATCCTATGAGATTTTCTCAGCTTAGTTACCTAGTCCTCTCTAATACTGATTTGATTTTCTACAATTTTGAGTCTGCTTTTTCCTGCTTCTAAGATAGATTTTAATTCTACTATTGAGTTTTTTTCTTTCCTTCCTTTATCTTATCCCAATATGAAACTCTCTTCCTTCTCCTACCAGCTGTGTGACCTTGGTTTTGATACTTAACCTCTCTGTTCTCCTTTTCTTTTCATCAACAAAAAGAGGAAATGATTATTTCCAAAAAATAAAATTAACTTGTCCTTGAAAACTTCTAGCTCAGAGAAGTGTGCCAATAAATTTTAGCTCCTGTACGTTACTGTCATGTCATCATTGTGGTCATCATCACCATCATCATCATCATCTCTGCCTACACCTCAGCAATGCTCCTTGTCTTTAAGCTGTTGTCACTCAGTATCTGTGTGTGTGTGTTTATGAAAGTTGTATTTTATTGAATTTGGGGTGAACAAAACACAGATATCTCTAAAATGTACTCCTACTTTAAATCTTCCTCCAAATTTTTACCTTGAGTATAATTCTACCCCTTTTTATGTTGTAGAATATTTTCACATTGTTGCTGTTGCTTATTTTTCTATTTACACCTCTTTGTTCAGGGTGAAATCTCTTGATAGTAGACGGGATAGATTAGTTCTCTTTAGCTCCCCGAAACTTTACCTCGGGATTCTCCACTCAGTCTTAAGTGGGAGGGCTGGTTCATATGCTCAGTATTGAGTCGACTTGCTGCTGAGTGTCCGGCCATTAGTTAGCAGGACGGGTGAGGCTGCATTTAACACTGTGCTCCCGCTGCTCTTCCCTGACTCTCCCCCTCTCTGCAAGGCAATGTGGTCTTGGATAATTTCAGTTACTATTATACAATTCAGTCTGTTCCTTCCTTGCTCAAAAGAGCAGGTGAAAACCACACTCTGTGAATCGCATGGTCTCATCACTCTCTTGTCTTGCTTCATACTACTGATTCATTTTCCGGACGGGAGATGTCAGAGGTGCCCGATCCAGCCCCCTGCCAGACTGCTTTGTGGATTGTGGCCGGTAAAGAGATCTAAGAAAGACTGATGCTGCTTTGGGGCTGAGGTGGACCTGGATCCTGCCTTTTAGGGTAGCAGGTGCTTGGTCTGTGTGATAGGTGACAGCCATAGAGCAGGTGTGTAAATCCTCTTACTTTATTGCTGCTTGCTTTCATTTTTTGTCTTAAAATCATTCATATTTTTAAATTTTTTTAATGTTTATTTTATTGATTTTAGAGAGAAAGGAAGGGAAAGAGAGAAAGAGAAGAGAACACTGATCTATTCTTGTATGTGCCCTGACCTGGATTCAAACCATCAACCTCTGTACTTCGGGTTGATGCTCTAACCAGCTGAGCTATCCAGCCAGGGTGTCATTCATGTTTTAATGGAACTTTCTTTAGGGGTCTGGCAGCATGTTGACTAATCATTCTAGTGCCATTGACATTTTGTATTTGTACATGTGCTTTTATGAATATTTTGGGAAAACGAGAGAAATTAAATCCCCTCCAGATAGTATTTTAAATTTACCAAGTTTTTTTTTTTAAAGACTTTCTAATCATAGAAATACAGAGTCAGGGAAGTCTTAGACCAGGGGTCCCCAAACTTTTTACACAGGGGGCCAGTTCACTGTCCCTCAGACCATTGGAGGGCCGGACTATAAAAAAACTATGAACAAATCCCTATGCACACTGCACATATCTTATTTTAAAGTAAAAAGACAAAACGAGAACAAATATAACATTTAAAATAAAGAACTAGTAAATTTAAAGCAACAAACTGACCAGTATTTCAATGGGAACTATGCTCCTCTCACTGACCACCAATGAAAGAGGTGCCCCTTCCGGAAGTGCAGTGGGCGCCGGATAAATGGCTTCAGGGGGCCGCATGTGGCCCACGGGCCATAGTTTGGGGACCCCTGTCTTAGACCAAAACTTTGACATTAGAGTTGTAGAGACTCTTTCAGAGGGAAGTTGCTCGACTTCTCTGAGGTCAGAGGCCAGAGACCAGGGCAGTATTTTGTCCTCTCATTTTTTGCTCATTGGGAATAAAAAAATAAAGCTATATTGTCAAGTCTAGATTTTCAAACCTGAGTTTTTCATATTTATGAATTTCTTTTTCTTTTTTCTTAAGTGTGAAGTGAGGAGGCAGAGAGACAGACTTCTGCATATGCCCCAACCAGGATCCACAAGCAAGCCCCCAATGGGACGATGCTCTGACCATCTGGGATCATTGCTCCATTGCTCAGCAACTGAGCTACTTTAACGCCTGAGGCGAGGCCATGGAGCCATCCTCAGTGCCTGGGGCCAACTTATTCCAACAGAGCTATGGCTGCAGGAGGGGAAGAGAGAGATAAAAGGAAAGAAGGGGAAGTGGGAGGGGTGGAGAAGCAGATGGCTGCTTCTCCTGTGTGCCCTGACCAAGAATTGAACCTGGGACATCTACACATTGGCTGACACTCTAAAGCTGAGCCAGTTGGCGAGGGCCATGAATTTCTTAAACAGCAAGAAATCTTTTTCTGCATGGAAACGTAGAGAACTAAAATGAAAGATATACTGACCAGTGCTGGTGTTCCTCATGGCTCAAGCACTTGAGAATTTTTTATGTCTTTCTTACAAATGTTCAAATCAGCATACCAATTCCCTTAAAAGAGTCAGTTCATTAATATTTAAATATGTTGTGACAGTCCACCTTCCAATGAGTGTGTCCCCTGTATCCCAGCTGCTGGATCACTGCTCGTCTCGTCTGAAGACAGCCCGCCCAGCCAGAACACTGTACACCCTGGTTGGAGAGCCCATTCAGTCGTGGGATGACCTAGAGCGAGACATGGTCCTCTGTGTGTCCATGGGAGAGGGCTTTATAACCTAACAAGGTATGGTGACAGTTTCCTTTCCATCAAGTTTCTGAAGAACTAAAGCATTCAATCTTTTCTTCAAAGAACTCCTTCTCCTCTACACTGTTCTAGTTCATGTCGTGGGAGTTACCTTTATATAGTTATGTGCTGGAACCTCGTTGCTGATGCTGTTTGCTCTAAAGAACTCAAAGTTCAAAGAAAAAAAGAAAAAAAAAAAGAAATCAAGGTTCTATTAGTCTTGCACCTTATCCAAGGGGCTTATTTGTAGAAATCCTAAAGGGCCTAATTTGAAGTAGTTTCCTTAGCATGAACCCTGAGGAAAGTGGGGGGGGGGTGTCGTCCACTGGTTTCCTACTTTTCAAGTTATTTAAAACTTAACATTTTATTTACTATTCAGTTTGCAGATTTCCTTTTTTTAGTAATAAGTAAATATGTACTTGTTCTATCAACTTGTTGTTCTTTGGTCATTTTCTTTGATAAACAATAGCAGTGGAAAATAACATGTATTTTGTTTTTAAACCAACTGCTGTCCTTTATCCTACTTATCTGGAGGAGTCTAAAGTCCTTTAGATAGGTTGGCATATATCAACAAAGACACAGTTTTCAGGAAATTCTGAAGAACATTGGTATCACTATAAAAGCAATTTAAAAATTAGAAAGTAATTACCTAGGATTCCTAATATAATAAAGCTAGATTATTTCTTTTAAAAAGTCATCACACTATGTTATATATAACTTACGTAAATCAAAAACTTTTTAAACTGTTGCGATCATATCTTTACATCTAGTCCAGAAGGGACAAAAGCGTAGTAATAACAACTAAAAAGTAGGAAAACAAGAATTTCTTGGGATGCGCAGCACTGTGTTGAGGAATACTACAACCATTCCTCTAGCACTTTCCTATATTAAGGAAGAGGCTCCAATCTTGTCTTTTTTGTATTGTATTGTTCCTATCACTCACCATCACCCAGGACCCCAGCTCCTGGTGACTCTCACTGTGTAGTTTCTTAGAAACACACACCAGTGATGGGTTCTTATCATCAATGATATATTAGTTGACAGTGTTCCCAAAGCCGACAAAAGGTATCTTTCAGGGTTCCTTCCCTGAAAATGTTCAATCTATTCAAATGTACGAACACACTTGAAATATTATGACATAATTGAACAGTAGGAGGTACTTCCCGGATCTCTTCATCACTGATGCTTAATCTCTTGTACTCTTGGGATGACTTTCTGTTGTCTGGACTCCACCCTTCTGGCCTCACTGTTCACTGGGCCTTTCTGATAAACAAAGCTAAGTATGCTCCAGTCCACAGAGCCAGAAGTGTATCCAGAGCACGATGAGAAACGTAGGTTGCTTTCCCAGAGAGGGGCTCATTACTAATACAGACTGAAGGGAAGAGAGGAAATTGGAAATGCAAAGATCACTCCCATTTTCTTCTCCGTTAGCTCTGTGAACCTGTGAGAAAGCTGTGTGGACAAATACTCATTGTCGCATCTTCAATTCTGTAACCACATGGACTACTACGATGTGACCATTGATTCTTTTCTTATAAAAGTAGGTCCCCATGTTACCTTCCTATGTGGAAAGAGCTATTAGTGGTTTTCTGCAGTTATCTGGATTCTTTCCAATAAGCGATATATGTTCTAAAAATTCTGATTGATAGAGGATTTTTAATTTAGTGGTTCTTTAGAAACTTATTTTACTACATGGGTGTCATCTCATTGAGGCTTTTTCCTGAAATAATTAAGTTGGAAATAATTATTTAGTACCACTCTAAATATTCAGAATATTTACAAGTAAAAAATGCTATTAGCATGTATATACTTATTCAAGGACATTTAATTAATCATTTTACTCATAATTTTTCCATGACTTCAGGGCTTCTATAAATATGTAGTAGAAAAATAAGATAGCCAGGGAGTTTCAAAACTAAATACTTTGTAATAACTTATTTTATGTAACTATGATGTAAAAACATTTAGCATGTGGACAATAGTTATCAAAGAATCACATTGGGTTTTTGAAAAATGAATTTGTTTTGGCAAAACAAATTAGACGCCATTAGAATGGTTCCTTTCACACAAATACTCAAGAAAATTAAAAGTGTGGTTTATGCCATTTGTCATGAGATCTGAACTTTGTTCTCTCTGCTGTATTTACCATCTTTTCAGTGGGTTCAATGTTTAGACCGCTCCTAGCTTAGCTTTTACTTCAGGCTTTCCGAAAAGCCTGGAAGGAAGCCCTCGCTAGCAACTGCCATTCTGTGGAAGCACAAAGAATGTTAACACATAGCTGATGTGATAAGCAAGTCAAGTGTGTAATGAGAGAGTCCAGCGTGGGAGTTGAGGATGTCTGAGGGAACTTCAAGTGTTTCATTATCCTAGACTTTTAATTATTTTCCATTGACTTGTCTCTCAAAATAATTTTTGTTTTAACAGAGTTAAAACAACTGACGGCGATCAGAGCGAATTATGCCAGAATCCGAAGGCAGCGCGGCCCTCGAGCCACAGACATTGTGGTGTCTCCACCCGGGAAGCCGCAGTGGTTGGTCCATCGACGCGATTTCTAGTGGAGCCGTCATTTTCGGAGCTGCACTTTGCTGGTATAGCCTACATGCATGTACACTAATGTACTTGCTGTGATGTGATCGTTACTCATCCTTTTTAATTTTATGCTGTCTCTTTAAAAAGTTATTACCCTTCACAGTCTATGGAGAGCAGCGTTTGATGCCTCAAATCTGTTCTTGGAAAGGCAACACAACTAGACAAAAATAACTATGTTAAGTATATTTTCTTCCAGGAAAAAAAAACTACCAGTTATTATTGAAAAATAGTTTAGGGGTGTCAAATTCTAGATGTGTATATAGTAAAATAATAAAATATACTCTCTGACCACTTATCATTAAATCTGACCCAGACTGACATTTTCCTGGCTCAGGCACCAGATTTTCCAAACATCCATGTTAAAATCTTGCATTTCCTGAATGAAAATAAATGGCTGGTGCCCACCAAACGCCACATGAGGCGGTTTTTCCTCCTCCACTTTCCTCTGGGCTTGGCGTGTGGTAACCGTGTAGGACCGTGTAGGCCACGGCCAGATGGTCCCCAGGGTGAAGCTGGGGGTTCCTGATTAAGCTCAGTAACCAAAAGTCACAGACTGTGTCCTCCATGCAGAAACTCGGGGAGAGACAATATGCACGATTTGAAGAAAAAGTCATGTAATGATTTTTTTCTTTTTCTTTTTCTTTTTTTATAAAGGGATTAAGGGAGATTCTTAGCAATCTTAGACATCAATTTCTTCCTGCATCGAAAAAAGAATCGTTAAAAAAAAATTAGCAGTGACAAATCAGAGGTTGGTTTCTAGTGTTGGTGGAAAATTAGAGAAATGCTCTCTTCCTCTCTTTTCCTCTGAAAGGCGCTGCCAACTCCACCTGAGTCTAAATGGCAGGCTGGCCGGGTGGGTACAGAGGGGCTCAGCGGCCGGCCCCCCAGCCCTGCACTTTCATGAGATGCAGGGAGGAGGCAGATCATGTCTCTGAAGGGGCTCTTGGTCGTCAGTGCACCAGGCCTTGCGTTTACTCCCGGCCCTCAAATCAGTGCGGCTGCCTCCATAGGTCCCTGCCACTCCGCTCTGCTCCCACGTCACTGGAACACGTTGAGGGGAAATTTCCCATGTTACATCCACAGCAATCTGCCCTTCTGCAGACGTTTTCTCTACATACCGTGCAACGTTAGCGATGTGGAGGCTTTCCGTAACAGCTTTGTGATATGTAGGAGAAAACGATTGCGTGTTACTTTTTCTTTTTTCTTTTTTTTCTTTTTTTCTTTTTCTTTTTCTTTTTTAAGAAGAAAGGCCAAACAAGAAAGATTAAGGAACGTGTTGCTGGTTATGAAGTGGGCCAACAGTATTCTTACTTGTTTCTTTTTAATTGAATATTTTCGGTTACAGTTTACATTCAATATCATTTTATATGAGCTTCAGCTCTACAGCACGGGGCTAACAGTATTCTTACCCTGTTGGGACTCTCCTTAGAACGCCTGGGTCACAATCCCCACAGACACAGAGCATTTCATGTTCTCTTCACAATACCTGGAAAGCAAAGGCATTTCTGTAGGTGCCAAAGTATCTATGATTTGCAGCCAAGGATAAGTTGATTTGCTATGAAAATGGCATAATTTCACCCTGGATCAAATGTGCAAATTTCTGCGAAGCCTTCCACTGTTGCACGTGAATCTGCCCGAAGCGAAAATTGGTAATATCACACAATGCTATCTCAAGCACCAGGAGACAGAAGGCAAAACTCTTAACTGAACTTTTCTATTACTAGTAAATGGGATTTTAGATGCAATATAACAGTCATCAACACATCACATTTTACCGGCGAGGCAGTGACACTCACTCTGTTGACGACGGCTTGCCCAGAGTATGCGGGCGGTTCACAGCCACTTGTAAGTTAGACTCAGAACAGCCCCGCTCTTTCCATATTGTTGACCTTCCTCTTTGGTTGGCCAGAAGGTAGACTGGGGAGCAGTTACTCCACCTTCAGCAAGGACTGTAGGATAGGACTATTACAATTCTGTTCAGCCTTCCCAGGTTTTTAATAAACCCAGTCATTTCCTTTGGGGGCATGTTTATCAAATTTGAATCAGCCTCATATGTATAACTCACATTTCAATATTTTTCTATCAACTGGAAACCATTTATTATTAAATACTATAGCAACCATCCTCAAATCCATGACTTTCTCCAGAAATTTATTTCCTGTTGGTCCACAAACACCCTTAAGGTGATCCAGATGTTAATGAACAGCATTATCAGCATTTGTGATTGTCCCCAGGTGAAGGACTTTTCTAGATGTTTCTGCCACACCTCTGGCTTTGATTCCCTGATTAAGTGTCAGAGTGAAGTTGTTTGTTTCTTAGCAAGCTAACTAAAAGCTAATATGCCTGAAAGTTTGATAGACATTTTGAGATTAACTGACAGCACTTATAAATAAGGATCATTTTATCTGGGTGCTTATGTCAGCCTTAGAAAACCAGACATATTAGTAATGGTGCACAATGCAGAGGTCATTTCTTAGAGCAATCACAGAGTTTTCATTTATTTTCCCTTGATCAATTGTTTATAAAAACTAAATATTTTCTGTGGGTTTGAGAACAAAGCAACAAACAAACAAACAACCAAAGGAAAAAATAAATCTGTTCTCGTTTGAAAGAAAATCACTTAGAAACTGGGGCCAAAAGCTGTCACAGCCTTTGTGAACTAACCTTTCATAATAGCCCAGGTATGCTAAGTGTCGTTGAGATTTGTGATTCACTGAGCCAGCAGATTTTTTTCTGGCTCATTTGGAAGAAAGCAATCAAAACCCTCAGGTCTGCATTATTCCAGGATTTTCAACTGGGGTGCCATGGCACACTGGGGTGCCACAAGGATTTTTAAAACATGCCAACCTAACTCTTTAGTCAGGAACGCTGACCTCTTTTTCCTTAGATTGTCAAAATAAAAATAATAAAATGACAACAGCCAACACAACAATAGCTGCTTAGTGTGAATGATCAAAATTATCCCTATTTTTTTTTTTTTTGGCAGATTGGCAAAAAATAGATTCTTTGGTGTGTCGCAGGGTGTTTAGTAATGAGTTTGTGTTCCATGAGATGAAAAAAGGTTGAAATTGGCTGTGCTAGGAGATTACAAAATCAGATGTGATAGTCTTCAGTTAAATGGAATTTGGACCCGGTGGTGCTCCTCAGTGATTTTTATGAGTCCACTGTCGCCTGTGCCCTCCTGCCTCTGAGCACTTAACCCCTCCTAAGGGGAAGGCTAGGTAAGGATAAGGAAAGAGCAGCGGTTTTTCCTCACACAATAAACTAGAATTCAGCATAAGCGGCACAGTTTGGGGCTGCTTGGCCAGAAACAACTGCAAAGCAAGATCAACAAAGACCATCCGGGCAAGCGCTGATGAGAGTAAATGGACCAACTGCAAACAGAGGGTGTTCGGTGGGTGCCTGCTGCCTGCCCAGCATTTTCTCATCCTTCCAGTCTGCAGTATGAAGCTACTCTCAATAGGCTGTCACCCTGCACCACATGTGCAAATAGAAATATATGAGGAGAGAGGACATGCTTATGCCCAAGGTGCAAGTGGGTTGGTGGAGGGAGAAGGAAAGGAGAGAGGAAATTATATTTACACAGCAAGCCAAATGCCGATTCTGCATTGGATGAGCCATAACTCGTTGTCTGCTGTATCTCTGCACTGGTTTATGGGTAGACAGACGTTTCAGTCAACTGCTGGGTCCATTCGGTCCGGGCTTATCAGTCCCTAGGAGTTTCGGACTTAGGAATTCATCCTGGGGTTTTAGCTTGCGTGAGGATGGTCCACAATGTCAGCTCTGTCAGACCAGCTGAGACAGCTGGGCGGTCCATCTCCAGGGGCCACTGCCAGCAGCTGTTTTAGTTCTTTTTTTTCTTTTCCTAATTTATTTATTGATTTTAGAGAGAGAGAGAGAGAGAGAGAGAGAAACATTGATTTGTTGTTCTACTTATCCATGCTCCACTGGTTGATTCGTGTGTGTGCCCTGACATGGGTGATCGAACCTGCAACCTTGGCACATTGGGACTACACTCTGTTAAAACCAACAACTGTTTTAAAGGAAGTGCCTAAAGGCACACCCTCCTTAAATAAGCCTGTAGACCGCGCTGGAGGAGGGAACTCAGAGAAATGCTAGAGTCAGCGCCCCAGCAAGTGCACGATCTGATTATACCACTTTTCAGTTTCCGCCACTCTCTCCTCTCTCTTCCTGTCTTCTTTCTTCTTGCCCTTTCAACGTCTCTCCTCAGCCTTCCTTGCGTTTCTCTTCTAAGGGCCTTTAAACCCCATCTTTTCTCTTAAAAACAGTCCTCCCTGGAGACGTTTGTGGTTCAACAAGGATGCTTCCTTAATTTATTTTATTTTTTTAATTTATTGATTTTAAAGAGAGAACATAGAGAGAGAGGACGGGGAGAAGAGCAGGAAGCGTCAACTCAGAGTAGTTGCTTCTCGTATGCGCCTTGACTGGGCAAGCCCAGGGTTTTGAACCAGTGACCTCAGCTCAACGCTTTATCTACTGCGCCACCACAGTCAGGCCCCTAAGATGCTTCTCAAAGTTTACTGTGTGCAAAGTCCCAAGCTGAGGTAGAACTTCTTATTCTCAGGTGGGGCAGGGAGCCCGCATTCAACAGCCTCTGGAACAGAGAGTAGAGGCCGACCACACTTGAAGAAACTCTCCCGGCAGTTTTGAGCCGGGGAGCTGGGCATGGCCCAAGACTAAGTTCAGTTCCAAGAGCACTGAGGATGCTTTTATTCTTGTGTTTGGGGGTTCTGAAGGCAAAGAAACACTTGCTGTGTGTGTAAAGGTTTGCTCCTAAATGTCCTCACATTTACTCATCACCATTTCCTTGAGGAATAATGGAAATGTCCTTGTATCTGGACCCACCACCCAGAGATTATAACCAGGACCCAGACATTGGAGGCAAAGCAATGAGTTTGAGGTGCTGAGGCTCCCCATGTTAATCAGGCTGCTTTCCGTGCTGACGGGATTGTGCTATTTTAAAGGTCACGAGAATAATGTGAGGGTTAGGGAGTATATGAAGGAGTAGAGCCATTTTAAAGGTGGGAGACATAGCCAGCTCCCTGGAGCTCTCTTTGCATTTTGTATGTACAAAGAGAAAGAGCTTTGGGACAGGCAGGGAGGGATGCTATTTGCCAAAGTGACCCTTTCCCCACGGAAGGAGCTTCTTGCTGGAAGGAGGCTAGTCCTCTCTGCTCCTTGTCTGCTCTTAGTCTAGTTCACGTGGAAGCCCGAGTCACCCTCATCCTGGCAGGCTTGTCTGAGAGTGTGAAATTCCACGGGACACATTTTCAGTTCTGTAACAAGCATTCTTAGAAAAATTGATTTTCAAGACAGTTCTCTTGCCCCACAAAGGTTGGGAAACAGATACTTTCCTTAGAAGACAGAAAATCAAAGAAAACTCGTTTTTCCAGGAACTAATTTATATATAAACATAGGCAGGTGCTCGCTGTCCTGGGTGCTGGGCACACAACGATGTGTGCACTAAGTGTGTGCCCACAGGGACAGTGCAGAGCCCTCGGAGGTCAAAGGAGCAGGGTTGAAGTGCGAAGGGAGGGGTGGCCACGAGCCGGATTCTGGAGGGCTTTCTAGGTCATGCTAAGGAGTTAGAATTTTTCTTTTTTAAGTGCAGTGGTAAACTGTTAAAGGGAACTAATGTGAAAGCTGCACTAGAACTTTTATATATATACATATATATGTGTGTGTGTGTGTGTGTGTGTGTGGTTTTTTCTTTGTTTGTTACAGAGACAGAGAGAGGGGGACAGACAGGGACAGACAGATAGAAAGGGAGAGAGATGAGAAACATCAGTTCTTTGTTGCAGCTCCTTAGTTGTTCATTGATTGCTTTCTCATATGTGCCTTGATGGGGGGGGGTCTACAGCAGAGCGAGTGACCCCTTGCTCAAGCCAGCAACCTTAGGCTTCAAGCCAGAGACCTCTGGGCTCAATCAAGCCAGTGACCATGGGATCATATCTATGATCCCACACTCAAGCCAGCAACCCTGTGCTCAAGCTGGTCAGCTTGTGCTCAAGCTAGATGAATCTGTGCTCAAGCCAGAGACCTTGGGGCTTCAAACCTGGGTCCTCTGCATCCCAGTTCGATGCTCTATTCACGGCACCACCGCCTGTTCAGGCTCGCTAGATCTTTTATATTAAATGAAGCTTGCTCAGGTTGGCAGGTTATGGAGACACACTTGATTTACCTTTGGTGACGGGGGTTTGTTGAGAGGATTAACAAAAAATGCAAGAAAGCACAGGAAAGCCCAACACACAGGCTTCATGGTGGTTCCCATTCAAGATGCATGGCCCGTTTGTCCAAACAGCCACCCAGCCGTCTGCTGTTTCTGCTCCTGATCCCCTGGTTTGCTCTGTGCGTCTTGCCTCTGCTGTGAAATTTCTGCTTCCCGGCGGGCCCTCCTGCTCAAGGCTAAGATGCTCACTTGCCTGCTCATGGTTTCTGGTACTTCCTGGCTTCTGTGTCCCACCTTCTCTTTATATTTCTTTTGACTCCGGGGTCACTGTGCCATCTGGATTACCTTCTTTATGTCTTCTAATAGGAGATTGAATGGCTGGAGGCCAACAAATGACCGCCTTGTACTCTTTTGTTTGCATTAGGATGTGAGGGATCACAGGACACAAAGCAGGGCTTGCCTGTGTGAGCAACGGTGTGAGTTGATCTTTCCTTGGGAAGCTGTGGACGTGGCTGGTATCTAGGGCTCCATGGAGTTTTCAGTATGGACACGTAGTTCTGCCATTGTTATGATCCTTCTCTCCTTCACCATTGAGAGATGGAATGGGCAGTGGGATCAGCCAGGCTGTCACTATTCCTTGTCTGCCATTGAGGGGCTTTCCCTTGAGTAGACCTTCTAAACTGGCCTTGATGGGGTAACCTTGGTGATCTTTGCTATACAGGCAACATGAACTCGAGGTTGAAATCCGCAACTTTGGTTCCAATATCAGGATGGATACCGGTTGGATGCTTCCATTACACTTCCAAGGAAGCAAGTCTATCTGAAGGTGTGGACCTTGCAGAGACTTCTCTGCAGAATGCAAGGTGCTCTGGCATCCAAGTAATTTTTCCACATCAGTTTGGAATGTCAACCCCTTTTTCTTAGAACTTCCCTTGCCCCTTGTGTAGTGCAGTCACTTTGATAGGCTGAATTCCATTGTGGACTTTAATTTTTGTTACCATCTGTCCCTCTCCCTCCACTCTGCAAGGCCAGCAGGGTGAACAACTGCCTCGGTGTACTTGGAAGTTACATACAGTGACTCATCTTTTCAGACCACTGCTCACTTGGATAATGCTGATGGTTTTCTCCCTAGTCATTGTACAGCCCCAGCCTTGTTCTTCCCTGTTTTGTAGTCAGAATGATTTTTTTTTTTGAAAGAGAGAGAGAGAAAGAGAGAGAGAGAGAATGGGACAGACAGGCTGGAAGGGAGAGCAATGAAAAGCATCAACCTGTTGTGGCACGTTATTGTTAATTACTTTCTCATATGTACCTTGACTAAGGAGCTTCAGCCGAACCAGTGACCCCTTGGTCAAGCCAGCAACCTTGAGTTCAAGCCAGCATCCTCCAGGTCATGTCTATAATCCTGTCTTCAAGCCAGCGACCTCTGGGTCCTCAGCATCTCACGTTGATGCTCTATCCACCGCACCAAACCTGGTTTTCTGAAATAAAAATCATATTATGTTACTCTCTTGCTTAGAGACTTTGAGTGGCCCTTCGTTGTCATCAAAATAAAGAACAAACTTCTCCGCTTAATACCCAGCATCCTTGGGAATACGGTGTTTCCCTGAGTCCTGCAGTCTCAGTTTTCACACCCCTTTCTTCACAGAGATCTTCTCCCCACTCATTCTAGATGTTCCCTCAGTTCCCCCTCCCAAGTCGTGTGTTCTCTCTTACTTCCGAATCTTTGCACAGTCCCCTTTTATATCTTTGTTGGGAAACTGTCCCTGACCACTGCCCGCATCCAGCTCTGCTAGTAATCTCCCTCCATGTTCTCCCCCCATCCCCTCTGTTTACCTTAACTGTAGCACTCACCATTGTTAATATATTCTTTCTCCTACTATAAACTCCTAGAAAGTAAGACTGGGCTTGTTCATACCAGTATTCCCAGTGCCTGACTATTCCTTGCTATATAGCATACAATAATGAATGTTTGTTGAATCAGGGTAAGATTTAGGGTAACAGTAAAAATGGTACCTGCTTTTTAAAATAGGGATTGAATTAGAGTTTGACTTTTTATAGAACTTTCTTCTCCTCACATGATTGTTATGGACTGAATATTTTGCACCCCCCTCCAAAAAAAAAAAACTCATTGTTGAAATTCTATGCCCCAATGTGACAGGAGATAGGATCTTTGGGAAGTAATTAGGATCAGATGAAGTCATAAGGATTGCGCCCTCATGAGTAAAATTAGTGCCCTTATAAGAGTCCTAAGAGAGCTTCCTTCCTCTGCTGTGCTTTCTGCCATGTGAGGATACAATGAGAAGTCAGCAGTCTGCAACCCAGAAGAGTGCTCTCATCATAGCCTGACCTTGCTGGTGCCTGATCTCAGTTTTCCAGGCCCCAGACCTGTGAGAAATAAATTTCTGTCACTTGTAAGCCTATGGCACTCTGTTATAGCAGCCTGAGCTAAGATATGCATTATCACATCAGTCCAAAGACTAGTACACACTTTCTTATAAAGTAAGTCTTGCACTTGTTGATAAGGCTGTGTAGACTGACTAAATTTCCTTTATCACAAGGCAAACCAAAGTAATTTTGACTATGATTCCTACTTTTATAATTGTAATTTTCAAAACACTCCTACAGCCCAATAGAGGATAAACCATTCTTCTCTCATCAGTGCCCAGATGGACCCTTAAGTGCTCGCTGCCTCTGCTGCAAGCGGCCGGCTGGGAAGGGAAGACATGTCACCCCCTTTCACAGGTGTGATGATTTGTGGTTGAGATGGGAGAGCCTGCTCTCTGAACCACATGCCCCCTGGTACAGGCAGGCTAAGGAAAGACGAATGGCATTATGAGACAGACATCTGAATGTTTCGTATTAAATTAGTCCCACAGAGCACCCAGAATTCTCATTCCATAAATCACTAAGTAAAATAAACTCACTCCCAGGTTAGATTGCTGTGACTCTGGCCTGTGGTGTCATAGATAATTGGAGAACAGTTGAACATTTGTCTGAAATAGTCATAATTTTCAGCATATTTACTCAGTGATGCAGAGGTGACCCAGACTGATCTCTGTTGCCAGAAACAGCATGTAAATGGGAGTCAGCCAGTTGAGGAGATTTCCAACAAGACTCACTGCTCCTCCCGGCTTTCACCTACCCTAAAACTGCCATGAACTCCGTAGGGAGCTTGCAGGTGCTGGGGGCCGAGATGAGCAAACCTCTCACCCTCAAAGCAGGTACGGAAGAGGACTGCTGTGCGCGCCCTGCCCTGCGCTGTTGTCGCAGCGCCATTTTGAAATCGCCATTCACCTCGTCTCGCTCTAAGCATCACAGATGTAGGAAGCACTTCAGTTCCACGAAAGCCGCATTTCTCTTTAATGACAAAGATTTATTCTGAGAATAATTTACATATCCTTGGACCTCCTCTCGTTCTTTCATTCCTGGGCTGACACTGGAATGACTGGGGTATAATAAAAATAGAAGGACCATTGGACTGTGTTCATGAGATCATTCAACTTAGGGCTCACTGGTTGGGGGCCCATCTGAGCTCTGACCTTTTCTTTTATAAAATGAGGAATGTTGGCTCTTCCATCTCTAAAGTTCCACCCAACTTTACAAGTCTGGTTCTGATTCAGTAGTCAGATACGATTGGACAGCATGGACTCCAGCTGACCTTGGAAAGCCTGTCCCTCTGCTTGGTAGGGCCTTTCTGCAGGTGTTCACTAGGACCTGCATTCACATCATCTTGACCCTCAGAAAACCAATTTAAATGTTATCAGGGTGACAGAAGGAGGCCACAGCACAGCTCGTGGTAGCTAAGGTCTAGAGGTGGTTCCTCCCAGGGAAAGATCTCTGGACTTGATGTCAAAGGCCTGAATTGAGTCTCTGCCCCCTTCCCTGTTAGGTGTGTTCTTTGGTATGAGGATCAGATAAGCAACACAGAAGGGAAAGGACACTAATGCTGCTCAACGTCTACATGTGCCAGACCCCATTCGGCCTTTTACACTGTTGTCTGTCTCATTCTATCCTCATGACCACCCTCAGCAGTAGACATTTTTTCTACTTCCACTTTTATATTTTACAAATAATGAAGCTGAGCTTCGGAGAGTTGAAATATCTGGCCACCAACCAACAAATGGCAGAGCTTGGGGTAGTTGTGCCCAGATCGGCCTAACCTCAAAGTCTATGCTTTTGCCGTCCTTAAGTACGGTGGAAATTTCAGATGTGGTGATTGGCAATTCTGAAACTGAGTTCACTGGATGCCTTCAAGGGAGAATTTCATGGTTCAGTTGCTGCCTGCTTGGAAGATTTCCCTGATGATGGCTAAGTTAGGCAAAGTGAGTTGCACATGGACATTACCCCAAGATGGGAGGACCATGGCCAAGTGCATAGGAGAGGCCCTCGAAAGCTCATGGGGACGTGGCAAGCCATCGCGGTCTCACCTCTTACCCCACTGTCTTAATCTACCTATTAGTTGCTAGGGTTGCAGGAACAAAGTACCACACGGGGGGATTACACAACAGAAATTCATTGTCTCACAGTTCTGGAGACTAGAAGTCCAAGATCAAGGTGCTAGCAGGGCTGGTTCCTTCCGAAGAGAGGGAAAGCTCTGTTCTGTGCGTCTGTCCTCGCTCTGCGTGGTTTGCGGACAGTCTTTGGCATTCCTAGGCTTGCAGAGTCCCGATCTCTGCTTTCGTCTGCATGTGTCATTCTCCCTGTGTGCCTGAGTCCAAATTTTCCCTGTTTATAAAGACTTATAGGATTAAGTCTTATAGGATTAAGGACTTCATCTTAACGATATTCGCTGTGATCCTATTTCCAAATAAGAACACATTCTAAAGTGCTGAGGGGTTAAGACTTCAAATTTGGGGCAGGAGGGGGAACACTTTTCAATTCATAACAGTCATCAGCCCGAGCCCCAGCCCTTAGCCACACAAGCACTTCATCTGAGCACCAGTGCTCCACCATTAACCATCGCAGCTTTCCTGATTGAGGGCTCCTCTCTCGGCCTTTTATGTCTTTCCTTTTTCTTGCTAACACTGAAGTCTGATATTAATGGAAAAACCATTAAATAAGAAAACGATTATCCTATGAGGTAAAGTGAGTGCACTCAACTGTAAAAGGAAGACATATCGATCAATTTCAGGTAACCCTTGCTTGTCAGACACTTCGCAGCTAAGGAATGCATTTTTATTGCCTGGCCAGAAAGTTCAGATTTCCGGTCAGTCTTGGTAAAGACCCCTTTTATAACATTGGTAAAATTTTATCACAGGGCTATGAAAACAAAATTAGATTTCATAACTCACATCAGGCCTCAAAGGAGATGCCTCTATAAATTTTACAAACCTTATCAAGTTTTAATGTACCTATTCTGATATTTTTAAAATAGTGACTTCTACTCAACTTCATGTATGTGTATGTTTATGTGTATATATAAATGCATGTTAAAAATTATTTTTCTCTCCCTCTCTATCTTACAGGAAAGAAAACTTTCTCTACCTACTTGTATACAGAAGACTGTGATAGAAAGGCCAATTATTTATATTGCAGAATACTCTGGTTTTAGGAAAATCTGCTTCTATAAAAGAAATTGGTGTAGTTTATTTAAAAATGTAGCCTCAAAATTTATCCTTCAAAATGACTGGATTTTTCATGGGCAGATTTGGAAGAATTACTAACACTGATAAATCAGCTATAAATTATCTGTAAATTCATAGTAAGACTGTCATAAGCAAGGGCAGTTTTAGCCAGAGGCGTTTTGTATTCAAGTGAAATTCTGTATGGCTTCTCTAGTTTTCCCAGTCTATAGAGTGGCCTTGTGGGGGAAAAAAATGCATATATATGAGCACAGGTCTTATCTTGTCCTCCCAACTAGAGGGTAAGTCCTGGAGGGCAGAGGTCCTTGTTTTTATTGACCTGGGACAGGGCTGTGCCCAGGAGGACTCAGGGATAATGCCCAACAGTCCCACTGCCCAAGCCCCATGATGAGAAGATGAGATTCAGCCATCTTTCACTCTTGTGCTGGACCACAAACAAGCATGACAACTGTACAACCGGAACAGAGAACCTGCTTCATAGAACTGCATTTTTTTTTTCTCATTTATTTTATTTTTTTTTTATTTTTTTTTATTTTTATTTTTTTTTAATAAATTTTTATTAATGGTAATGGGATGACATTAATAAATCAGGGTACATATATTCAAAGAAAACATGTCTAGGTTATTTTGTCATCAAATTATGTTGCAAACCCCTCGCCCAAAGTCAGATTGTCCTCCGTCACCCTCTATCTATAGAACTGCATTTCAGTCAGCGGTGCAGGAACGGAAATCCTCAGTGTCAGATGAAAGGAAGTTAGAGTTGGATAGTCCTTTCTGCTTTTCAGTTCTCCAAATTGTGCAAATGAACTAAATGTCATGGTGTAAACCAGGCCTCTTCTATTCTTAAAATATATCTTTGATGACTATACATTTTGGTTTCAAATGCCAAGTTTAAAGAAACATTCAAAAACTATGCGAAACTTCTTAGAAATGAATTGACAACATTCAAAACCTCAATAGACTATTGTAAAAAAAAGTTCTCAACTGTTTTGGTTCATGTACCCCTTTGAGAATCTTGTGAGAAGCTGTAAATTTCTGTCATTCCATGGGGCTACCAGAAAAACATCTGTGAGTTCTAAGTAAAGAACTCCTGGTATAGGAGAAGACATATCTCTGAGTTCCATAATCAGTAAGGTCTGGGGGACATAGGATCTGTGCCTCTCAGTGGAAGATTTTACAATACGTGTCAGATGAAACAGATCCTAACTTTCATTGTGGTAATAGCTTATGTTTTTATTTTCAAAGCCAATAAACCATGATTTATCATCTTTCAGTGTGATTTTTTTTCATCTATGAACCTTAAGTGAGAAAAGAGAAGGAAAGATAAACTTCTTCAAACAGTGGCGTTAACTTTGGGCATTCCTTGGAGAAAGCACGTATTATTTGGAAGACCAAAGCTAATTAAGTTGACATTCCTTACCATCCTGAAGCCATTTCACTCGCTACTCTTAGAGGCAGAAGGGGACACATGCCGTTTCCCTTCTGTCTGTCAGGTGAATAAGGGGACACAGACAGCCCTGGCAGGTAAGCAGAGCAGTGGCCGCGATGTCCAGAGCCTGCCAGGAAATCAGAGCTACTTGGCCATAGGAATCTTGGGTTGGAACCTCTGCCATCTTCTCAGCTGGACTTGAGTGAACTCATCTCTTACCTAAGATGGCAATGTTTCCACACGTTCAGAGAACTTTCTCATCATTTTATTACAAGTAATGTTGCAACTATACTTCTGTTAATTTAGTCAAAGCTGACCATGCCCTCAGTCAGAAATGACATTAAAATGCCTTTTAACTCCCTTTCAGGTATTGGTGAGACCACCTTCAAACTTACATTTTCATATAAAAAAATATATTACAGCCTGACCAGGCGGTGGCGCAGGCGATAGAGCATTAGACTGGGATGCGGAGGACCCAGGTTCGAGACCCCAAGGTCGCCAGCTTGAGCGGGGCTCCTCTGGTTTCAGCAAAGCTCACCAGCTTGGACCCAAGGTCGCTGGCTCAAGCAAGGGGTTACTCAGTCTGCTGTAGCCCCACGGTCAAGGCACATATGAGAAAGCAATCAATGAACAACTAAAGTGCCACAATGAAAAACTGATGATTGATGCTTCTCATCTCTTTCCATTCCTGTCTGTCTGTCCCTATCTATTCCTCTCTCTGACTCTCTCTTTGTCTCTGTAAAAATAAAATAAAATAAAATTAAATATATATATATATATTACATCAGATGAGATAAAGCATGAAGAATTATTTTACCTCTTTCCTGAAAAAAAAAATGATCTTTAAAATACGAGCTGCCTTGGAGCCTCAGAGGAGGGGACATAACACTCATATAAGTGAGGGCAAGGAGCTTCTGACCCTCAATAGGGGTGGGGGGAGGCAAATGCTATGGTTGAAGGTTAGCAAATATTCTTTTAAAGGTGCTTTTAACATGTTTTTAGGATTGTGATTTACTCAAGTATCTGAGAAGAAAGGACTACCCCAAAGTCAGAGGACATGGGCATGATCTATTCATGTAACATATTCACAAAACTCCTGAGAAATCTTAGCCCTGCTTGCGAGCTGGGGCCGTGATGCTGAAAAAGACAGATCTTTATTCTCCCGGACCTGACTGGCCTCATCAGGGCACAGATCAAGTTCAGGCTGACATTAAGCAGATAACCCTTCTTTTTCTCAAAAGAAAAGAAACGGCACAGAAGAAAGGGGGGGAAGGAAAAGGTGAGTCAGTAAAAAAGAGAAACGAACAAGTAGTCAAATAACCTGAGACAAATGCTGCGAAGGAAAGAAGGCCGGGTAGAAGGACAGAAGATGACTAGGCAAAGTGGATATTCAAGTGCACGTACTTGTTGAAAACATTTGTTGAGTGAATCAGTAAGTGAATGGTGATATAAAAAATAACATCTGCAGAGGATAATAACTGTAATTTTCTACTTTGGAAGCTCTCCTCCATGGAGTTGGGGGCAAGAGAGTAAGAGAGTTGGAGTTAATAAATAAGGAATTATCTCTGCTGTACTCATCGAGCTATTCGGTCTCAGGGACATCACCTGTCCTCCCTGTGTCTTGAATATAGACTGGCGAGTATATGATGCATCAGAACACTCAAGTTTTAGATACTCTGCACTCTGACAAAGGCAGAGTGTCACAAATTTTGAGATGATTTCAGAAATGTTGTTGAGTTTGTATGTGTCTCTGGGCCTCCGGAGGACGTCATTGTGACCGTCGCTGCCGCCACCTCACTGTTACCACCAGGGCTGTCAGAAGAGGAAGTGTGGTCCAGTAGATAGAAGCACAGGTGCCAGAGGCCATGAATGTTAGCTAGGAAGTTGCCTGCTGTGCAGCAGGAATCTTGCTAGATTTTTTTATTCATGAACCTGTGTAGCCCTCACAAGTATGATCAGCTCCATTTTGCAGATCTGGAAACGGAGGCACTGATGTTAAGTAACCGACCTGCGATCTCACAGCTAAGAAGGGGCAGGATGAATCCTGCTGCTAAATGCGTGGGCACCAAACCCCTGCACTAACTGTCTATTTCTTCACAGGAGGAGTATTTATTTATTGAGCACCTACTATGTGCTAAGTGCTTGTTCGATCAAGTTCACTTTGACATTAAGCAGATATCCCTTCTTTGTCTCAAAAGAAAAGAAAGGGCACAGAGGAAAGGGAACAGGAAAAGGTGAGTAAAAAGAATACTCTGCTTGTTCCTTTGATTGAACCCGGGAGGAACGTGTTTTCCCCCTCTGCCGCTCTCTGAGCTCCTGGAATCTCTCGATCTGCTCTCTGTTTGAACTTGGGAAAATATAACTTATATTTTCTCTGTTCCTGGAGCTTTCAGAATCTCAGAGCATTTGGTTTAAATTAAATCCGTTGACCGAGGCCGTATAATTCCGCTTCAACACAGATGATCCCATCAGCCGTCGCCTTATCTAACCTAAGGGCTTATTACAGTAACAGAGTACACTAGTCTGGCGCAGGGGCACAGCCAGGGGCGAGGGGGGCAGGGGAAGGTCACTCGGGTTTAGAGCCACATGGACGCAGCAGGGCGGTGTCCTTTTAAAATCAAAAGGAGTCGATTCATAAAATCCAATCAGGAGCACGTGTGTGCGTATAAGCCTTTTTATTATTTTTTTTTGCCCGAATCTAAATTATGGAGATTTTAATAGCTTCAGTAATTAGACAAGTATGCAGTCAACCCCATTATGTTCCTGTGTAATATCACACTCCCCAAGGCCCCCCTTCCCTGCTCGCTGGGTTCCCTGCATGGGCCCCCTTCCCCTTATTTTCTACCATAGGGAAGCAGTTTTCTTTTCAAAGAGCTCACTGTTCACATTGTTTTTGTTCCTTCAATCCGGAGGTTGGATTTGCTTTCTCAGGGGTTTCACCGTTGCACTGCCCTGCTATGTAGGAAAAGGACAGAGTGGGGTCTGGTCATTCACGGGCATCCCCCACAATGCTCAGGGCACACTGGGATGGCACCGTGGATGCCGCGATGGTCCAGGAGGCGCTTAGTCTGATGACTGGTACAGAGTGCACGCTTCAAAATGTTTGCAACTGAGTCTATTTAACACACTCTTCATTGTTCAGTTATCGACCTAAAAGGAAGCAGAACAAAATGCAGCATTCACTATTTTTTTTTTGTTTTTTTGTATTTTTCTGAAGCTGGAAACGGGGAGGCAGTCAGACAAGACTCCCGCATGCGCCTGACCGGGATCCACCCGGCACGCCCACCAGGGGGCGATGCTGTGCCCATCCGGGGTGTCTCTCTGTGGAAACCAGAGCCACTCTAGCGCCTGAGGCAGAGGTCACAGGACCATCCCCAGCGCCCGGGCCATCTTTTGCTCCAATAAAGCTTCAGCTGCGGGAGGGGAAGAGAGACAGAGAGGAAGGAGAGGGGGAGGGGTAGAGAAGCAGATGGGTGCCTCTCCTGTGTGCCCTGGCCGGGAATCGAACCCTGGACTTCTGCACGTTAGGCCGACACTCTACCACTGAGCCAACCGGCCAGGGCCTGCAGCATTCACTATTTAAATCACGGGCTTCTTTGTAGGAAACTGACTTTCTACCTATCGTCTCTCATTATTTTTTCTCTTGCTTTGTAACTTTCTATTTTTTATAATAATATTTCACTTTATCAGTGTAGGTCATCGCCCTGCAGGTGCTGAGGTCTATAGCTTGAGCTATATTGGACATCTTGGAGTTTTTTTATTGCTATTTCCTCTAGAGCTACAAAAAAAATTTTTTTTGGTGACTTGAAATTAAGGACAGGATGTGCAGTATTACTAAAATAATGCAGTTTATCTAATCAAGAGACTGATGTTTCCCATGTGCCTGCACATCCTTTCCGAGGGCGCTGTCAGAAAGAGCTCTTATCGCCATTTGTATTTACGAAGATATTCTCAAAGAAAAACGTCTAGAGTTTTGTATCCTGAGGTCACCTTTTCCTATCCAGTCTACCATCCCCCAAAAGAAAAATATGAATTAACTAATTTTTCTTTTCAAAGATCTGAAGATTGTCCCTTGAAAGCAATTCTAGAAGTCTGTAAGTGTGACCTCCAAACTGCTTAGAAAAGGGGGGCGGGGGATAGCGTAAAAACAAAATCATGTAAATGACTTTATTATAACTCAAACAGATACTCTTTTTTTCTCTGCAGAGTGGGTATCAGGCAGAAAAAATAGAGATGCGGGCCACGGTCAGAGACTTGAAAGTCAGAGATGTTCTCCAAGACTCTATCTAACATCTTTCTGCAGAGACAGATGAAAGGACAATGAGCTGAGGTATTTCTAGAGGATTCTCACAATTTACAACACAAATAAATCTAGTTTTAAAAGATGTGTGTTTTGGGGGCTCTGTTGGCTGAAATGTTAGACTAAATATTTTGCTTCAACAGGAAAGACAGAGGGTTCATATGAGCAAATTAGAATGCAGGCAGGCTGCCTCTGCCGGGCAGCTTCCTCCAGAGGAGAATGGCTGATTCATGCACAACACAGTCTTGTCACTCCTTGGGAGCAAGGCTGCTCAGGGAGGAGCCCCACCGTTCAGCATTTCGCTCCCGGTCAGGATTGATTCCAGATGTGGGAGGTGAATGCTAGAGAGGGTTTGGAAATGGAGTGGAAATGAAAAATCCCTCAGGCCATTTGAGTGTTGATGACAGATGAGGTAGGTATTTTCAGGTAACTAATGAACTTGCTGGAAGCTTGGAGAATGTTCAATTCGGGAGATATTTAACGGGCAGGAAAGACCCAGCTGAGCCATCAGGGCTGCCCCGGGCACTGGGAGCAGGGGGAGTGTGGAGTCCTGAGGAGGGGAACACACAGATATCAGAAGCTGGGGCTCGACTCCTCCGTAAAGAAGCTGAATTTTAGTCTTTTTCTGATGCGTGTTCATAATTTGTAAACACATTTTTTTTTTATCTATTTTTAGCTTACTGAGGTTATTTCATTATTAGAAGAAACACTGAACCAGTGTTCACTATGTGTAGGTCAATAAGGCAACATAAGAAGCAGAAGAGTAGAGAAATTACAAGCCCAGATCTGGAAGTGAATCAGGCTTGGGTTTAAGTAATCACTCTGCTACTTCCTAACTTGATCTTGGGTAAGTTATTCTAAGACACATTTTTCTTATCTTTAAAATGAGTAAAATATTAGTGTCTATTTTAGAAGCATTGCTTTAAAAATTAAAGGAGTTAATGTATATAAAGTACGTTGCCTAATAATTAATGCTCAATAAGAGTAAAGCTAACATAATGATTATTGTTATTCTAGGAATGGAGTCTGGACCAGCAGGTGACACATAATCTCAGCATAGAAAATTGCATTCCAACAGTAGAGATGTTGATTCACAAGCCCTTTATATTATTAATACATAGATGTTTCCTATTCTGAACTTTAATATTGGTTTTTCAGTTACAGTTCTTTGTTGCAAGCAACAGAAATTTACTGTTGACAACAAAAGCAACAAGGAGGTTGCTGGAAGGCCAAAAGGAGGCTCACAGGATTGAAGGGATGTGAGAAGACAAACCTTGGAAGTAGGAAACCCAAGAAGCAGAAGGCAGGAAGCAGAGCAGGAGACGCAGCAACCCTCTGGTACCGAGGACAGCCAACCAGGTGAATCACTTTCCACCATTCCCTTTAGACCCAGGTCACAAATTCAAAATTCCAAGTCTCAGTCTGTTTGGCCAAACACAGGTTACATGCCTAATCCCTGGCCATCTGGTGGGGGCTGGGAGAAGAAGACCCTGTAGAAGGTCAGGCAGTTCCTGAAATTACACTCCTTCCTCAATCACAGATATGAGCGGAAATTGGAATGGTATAAAGAAGGGAAAGCTACACTGGTAGCAAAGACCAGTAATGACTGTTATGACTGATCCAACCTTCTCTAATGCATTATAGAATTTTCACTTGTTTTAAGCCACAAATGCTTTTGGGTATAATGATGATGTTGCTCAAGTCACATTCCCAGGTTGTGAGGATTGGAGGAGACTTAAAAGTGATCGCCAATTTGTCTTGAGTGAACATGCAAAAGAAAGCATGCCCAGGCTCCATCTCTAACCTCTTCTCCAAGACTTGCTGTGTAGACAGTTGGTCAGGTGCCAATGCTTTGCAAAGGGAGACGGGTCTATGTGCACACACGTACACCCACACGCACACTGAAAACAATTAAAACTTGGATTGCTACATACATTCTGCAATGTTATTCACTACCCAGCAGTGCCCAGCTGAGAAGTCACATGGGGACTGAAATTCAGTCTTCATTCTTCTCACCACACCTCTGCCCAGAAGAAGATACTTCTCTTTTTTTTTTTTTTTCATTTTTCTGAAGCTGGAAACGGGGAGGCAGTCAGACAGACTCCCACATGCGCCCGACCGGGATCCACCCAGCATGCCCACCAGGGGGCGATGCTTTGCCCCTCTGGGGCGTCGCTCTGTTGCGTCCAGAGCCATTCTAGTGCCTGAGGCAGAGGCCACAGAGCCATCCCCAGCTCCTGGGCCATCTTTGCTCCAATGGAGCCTCACTGCTGGAGGGGAAGAGAGAGACAGAGAGGAAGGAGAAGGGGAGGGGTGGAGAAGCAAATGCGCACCTCTCCTGTGTACCCTGGCCAGGAATCGAACCCGGGACTCCTGCACGCCAGGCCGACGCTCTACTGCTGAGCCAACCGGCCAGGGCTGAAGATACTTCTCTTAATTTTCATGAAGACACTGCAATCGTGCTGACCCTTATAACTATACTGTTTTATCATCCTAGAGAGGATACCATTTTCTAATTTTCATGAGAGTGCTTTAGGGTCTAGTGGCAGCCATTGCTGAATCCCACAGTTCCCGGGGTGGGGTGAAGGGAGGGAAAACAGGAATGACTGCCTCCCTCCTTCTCTGGCCTCTATCACTTCTTTCTTACCTTTTTCTTCTTTTTTATCCTAGAATGAGAGGATCTCAGCATCAAAGGAGACTTGGAAAATCTCCTAATGCAGATAGATACTCATTCAGTGATTGTAAGTAGCCCTCTCCCCTCAACATCACATCCATGATAACTGGTCACCCAGATTTAAGTACCTCCATAGACAGGAAATTTGCCACCTTCTCAGACAGCCCACTCAAAGCAAGATTCTGCCTTATGTTGACCTGAAATATATTCACTTCAACTTCTATTCAGTCTGATTAGTTCTATGTCTGGAGCTACAAGGAACAAGCCTAACCCTTCTCCCACATAGCAGGCCTTTCACTGAATTTTCAGTTTGGTGAACATCGGTCCTCTCCATTGTTCCCAGCTCTTTTAACTGCTTGATGTCTGGCCCTGTGGAAATGATTCAAGCACTCCATGAAAGGTGAGCAACCCTCAGCCATCCCCAGGTGAGTACAAAGAATTCTCCCAAAGCCCCATGACAGCAAAATGGTCAAATTTATCTTATCTTTAGTCAAAGTAGAGATCAAACTGTCTCAATACGTTTATTACCATAGATGTAATAATTTCCAGAAGAGTTCTGAAACTCTAGAAAATCAATGAGCTCAAATTATCTTCGCAGAGATCTCTTTGCCCTTTAGTAGCAGAACAATCAATTCCGTTAGGCTTGTACCAAGAAAACATGGCTGAAGTCATAATGCCTGTAAAAGCAGTGCTAAATGTAAAGTTAAGTGGCAAAATCCAGACTGTTCTGAAGTAGTATCTCCTGCTCCTCAGGTTTCTCTTTGGGTTTGCTCGCTGTGCTATCTCTGTCTCTAGCTCAGTACAGGGTGGATGATCAGTAATGGCTTTTTGAACATTAGCCCCTCGCCAAATGAACACAGAGGTGCATTAGTTGTATTCTGAGGTTTGGTTTTTCTATTTGGTCTAAATCTTAACCACCTTAGAGAAAACAAGCTACTCTTAGTTTACATCACTTCTCCTACTACTGCCAACGATAACTCAGGACCAGTCCCTTTGATGAGGGTACTTTCTGATACTCTCCCCTTTCAAGCTGGATCTATGCTGAATATATACATACACACACACACACACACACACACACACACACATTTAGCTTTATAAATCTAGAGACTCTAGCAGCATCACTTGCTAAGAAGGTTTGTCACTCAGATCCCAAACTTTAGGAAGAAAACACTAGATTATTACTCATAAGGAAAAACTATTTTTGTGTGCAAAAACTTTTTGTGTGCAATTTAGTCCACTAGGTGGCATCTCAACACACAGAAAGCTGGATCTATGCACTGGAGAAAAAAATCACTATACTGTTTTAAAAATAGGTTTTAGGTTGCATTGAACTATCTGGTAGTAATATTATTAAAACTCTCAGCATTTGGGAACTGGAAGATTCAGTGGGGATAGACCTGTGTGTCTGTATTAGATAAGAAATGTTCTAATAGAACCCTGCTGCTCTCTCTGACAGGTTACTGTTCTGAAATTGCGCCCAAGGATGGGAAAGTTGGTATGTAGGCACTCCTGTCAGGTAACTCCAATAGCTGGGCAGTGTGATGAAAAGATATATAGATGAACAATTCACAGACTACCTGGTGTCATTTTGGCTAGATTTATAAACATAAGGCCTTCTCCAGCATTCAGCATTTCTGGGCTCTGGAAACGTCCCTTTGGGTGAGGAAGAGAATATTCCCAGCACAATCCTTCCTCAAGTAGTGGCCCTTATGTTAATGTGAACTTCCAGTGGTGGCCTTTGTTCTAGTTGGATAACTAGCCATTCGGCCAAGAGGACATTTTAAAAACTTCCTGTCATCTTTCAAATTTAATAAAAGTATCTTTAATTTAAGAGCTATATGCTTTATGAAGTAATATGTCATTTTCACCTAAAAATATTTCGATTCTTCAAACACTTTATCCAGAGATCCTAGAATTTATAAAGTCTTCCTTGCCTTCCTGGGCTGCCCCGCCCACACGCTCCTGCAGCATCCTGCATTTCTGCCGCCACCAGTCAGTCCCATCACCAGGACTATGGCTGCCTGATGCTTACTACTTGTCTCCCCCTCCAGACTGTCAGCTCAGTGAGGACAAAGAACCCAACTCTTTTCTCACCACTCTATCCCCAGGGGCTGCTTAAGAGTGCCTGGCACTCAAAAAATATTTGCTGAATAATTTCTAGGGAAGAAAAAAATTGTGTTGACTTCTACACTGAAAAGCCTTCAAGGGTTTGCCAGGGCCATTCTATAGCACAGCGTTCAAATACACTCCCCTCCCTGTATTCCCACAGCTTCCAACCTCAATTATGGGGATGACTCTGGCCTTTTGCTTTAAAACACCACTAGGAGCAAATAGCGTCCAAAGGCTGCTATCCAGAAATAACTCTTGGCTGTTCAAGCATAATTGAATGCATTAAATTAAATTAACATTTATTGACCACCAGTAGATAGGAACGACCAAACTTTTCACACTATATTTGGTATTCTACCCTCACCAAGTTATTATCCCCATCAAAATATCTTCTCATCATCCTTTAATTAGGTACAGATGGATATACAGCCAACAGCATGCATTGTATAACAAAATAATTTTTTGTCGCAAAAGGCAACCTTGCAAACAGGGCTGGAGCTTTTGGCTGCTTCTTACAAGGAAATGTTATAAATGAGTCTCTGTAGCAGAGGTCATGAGCTTAGGCTCTGGCGTCGTACCAACTGGGTTGAAATCCCAGCTCCACCACTTCCTGTCTTGAGACCTTGAGTGCTTTACTTAACATCTCATAAAACTATATTTTAAAAATATCATCTATCTTATAGGGTTTTGGGGAGGATTACATGAAATGATGTCTATGAACTCTTAGCATAGTGGTTGGCCCATAGCAAAAGATCAATAAACATTAGCTCTTGTTGTTGTTGTTATTATTATTATTATTATTAGTTATCCGAATGGCTTTTCTTAGGAGCCCTTTGTATCAGTGACAGCCAAAATGAATATTCCATAGGTTTCCTCATACATCTTTAGGTTCTGTCCATTAGATTCTGACATTGTGGCTGTAAATAATTATAAATGAGCCCCAAGTGTACCTCAGCTTCACGTATTTAAATCAGGAGCCAGAGAATGATGATCCACCTTCCTGTTCTTTCACAGACTAGGTTTTCGTTATTATTTTCAAGATTAGTGGTCTGGCCACTTCCCCACGCCACCCCCATCCCTACCTCCATTTATCTGTTCATCTATCTGTCCCCGCGGTAAGCACTTATCATGGGTCCTGAGTGTTGTTTATCCACGGATCCTGCCTGAGCAAGTCTGCAGTCTGGAGGGAGAGATGAACCGCATGCATACGTCACGGTAAGAAGAGTTACAAGTGGAGCGGGTCTGAAGGGGTGGCTATCCCACAGCAGAATTCCAAGCACTCAGGCTCTGTGCCCAGATAGAAAGATGCTGGTGAAGATAAAAAAAAAATAAAAAGAATTGAAAGCCACCGTTCTGGTGCTTGAGGAATCTGGAGACTTGGAGGGAGACAAAACCAAAGCCATGAGAGAGTTCAGACTACATCCCAGCATTAGCAAGACGCCGACCCTCTACGGACCTTCAGTGGAAGGCAGAAATACCCCACAGGGCATCTGAGAAAAACAAACAGTCACCCTTTTGCCTAGATAAAGATACTTTAAAGGAAGAAAATGAAAGCAGTACTTCTTGCCTCACCACTGAGATCAAGAAAGGCCTGGAAAGGCAGGCACAGGTTGCTTTTCTGGTCCCTAAAACACCTGGCTTTTGTATTGGTTTGCTAGAGCTGCTATAACAAAGTACCATACCCTGGATGGTTCAGTCAAAAGAGATTGACTATGTCACAGTTTTAGATGCTAGAAATCCACAATAGAGGTATCAGCAGGGTTGCTTTCTTCTGAGGGCTGGGAAGGAGCTATCAGTTTTCAACAGAAGATGAGCTTGCAGAGACAAGGTGTAGAGAGATTGGCAGGTGAACTGGGGTGTGGTTGAGTTAGAGATTTACTTTTCAAATTTTATAAAAATCACAGAATTCTTGAAGTGAGATTCTATGCAGATCCTCAATGTGTTTACAGCAGAGTTGCTTTGGTCTAAAATCTTGGCTGCTTTAGAGATCCACAGAGCACAGCTGAAAACCCACGGCTAGTGACTAGAGCAATGGAAAGTCAGCCTAGAAAGGCAGGGTGTGGTCACCTTCAGGTATCTAAGAGTGGCCGTGACCTCAGGGACTGTAGTGTCAATGCTGGACGTGGCCCTCCCCACTCCCTAGCAGTATGGTATCAAGGTCACAGATCCTGGCTGTGAACCATGGGGTAAAAGTTGGAGAACTATAACTAAGGTTTTACTAAGAAAAATGGAACTGAGCCACCAGATATGTATCAAGGAGGGACAACACAGACCAGCACGTACTCTTCACCCTGCCCCTGCTCACCTGCTTGCTTACACGTAGCCAAAATGTTTTCCTTGAGTAACTGTGTAAGGGCTTAGCTATTAAAACAGCGACCCCACCCTGCAGGGCATGGAGCTTTCACTGACCTGCCATCATCGGTGCCTCCCTTGTATGCAAGAAATAAAGAGTATGTGTGCTCCGTCTCATCCTCCTTGTGGCTTCTTTGGGATCTTACAACAACACCAGATCAATTTTCTGGATCTGGACCTCCTGCATTACAGGGACAACCAAGGGCAAAGGGGTGTTTTCAAGCAGAGAAGTGACTAGATCAGAAGGTGGCTCGACCCGACTCCTTCGGTGATGATGATACATGATGATGATACATGGGATGGGTCAGAACAGAAAGAAGTAACTTTGTCTTGAAGCAATATAGATTTATAGCAATTTAATAAGAAAAATATATATCATTATGTATCCAAAGAGCTATAAAAAGTGACCAAATCCCCTGCCCTGGTTTTTCTGAGGCTCTTTGTGGTCACCTCCACTGTTGAGGAACCACTCCAAGCTGTGGTAAAGAGAAGTACAGATTTTGTATTTTATGCAAAATCAACCTCGATTTATCTAGATTGATAACAATGTGATTGAAAGCATGCGGTTTAAACTCATCCAAGCTTGTGTTTGAATTCCATCTTTTACCAAAGTTCTTTAAACCTGAATGTCAATGTCTCCTCTTCAAAATAGAGACAGTTAATATAAACCTCATATGGTTATTGCAGGGGTTAATTGAGATCATATATTTAAAGTGTTGAGCATAACGCTTAGCAAGAGTTAACACTCACAACGTGATTATTCTCCATGACAAATTAACCAATCACACTAAGGGGAAATGGGGCTGCCAGGTGCATCTAGTAGAATCATTCATACTGATGTGGTAGCTGGGTTTTCCTGCGCAGGACACATCCTTACTTTTTTTTAAAATGTTTATATTATTTTTTATTACATTTTTTATTATTGATTTTAATGCAGTGACATTGATAAATCAGGGTACATATGTTCAGAGATAACATCTCCAGATTATTTTGACATTTATTATGTTGCATACCCCTCACCCAAAGTCAAATTGTCTTCCGTCACCTTCTATCTGGTTTTCTTTGTGCCCCTCCCTTCCCCCCACCCCCCTCTCTTCTTCCTCGCCCCTTCCCCCCCCATTACCATCACATTCTTGTCCATGTCTCTGAGTCTCATTTTTATGTCCTATCTATGTATGGATTCATATAGTTCTTAGTTTTTTCTGATTTACTTATTTCACTCCATATAATGTTATCAAGGTCCGTCCATGTTATTGTAAATGATCCGATGTCATCATCGAACTGCCTTTTGACCCAGCTATTCCACTGTTAGGAATATACCCTAAGAACACCATAGAACTGTTCCAAAAGGAGAAATGCACCCCCATGTTTATGGCAGCACATTGTTCATAATAGCGAAGATCTTGAAACAGCCCAAGTGTCCGTCAGTGGATGAGTGGATTAAAAAGCTTTGGTACATATATACTATGGAATACTACTCAGCCATAAGAAATGATGACATCCTTACTTTTGTTGAGCGGAGTTTCTACTAGCCAAGGCTCCTTACTGGGGCCCTGTCCATGTTCCTCAATTTCATTCCCACCCTCTTTTAGTGGAGACCACTCAGGCTTCTCTCTCACACATGCTGATCTACATAGCTCGTTTAGTGGGTTGAGTCTACAGAGGGATTCCTAAGCAACAAAAGAGAGAAATTACCTTGTCCACACTATCAAGAGACCTGCTTTGTAGGTACTATCAAGATAGATTGTGCAGCAAATTGGTGAAGGCCACGCGGCATGTCAGAGTGTATGTCCAGTAATTGAAAAGTATTACTTGCACACTCTCAGTATCTGGGCAATCTCCCAGCAGACAATGGTATCAGAGGATAAACTGCACCGTAAAGAATGGATTCCAGCTGATCCAGGACGAGTGTTGTGCATGTGCCTTGAGGAGTGTAGGAAGGGCATCAACTGCTGTTCCTGTTTTTCAAGAGGCAGAGACAAGAAAGGAACTTTGTCCAAAACAACCTCTTTGTTCACATTGCCCACTTTTAATTGGGCTCAGCATTTTAAGTTTCCTTGAATGCCCACCTGGAGCTGCATGGCTGGCTCTTACCCCGGTGTTTCCTGAGGCGTCCGGAGTTCCCATCCCGCTTTCCTGCTGCTCTGTAACCCCCACATCCGGGGCTGAGCCACTGAGTCCATCCACTGTCTCTACCTGGCTTGCCTCATTTCAGCAACCACCAAAGAATGCTGGTACATTTATGTTCTGAAAACTGAGTAAAAATTTTGTTTCGCCTTAAGAATTTGTCCGTTCAGTCTCTTTGGTTCAGGCCAGTGTGTGTGGGCTTTGATTGGATTTTAGACTTGAGATAGAGTTCCTATGAACTCCACTGGGAGCTGGAAGAAGAATGAAGTGACAGAGGGACTGCTGATCTTTGACCGCGGCCCATTGATGGGTGTTGTCATCACTGTAGGTGGCTGCTCTGAACAAGGATGCATTGTCTCTCTGTCTATTGTGGACTTGCCTTCACGGTGAGTCTTTGCGGGATGTGCCCTTTAATCGGGGAATGTGTTTTTCCACCTAGGGCAGAGGCTGGGTGGGTAAAGCAGACCCAGCAAGTGTGTTTTTCTCAGTACTCCAGAGAGTCAGAACATGAGAAAGAAACATTAAGGGAAAAGTATAATGTAAACAAGAGTAAGAGTTAAAATTTTATATTTATTAAATAGTTACTATATACGGGGGGGGGAGCCAAAGTAGGTTAATAATAGTAATAAATAATAGAAGAATTAACGAATAATAATATAAGAATAAATAAACTCTGTGTTTCGCATACTCACAACTATAAACCTACTTTTGCCCACCCTTGTATTCTTGTATTATACATTTATATTGGTTGTTTTATTTCATCTTCTCAACAACCCTGGGAAGTAAGTACTCTTCCAGTTTTCAGATAAAAAATCTGAGATTTTAGTCACATATATACATATATCTTCCAAGGTCAATCTATGATTCTGTGATTTGATCCCAGACAATGAACAGTGAATCCAGAGTCTAAGAAAGTAAGTCCTACGTGGTGTTAACTCTATGAATCAGGGAAGAAGTTGAAATCCAAAGTGGCTTTAGGAGCTCTGCCAACCACTGTGGAAAAGGAGGCTGAACACTCACGTGAGAAGTTTCTTAGGTTCCTTTCTGACTATCCAAATATGCACCATTTTTCAATCTGGCCAGGGGCTGCTTCTCTACAACTGCTTCCTTGAAAGACTTTTCTGAACCCCCATAATCTTTCTATAATAATCACTGTACTCCAATTAGCTTAGAAACTCCTCATAACAAATCTATTGCTATTTTTCCATTTTATAGATTAAAGATTAAGCTTAGAGGAGGTTCATTTAAGATCATATTTATTTTATTTTATTTTTTGTGTGACAGAGATAGAGAGAGAGAGATAGAGAGAGGGATGGATAGGGACGGACAGACAGGAAGTGTCTTTGTTGCGGCACCTTAGTTGTTCATTGATTGCTTTCTTATACATGCCTTGACCATGGGGCTAAAGCAGAGTGAGTGACCCCTTGCTCAAGCCAGAGACTTTGGGCTCTAGCCAGGGACCTTGGATTTCAAGCCAGTGACCTTTGGGCTCAAACTAGCAATGATGGGGTCCTGTGTATAATCCCACATTCAAGCCAGCGACCCCGCACTCAAGCTGGTGAGCCCGCTCTCAAGACGGCAACCTTGAGGTTTCAAACCTGGGTCCTCTGAGTCCCAGTTCGACACTCTATCCACTGCACCACTGCCTGGTCAGGCAAGAACATATTTCTAAGGCAGTAACTGAGCTTAAGTTTGAAGCCAGGAGACCTGATTCATAGTAAGCATGCTTTAACTCTGTGTTATATGGGCTTCTCTCACCTAAAGGGTATATGATATACTATGACTTGTTCTCAAAGAACTTGCAATGTAGTAAGCAACAACTTTTGTTTAAGTCCTCTTTGTATAAATAAACTATCAGCACATTTGGGATTTAGAAGAAATTGCAGAAGGGATTATAGTAGCTACTGATAGTCTTAGGGGCAACTGCTTTGTCATGACCTGCTCTCTTACATTATATGCCTTATTTGCCTAGTTCATTATTTTTTTCTTCTTGTTTTCTTTAGATTCTTTGATTCACATCGCAAGAGAAAATCAACAGAAAAAAACTACCTCATGCTGAAAGTGGAGAAGCATGACATATTTTTCTTGATTACTGCTTAGGGCAGTATTTCGTTTAGTTTTGTTTTGTTTTTAAATCAAACCAAGTCATATTGCCAGAGCCTACCACTATAAAGTAGTAAAAAAAAAAAAAATCAGTCTTGGTAATTACCAGGGTCTTTTTTCTTTTCAGAATAACATGCTACTTGGGAGGCTTCCTAGTCCAGAAAATGAGAGCAGGATGAGAGGGGTGGGGGTTAAAGGACTTCTGACTTTTCACGTAAAACAAGTAGAAACCCTGTAAGATAATACCCTCAGGCTGTGAACTAGTAAACAAGCGTCTGCTCTGCAAGGAGATGTTGCGAGGAGATATTGAAAGAGTACATGCATTTCTGGGTTCTTTCTCTGAGTAGAAATGGGAGAAATGTCTCTCCGAAGGATTGTTTACCATAAGCCCACACTGCCAGATTCAGGCCTGAAAAACCACGAGGTGAAAATGTAGTTAAACTATCTCAGACAGCAGTGCTCTCAGATGTCTGCCAGAAACAATGGAAATACTATTCAGAAGACTAGACTTTAAAGACTTCAAAAGACTCGCCATGGATAATTCTAAGAAATACGAGCCAACAATCAAAAGTGGCTGAAATATGAGTGAATAAGTTACCACAACTGAAAGTTAATTCAAACAAAAACTATAGAATCTGCCTTGCAAAGACTACTGGTGTTGGAGTCATCCGGTATAGAATATAAAATAATATTGTTTAATATGCTTACCAGTAAAAGACAGTATCAAAAATTTGAGGACTACAAAGGATAAAAACTGTAAAAGATGTTTAGGAGACATGGGAGATAGGTTGTGAAGGTACAATAAATGCCTATTGGAGTTCCAGAATCGCTAACAGAGAGAATTGGGGAGAGTCAATATTCAGTAACATTATGATTGACAGTTTTCTAGAATTCATGAAATATGCCAATCATCAGATTCAGAAAGTCCAATGGACTTTGTAGTGAAACTGTAGAATATCAAAGACAAAGTGAACACCTTAAAACTATCCAGAAAGAAAAAACAATTAAATACAAAGACACAACAATTAGAATCATACACTTCTTAAAAGCAACAATAAAATAGAAGACAGAGAAATAACATCTTGCAAAAATGTGGAAAGAAAATCATTGTCACCTAGAATTCTATAACTTGGAAAGCCATCTTTCAAGAATGAGGGTTCTGTACAAACATTTCAGCTAAATGAAAAGAGTGTACTACCAACAGGTGCTCTCTCACTGAAAGGACTTCTGAAGAACTTTCCTTTGAGAGGATACAAATAATCTCAGAAGAAAGGTCCATCATGTCAGAAGTAATTGTTAGCAAAGAAAATATAAACATATGAGAAAATCTGTAGAAACCTTCATGTACAAAGTAATAATAATGTTTAATCTGTTGGGCTTAAAAAAAAAGTAAAGATATAATGAAAACCCTGACAATAGTATTTCAGTTAAGAGGGAGATGGAGTTAATGATCTAAGCTCTCTCAAAATGATTCAAGGAAGGGGTAAAAATATTATCTTGAACCAAAATTTTATTTTCAAACTTACAGAAGAGTTGTAAGGGCACTCCAAAAAACAATTTCCCCCAGAACCATTTGAGAGTAAGTAGCAGACCCGATGCCCCATTACCCCTGAATATCTGTGTGTGATTTCTACAAACAAGAACAGTTTCTACATGACCACAATTACCCATAAGGATCAGTAAATTAACATCAGAACATTGCTACATCTAATTCTCAAGCCTATTCACATCAAATTAGACCAATTGTCCTAATAATATCTTTTCTAGCAAAAATATTGTGTTTAGAATCATGTGCTACATTTAGTTGTTATGTCCCTTTAGTCTAATCCAGTAATTTTTCCCCCTGATTTTTATGACCTTGACACTTGAAAATTATAGGCAGGTTATTTCATAAAATGTTCCTCATTTGGATTTGTCTGATGTTTCCTTCTGATGAGATTTAAGTGCATGTATCTCTGGCAGAAATAGCACAGAAGGGATGCCGTCCTCTATGGCACCCGGTCTTGCGGCCGCCCATTTCTGGAAATGCTACATCTGATCACTCGGTTGAAGAGATAGCTGCCCAGCTCTTCCTCTCACTCTGGAAAACTTGCTCTTATTTTCTCTTGGTAGTTAGTAAGTGCTTGATGGAAGATTGAACAACACTATGTAGGTAGCCTGTTGCCCATCAAATCATCAGTTACCTGTGTACGTCATAGGGACTCAAGCCTTCTTGTTTTAGTAAGTGGGTTATTGACTATTATTTTCATTTATTTTGATGTTCACATTGTCCTCAGTTTCATCACTGAGAGCCCCTGTGGGCTGGCTTTTGTGTTGTTTGCTATGTCCCTAGGATTTTTTGAGCACTCACCTACATTGTGGCCCAGAATGATATTCCAGGCTCGTCTTATTCTTTCTCTGAAGCCCCCACAGGACGATCTTCCTTACCTTGCTTTGGCTCGGACACCTTGTGCAGGGCCACCATCCCCACCGGAAACCCTCCTTAACCGCGTGGACTCGGACACCCCCACAGGCTGCCTTCCCTCCCAGACTTCAATACCCCGCACCAGAAGCCCGTCTCTACTCCCTCCCTACACCCCACTTCTGGCATGGATACCTCCTTGCCCTACTTAGGTCTCAGATCTCCTTCCAGGGGGTACACCCAGCCCACGCACTGGAGCTCCGGTGCCTCTCACCAGATCCCCCTCGCGGGAGCTGCCCTGCTCATGCTCCCTGGGCTCTGGCAACTTGCTCCAGCAGGCCTCCTACGGGGCGAACCCCCTCTGGCGCACTGGCTTCGGCACCTGCGTCAGTCAGACTGTCGCACCACTCAGGGCTGCCCCTGCTCCCCCGTGGAGGCACCTTTACCATCTCCACCCTGGCGGGGACAGCGGCCTGGGGAAGCCCACCGATGGATTTGAGACCAAACTGCTCAGAAACGGAAGGGAGGGGAAAATGGAAAGGAGAGAAAATGAAAGAAAGGGAAGAAAAAGGGGGAAACAGGGAGGGAAGAGGAGGAAAATGACAAAGAAAGAGAAAAAGAAGAACTTTGTTAAAAAGCATGTTAAGCTAAAAACATGTTAAAAATTTGAGAGTCATCCCTCAAAAGACAGAGATAGCAAAAACTATCATTCAAAGTAGCAAAATAGAAAACTAAAAATGAAATAAGGAAAAGGGGGAAAAAACTAAATCAAATCTAAGAGAAAGCAAGAATGCAAAGAACAAGTAAAGGCCTGACCTGTGGTGGCGCAATGGATAAAATGTCGACCTGGAAATGCTGAGGTCACTGGTTCGAAACCCTGGGCTTGCCTGGTCAAGGCACATATGGGAGTTGATGCTTCCTGCTCCTCCCCCTGTCTCTCTCTCCTCTCTCTCTCTCTCTCCCCCTCTCTCTCTCCTCTCTAAAATGAATTAAAAAAAAAAAAAAAGAACAAGTAAGGAAGGGCAGAAGCCAACAGCGAGTGCTAAGTAAGTTGGTTGAATGTAATTTAAATATATTAATGATCAAATTCCATGAAAAAGAACTAAACTCTCTAGTTAAAAAGGGAAGATGATTAGTTTGGACACAGAAACTGAATCCATTTACACACAGTTCACAGGAGGCAGACCCAGGACATCAAGGTACTGGAAGTTTGAACAGCACTTAGGCTGTTTCCCCTCAGATTCGGTTTCTCATTCTCTTGCTCTGAGGACACAAGAGGTGTCAGCATCCAAGTGGTAAGAGAGGGCTGTGCCTGGGGTGGGGACCTTGCATAGGGCGTCAGAGCCAGAGCAGGTGAGGAAAGAGCAAAATGAGCCCAGGACACCGTCTTGGGTCATAAGGTAAGGCCGTGCTCCAAACATGCTGGGGGCATGTCCAAAGGGCATAGGAGCCAGTGTGAAGGGTACGCACTGGTCAGATAGAGGGGAAGCTGGCCCCCCGGAGCTGCCTGCCCCAGGTCAACTGTCTGTCTGCTGGGTGGATGGGATCTGAATTGGGGCTGAGGATGAAAGTCAGTGCCCAGAGGTTTCTTCTCCATTCTACCCAGACAGTCTCCAGCACGGGGCGTCCCCTCCATTGCTCCAGCCTCCTGTTGGCCACTGTGCTTCCACTTTGCTGGGCGGCTGTGACCCCGGGCTCTGATATTATTGGGTCTCCACTTTGATTCCCAATCTCATGCGAGGTAGCAGCTTCTTGTTATTGCTCATTTCCAACTTGCCTTATCACCTCTCGGTTTTCTCAGATCTTCTACTATGTGTGTAGCCCATTTCCTGAATTAACTTCCTTCTGTTTAGATATTTAAGAGGATTTTCACCTGACTAGAGAGTGGTACAATGGATAGAGCATTGACCTGGGATGCTGAGGACCCAGGTTTGAAATCCTGAGGTCACTGGTTTGGGTGAGGGGTCGCCAGATTGAGCGTGGGGTCACCAGTTTGAGTGGAGGATCATAGATATGCCCGATGGTCACTGGCTTATGCCCATGGTTGCTGGCTTGAGCAATAGGTCATTGGCTCAACTGGAACCTCCCTGTCAAGGCACATATGAGAAAGCAATCAATGAACAACTAAAGTGCCACAACAAGTTGATGCTTCTCATCTCTCTTCCTGTCTGTCTGTCCTTGTCTGTCTGTCTCTCTCGCTAGAAAAAAAAAAGAGGATTTCTGTTATTCTGTTTTCTTAATTGGACCCTGAATGATATTCCAGGAAAATACTGGCAAAAAGATGGTGTAATTATATCAATACTAGACAGAATAGATTTTAAGGCAAAAAGCAACAGTGAGAATATAATTCTAAATTGTATGACCTCATAACCTATCGAAACATGCAGCAAGCATCAACAAAATGACAAAGGAAAATGGACAAATCACCATCAGACCAGAAGATATTTAGCACATTTCTCTCTGTAATTGATAGCTCATGCTGTCAAGGAATAAAATATAGAAGATTTGTACAGTGTAATTAAGAAACTTGATCTAGCAGACATTATGAAACACCATACCAATAGCTGGAGGACTCACAGTTTTCCCAAGCACACATGGGGCCCAGATCACATTTTCAACCATAAAGGAGGGCTTCACAAATTTCAAGGTATCATGCAGACCACATTCTTAACCATAGCACAGTATGGTAGAAATCAACAACAACAAAATAATTTTAAAAACCTAATACATGGGGAGGGGGGAGCACAAGAGTACAAGAAAAAATTACAATGAAATTTTAAAGATATTTACAACTGAAAAGTAATAAGAAAGATAAAATAGTACTTAGAGGAAAACTTAATGCCTTGTAAATGTAAACATTGAAAATTAAGGACTTTACATTAGAACAGCAAAATAAACCCTAAGAAAGTAAAGAAATTTATTAGGAAATAGGATCACATAATAAAAATAAAGATGATTGATAAATTTCACAACTTTAAAATTAAGAAATTCTATTCATCCAGAAATACCAAAGTAAAAAAAACAAACACCACATGCTAGAAATGGCATTTTTTAGCATATATTAACAGCAAGAAAAGCCATATTCAGAACTAAAATAATTGTTTCCAATCAATAAGACAAACAACACAGCCAAAAATGGGCAAAACACAAATAAACATTGTACAGATGAGGAAACTTGCACAAGTATATGAGCATATAAGATGTTTCACTTTATTAACAATCACCTAAGAGCAAATTAAATCCCCAATAAATTTTCATTTGACATCCAGAAGAATGGCAAACTTTTAACATGGGACAATCCCAAGTGTTGGTGAGGAAGTAAAGCAAAAGGGACTCTTATTCATGCTGATGGGTGTGTACACTGATACAACTGTTTTGGTAAATAATTTGCCGTTACTTAATAAACTTGGGCATGCATGTGCTATGCAACCAATCAATTCCCTTTTCAGGCATTTCCAAGATTAACTGCTATACTTATGCCCCAGTAGACATGTACAAGACTGTCTGCTGAAACACTTTTTTTTAATAGACTTTACTTTTTAGAGCACTTTGAGGTTTACAACCAAACTGAGTAGAAAGTACGAGTTTCAAAAAAAAAAAATAAAATAAAAAAAGTACGAGTTTCCATATGCTCCTGCACCCCCCCCCCACAAACACACACACAAGCTCCCCTTCCATCAATATCCCCCACCACAACAGGAGTATGTTTGTTTCTATCTGTGAACCTATATTAATACATTATCACCTGAAGTTCATAATTTACAGTAAGGTTCATTGATGTTGTATAGTCTGTGAGTTTTGACTAATGTATAATGACATGTATCCCCCATTGTTGCATCATATAGAATAGTTTCACTGCCTTAAAAGTTCTCTGTGCCTGCCTATTCATCCCTCCCTCCCTTGGCAAACGCTGATATTTTTACTGTCTCCTTAGTTTTTTCCTTTCTGAGAAGGTCATATAGTTGGAATCATACAGAGTATAGATGTTTTTACATTGAATTATTAATAATGTTCATTTAAGCTTTTCTTTTTTTATTAATAGCTCATTTTTATTAGTGTTAAATAATATTCCATTACTTAGATGTACCAGTTTATTTATCCATTCAAATACTGAAGGGCATCTTGATTACTTCCAAGTTTTGGCAATTATGAATGTAGGTATTATAAATATCCATGGGTAGCTTTGTGTAGACATCATTTATGACTCTTTTGGGTAAATACCAAGGAGTGTGATTGCTAGATCACGTGCTAAAAGTATGTTTAGCTTTTTAATGAACTGCCAAACTGTCCTTCAGAGTGGCCATCCTGTTTTGTACTCCTAACAGCAGTGAATGAGGGTCCAGTTGCTCCACATCCTCCCAGCATTTGGTGTTGTCAGTGTTCTGGATTTTGGCCATTCTGATAGATACCTTGTTGTTTTAATTTGCATCTCCCTGATGACTGGGATGTGGAACATCTTTTAATATGCTTTTTTATCATATGTATGTATTCTCTGGTGAGGTGTCTGTTAAAGTCTTTGGCACATTTTTAAAATCATGTTATTGATTTTCTTCTTGAGTTTGAAGAGTCCTTTCTATATTTCATATAATGATCATTGATCAGATGTCTGTTTTGCAAATACTTTATCCCAGCCTGGACTGTCTTTTCATTCTCTTGACATTGTCTTTCACAGAGCAGAAGGTTTTAATTTCAATGAAGATCAACATATCAATTATTTCTTTCATGGATTGTACCTTGGTGTTTTACCTAAAAAGTCAATGTCATAGTCAAGGTCATCTAGATTTTCTCCTGTGTCATCCTCTAGAAGTTTTATTATTTTATGTTTTATATTTAAATCTGTGACCCATTCTGAGTTAGCTTTTGTAAAAGATGTAAGGTTCATTCTAGATCTTTTTTTTTTCATATGTGGGTGTGCAGGTGTTTGATGTCATTTGTTAAAAGACTATCTGCTCTATTGTATTGTCTTTGCTCCTTTGTCAAACGCCTCTTGACTGTATTTATATGATTCTGTTTGTGGGTTCTCCATTTTTTTCAGTTGATCTCTTGTCTATTTTTTTTTTTTTTACTTTTTTGCCAATAGCACACTGTCTGAATATTGTAGCTTTATAGTACGTCTTGAATGAAGAAAGATAACATCAGTATTCTGACTTTATTCTTCTACCTCAATATTGAATTTACTATTTCAGCTCTTGCCTCTCCATAAAAACTTTAGAATCAGTTTGTTGATTGATAACTCACAAAACAACTTGCTGGAATTTTGATTAGCATTGCATTAAATCTATACATAAGGTTAGGAAGAACCGATATCTTGACAATATTGTCTCTCTATACATGAACATAAAATTTCTCTTCATAATAAATAAATATCTATTTACCTCTTTGATTTCTCTCATCAGAGTTTTATGGTTTTCTTTATACAGATATTGTACATATTTAGGCTTATACCGAGGTATTTCGTTTTGCTGTTGTTGTTAATGGAAATGGTAATTTGTTTTTAATTTCAAATTTCACTTGTTTGTTACTGTTTATTGGAAAACAATAGACTTTTTGCATATTAACTTGTATCTTTCAACCTTACTACAACTCTTTATTAGTTCCAGAAGGTTTTTTTTTTCTTTATTGTATTTATTTTTAATGGGGTGACATCAGTAAATCAAGATACATACATTCAAAGATAATATGTCCAGGTTATCTTAAAGTTCAATTATGTTGCATACCCATCACCCAAAGTCAGATTGTCCTGTCACCCTCTATCTAGTTCTCTTTGTGCCCCTCTCCCTCCCCTTCCCTCTCCCTCTCCCCCCTTACCCCGTAACCACCACATTCTTATCAATGTCTCTCAGTTTCACCCTTATGTCTCACCTACGTATGGAATAATGCAGTTCCTGGATTTTTCTGATTTACTTATTTCACATCGTATAATGTTATAAAGATCCCACCATTTTGCTGTAAATGATCCGATGTCATCATTTCTTATGGCTGAGTAGTATTCCATAGTGTATATGTGCCACATCTTCTTTATCCAGTCATCTATTGATGGACTTTTTGGTTGTTTCCATGTCCTGGCCACTGTGAACAATGCTGCAATGAACATGGGGCTGCATGTGTCTTTACAAGTCAATGTTTCTGAGTTTTTGGGGAATACACCCAGTAGAGAGATTGCTGAGTCATAAGGTAGTTCTATTTGCAGTTTTTTGAGGAACCACCATACTTTCTTCCATAATGGTTGTACTACTTTACATTCCCACCAACAGTGGATGAGGGTTCCTTTTTCTCCACAACCTCTCCAACATTTGCTATTACCTGTCTTGTTAATAATAGCTAGTCTAACAGGTGTGAGGTGGTATCTCATTGCAGTTTTGATTTGCATTTCTCTAATAACTAAAGAAGATGAGCATCTTTTCATATATCTGTTGGCCATTTGTATTTCTTCCTGGGAGAAGTGTCTGTTCATATCCTCTTCCCATTTTTTTATTAGATTGTTTGTTTGTCGTTGAGTTTTGTGAGTTCTTTGTATATTTTGGATATTAGGCCCTTATCTGAGCAGGTGTTTAAAAATATCATTTCCCAATTAGTTGGCTGTCTGTTTATCTTGTTATCAATTTCTCTTGCTGAACAAAAACTTCTTAGTCTGATGTAGTCCCATTCATTAATTTTTGCTTTCACTTCTCTTGCCTGTGGAGTCAAATTCATAAAATGCTCTTTAAAGCCCAGGTCCATGAGTTTGGTACCTATGTCTTCTTCTATGTACTTTATTGTTTCAGGTCTTATGTTTAGATCTTTGATCCATTTTGAGTTAATTTTTGTACAGGGGGACAAACTGTAGTCCAGCTTCATTCTTTTGCATGTGGCTTTCCAGTTTTCCCAGCACCATTTGTTGAAGAGGCTTTCTTTTCTCCATTGAGTGTTGTTGGCCCCTTTATCAAAAATTATTTGACTATATATATGTGGTTTTATTTCTGGACTTTCTATTCTGTTCCATTGGTCTGAGTGTCTATTTTTCTGCCAATACCATGTTGTTTTGATTGTCGTGGCCCTATAATAGAGTTTGAAGTCAGGTATTGTAATGCCCCCAGCTTCATTCCTTTTCTTTAGGATTGCTTTGGCTATTCGGGGCTTTTTATAGTTCCATATAAATCTGATTATTTTTTGCTCCATTTCTTTAAAAAATGTCATTGGAATTTTGATGGGAATTGCATTAATTTGTATATAGCTTTGGGTAATATGGCCATCTTGATTATATTTATTCTACCTAACCAAGAACAAGGAATATTCTTCCATCTTATAATGTCTTTTTTGATTTCCCTTAACAATGGTTTATAGTTTTCATTGTATAAGTCCTTTACATTCTTTGTTATGTTTATTCCTAGGTATATTTTTTTTTTTGTTGCAATCGTGAAGGGGATTATTCTTTTGAGTTCATTCTCAAATGTTTCATTGTTGGCATATAGAAAGGCTATTGACTTCTGTATGTAAATTTTCTATCCTGCGACCTTACTGTATTGGCTTATTTTTTCTAGAAGTCTTTTTGTGGATTCTTTGGGGTTTTCGATGTATAGGATCATATCATCTGCAAAAAGTGATACCTTTACTTCTTCTTTTCCGATATGGATGCCTTTTATTTCTTTGTCTTGTCTGATTGCTGTGGCAAGAACTTCTAGTACCACATTAAATAAGAGTGGAGAGAGTGGACAACCCTGTCTTGTTCCTGATTTAAGGGGGAAAGCCTTCAGTTTTGTGCCATTTAGTATGATGTTAGCTGATGGTTTATCATATATGGCCTTTATCATGTTGAGATATTTTCCTTCTATACCCATTTTGTTGAGAGTCTTAAACATAAAATTGTGTTGTATTTTATCAAAAACCTTTTCTGCATCTATTGATAATATCACGTGGTTCTTGTTCTTTGTTTTGTTGATATGGTGTATTACGTTAACTGTTTTATGTATGTTGAACCATCCTTGAGATTCTGGGATGAATCCCACTTGATCATGATGTATTATTTTTTTAATATGTTGTTGTATTCGATTTGCTAGTATTTTGTTTAGTATTTTAGCATCTGTATTCATTAGAGATATTGGTCTGTAGTTTTTTTTTTTTGTGCCATCCTTGCCTGGTTTTGGTATAAGGGTTATGTTTGCCTCATAAAATGTGTTTGGAAGTATTGCTTCTTCTTCAATTTTTTGGAAGACTTTCTGTAGAATAGGAACCAAGTCTTCTTTGAAGGTTTGATAAAAGTCGCTGGTATAGCCGTCTGGGCCTGGACTTTTATTTTTGGGGAGGTTTTTAATGGTTTTTTCTATTTCTTCTCTACCAATAGGTCTGTTTAGGCTTTCTGCTTCTTCTTGACTCAGTCTAGGAAGGTTGTATTGTTCTAGGAATTTATCCATTTCTTCTAGGTTGTTGAATTTAGTGGCAAAAAGTTTTTCATAGTATTCTACAATAATTCTTTGTATATCTACGATGTCCGTGGTGATTTCTCCTCTTTCATTTTGGATTTTGTTTATATGAGTTCTTTCTCTTTTTTCCTTGGTAAGTCTTGCCAAGGGTTTGTCAATTTTGTTGATTTTTTCAAAGAACCGGCTCCTTGTTCTATTAATTTTTTCTATAGTTTTTCTGTTCTCTATTTCATTTATTTCTGCTCTGATTTTTATTATCTCCTTTCTTCGGCTGGTTTTGGGTTGTCTTTGTTCTTCTTTTTCTAGTTCCTTAAGGTGTGAAGTTAAGTGGTTCACTTGGGCTCTCTCTTGTTTGTTTATATATGCCTGAAGTGATATGAACTTCCCTCTTATCACTGCTTTTGCTGCCTCCCATAGATTCTGATATGTCGTATTATCATTTTCATTTGTCTGTATATATCTTTTGATCTCTGCACTTATTTCTTCTTTGACCCATTCATTCTTTAAAAGTATGTTGTTTAGTTTCCACATTTTTGTGGGATTTTTTCCCTCTTTTTTGCTGTTGAATTCTAGTTTCAAGGCTTTATGATCAGAAAATATGCTTGGTACAACTTCAATTTTTCTGAATTTGCTGATGTTGTTTTTGTGGCCCAGCATATGGTCAATTCTTGAGAATGATCCATGTACACTGGAGAAAAATGTATACTCAGTCACTTTGGGATGAAATGTCCTGTAGATGTCTATCATATCCAGGTGCTCTAGTGTTTTGTTTAAGGCCACTATGTCTTTGTTGATTCTCTGTTTGGATGACCGATCTAGAGCCGTCAGCGGTGTATTGAGGTCTCCAAGTATGATTGTATTTTTGTCAGTTTTTGTTTTAAGGTCAATAAGTAGCTGTCTTATATATTTTGGTGCTCCTTGGTTTGGTGCATATATATTAAGAATTGTTATGTCTTCTTGATTCAGTGTTCCCTTAGCCATTATGAAATGGCCATTTTTGTCTCTGAGTACTTTTCCTGTCTTGTAGTCAGCATCATCAGATATGAGTATTGCTACGCCTGCTTTTTTGTGGATGTTATTTGCTTGGAGCATTGTTTTCCAGCCTTTCACTTTGAATTTGTTTTTATCCTTGTTACTTAGATGAGTTTCTTGTAGGCAGCATACAGTTGGATTTTCTTTTTTGATCCATTCGGCTACTCTGTGCCTTTTTATTGGTGAGTTTAATCTGTTTACATTTAATGTAATTATTGACACTTGTGAGTTCCTCATTGCCATTTTATAGATTGCTTTCTGTTAGTTTTGTGCCTTGTTTGATTCTTCTCTTTCGTTTTTCTATCTTTTGTTTTTATTTGGTTGTGTTCCATACATCTTTCCTCTGTTGCCATCTTTTTAAAATCATGTGCTTCTGTGGTGGTTTTTTCAATGGTGGTTACCATTAAGTAATGAAAAGGGTTCCTACCCTGTTCATTGTAGTGCACTATTTTGTGAGCACTTTTGCCCTCCATCGCCCTTTGCTACTGTTAATCTTCATCCTCTCCTCCCCTTTCTTATTGTTGTCACAGTTTAAAGTTGGTTTTTTATGTTCTTCTTGGAGCTTTTACTTGTGGCTTTGTTGTTGTTGTTTTTTTATTCTTTGTATCTGATTGGAGAACCCCCTTTAGTATTTCCTGGAGTGGGGGTTTTCTGGTGATAAATTCTCTCATCTTTTCTGTATCTGTGAATGTTTTTATTTCTCCTTCATATTTGAAGGTTAGCTTTGATGGGTATAGTATTCGTGGCTGAAAGTTCCTCTCTTTCAAGACTTTAAATATTGGGGTCCAATCTCTTCTAGCTTGTAGAGTTTCTGTTGAGAAATCTGATGATAATCTAATGGGCTTTCCTTTATATGTTGTATTCTTCTTTTCCCTGGCTGCCTTGAGAATTTTTTCTTTGCAGTTGGTTTGTGCCAATTTTATTATGATGTGCCTTGAAGTAGGTTTGTTGGGGTTAAGAAAACTTGGAGTTCTGTTTGCTTCTAGAATTTGAGGTTTTAGTTCTTTCCAGAGGCTTGGGAAGTTCTCATCTATTATTTGTTTGAGTATGTTCTCCATTCCATTTTCTCTCTCTTCTCCTTCTGATATACCTATTATTCTTATGTTATTCTTTTTGATGGAGTCAGATAATTCCTGTAGGGCTATTTCATTTTTTAAAATTTTTGAATCTCTTTCTTCTTCTCTTTGTTGAGCCTCAAGTTGCTTGTCTTCTATTTCGCTGATCCTCTCTTCTATCTGGCCTGTTGTATTAGCTAAGCTTGTTACCTCATTTTTCAGCTCATGAATTGAGTTTTTCATCTCTGTTTGATTTGTTTTTATAGTTTCAATTTCCTTGGAGATATACTCTTTGTGTTCATCGAGTTGTTTTTTGAGCTCCCTAAATTGCCTTTCTGTGTTTTCTTGTATATCTCTGAGTATTTTTAGAATTTCTATTTTAAATTCTCTGTCGTTTAACTCCAAGGTTTCCAATATCTTAAATTTTTTCTCCATAGATTTTTCCTCATCTCTCTGTGTTACCTCTCTTTCTTTTGTATCCATGATATTCGATTTTCTCTTCTTTAATGGCATCTGAGGGTGGTTTTCTTGATAGTATTAATGAGATTTTATAAGGAATAAAAGGATAAAAAAATAAAAATAAAAATAAAAAATTGCGCGTTTTTTTAAAAAAATTAATCATTAAATAAAGAAAAATAAAATAAGATAAAAATTTGAGGAAAAAAGGGAATAATTCCTTCCCCTCCTTTTTTCCTCTCCTCTCCTCTCCCTTCTTTTTTGAGAAAATCTTGTGATGAACTGTGAATTATATTGTACTAAATAGAACAAACAATACCTGTAGTGGAGGGCCTGAATTGGGGAGAAGTAATATAGGGGTAAAGGAAAAAGAAAAAAAAATAAGAGAAAAAAATATTTATATATAAAAAAGGGGGGAGCAGTATAGACCCACAAAAAGCAAATTAGGAAAAAATTTGGGTCAAGAATAAAATGATTTGCTTTTAGGTGTTGGCTGACTCAGAGTTATGATGAGAGGAATAAGAAGGAAACAGGAAAAAGGGGTGGAAAATTAAAAAAATTACTATTGTATTTAGTGGAACAAGAACTAGATAAAATGGAGAGCCAGGGATGGGAGTACTGCTAATGTGTTAAAAAGGTGAAGTAAAAACCCTCCAAAATGTCACAAACTTAAGTTTGAGTCCCAGATAAGATAATTTGTTCGTTATTGAAGTTTGAATGAGAGAAGACGTAAAGGAGAGAGGAAGAGACTAATATAGAGGGAGAAAAGAGAGAGAGAGAGAGAGAGAGAGAGAGAGAAAAGATGGAACCACTTAAAGAAGAAAAAGGAAAAAGGAGGAGAGAGAAAGAGAGAGTTAGGGGTTTTGGATTGCAACCCTCATAGAGAGAAAGGAGGAGGAAAGAAAAGATAATGGAAGATGTAACACTTATGGGTAGTGTAGTTCAAAGAGAGGCGAGAGTAAGACTGAGAGAGAATTAAATGACCAAATTGGAGTAGAAAAAAAAAATCAAGAATGAAGAAAAGAGACACAGACGAACAAATATAATAAAATGGGATAGGTTATAAAATCTGCAGATTATTCTTGATTTTGAGAGGTTGTCGTCTTGCTTTTTCTTTTCTGTCTTTCTGGTCGGTGACTTTGTACCCCGGGTTCTGCCCCTGTGGCATGCTCTGGAAGAGGTTTGCAGTTGATAATTCTCTATGGCAATGTCATGTATTGGGCTTCAGTCTCGTTGGCAGTCGAGGTTCATTAGTGTTTATAGGCTCCAACAGTGAGAGGATCTCTCACTGTGAGAGTGTTCCTGGAGCCTCTCTCCTAGTCTTTCCTTCCACAATTAGAAGCCTGATAATCCAGCTATGGGGTTGCTGCTGCCTCTGCCTGGATAGTAAGAGTCTCAAAGAGCTGGCAACTCCCCACTCTATTCCCACTCAGCACAGGGCTCTGAGTAAGGCTCAGTCAGTCAGAGCTGCCAGCATAATCAGGCGTGGCTTCCTCCCACTCAAAGACCTCTGGCTCTGCCCCTCTGTGGGATAACTCGAGTGCCCACTCCTGAGGCGTTCGGAGGAATCTCTTGCCCACTCTCCGTGCGCACCCACCAGGATGTCAGACCAGACAGGTCACACTTTGAGTGAAATCCCTACCCACACGGAAAAGATCGAGCTTTGGAATTGGCTTTTGCTCTATTCTCGTGTGGCTTTCCCAAGGGGCTAGGGCTGCCTGAGATTCCGCTCCTGGCCCACTCACAGACCTGCTCCTCTGAGGGAAAACACGGGCGCCCACCCCTGAGGAGTTCGGAGGAATCTCCTGCCCACTCTGCGTGCGTGCGCACTGACCAGATTATGAGGCTCAGGCGGGATGCCTCTCGCTCCGCGAAAGCCCTCCTTCAGCACAGAAAAGTTCCACCGTTGGAGTTGGCTCCAGCTCCCTCCCCGTGCCCGGTCCCCTCAGGTTGCTGGGGCTCCTAGGAGATGCTGCTTTTTGCCCACACAGAGGCCTCTGACTCTGCTTCTCTGTGGGTTAGCACGGGCTGCGCCCACCCCTGAAGTGTTCGTAGGAATCTCTTGCCCACTAACCACGCCAACCAGGAGATGCGGAAAATGGCTGCCCCACTTGTCTTTCTTTGTCTGGGTTTGGCGCGCGTGTTAGCTTGAATTGCCCAGGTTTTTCCACAGCTTGGATCTCCGTGCCACAGCCTGGTTTGGCTGTTTGTACCGTGGCCTGGATCTATTCACTCCCCATGCCCGCCTTAGTTTCTATATTCTCAGTTCTCAGTGAAAGCCATCCTGTTTGGATTAGAGAGGAAGGCGGAGCATTTCTTACTCCTTATTTCCCCTGGAGTTTGACCATATATTTAGCCAATCTTTCGCTCGATCCTACCTTCGGGTGTGTTGTGAAGCATCTGAAGACTCCAAGGATAGGTTTTTCTGTTTCTGGTTGAAGAACTTGTTGAGTTTATGGGGAGATTTTCGGTATCGCTTCCTACCGCGCCATCACTGTGACGTCATCTTTTGAGGTTTTTTTTTTTTTGACAATTCTTTAGAATTTTTTACATAGACAACTATGTTCTCTGTAAACAAAGACAGTTTTGTTTCTGCCTTCTCCATCTGTGTGCCTTTCATGACTGTGCAAGGTGATTAGGCAAAGACATGGGTGAATCGTAAAGGAAGTTTTAAGTTATTGGCAATATTCTTTTGTTAAGCTATGTTAGTGCAGAGGTGATTTTTAAATTACACTGCTTACAAAAATTAGGGGATCAGGAAAAGTGCAGATACTCCAGTACTTCCAGCCTTTTGTGTAGTGCGTTTTCACCAATGAGATAAAAGTTGGTTTTGCATCTCATTTCCATAATCGAACAACTTTCTTCGACTTGTCGTTTGCATTTCTGATGTTCTTGTTTAATAAAAAAGAATCAAATGCTTATTTTTTTATAGCTTTATATTCATTTTGAAATATCCCCTAATCTTTATGAGCAGTATGTTATTAGTATGACTATTTCAATGTAATGAACAACAACTGCAGAGGTAGATTTAAGTAGATGAGATAGCCTTCAGAGAAGTTTCAGAGAGAGGAGGATGTGAGGGGACAAGATTTGAAAGGAGACACAGTAGTTTATGAGGTAGAAGCAGAGAAGGACAATTTCTGTGATGGTTCATTTGCATAAAATAGCTTGTGCTTTGGAGGAACTATATGAAGTTTAATATGCTTTGGAGCAAGTGTGGAAGAAATGGAAGCTGTTGATTCTTGATAAACACAGAAGGACTAAGTGACAAAAAGAGTAACATCATTTTTGTAAAGTTCCACTCGGTAGATTTTATCACACGCCAAAGCAAAAGAAAGTGGTCTGAAGCTTTCCTTTGAATGAAACTGCCAGTCCCGTCCCGGAGTTAATTCTAATCCTTGGCTAAGCAAGCAGGGAGTTCTGCTCAGCCATCTGCATCTACTCAGCCTTCTTCCTATTTGGCTTTGCAAAAGTGTTCTTTCTCAAAGTTCAAGATTTTTAATCCCTCTAGGCAAGGCTTCTCTAATTAAAGCCTAAACAACCTTAAAAGCAAATGAGCATTTGGGGCCACTGGGCACCATTCCATGGCTCCGGATCCATTGTTTTTGTTTCTTAATACTCAAAAAGACTTCTTTGTTTAATTCTGAACTTCCACAAGTGCCTTTTTCTCACTTTGAGTCATTTCCTTCTCTTCTGCCTCTAGTGTAGCTTACCACAATCAGTCTAACAAAATTCCACCTAAAGGAAGCTCATGGCTTCAGAGGGCACATGATTTGATTCTCTGCAAATACTATCCACCTATGCCAATCCTTCAGTTCAATCGCTACTTACAGTTGTTACACATGTAGAATTTCCAAGACATAAAACACAGATGCAATGTCTGTGCTAAGTGCAAAGAGCAATGCACTCCTGGTAACAGAAAATGAGATTTAGAAAGTAAACCTTGATGTACTACCACATGGGAATATTTCAGGGAAGTCCAAGTTCATGGGTAAGCATTTTCCCTCCAGTTTCCACTGTCACATTTGGGAAACAAAAGCAGAAGCAATGAAGAAAGAAGGAGGCAATTTCTACCCTGGAAAATTTGATAATTGGTCATCAGTAAGATACAAGCTTCCGACATTTGCTTGGTGGGTTACTAGCAGAAAAAGAAAAAAGCAAGTAGGAGACAACTTGTCCTGGGACTGCCTGATTTCTTTAAGGGTTAAACACGTTGCATTTTGATAATGCCTGTCTCATTTTCCGCTGTGATGAGGTTTAACTTTTTTTTTTTTTTACCTTTGATGGATAGATTTTCATTCAAAGATTTTTCTACTGTTGTTTGTTGTAAGTTAAATTGTTTCTTAAAAGTAATTGCAGTGCCCTGTGCTTAGCAAATCAATAAGGAAAAAAGTGTCCATCCTGTGGCTCTTTCTCTCCTTAAGAACGTAAGTAGCATGTGTTTCACAAATTAACAAAGTTCAAAACAGTGTAACAGTTTTGTCTCTCTTTTCCCCCATGATCAGATACAATGAAAGCCTCCCTAATGGATTCTCTTTTTAGATCTAGGTATTAGTTGTGTCTTTGAAAGCAGTTGATAGGCTTCTGCATAACAAAATGCTCTCTTCCCCTCCCCATTCAGAAAAACCTCTAAACTACCTACCTCTGATGCCTAGGAGGCTTCTGTCATGTTATTTCCACAGGCAGGGGAGCAGCTAACACTACTTGAATACACTACTACCTGATTATGTTAATCACCCACTAGCACAGGGCCAGTGGCCAAGGAGAAAGTTAACATCTGAATCAGCGTAGAATGGCAGACTTTAGTTGCTTGCATACCATTTGAATCTTAAAAATAAACAGAGTGTCACACGAAGATCAGCCTAAGCTGAGTCACCTTGTTTTAATGTTTCAATTAAAATGGTTCAAACCCCACCTCTCTGGTCAGCTGGAGAACTGTAACAAGGACCCCTCTTTGGTCCTCCCAGTGTCCCTGAGGATTCTTGGGGGCTGACATTTCTCTTAGTCACTTTCACTCTTGCTTCCTTTTTCCTTTGAAGCCTCATTTTTACAGGTATCTCCTTTTGGGTAGCTGGGCTCTTCTTTCAGGATAACATAGAGGTTAAGAGCACAGCATCCTGGGTCAGTTGTAGCTGGGTAACCGGGCAATCCACCTATCTACTCTGCCTCAGTTTCCCCATCTGTAAACACAAGCTAATGACTACCTTCTCAGAGGTTGTTGTCAGCATTAAATTAGCAGAAAGCCTTTGGAAGACGACAGGCACCCAAGAAAACTTCTGTAGATGTCAGTTACTACTCTGCCTGTTCCTCACCTACCCGGAGGGACAGACCTTTTCCTCCACTTCCCTGAAGCGAAGCAGCCTTCACGTGCAATGTTTCATTCAAGCCCCAGAAGTCACAGAGGTGAGCATCTGCAGTTTGGTTTTCCAGTGATTGCGATTTCTCCACCAGTCCTGCTGAGAGCAAGCTCGCTGCTGTCTCCTGTCTCCATCGGGCCAGAGTGTGTGAGCTGCTCTTCTGTGCTCTTCTTCCTCCTGCCAGCTCCTTCCTTCTTCCTGCCCCTCATTCTTTCTTGGGCTCCCCTGGATGCACTTAACTCTACCTCTGTTTTGCAGGACAGTTCCGTGTCGTTCTTTGCTCAGACGCAACTTTCAAGCCGCCCATCAGAAATGTCAGCATTTAAACCCCAAGAGGACTTGCCAGGCGTCTTCCTCAATAAAAAGCCCTTTCAAGAAAGGAAGCATGCCACCCCCACCAACCTCACCTTCACTCCGCATCCCCCATCCAGGCAGAAGCAGCTGTCAGCATTTGTGATTTTTTTAAAAAATGTTATTTATTAATTTTAGAGAGAAGAAAGAGAGAAAGAGAAGGGGTGGGAGGGAGGAGTAGGAAGCATCAACTCCCATATGTGCCTTGGCCAGGGAAGCACATATGGGTTTCGAACCTGTGACCTCAGTGTTTCAGGTCAGTGCTTAATCCACTGCACCATCACAGGTCAGGCCAGCAGTTGATTTTTTAAAAGCCACTTTTTCTCTTCATTTTACTACTAATAAAAATAATAACAGGTTAAGGTGGTCCAGAGGTACAAACTTCCAGTTGTAAGTAATTCCTGGGAGAGTAATGCACAGCATGGTGACTATAGTTAATAATACTGTATTAGATATTTGAAAGTTGCTTCTAAAAAGTAGATCTTAAAATTTTTCATCACAAGAAAAAAACTAGTAACTATGTGAGGTAATGGATGTTAATTGAACTTACCGCAGTGGTCATTTTGCAATATATGCATGTGTCAGTTCCTCACCCTCAACAGCTAAAACTAAAAATGTTATGTGTTAATTATATCTCGATAAAATTGGGAAAAATAACTAGTGCCTCTAATGTGCTTTGCAAACCTCACAACTGCTTCACATCTGCTTTCATCATGGTTCAGTGAAATGTTACTGAAACTTTCTGTGCCTCAGTCTCCTGATCTGAGAAAATGGGGAAAATAATGGAACATAAGTACAGCCATGAAAACAATGATTTTCACTTAGTAGGTAGGACGAAGTGCTTAACTAATGGTAATCATTATCCTTATTATCTCCATTTAACAGGTAATGAAATAGAAGCTGGTGCTGTTGGGTCCCTTACTCAGGAGTAGAGAAAAGAGCGGGTAGGCCAAGATTAAGTCCCAGGCAGCCCAGGTGCAGTCGGACTGGGACGCAGAGGACCCAGGTTCGAAACCCTAAAGTCACCGGCTTGAGCACGGGCTCATCTGGTTTGAGCAAGACTCACCAGCTTGAGCCCAAGGTCGCTGGCTTGACCAGGGGGTCACTCAGTCTGCTGTAGCCCCTGGGTCAAGGCACATATGAGAAAGCAACCAATGAACAACTAAGGTGCTGATATGAAGAATTGATGCTTCTCCTCTCTCTCCCTTTCTGCCTGTCTGTCCCGATCTGTCCTTCTATCTGTTTCTCTCTGTCTCTGTCACACACACACACACACACACACACACACACACACACACACACAGAAAGAAAAGAAAAAGAAAAAGAAAAAACTCATCACCTGCTTTCCTTGAATCAAGAGCTAGACCCAATAATAGGGACTAAATCCACATGTGCAATTTCTGAATTGAGAGATCTAAATGGATGATTCAAATAGTTAAAAAAAAATAAATTAGCTCTGAACATTTAAACATTAGCATATTTTACATAAAACTCTATATATGGGATTTCTCCTTAAAAGTTTGAAGGGCTCTGGCTGGGTGGTTCAGTGGATAAAACATGGTCCCAGGGCACTGAGGTCCTAAGTTCCATCCCTGGTCAGGGCAGATAGAAGAAGCAGTCATTGAGTGCATAACTAAATGGAACAACTAAGTGGAACAGTAGCTGATGCTTCTCTTTCTCTCTCCCTCCCTGTCCCTGTCTATCTCAAACCAATGGAATTTTTTTTTTTTTTTTTTTTTTAGTTTGAAGTCATGAGCCCACATTTGAGGATGGAAACAGCTAAGGAGAGCTAAGTAAGTGAAGGCTACATCTGGCACATGCTCCTAGTTCTCCAGTCTCTGCCATGCTTTGCTTTATTATTTTACCAGTCTGGACCCTGCCAACCTTTCCTTTGTGCCCCATGCCCTCACTGTGGCTGACCTAGTGTATATTCAACATTAATGAGTCAAATTGAGTGATTAACAAGTTGAGCTGCCCCTTTAATGATTTGGCGGAAACTGGGAGACCCTGTTGAGCCAGCTGGGTACTGCCGCAGTAACAAAATGCACAAGCTTCCTCCCCCACCAGAATCTTTAACAGCTGCCTCAGTATCACGCCCCCTTGCCCTGGCCTCTGTCAAGTACACAGATTTGAAGGACCCTCCACAATTGCTCAGGTCATTTACTCTAAAAGCTCTGCAGAGGTTCTGAAACTTTTCTAAACATGCCCACGACACAGGTTTGGACACAGCTAAGGAGTCTGTGGTTATACCCGTGACAGGGCTGCTTAAGACATTTTCCAGAGTGCATTTCCTGGACTCATTGCAGCGGGATGCTAAGCAGCCTCCCCACCACCAATTCCCACGGCTTCAATTCATCCTGGATTCAGCTGACAGAATAATCTGCCTCAAACATCGATCTTATTACAACCCTCACCTGCTCCGGACCCTACAGAGCCTCCTACTGCTGCTGCCTGCCTCCAGTCTGCCCTTTACAGTCCAGCGTTCCGGGCCCTCGTCAATTACACTGTCCCTGGTGGACCCTCTCTGGCCTTATCTCAATTTCTCCTTGACACGGCCTCTTTGCTCCACATAAACCAGCCTATGAGCCATTCGTCCTTCTGGGCTTTCTTCATCCATGTTTCACCTGCCAGAAACCACCCCTGAATGTCCCTTCAATCAGATCACACTTTTTGTTCTGTGTTCCTTCATCACATACATATTTAATAAGGATTCTTTGCCTGATATTAGCTCAGTTTTCACTATTTGCCCATGAAAGCATATCTAAGCTCTATGTAATTTTCATGTTTTATTTGTAAACAGAGACATTTCATGCTAACAGGTACCACACCCTACGCTTGGGCTCATAACGGACAGTACTAGTCGATTGTGGCACCTTTTTGCACTGAGCCATTCAGAGCTTCCGTGTCTTTCTTCACATTACATCAACTGGAGTTGGCTATGACATGCAACCTATTTGCTAACCCTGTTCTAGATTAGAGCACCATCACAGTTCCAGATGGCCAAAATGGGAAGGCTCAGCAGGAGGACAGGGGCAAAGAAGAGGGCATTACTTCCCCCCTGTGTTTTATCCATGAGATCAGGGCTCTCCACGTGGGTTGAATAGGACATGGTCAACAGAATCATTGACCTCGAGATAGGCGACTGCCCCCCACCAGTGCATCTCAAAGACTTCACAGACTCTCCTCATAGCAATCAAATGGCTACAACAAATTCAGTCCCTTCTATGTCTTGTTAGCTTAATGGTCAGTGGGGAAAAGCCATATTCTTTTCCCAGAAGTCAGAGAAGTCTTTATGGCATCTCATTGGCTCTGCTTCTTACATGATCATACCTGATCTAGTTCCTTTGTGTGTGGGAATGTGGCTGAAACATGAAATGCTGTAATTGGTCAGGACTGAGTTTTATGTTCTACCTTTAAAGCTGGCATAATCATGCAAAGGGAAGTTGAGGGTGTCAGAAGACATGAAGGGAGCTGGGTATTAATTGTCTATAAAAAAATAACAGCCATTTATGTCTACCCCGTAGGTGACATCAGTCTAGGTTTTGGGGATGCAATAGTGAACAAATTGAAGTTTCATCATCCTGGAGCTTCTTGTCTCATTAAAAGATCATATAATAAACAAATCGATGTGTATATAATAAGTCTCGTGGAGGTAATTGCTGCGTAAAGTATGTAAGGCAGAATAAGCAATGTAGTAAGGGTTATGAGGCCAGGGGGGTGAGGTGTGTGACCATCACAGTTTTATGTAGACTGGTTGGAGAAAGCACCTCTGTTAAGGTGACACGTGAGGTGACAATTGAGAGAGCAAACTGGACAGACATGCCTGGGAGAAGAGTGATCCACACAGAAAGAACAGTAAGAGTGAATGTCCTGAGGTGGGAGGATGTTTGAAGATTTGAGGACCATTAAGGAAGTTAATATGGCTGGAACAGAGAGAGCAAGGGGGAGAGAGGGAAGTGATAATTTCACAAGCTAAGTGGTGGGAAGCACTACAGGGAACAGGTATTGGAAGGTCTCTAAGGCCATTGTGAAGTCTTTGGCTTTTACTGTGAGTGAGATGAGAAGCATTGGAAGGTGTTGAGTAGATGGTGATAGAATGTAATTTATATCTTTTGTGTGTGTGTGTGTGTGTGTGTGTGTGTGTGTGTGTGTGTGTGACAGAGACAGAGAGAGTCAGAGAGAGGGACAGATAGGAACAGGCAGACAGGAAGGGAGAGAGATGAGAAGCATCAATTTTTTGTTGTGGCACCTTAGTTGTTCATTGATTGCTTTCTCATATGTGCCTTGACCCAGGGGCTATAGCAACGCAACCTTGGGGGCTCAAGCTGGTGAGCCTTGCTCAAACCAGATGAGCCCACGCTCAAGCTGGCGACCTTGGCGTCTCAAACCTGGGTTCTCTGCGTCCCAGTCCAACGCACTATCCACTGCGCCATCGCCTGGTCAGGCACGTAATTTACATCTTAAAGGAATCATTTCCATTTTCTGTGCAGCCAGGGTTGAGGGTAAAGGGGCTGGAGGGGAATAGGGTGACCACTTAAGAGCCTACTACAATTTTTAGGCAGAAAAAATGTGGTGAATTGTACCAGGTTGGTAGTTATATAAATGGTAAGGATGAAAGGTTGGACTTGGGAAATCTTTTGAAGATCAAACAGATGAGGTGTGCTGACAGACTGACTGTGGAAAGAGAGGAGGCAAGAATGCGCCCATGGTTTTTCTAGCCTGACCGGTGGTAGTGCAGTGGATAAAGAATAGATCAACGGGGAGTACTGAGGTCACCGGTTCAAAACCCTGAGCTCACTGGCTCTAAGCACCTGCTCATCAGCGCAGGGTCACTGGCTTGAGCAAAGAATCATCTACACTGGCTTTTGGGCTTGCCAGCTTGAGCCCAAAAGTTGTTGTCATGAAAAGCCCACGGTCTCTGGCTTGAGCAAAGGGACACTGGCTCAGCCCCAGTCAAGGCACATGTGAGAAGCAATCAATGCACAACTAAAGTGAAAGCAACTATAAGTTGATGCTTCTCACACTCTCTCCTCACTCTTTCAGAAGCAATCAATGCATTAACTAAAGTAAAAACAACTAGGAGTTGATGCTTTTCACCCTCTCACTCCCTTTTTTGTCTCTCTCTGTCTCACTCTCTCTAAAAAAATAAAAATTGACATGGGCAATCTCTGGGGGAAAAAAGAAAGAATGATTTCACAGTTTTTTCCGTGAGCAAAAGAAAGAATGGGGCTACCGTCGGGAAGACTGGAAGGAGAGCTAGGTCTTAGGCAAAGTGGATCTGAATATTGTAAATGCTAAGAAGACATTGTCAGCACTAAAATGATATTTAAAGCCGTGAGAAAAATACAAAAATCAAGAACTTTGTACCGGTAGATGAGCAAAGACTTCTAGGTTGGAGCCCTGCAGTTCTTCACAAGAGGAATAGGAGCAAAACCTCTCCAGTGTCCCTGAGTGCTAACAGCTCCCCTTCCCAGGACGGCACAATTAGAATCATTTTTCCTTTGCTTTGACTTTTTGCTGAACTCCAGGTTTCCTTTTCGAATAAGACTTTCCTCTTTCATTTTAAACTTTGCAAATGTTTTCCATGCTTAGCCCCCTAAATATTGACCCGGCAGGAAGGTCAGCCTAAATTGAACTGCCAAAGCAAATGCTGAGATAGCCAAGAACAGAACTCTGGTTTATCTTGGAAGGCGGGACCACCAGGCCTTGGCGTTCAAGCCCAGACTGACCTGCCCACGAACAGAGAAAGCAATTGGCAGAGTGGGGACGATGTCATAGCTGGCTCCTGCCAATGCCTGGGCACTTGGCTGGGCGTGAGAAGTTCGACTGGGTCCGGGGCCTCCAGGAGTCTGGGTCAGAATCCTGGTGACCGGTTGCCCAAGACAGCAAAGGGGCTCCTCCATCCCCACTGGCCACTCTGATTAATCTGGCGCCTCATCAGGCCCCTTTGAAGGGAGGAGGGAAGGATAAAAGAGCAGCACACCTGTTTTCACTTGACTTCAATCCTGAAATAATTCTGTGACTCCTACAAGATTTGAAACAAATTAAATTTGAAAGGGCAGAGAGGGCAGCTTTGAATAGTTGGCTCTGTTAAGAAATGTAGGTTTTCGTTCCAGGAAATGGCTTAACTGACCGCTCCTGTCCCCTGGCCGTGGTGGCTGGGGTGGGGTAGGGTGGGGGTGTTCATATGTGACCATGACTCTGGCGCTGTGTGGGAGGTGCTTCTGCTTGTTCTCTCTGGCAGAGAGCTTTTGCTTTCTGGGCTTTGATAATGTCAGAGCGAGGTTGTAATCGTATCTACATGAAAGACAGATGTCAGGAGGGGAAGGCATCGTACACTGTTTGGAGAATCTGTAACTGTAGTTGCGACACAGTCTGTCTTACAGGCTGGCAGTGACAGACAGAAGTCTGTTCAACCTATTGTATGGCAGATTATTGTTGAACACAGGACCCTTAGATAAACTGAGCTCACCGTTTCTTCCAGCAAATGAAGAGGCTGGAGCCTGAAAGAGTTACTGTTGTAGCAAAGGTAAAGTCTCCGTAGTAGGGGTTCCAGGCTGGACCTCTACCTACATGTATCTTTCCAATGGTCCCCAAGATAAACCATGGGAAGCATTGTCAGGAGAGTCCCAGACCTCCATCTGTCTCTGTGACAACCTGTACCTTGTCTGGGATGTTGGGAATAGGGAGGCAGGAGAGGACAAGGACTTCTTCCGTCTGGACCAGAAGCCCAGGAGCTGCAGTGATGAGAAGAAGCCTCCTCCCAGGTCTGGGTGGTAGCAGACCCCCTCCTTCTTCTAGTGCTCACCTTGCTGAGCGGCCCGCAGGCACCAAGCAGGGCTCTGCTAATAGGGAAACTGGAAGGTGGGTGTCTCTCACACTGGCACATCTGTCACTTTGATCTTTGTCATAGACATAGCCAGATGTGTGCAGTGTGGCAACTAGCCTCCTTGATCTGTTGCCAGCTAGGGGTTTGACAGCGAGGTGGAGAGATAGGAGGTCGCTGCCTCATAAGGGCTGTCACTGATGCCTGCTTGGCAGCAGACAGGATCTTCCCGCCCGGGAGCTGGGGCAGCTGTCGAAGCACCCCCGCTGGCCCTGCTCTGGTTCCAGCTGAGGGAAGGCGCCCTTCTCTGCTCTCCACAGAGAGAAGCCAGAAGACCTGATCACAAGGCCCATTGACCTCTGCTTCGGGCTCCTTGCAGACCGAAGCGTTTCCATTGGGCCAGAGCTCAGGGTCCTCTCTAATGAGAATTTGTCAATACTGTCCGTGTGATACGGAGTGGAGGCTGTCACCATGTCAGTGCTCCTTCTCATTGAGGTCCCCGGGGCCTTTCATAACACAGATCACACACAATAGGTGTGTCTTTCATGCTCGTGAACCCCGTCGGCAGGGGCTGGCCAAGCCATCATTAATATGCTCCTCAGTGCAGCTGGTGGGGAATGGAATACAAATAAAAGAGCCAAGGCTCCCTTTGCATGAACTCGGGAAACCCACCAAACGTGTTAAAATAGAGTTCTCCGGAGAAAAAGAGACCCGGAGAACAAATTGTCATCACTTGTGTCAATGGCATTTCAAAATTAGAGCTATTTCTTGTCTTCTTAAACATAAAAGGATTCTCCTTAAACATCCCCCAGTCCAGTACCCTCTCTTCTAATCATTCACTGTATTGGTGGGAGATTTTCGGTTGCAGACGACAGAGGCCAATTCTGGAAAACTCAAGCAGAAGAATTTGGGGGGAGGCTGGAGGCTAGGTTTGAGAAGTAGGACAGAAACCAGTGCAGTCTAGATACGGGCAGGACGAATTACTTAGCCAGATGTGCTAAGCACTGCTTCTACGTCTATGTTTCCATCCTTCACTCATCCTTGAATTTTTACACAAGGAGAGAGAGAGAGACTGTTGGGTCCAATTCAGGTGACTTGGTTATTCCTCAGGCGGCGAGGGGCGGTGCATGCAATGAGAGAAGTCATTCCTCAGAGTATACTGGTGGTGCTGTTCACTAGAGGGACTGTCACTAGAGGGACTGGTCAGCAGCCAGCCCAAAACATATGCACCAATGAAACAATCAGCCATCCCTACTCATCCTAGTTCCTTCTTAAATCTGCATCTCTGAGCCCAGCGCCATTGCCTCTGTAGTGATGAGGTCTACCTCGGGAAGGTTGCTATAAGGGGGGAAAATAACACTAGAAAAAGTCTAGCATTTAGCTGAAGGATATTATTAATTGCATTTGAACTTGAATAGACCTCCTTAGTGATTTCTACTTCTCATCTCTCCCCACCCTCATTCTGTCTTCCATATCACTGCCAGAATGAACTTTCAGAAATGCAAATCTAATCACACCATGCCCTTCCCCAGAGACTCCTGATGGCTTCCATTGCCTACAGAATATTCTCAAATTATAAGCCTAATACAAGTTTGCCTATTCACTGTGTTACTCACTAGTACTCTGGTAAATGTTTACTAACCAGTGCTCTGGGGGAGCAGGGGCATGGAATTCATGCATACATACACATTCATTAGTCTATTATATATTTTATTGATATAGAAGATATATAGAATACTCTCTGCAAGTAATAAAAACAGGAGATTACTCAAAGATATGATTCCTTAAAGCAAAGATCGTGTGGGGCCATCTTGGAGTCTGGGAGCCAAAACCTTTAGTGGTCCAAAACCCCATTGTTCTTATCTTTGGAGCGTTGTAGGTGCAAGTGAGACCTTTCAAGTTGATTCAGATTTGGCCTTTGTAAATAAAAGTTTCGGGTAGTGATGACTCTTACAAACCTTAGTGCTATAACACAAAAATGTAGCTGCTGGAAATTCAGACATAAAAGAGCTGTTTTGGGAAGTTGCAGCTGAAACTTTCTCCTTGGCCTTCAAACACACACATGCTGTCACAATTCCTTTGCTGATTGTTAAATAGTCACAATGGAAATTCTTCCTGAGCTAAAGTGAAATTAAGCTTTGCTGGGTAATTTTACAGTCTTCCAAATCTAATATATATATATAATCTAATATATCTAGCTAGCTAGCTTAAAGCAAGTATATATTCCACAAGAACTAAGTACAGTTTAGGGATCCCAGTTTTCTCTTGGAAAAGTTGACAAAACTGACATCATTTTCAGTTTGTGCCCCATGGGTATTCTCACCTGGTGAGAACTGATGCCAGCTCCCTTGCTCCCAGGCAAAGCCACACTTGGACACCATGGATAGCCTCACTGAATTGGAAAAGGCCCAGGTTGAACTCTTTTATCACTTCTCTGACCTTCTCCCTTTACTTATCAGCCTATTTATCTTTTCCTCGCTTCCTTTACTTCTGCACATAGCCAAGGACAACATATGATTTGGATTAACTGACAACAGGCAGGAATAGGGCAGCACTGTCAACTCTGGAAAAGAGCTCCATCCCAAACTGTTCCTCAAGTCCCGTTCATCCTGTCTGCCCTCCTAGGGTGCCAGTCATGAATCTCAGGGAAGGAAGTTCAAGACCATCAGCACATAGAGCAAAACATCAAGTTGGGCTGTAAGCTCTGGGCCTGCACTTTTATTTTGATATTATTTCATTTAGTTCTGAAAACTTGACCTGAGATTTCCTCACACCTTTTGTAAGCATCACTCTTCTTCAGGTAGCATCATCACTCTATTTTAATTAGCATTTACAAAGCACCCACTGTGTGTCAGCAAGTGTGAGAGGCATTGGAGAGATGAAGAGCTTGTGGTTTAAGGCAGCGGTCCCCAACCCCTGGGCCATTTGGTACCGGTCCACAGAGAAAGAATAAATAACTTACATTATTTCCGTTTTATTTATATTTAAGTATGAATGATGTTTTATGTTTTAAAAATGACCAGATTCCCTCTGTTACTTTCATTTAAGACTCACTCTTGATGCTTGTCTCAGTCACATGATACATTTATTCATCCTACCCTAAAGGCCGGTCCATGAAAATATTTTCTGACATTAAACTGGTCCGTGGCCCAAAAAAGGTTGGGGACCACTAGTTTAGGGGACAGATATCAAAGTCAGTGTGCGGTGGGCTGTGATAAGTGCCTATGTCACTGGGATGCTAATAGGAGACTTCAGAGAGATGATCAATGAGCTGAGCCTTTAAAGAGAAGAATATTTCATCAAACTGTGAAAGTGATTGATGGGATCTCCACCCCCTCCACCACATCCGAAACAGAGAGATGTGAACCCAAGAGGCATTTGGGAACAAAGGTAAAAAGTAAGGCTACGTTTGCTGTTAAAGAAGGGAGAGCTATATCCTCTTGTAGCTGAGCCCTCACAGCTCCTCTCCTGTCTGCCCAGTGCCCACAGAGCTGTGCTACTGAGCCCGAGAGTCACCAGGGCAGAGTTTTCAGATGCACAATGGGGAACTTTGGGAGTTTTTGTATGGGGAAGTGAAAGTATCGTGTGTGTGTGTGTGTGTGTGTGTGTGTGTGTGAGAGAGAGAGAGAGAGAGAGAGAGAGAGAGAGAGAGAGAGAGATTGCCAATAGTGTGAGGATTTGAGAGTAAGAACAGTAGGCTGTATCAGTCAGAGTTGTCCAGAGAAACAGAACCAATAGTGTGTGTGTGTGTGTGTGTGTGTGTGTGTGTGTGTGTGTGTGTATGGAATAATCTATTATGATATTTATCCTAAAATTGGCTCACATGGAAGTTGGAGAACCAGTGAAGCTGGTTCAATTCAAGTCCAAAGACCTGCGGTCCAGGAGCACCAACGTCTGAAGGCAGAAGATGGGGATCCCAGCTCAAGCAGAGAGAGTGCATTCATCCTCCCTGGGCTTTTGTTTAGTTCTGGGTCTCAACTAAATGAATGCTGCCCACCCACGTGGGTGAAGGCCATCTTTTTTACTCAGTCTACCAATTCAAACATTAATCTCTTTCAGAACCACCTCACAGACACACCAGAAATGATGTTTTACCAGATACCTGGGCATCCTTCAGCCCAGTCAAGTTGGCATATAAAATTAACCATTCCAGCTTGACCAGGCAGTGGCACAGTGAATACAGCAGCAGACTGGGAAGCAGAGGACCCAGGTTTGAAATACTAAGGTCGCCTGCTTGAGAGCAGGCTCATCTGGCTTGAGCGCGTGGGCTCAGCCGCTTGAACGCAGGGTCACTGGCTTGAGTGTGGGGTCATAGGCATGACCTTATGGTCTCTAGCTTGAGCCCAAAGGTCCCTGGCTTGAAGCCCAAGGTTGAGCCCAAGGTCACTGGTTTGAGCAAGGGGTCACTCGCTCTGCTGTAGCCCCCTCCCCTTGGTCAAGGCACATATGAGAAAGCAATCAGTGAACATCTAAGGAGTCTCTCTCTCTATCTCTTTCACAATTTTTTTCTTTTTAAGCTGGAAACAGGGAGAGACAGTCAGACAGACTCCCGCATGCGCCCCACCGGGATCCACCCGGCACGCCCACCAGGGGCGATGCTCTGCCCCTCCGGGGTGCCGCCCCGCCTCGACCAGAGCCACTCTAGCGCCTGGGGCAGAGGCCAAGGAGCCATCCCCAGCGCCCGGGCCATCTTTGCTCCAATGGAGCCTTGGCTGCGGGAGGGGAAGAGAGAGACAGAGAGGAAGGAGGGGAGGGGGTAGAGAAGCAAATGGGCGCTTCTCCCATGTGCCCTGGCCGGACAAAAAAAAAAAATTAACCATTCCAGAGGTTACTGTGAAGTCCAGGCAAGGCTCAGGGGGACTTTGACAGTGGAAGTCGGCCTCCAGTCACAGTCTTACCAGCCTCCGCAGCGGAACCCGGATCCCCGCCATAACCTCTCCGTTGTGTGACTGTCCAGACCCGCTGGCCTTGCAGGTGGCAGGGGCTCAGTGCCTCTGCTCTACCTTTGGATTTTACTTCCATTATGATAATCACGGCTTGGGGCAGCTCCCATCTGTTGTCTGCACTGAGGAACAAACATAAATCCTCTTTCAGTGGCAGCCTTTGCACGTTTCCCTGTTTTCTCAACATGTGTGAGGTTCTCAGCATATGTCAGGCTTTGTACTGTGTAGCAGAGTTGCAAAATGAATAAGCCCTTACCCTCAAAGCAAGTACTGTCTTGTAGGGGTCGAAGGGGTCAGGCTCATAATGACATCATTACTATACACCTATGAAGACACTGATTAAAGACTAATGGATTCAGCTCGATTTTGGAGAAGCCAAAGGGAGATTACATTTGCTTGTTATATAAATGAGTTGGATTTAGTTTGGTGAACAGAAGGGAGAGAATGAGAAAGACGGTAAAGACGGAGCGGCAGCATAGGCAGAGAGGACAGCACCAGCCTGCACGGGCTGGGCTGAGGGGGAGCCCACCTGCGGGCTCCGTCTCCTCTTCTTCCAGCCACTCAGTCTGTGGCACGACTTCCAGTATGCTGAGCATTCAGTGTGTCCTCTGGAGTCACGGTGTTTGGGTTCATAATGCAATTGTCCCACTTTTTAAGCCGTTCAATATTAAAACAGTTACCTAAAGTTTCTCTGACTTACTTTCCACGTCTGTAAAATGAGGATAGTAATGCTACCTATCTCACTGGGTTGCTGTAAAAAAATTCAACAAGTTAAATCCATATCGAGCAATTAGTGCAGTATCAGCCACATGGTAATTATCATGGGGTCTGGCATGCTTTAACACACAGCAGTATGAATAGCAGGCTATAGGTTCTACAGGGACGGAAGAAACTGGTTCATCTGGAGGTGGGGGTTGGTCAGATGCAGAAGGTGAGAGTGGGAGAAGAACTGAAATTTATCCTGGTGACCATTGCCACCCCAGAACGGCTATGACTTTCGTTCAATCTGGCATTGATCTAGTGGTGGGCTGAGGGATCAGCTCCAAAGAGATAACCTGTCTGTCACTCCTGGTTTCCCAAAGGTACACAGAAAAATGCTGAGGCCAGGAGCAAGTTGTTCCCCTGATGGCAGTTGGAGTTCCTGGCACAGGGCATGTGGATTCCAGGAGAAGCCACAGAGAGCTGGGGCTTCTAGGGTTGGCATGTCTTTGAAGTTAAAGCTTCTGGGCATCTGTGCACTTAGGCGTAGGCCAGAGGCCACTGGGCTGAGCAAGGTCAATGCTATCCCAAGCATGGGGACAACATGCCCTTCTGGCTCAGGGACCAGCTTGAAGCTCTGGCTTCTGTCTCTTAAGCATAGACTTCAGGAATCGAGTAAGGTTCAAATGATTTTCACTGTGACATGGTAGAGTGAGCACTGAACTTGGAGCCAATAGACCCTGACAAGTATGATCTGCGCTGGTCATTTATATTCTCTGGGTCTGTGTCTCCCTCTACTCACTTGTCTATCCCAGTGTGTGACTGTAGGAGACTCAGTGAGATAATGGCAATGAGTGTCCCTGTGGAAGTGGGAGACCATCAGGGTCCACAGGTGTTCTTGCTTCCCACCTTTATCTATAATTCTTTTCTACCATGCTATCACCTTATTGATCTTCATACACTTTTCTATTTTATTTTCCTCTCTCCCTTCTTTTTTTCTTTCTCCCTCCTGTTCTTTTTTCCTTCCTTCCTCCCTTCTTTTCCTTCAGTCTTTTCAATCTCAGCTTAGTGATTGCTTACTCAGAGACTTAAGATTTCCCTGTCCTGAAGATTAAGCTAAGTATTCTTTCTGGATTCTTACATATAATACCTCCTGTGCTTTTATAATCATACTTTTTATACTCTTTCAGAATTGCTTTTTAAACTGACTGTCACAATAGCAAGATTATACTAGCTCCTCAAGGGTGGGATTATATCATAATCACTGTAATAATCCCAGCACTAGAACAATGTGAGGGTGCTTATATAAATGAATTAGTAAATGAATGAATGAACAAATCAATGAATAAATGCATGACTAAACATTATGCAGATGTAAACAATCTATCATAATATTGTTCAGCTGAGATTTAGAGTGGGATTCTCTTATTTCAGATTCTCTACAAGGAGCTTGGAATACAAAGATAATCAAAGATCTTTCTTCTCCTTCTTATTTACAGTAGAGTAGGAAAGACTATTGCATAAATGGATAGTTACCACAGAGTGCAGCACAATGGACCATAAGAGAAGGATAGAGCAATTGCTATGATCCTTCAGAATGCTGGGTGAAATATGTCTGATTAAAGGTCTGACTCATTGGCACTGCTGTATAGTGTCGGATACCGAAAGGCTTCAGGAGTAAGTCAGGATTGTGAACCCTCCCATGGTGGGCAGGTGAGAAGAGATGGTACAAGAATACTTTTTAGCAAAATCAAACCATCTATCACTGGGGAAAACACACTTTATAATTATTTCCAGCAGCTGAGATGGGAAGACAACACCTCTTGTCCAACCCTCTCTACTACCTTCTTCCTCTTAAAAATTTTTTCTCTTTCCTGCTTCTCCTCCTAAAATAGACTCCAGGAAAAATAAAGTTGATCTACTTTAGAAAGAATGCTAGTTTCAGCACTTCCCATGGACTAGTTTCCAGTTTTGAAAATCTTCTAGATCTATCTTGTTTTCTCCGTGACTTTAGAGAGCTCCTTCACCTAATTTTTCTGTGGAGATGGAATGAGCAGTCTCTATATTGGGAACCACGGAACCTTTTCTCTAAGCCAAACTATAATTAGCTCTGTGAACTTTGATAAGTCACTTAATCTCCTAAGAAGATTCTTTATATTCAAGTAAGGTCTTTGATTCTAGGTATGATTTTAATCAGACCCAACTGTGAGGCCTAAACTCATCCATAAGGTTTTATTTCTTAATCATTACCTTCACCTTTCCGCAGACGTTGTATACAAACCTTGTCAATTTTTCATTTACAGTGTCTTCTGTCGTCATCACTTTTTTTCTCTCTCCAACTTTAAGATCTTACTAAGTATCAACCCATCATTTTGAGGGCCCTCTCCATAGATCTTAATTAAGGGAGAGGAATGTAGAGGCCGTGTCCAAAATAATATGTCAAGAGTTGTCCTTGGAGAGAGTAGTTATGTAGGATTGTTTTTGAGAGCAGAGAGCCTCTGGTGTTGGCACAATCAGCAAAAATCACCATCTTTCTGAATGTCAGGGAACCCTTCATTCATGCATAGTCTTAGTCCAACCATGGCCCTCAGGTCCAGTAGGGGAATGTATTGAAAGAAAGAAAATGAAAAAAAAAAAAAAGAGAAAGAACCAACACAAGAAAAGAAACTAACAATCAATGCAAGCTGTGGTTTCAGACTCCTTGATTCAGTAAGACCTCACCGCTCCCTAGGAGATGTGGATTAGTATCCACTTCATGTACGTGACCCGTGGCCATAGTGCACTTAAGTGACACGCAGGACTTGAATTCAGGTTTATCAACTCAGGGTCTTTTGTGACGGGTAAACGTTCTTAGAGAACCTTCTCAACATTCTGGCATCATGGGATCCCCCCCCCCACTCTGCTTGCAGGATATTGTCAATCTTTTGTTGGCTCTAGCTGAGCTAGTGCCATCTTTTTTTCCCCCCACTCTTTAAAAAAAATGAGAGAGATCTCTTATCCTAGAATGGGTAAAAAGGTTGTTTATTTCTGAGTCATATTCAATCAGGCGTTCATCCTACTTGCTTTTGTTTTTCATCAGACCTCTTGCTTCTGAGATGTGAGACTTAACCTTATGCTAATGTGTGCTTCACTCTGAAGCCAGACAGGTACATCTGATGCATTCTACCTGCATTTTCAGATTGGAGTTAAATTGGGCATTGAAATATGGTCACACACATAAGAGCACCTGCATTTAGTCATCTTCCCGTTTTCAAATGCTAGCCTAGAGTCTTGGCTCTTATCTATATTTAAAACCGACATTGTTAAATGCATAAACACATCTGAATTATTTATATTTAGGTTTATATAGTCTCCAGCTGCAACCGTATATTTCAATATCTTTAAATTCTGCGTTGCCATCTGGACCAGATTGCTGCTAAATCAAATCAGATAAACGTTACCTTTCCACTACCTCTGATTTATATCAACCATTCATTTCCAAAAGCACAGCCCTGTTAAATCCAATCTACTTTCAAAAAGCTTATGGAATTAGCTCAGTTTTGAAGATTTGATATTCGTTCTCTGAAGCTTCAGCTTTGAAAAGGCCATTTGGATAGATAGAGAAGCCGCGTGGAGCCGGCCAAGCTAGGAGCACTAGACTTCATTGATTATTGGGCAAACCTTCTGAGCCTGACTTCATCCAATTACTCAAGACTTTTCTCTAATCAAGTTATTGTGAGCCAGTTCATAGACCATAGAAATAGAATATGCAGGTTTTAAAGTGTTAGAATGTTCCCTCTGATTTAATCTGGCATCTGAGATGGAGGAGGGTTTTAGCTCAATATTTAAAAAGGTAGATAGAGAGACTGAACTTTTAGAATTCTATTGTTGTAGTCTACTGTACACTGATGCTTCCTTTCCTGGAGAAGACAGGTGGAGTTGGGTATCAAAAAAAGTGATTAGTGTCAATCACTTTTCACTGTTCCAAATCAGAGTCCGGGTCTGAGATCCTTATTTATTGGTGAAAGTAATAATGGCCTATATGTTTGTCAATAATCACAATCAATCTACCTACCCCTCAAGTAAAGCATCAGAGTGATTATACAGAGAAAAAGAGAACAAAAGAAAGAAAAAGAAAGGAAAGAAGAGAGGAAGGAAGGAAGGAAGGAAGGAAGGAAGGAAGGAAGGAAGGAAGGAAGAAGGAAGAAAGCATAAAATGTACTAAAACATCAAGGTGATGGGAGCCTCGATGATCTGCACATATTACATTTATTTATATACAGTCACCTACAGATATTACCTTTCTCCTTCTCAACCCATATAATTCCAAGTCTGAACTCATTTAGCAAGTCTAATGACTGGAACATGAAATATTTTCCAAATGGCTCCACTGAATGGATCTGCAGCCCATCAGCGTACAGTTGGAATGATGTCATAAATGGTTACATTTTAATCCTTCCTGTATTTTCTAAATGGGAATAGGGAGGGGGGAAGCTGAGAGAGACTGGCTTGCATATGATATTCTAAGCCTGAATAACTGAATGCAAATCCTAAATGTAGGCACGGAAAACCTGTTCTTTCTCAGTATGACTTAATGCTAATTTTTTTTCCACACACACAAAAAGAAATATGCCTCTCTTTAATGGTAAATTACCATTTATTGTAAATGTGCCATCTGAAGGAAGCCGTAAGTCATTATTATTGACCTATTATGATTCATTCTGCTTTACCCCGAATTAAATAAAAATGTGCACTTTAGGATAATACACTTTTAGTTCAAGTGTTCTTCGTTGGACTCGTGCCTGCTAGTTTTTCCAGTCACACAGCTTTGGGGGCAAACACTTGACTCACAGAGCAGATTCCTCATCATAATCATCAGATTTCCTTCATTTCTGTCCCAAGCACAGGAGTTGATTTTTATTCTCTGACTTAATGGCCACTCCTTGCAGTGTGTGAAGCTAATACTTTGATCCAGACAAGAAGGAAAGTTGAGTTCCCAAGTGTGATTGTGCTGCATGGAGTCCAGAGCAGAGGGAGACAAGCCAAGGAGAGAATGTCCTTTAGCCGAATGGAGCACGGAGATAGTCAGAGAATTTGAGAAAGTTATTCTGGAGGAGTAGGTCAATTAAAAACTAGATTTATTAGATGAAAGAAAAGCAAAAACACCTCATAAACCTTTTGAGAAAAGAATAAACCTTCAAGAGAGAAAAATACAAATTATAAAGTAGAAAAATAGAGGGACTTAAAGAAAAGGTTATTAGAAATGTTCAAGAGTAGTAGTTAGCTCTACATGGGCGTTAATACACATTTCATTTCATTTTCTTATCTACATTACTTGATACAGTTGCAGTTAATAGGTGTTTCTGGTTTAATAAAACACATATATTTTAAAGATAGTTTTACTATTCCTAAAAGGGCATGTTCTGGTGAGGCACATCCAACATGTTAATCTCTTATTAATTTCTGATGATGTATAATTGCCAAGCAGAGGCCCAGTTTTTATTCCTAAAAAGAAGTGATTGACAACATGAACTTGGAATTGAGAAGGCATGCCTGAGACACGCTTCCAGTGTACGAGGAAGCCGTATCAGTGCTGCTGTCTGTCTGAAGCCACAAAGTCTTTGTTCCCAGGCCAGAGTGAGAAGTGCAGAATGTTTAAATGGTAAATGGAAGAACAGCCAAACTGAGGAGGAGCAGCACACAGAGGGACCGAAGGAGCGGGTTACAGGGCTTGGTGATGATGTTTCTTTGAAAAACAAACAAATAACCACTGGGGGCTTGGAGGTGGGACAACCATTCCAGAAGCATAAAGTATTTATTTGTAAATGAAGTCCTCAAGCTGTGTTCAAAGAAAATTGACAGTATTTGTGCCACTTCCATGAACTCATTTCAAGCATTACCAAGTAGGGTGAAGTGGTTCTAGAAGAGAGACATGGAGGGTAAATAAAGGTCAGGCCAGAGAAATTAGTATAAGTATAAAAGGATGTGCGTGCCAATTAGCAATACATATCGTAGGAATAAAAATAGCCTTCAGTACGAAGAAGGAAGGTTACTTGTTAATTAAGGAAATTGAGGGGCTTATTGGACATCTAAAATATCGGGAAGGAAGATAATGAAGGCATAATTGCAGATAAAAATTATAAGAGTGTCAAAAATGACTGAAGAGCGCTGAAGTTGCAAATGAAATGGAAGTATCAGAGCCGCGCGGGCAACGCGCTCCTTGCATCTTAATTGCTGTAGGTAAAAGCAAAGAAAGAAATGATGACAGCAGAGTGTGGAGTTCATAGCCATCCTTGAGAGCCACTCACCAGGGGGGCAGATGTCATCAGAGATGCAAAACTATTTCTTCAAAGTCATTCACTCTTAAGATACTCCATTTTTAAAAACTGGGACATTTTGGGTGTTGGCCTATTTTCCCCCCAGATGTTATTAGGTTGGACCCTAACAAATAACTGATACTCAATAGTTAACTGAATCTGCAACTGCATATGGTTCGTTGAATGAAATGTTCAGGGTTAACCACTGTTGGAATACATCGTCTGTGGGATATTTCTTGGTTCCTTTATGCAAAACATAATTTTAAAATTAAAGAAACATAAATCATTTCTCTCCAGAAGCTAAACTTTTGTTTAGCATGTAGTATTCATTTCTCTGAACGTGGACGTAAGTAGGCTGTGAACTCCTGAGGAGAGGCTCCATCTTTTCTATGGTGTGTCTCAGGTGCACAGACACACGCAAAAAAAGGACACTGAGCCATAATGATAGATAAAATCCCAAATAAACATGTTCGGAATTGTGAGATAAACTATTTCTTTACCTGAAAACAAAATGTGAGCTCTGGGAGTGGAACATGTTCGGTGCCTTTAACACACCTCTCTGGGTGGCAACGATGTACAATGTTAATGGCCTGTCCATGACATTCTCCTGATACTGAAAGTTTTGTTAACAACAAATAAAATAAACCACCAATACTGAAAATCATTAAAGGAGTGTAATTCTGCTTGATGGATACTAACAAATATTTACATTAAAGGGGAGATTTCTACATCCCTCAAGGGGTTGGCCTAGAGACTAACAAGATAAGACAGTTATTCTCAGCAACAGCCAAATAATTGGTATTTGATAGAGTTGTCTGATTCACTGATAATTAAAATTATAAATGGGTCTTGTTTGGCCTGAGCAATTATGTTCGTGCTCTAGTGAATCTGCCCTTTAAGTACTGGGGCATGTAATTAGACCCCTCTTTGACTTTTGCATATCATGGGGACCACATCTAGGCTGTGACATCCATGGCCTAAATAAGTGCTTAGAACCAGATGGCGTTTTCAGACAGAATTAACACAGGCTCCGATTACCATTCCTTGGCTTGTCATGCACTATAGAGAAAATTACTTGGGGGTGTCATATCTCGAACAGGTTAGGCTACTGTTTCCCAGACCTTACATTTTATTCCCCCAAAAACTTATTGATACATTGATGATTGAAAATACATTTTCTATAATTTCCTGTTCTTCTTTCTTTGAATTGTTTTTTTCTGCCAAAACAATTGGGTTAGTGTGTGTGTGTGTGTGTGTGTGTGTGTGTTTAATATGTGACTCTCTGGATTCCCAGGTACTATTGGCTTGAACCATATGAAACAGCCAGTATTCTTGTATTTGTACCACCCACCCACCCAAGTTGGATTCCCTGTATGTGTCTAGATTTAGAAGTGCAGCATTGTAGAACTTAATACCAGGTTACAAGGGTACATATATTCCAATCCTTTCACTTTACAGATGAAGCAATCAAAGTACACATCACTTAGAGGTTAAAAAATGATTAACCCCAATAAATTCAGTTAAAAAGAAAACACCCCATTGATGAGTGGGGGTCAGGACTCAAACTCACATCTCTTGGTTTCACCTTTCTACCGTTTTTTTTTTTTTAATTGATTTGAGAGAGAGAGAGAGAAAGAAGCATCAATTTCATTCTACCCATCTACACAGTCACTGGTTAATTTTTATATGTGCCTTGACCAAAGATTGAACCTGCAACCTTGGTGTATGAGGATGATGCTCTAATCAACTAAATTATCTGGCCAGGGCTCCAGCGTCTTTTTTTAAAAAAAGATGACTCATAGGTGATGAGAGAGAGTGTTTTCACAAAGTAACATAAATTGAATAGTTCCTTCTACTCTCAGTCCCCCCCCCCCCAATTCTATTTCTGTACAATATTCTGTGAAGCTGGGTTCTATGTATTTCTTAGCAATATCACACAAGATTATTTAGTGATAGGACTCAGAATCACCTTAAGCTCCAAAATTTTAATATGAACAGGCTTTAGGGCATTAAGCAACTTAATAAGAAGGTGTGGTTGGGTGGGGAGAAGATAAGGGATCCATTTTTTTTTTTTAACCAGAACAGTTTCACTTTTATTTCTTTTAAATGTATGTTGATGTTTCACATAAGATTGCATTTGAAAAAAAAAAAAAAAGTTTCAAAACCACTGAAATCCATCAAACTCTGCAAGCATATAAGATACAATCTTTGTGAAGGTTTACCTAAATCTAAGGTCTAACCGGGCTAGCAGCTCATGCTATACCCAGGAAATTCTTCCCAGGATGGAACCAAGCAGAGAGGAGACTCATGGCCCATCAGCTCCCTCTATGCTCATTTTTACTAGTTCAATGCATTCTGATTTGCAGCTATCACCTAACGAGACATTCCATCTTGCCACATTTCATATGTAAAATTCTTATAACTGAACAGTGTCAGGCCATTATTTTAAATAGATAAAAAAACTGTTTGTGTACCACATACAATTTGAAACTTGGACATCGTTCCTTACTCCTAGCTCATTACCCATTCCAAGCTGCACCCATGTTCCTGGGTTAGCATCCCTGGTCACCTTTCAAACAATCAGAATATACATGAACTCTGCTGATCAAAAACCAATAATGTCGGCCCTGGCCGGTTGGCTCAGCGGTAGAGCGTCGGCCTGGCGTGCGGGGGACCCGGGTTCGATTCCTGGCCAGGGCACACAGGAGAAGCGCCCATTTGCTTCTCCACCCCTGCCCCTCCTTCCTCTCTGTCTCTCTCTTCCTCTCCCGCGGCCGAGGCTCCATTGGAGCAAGGATGGCCCGGGCGCTGGGGATGGCTCCTTGGCCTCTGCCTCAGGCGCTAGAGTGGCTCTAGTCGCGGCAGAGCGACGTCCTGGAGGGAGGAGGGGCAGAGCATCGCCCCCTGGTGGGCAGAGCGTTGCCCCTGGTGGGCGTGTCAGGCGCTAGAGTGGCTCTGGTCGCGGCAGAGCGACGCCCCGGAGGGAGGAGGGGCAGAGCATCGCCCCCTGGTGGGCAGAGCGTTGCCCCTGGTGGGCGTGCCGGGTGGATCCCGGTCGGGTGCATATGCGGGAGTCTGTCTGTCTCTCCCCGTTTCCAGCTTCAGAAAAATACAAAAAAAAATCAAAAAACCAATAATGTCTTGATCATGAGAAATTGTTATTTTCACCAAGTATCTAAATGCAGGAGCCCAACTGGGATAGGTATATTCACTGACATGACACTTTGTGAGAAATACAAGTAACTGAGAGACAGCAGCAAGGTTTATACCCACTGGAAAAGAGGCAGCGGGGGAAGGACAAGACGAGGCTGCAGATAGGAATCAGATAGCAGGAAATAACCTACCTGGGGAATTCTGAAAGAAAAGAAGGCTACCTGCCTCCCACATAACATTTGCCTGTCAGTTCCCGAGCCACCTCTGTGTGAGTGACTAAGCACCACCAATTAATGAAATTTGGGTTTTTTTTTTTTGACATTATTACAGCTAAATCATGACACTGATGAAATTATAGTAGATCAGTATTTGAGGCGTTAATTAAAATCTTGATGAGCATGAGTCTTCTGTCATAGGAACAGTCCAAAATACAAATCAGATTTTCAATACTATGGTTATGAAGTTGCCAAGAGCAAATTTCAAGTAATAACTGAGATTATTTCAAGATGGTTTAATTTGAGTGGCAAAAATTAAGTTATTTGAGTGACCATTTTCTTTCTTTTTTTTTCAAATCAAGTAATACCACCAATATTAACTAGTACAAAAATACCCCAGCTCAACAAAAACATGATAACGAAAATAATAGTTACCACTTACGAAATATTTAATTATAGTCCACACATTGTGCTAGCTTCTTTATATGCATTAACTCATGTGAGTCTCACAAAACTTTCTGAAACAGAGACTTTACCATTGTCTCACATTACAGTTGAGGAAACAGAGACAAAGAAAAGTATAGCCACTTTTCAAGTTTATACAAATAGCAAGTAGCAGAAGTGGGATTTGAACCCTAATTCATCATGCTCTAGACCAGCACTGTTCAATAGAACTTTTCATAATGATGAAAATTCTCTATACTGCATCGTCTAATACAGTGGCCACTAGTTACAAGTAGCTATTGAGTACTTGACATGACGCTAGAGCCACATTCACTATTTACTTTATTTTATTTTATTTTAATTAACATACATTTAAACTGTCACCTAGGAGTAGTAGCTACCATATTGGATAGCACAGCTCTGGGGCCGCGTACTTGACCCCGGTGCTCTGCTGCAAAGTCTTGGTTGTTCTTCTACATTTTATCCTTTCAGAATGGGAGGGTCAGAGCTCAGGATGAACATACATGCTATTGATACTGTTTCTCTGGCGAACTCGACTACACACCTTCTCCACGAAACTTTAATACCACAGATAAACTGTATATCTTTTTGTGCCTTATATGCCTATCTATGCATTATAAATAAAGTAAGGTCCTCAAGAATCATTTTCAACATTTGTTCCCATGTGTACAACATAAGTCCCCTGCTCTAGAGCAGTGCTGTCCAATACCATGAGAACCAGTAGCCACTGGTGACCACTGAGCACCGAAGTACTGTATGACTACTTTGAAATACTGTGCAAGTGTCAAATACCCACTGGAGTTTGAAGCCTTAGTATGAGAAAGAATGCAAAATAATCTCATTAAAAATTTGTATGCTAGCTTCATGTTGCAATGACAGCACTTTGGATGTATTAGGTTAAACAAAATACAGTATTAAAATTAATTTCATTTCTTGTTGCTTTTCTAAATGGACCTACTAGAAAATTTACAATTACATATGTATTTTGCATTCTATTTCTATTGGAAAGTGCTGATCATGAGAGCTTCTTATGCTTGGTTCTTCTGAGATACATTGGTCAATCAATAGTTGGCAATAATTTTTAATGGCTTTTACATGGGTATGAGCCACTTTTTCCTGTAGCATTTACTTCTTGGCTTTCAAAACTTTGTTATACACTAACACAATGTAATCAAGAGAATCAACTTACCGTATCCCTCTAAATCGAGTCTGTAATTGATTGACTTTTAACACTCATCAAATAACCTTTCCTGATTATTTTTAAAGTCCACAAATAAAAAATAGTTGAAAAATCTTAGTGAACCAAGCATAGAAAGTTATTTAACTTAAACAATTAAATTATTCCTCCTTCTAAGGAAAATAAATTTTAAAAATTTTCTACAAAATGGTTGCCAAATGTCATTCAGCTCAACCTCATTTTGAGTTTTTAAACCTCACTGCAATCTCCTCTATATATTTCTTTCAGTTTCCCATGTTTAGCAGCATATCTGAGTATACAGACTAGAAAAGGAACAGGGAATTCTTTGAACACCATTGTTGACCTTTAATAAATAGCCAGATATTTTTCCAGCAAAATGGCTTTATTTGGCAACAACACAAATTGCAATTCAGGACATGCAGTCTAATAGTGCCAGGTCAGCAACAAAGGAGAGGAAGATCTTTTATGGACTTGGGAGGGGCTGTTTAAAGAAGACCTTATTGGAGGAAACTAAAGGTTCAAAGTATAGTGACTTTTCATTGGCTGAGTTATGGCAGTCCCCCATTGGCTGAAATGTTACCTGGCAATGAGGACTCTTTTCATCTTCCTTCCTGAGGTAGTCATGCAGAATCATTTCCTGTTGGGGTTAATAGTGTGAGCTGAGTGACCTGCACAAGAGCTTTCTCTACTATCCCCCACGCCACTTTATATGAGGTTTCTGTTCATTACTTTTCACATCATAATAACTTACCACCAGGCAAATGGGCTTAGAATCAGACCTGATTTTTGGTTCATATATGAAGATTTACAGGTTTCTATAATTTTCTAAGCCTTGGTTTCTTCATCTGCAAAATGCAAATAATAATTCCTGCCTTAAAATGATTACTGTAGGAATTAGATGAGAGAATGAGACGAAGTGTTTAGCGTAATGTAACACATGACATTCTAAATGCAATCTATATTAGTATTGTGACCATTGTTGGTTTTCTAACTTACTATTGAACCTCTGTAAAGAATTTCTCATCATAACTCAGTGGCCTAAAACAACATGCATTCCTTCTGTAGGTCAGAAGTCCAGCATAGCTTGGCTTGGTCCTTGGCTTAGTCTCACAAACTAAAATCAATATATAGCCCTGAGTGGGCTGCTATTGGGAGGCTCTGGGGGAAAAGTCCATGTCCAAGCTCATTCACGTTGTTGACAAAATTTGTTCCTTGAGCTCTTTGGGCTGAGGTCCTTGCTTCCTTGCTGGCTGTCGGCTGAGGTCCACTCTAGGCTCCTAGAGCTGCAGCTATTCCTTGTCACGTGATTTCGTCTACCTGCAAGTCAGCAGGGCTGTGTCAGATCTTTCTCATACATCCCATCTCTGACTGGTTTGTCTTTGAACTCCAGGTCCAGATTTAAGGGGCTCGTATGACTAGGTCAGGCCACTTAAAAAAAAATCTCCCTATCTTGATGTCAACTAATTTGAGACATTAATTACATCTGCCAATCCTTTTATAGTAACATCTATTGTTTCATTGAATATCCGGAAAAAGCTTTGTATGCACCAGAGACCAAGAATTTTGGGGGACCACCTTAGAATTCTGGCTGCTACACTCACTGAGCACGCTCTCTCATTTGGTGACGTTAAGGCAACTCAGATACTAGAACTGTGATTTGTTAATTCCTAGTTTCTCTCGAGAGCAGGGATACTTCTAGAACAGCACCTGCGTCTCTCAAGGATGTTCAGAGATACCTGCTAGTTCATATACAATGCTCTAAGAGGTTGGGTAATTCTTCTTGTGCAGACTGCTCCTCAGCCTGAAGCCACAGTCATAAAAATTACAAATTATTTTATATAAATTTGTTTTCCTACTGGAGAGTTAGAAATCTTTCAAAGAATATAGTTTAAAAAATGAATTTTATTCCCTTATATTTATATAAACATGAAACATACCTGGAAAATGTACATGGGCTGATAAAAAAAAAACTAATCTGTAGTTTCATCACACAAACCTAGCCTTTTAAATGTTTTGATGTATTTTTTCCAATATTTTTCCCATGTATTAAAAACATTTTTTATACAATGCAATAGCCCTCCTTTATCTGTGGTTCCAGTCACCCATAGTCCAACCACAGCCCAAAATTATTAAATGGAACTTTCCAGAAGTAAACAACCCATAAGTTTTTAAAATTGTGCATCATTCTGAGTAGTATGATCAAGTCTTGCCCCATCCAGCTTTGTCCTACCCAGTACGTGAAGCATCCCTTTATCCAGTGTATCCACTCTGTGTATGCTACCTGCTGTTAGCCACTCAGCTTACTGGTGATCAGAGCAGCTCTCAGGTATCACAGTGCTTGTGTTCAAGTAATCTTTATTTTACTTAATAATGACCCTGAAGTGCAAGAGTAGTGATGCTGGCTATTCAGATATGCAAAGAGAAGCTGTTAAGTTCTTTATTTAAATGAAAAAGAGCATGTTTATAGAAGAAAAACCATAGTACATATAGGATTCAGTACTATTCACGCTTTCATGGTCTGAGTGTCTCAGAACCTATTCCCATGGATAAGGAGGAGACTACTGCAGTTACTCTGATACCAGACACTGACTTTCATTTTCTGCTTCTTTCCACTTAACATTAAATTGTAGACAATCCCTAGGTTATTATGTCATTTCATAGTCTTTTAATTGCTACATAATATCCCCTAAGTGGATATAATTACAACTTACCTACCTTTTTATCTACTGCAGATGTTTATTTCCAATTTTTTAATATCATAAGTACTATTTCAAGAAAGAGTTGTCTGCATAAGATTTCTTCTGCGTTTAGTATCATTTCCTTAAGAATGATTTAGAGAAATTGATTTATTTTTTAACAAAAGATTGAAGATTTTATTCTAATTCTAACTTTGTACACTTTCTGTGATGCCCTTAAAATATTTTTCCCTTTGATCTTCTATTAAAAGATACTTCATTCTCCATTGCTGAGATCGAATTGAGGATAAAGTATTTTTTAGTTACAAGCATTGACTACTCATTTGCTGTCTTTGCACCCAGTAAAATAGTGTTTAGAGCTCTCATGGAAGTTGTGAGGGAACAAAGGATGGGACAGGACTACACCCTTGATATTTGAAAAGATATTTCAAAGACAGTGAGAACTGGGTGAATTCTTGAAATGTCAACCACAATGGAAAGAAGCTAGCTTTACACAAGCAGACCTCACATCTGCAACCGCACAGCCTCTTCCCGAGTGACCTTATCACTCGTATGCTCTAGTACCTAGAGTTATGTGGGCCGTGAAATATGATAGCTCAATATCACTTTTGTGTAACAGCAGTTTAAAACATTTTTATGTCACAGGCTGACCATGAGGAGATCGTTTGAGATCACCTACATCAAAGAGATCTCGCTTTTGTTTTGGCTGTGCTTGGGTGAAGAAAGGCTACAAATTTTGGCCATGTTTGCTTCTTTTTTTTTTTTTTTTTTTTTTAATGTGGGCTCTCATAGTCCTGTCAGAACAAAAGACATGCTGCAGCTGTTCTTCTGAGAGATTTATGTTCATGTTGTCTGTTCCCTTCATCTACCTTATGAATGGGAAACAGGCCCAAGTGGTGAACATGAACCAATATGCCATAGTGAAAATAGCATAACTTACAAAAACTTCTAGGCAGGGTTGCAAATGCCTGTTGTTCCATATTTGGCAATAAGACCAGGGGTGATTAATTAACTTAATTTTTATGAACATTTGCTTTCTCATTGGCAAAAATGGAAATGGTTACGACATGGGTTGTAATTATCTTAAGATAATGTTTGTAGTAAACGGTCCAAGACTTTCCTGCAATCTTCCAAAGTCATGCTGCCTCTTGGTGTCTACTTTAGGACTCCTGTCCTAGTTCATTCAACCTCCGCTCCCGCTTCACCCGACTGAATTGTTTCTGGGAGTTCCAGGTGCATCTCCTTTCCACACAGGAAAAAAATTGGTCCATGAACTTTTGGTTTTGGTTTTCTGGGTTTTTTTATTCATTTACTCAACAAATATTTATTAAGGTCTTACCATGTGCCAGGTACTAAGGATCAATGAGCAAGACAAACAAGGTTCCTGTTTTCACTGAGTTGATGTTCTAGTGAGAGAGAAGGCGGGAAAACAAGGTAAATATATTTATATCAAGCATTGATGAGAATTACCTAGGAATATAAAACAGGACTGGGTTAGAGAATGCAAAATGGGGATGTGTGTGTGTGGGGGGGGGTATGAGCTTCTTTGGGAGGGATGGTTGAGAATGTCTGCAGGCTACTTACACCCCTTGCTTCAAAGGTGCTTCTGCTGATGCCTTCTTAGGGGGAATGCCCACAATCTGTGGCTAGAGGGAACTGGCAGTGTTGTGGAAGGAATGTACCTCTATTGTCCTCAACTCTGTCCCCAGATCTCCACCTTCCCACTCCATTGAACTAAATCTCCTGGTTCCCAAAGCAGTAAGTCTCCCAGTCTTCCATGAAACCAGAACCTTCGAGTTCTCACCGTACCCCTTCCAATTCCAACATGTTTGAAGCATTCGTAGGACTTACTCCTTCTTCTATTCCTTTCCCCTCAGACTTCAAAAACAACACTTTCTTCCTCAGGTCAAAACAAAAGCTCTTTGATTTATCAATTCCTGCAATTGAGTGCTCTCACCTGGGGAAAGTGAACACCGCCCAGGCACTCCAGAGCAGAAAGGACGGCCTCAGGGCAAGACCCCGAGATTAGAGCAAGACTGCAGGGGTTTGATGCTGGCTTTCATACTTGCCTGCTTTGTGGCCCTGGGCAAGTTGCTTAACAGGCCTCTGCCTCAGTATTCTTATCTGTAAAAGGGACTCAATGAAAAGCCATACCTTATGGATTCCTTTTGAGGGTGAAACCAGGTAGCAGAAAAAAATGCTTCTAACCATGATAGCTGTCAGTGTAAGAAACTTCCAAACCTATGAGAATTTTTTAGTTTATTTGAGCCAAACTGACAGCAATTGCCAGGAAGCAAAATCTCAATGGATTGTGAAAATGCACCAGAAAGTGGCCATTTTACCACTTGTTTTATACATCAAATCAAAGGGGGACATAAAAGGGGGTTACATGAAATCAGTTGGTGGTAGATTAGGGAGGCGGGAGAAAGCAAAGTGGGGAAACCTCTGGGATTGGATACAAAGGAAAAGAAATAGACACAGGCCCTGGCCGGTTGGCTCAGCGGTAGAGCGTCGGCCTGGCGTGCGGGGGACCCGGGTTAGATTCCCGGCCAGGGCACATAGGAGAAGCGCCCATTTGCTTCTCCACCCCCCCCCCTTCCTCTCTGTCTCTCTCTTCCCCTCCCGCAGCCAAGGCTCCATTGGAGCAAAGATGGCCCGGGCGCTGGGGATGGCTCCTTGGCCTCTGCCCCAGGCGCTAGAGTGGCTCTGGTCGCAGCAGAGCGACGCCCGGGAGGGGCAGAGCATCGCTCCCAGGTGGGCAGAGCATCGCCCCTGGTGGGCGTGCCAGGTGGATCCCGATCGGGCGCATGCGGAAGTCTGTCTGACTGTCTCTCCCCATTTCCAGCTTCAGAAAAATAGTAATAAAAAAAAAAAAAAAAGAAATAGACACAGATTTACATAAGGGGGTATAGGATAGTTAACAGTTAACAATTAACATGATAATAATAACAATGATGGAATGTGTGGGCTCTGCTCCTGTTTGTGCTTTGTTCTTTGATATTCCAAAGGTATGTTACTCTTACATTTTAAAGGCATGTTATCAGGTATGTTATCATCGATGCAAATAAACAACATACAGGCTCAGTTAACATAAACATTGACATTTATTAGGGAAAAAATACTGCCCTAGGATATGACCACCTGTCATGAACTGCTTTTAGTCAGGAAGTTTTCATTTCAGATCATCCTGTGTGGTTACTTTAGGTCTCAGAGTTCGTAAGGCCCACCCTGCAGGCCTCCCCTGAGCTTGTCAGGGTTAGTATGTGGCCCCTTGTTCGTCCACACTGCTGAGCAGTCAATGGCTACGAGTGTTATACACGAAGAAAAGACTTTCACCGATGGCTCCATCACAAGGATTCAACTTGAATCCTAATGGATTTGAAAAAAAAGAAAAAGAAAAGGAAAAACAAAAGATGGCAGGAATAAGAACTTGATTGTGAAAGTCTGGGTAGGGAGAGGCCCCGTATAAAGGAAATTGCTGCCTCAATCAGACCTCACTGGGGCAAGAGAATTTCTCCAGTCTTAACAGTTTGTTCAGATAAAGGAAATAGTCAACTAAATGCTAGCTGAAATAAGAAAGCCCACCTCTGAGTAAATTACAGAAATATTTTTGTTTTGGGGGGCAGTTGGAAGAGCTTTACCTTAAAGAATGTTATTTGATTTACGCCTAGTTCAACACCCCTCCCCCCCAGAAAAGGACAAAAAGACAGAGGGACCTTCTGGGCAGTCAGCTATCCTGTAATAAGTCAGTGACTTAATCCCTCTCTTTAATGAAGCTCATTTGCTTTTTGCCCAGGGAAGCTAGCAACCCTTTGCTTAGTAATTTAATTGCTTTTTTCTTCACTGTTTAAAGCCAGCTTTGCAGGTATAGGCGCAGGGCTTATCTTACGCCTTAAATAATGTTTAAGTGGGAGGTAATGCCTCACCTGAGTGGACTGGGCACTAGAGGATATGGGGTCATCTCCAGAGTTCCCCATGGTGAGAAACCAACCCTTGGAGACTGCTCCAATTGTGTTCCCTCGGTAACCAGACTGCCCTGAAGCTGTTTTCAAACTGTAAAACCCATAAAGTGAAATTTATTGCACATTGCTGTATTTTACTAGAGTTAGAGGGTTCAGATAAAATTTACTGGATAGATGTAAAACTCTGTCGATAGGAAAATGAACTGTTTTCACAGGCACTCTCATTGAGCGGTTTTGATCATTGTGCTCAGTCCAGACCTAGAGAGAAGGTTTTCCTCCTGCTTCAGCATAATTGAGGGCAGGTAAATAAAACAACTCCAGCTTTTCAGCCCTCTGGCTGAGTGCGGCTGACAGGCATAATCTGACCTACCACTCTAGGGCTTCATCCAATTCTATCACTGCTAGCACTCATTGTCGGAGATGAAACATTTTGCCATTCTTTCTGTTCTGAAGAGTGGGGTCACAGATGGGGATGGTGACGAGGAACCCAGCACACGGAGGATGGTGCTCTCAAGGAAATGAACGTGGGCAGGGAGGATGGGGGACTGGGGTAGGGAGGGGAGTTGCGGGGTCATCCCAGAACTTAAAAGGGTATTATTTAATTGTACAAAATGTTTATATTCTCCTGGGCTGTTGCCCTAATAATCAGAATTCAGTGTAGTTCAATAAAAGTACTGTGAAGAAGTAATAAAAACCCCATATCTCCTAAGATCTCACTTGTTGAGCAGATAAAATATATTATGCTCACTTTGTTAAAGATGGCACTGCCCACATGGAAGCCCGTGGCCCGGGTGATGGGCCCTTCTTGCTTGGGATGGGCGTGATTATGTTAATATGTGTTGAGGGAGGGCTTTCACACCAAAAGGTTTTAAAAGGAAGAGAGATCACGTTGTTCCGGGGAAGAGTGATTACATTCTAGGAGGAGCCCATGCAGGAGGAGAGCAGAGAAAGGCCACGTGGAGAGGAGATGGGGAACAAAGGTGAATAAAGCTGGTGAGGTAGAACCTTTGATTCTAGGAAACTTAGATAAGACAGTGGCTTTGGGAGCCCTGAATAGAAAGAGAAATGTTTTCCCACTATGTGTATTTCTTGCTCGCCAGGTGTAAGCTAGGATTAAAGCTAATGGCCCACCAGTTCTTATCTCTGTTGTTTCATTACCGTCTGTCCGAATCAAATGTGAACCTGCACTGGCCAGGTGGATGTGACGGTGGCCGTGGCTACTGGCTTTACATCACTCTACCTATCATCATCAATATCTAATAAAGAGAAAGAAAGGAAGAAAGCAAGAGAAGCAGGAAGGGATAGAAGAAGGAAATGAATGAAGGAATAAAGACGTTAAGGCAAAAGAAGGGGGGGGGGGACATTCTTTAGGAAGAAGAAATCTTCTCTGACTTAATTTGTTCCATGGCATATGTTTCCTTAACACACAAGCTGAACATTCCTCATTTGAGATGCATGTATATGTGTGTGTTTTAATGCACTAAGGCAGGGTTTTCCAAAGTGTAGAATCCCTGCTAGTGATACACAAAATATTTTACATGGGACATGAATGAATTTATTTTAGTATTCATGATTTATCTTAAGGCAGATTAGAAACATATTTTTTTATAACAATGACAAAAAATATCTTTTTTTTTAAACAAACATATTTAGTTAAAAAATGTTTGAATAAAGGAAACAGTAATGATGAATGACATCGTGCAAAACTTATTAAGTGGTGCTGGAACATCTGAAGTTTGGAAAACATTAAGGGAATGAGCCCACAGCAGGTTTGCTTCAAGAATGCCTGTAGTGTGTGGGTTCTTGACTTTGCTCAGGAAAAATTTTACAACAAAAGTCCAAGTGATTTTGAGAACACATTTATTAAAACTGGGACCATAAAACAAAGGGAGGGCTTAGGATAGAAGAAGTCAAAGGAGAGAGCCTAAACAAGGCTGTTTTGGTCCTTGTAGGTCCATGCTGGACATAGCCCTTCTCCCTCCACAGTCACATGGTGATGTGATCACAGAGCCTGACCTCAGGCCATGAGATAAAGCGTAGTCAAACTGAAATTAAAGTTTTACTAAAAGGAATGGAACTGAATTAACAGATATGTATCAGGGAAGAGCAATACAGAACAGGCACTAGCGTACCCTTCTCACTACATCCTCCTTACCTGTTTATTTGCACGTAGACAAAGAGTTTCATTTGAGTAATCACCCAGAGCTTAGTTATTTAAACCATGATCTCACCCTGCGGGGCATGGACTTTCATCAACAGCTCACTGTCAGTGCAGGCCCTGCGTGTAAATAATAAAGGTCATGTCCATTCCATCTGGCTCTCTTGTGGTTTTTCTAGAATCCTGCAGCAACACCAGATCCATTCTCTGGGTCTAGACTTCCTGCATTACAGACCTCTAGAAATGTTATAAGAAAGAAGTGAGCCTTGCAGGGCTGTGTGGACTCAACGAGAAGTAAAAGTCACAGTGCCAGAAGTGGGCCAAGGTGGAGCTGCTTTTAGTTCACTGAAAAGTCAGAGAAAAAAGGGGCCTTGGGAACAGGTACAGAAGGTTAGCCCAAGATGAGGTGCCACTGCTTGTTTCTCCCCTGGTTGCAAGTCTTGTGGGACCCTCAGAGTTTAAGAGAAAGAGAACAAATGTGCATGTCCAAGGAAAAGAGAGGTGTGTGGATATTCCAATGAGAGCTCTCTCTAGTTTCCTTTATCTTGAGGGTGTTTATCTGTTTTCTAAACGTAGGAATTTTAGAGGAGGTTCTAGGGAAGGATCTCACAGAATGCTCATTAGCTTTTCAGGTGTGTCTTTGAATATGCTAATTCATCAAAATGAGCCAATAGAAGTGTCAAGGTCATTCTCTGGTTTTACCTTCAAAGAATATCAAGAAAGAGGGACTCAAACCAAGGCCCCGTCTGGAATGTGTAAATCATTTGCTCCTATGTGTTCTTGTTTTAAAAAGATGAGACCCTGTGATTTAGTATCTGACTAGAAATTGCTCAGCCAGCTTTCTCAACTGTCTCAATTTCCCTGTTCCACTCACCAAGGAATTTCCCTCGCTTCTTACTATGCTGCCCATAATGACGACACAGATATCTAGGAGAAATGGAATTTATAATGTCATTAGTTCATCTTTAATCTTTCTGTACCTCTCTCCTCCATCACCTCACCTTATGGAACAAAAACAATGCTATGCTTTCTCCACACAGTTTTATTTCTCTCTTGGGTACACAGGAAGGCAAGTCTTGCTGTCTCTCCCCACAATGGGGCCATATGAATTATTCTGGTCATTGAAATGTAGAAAAAAGGAGAGGTTTGCCTCTTTCTCCACAGAGAGCCAAGCCAAGCACACTGCTTTCCAGAACCTAATAGTATCTCAGGTGAAATCAGCACATGAGCACCTAACAATACTACAGAAGAGATTTATATACTGTCTTGTTATTAAGTAGGTTAAAGTAAGAATGTCAAGGTATTGCAGAAGCAAATCAAAATATAATAAACTCAAAGAAAACAGCAGTATTTATAGAGTGCTTGTTATGTGCCAGGAGGAGTTGTGCTAAACACTTGTTTTAGGGAGGTGGAAAAACAAAGAGAAGCCAGTGAGGGAAATACAAAGAAACTATCAAAGAATGAATTGGGTTACTATTTAGATTCAATGTAATTTAACTCAATAGATATCCTTTTAATGCCCATTAAGACTAAGGCCCTAGGTTCAATGGATGATTTTGTTTCAAAGATTCCTGAATATTTTCCCTCTATCCAGGAAAAGTCTCCTTCCTCCTATACATATGATAATAAAGGACTAGGAAAAGAAAAAGTGTGTAGTCAATTTCAAAGATGCTTCTACCCCAGGCTACCCTTTGATGCTGGATATACACAGGAGATCACTTTGATTAAATGAATTAAATGAGTTTAAACAAGTAACTAGGCAAATCAGTAAACAACTTTTCCCATGGAAATTGCCCTCCTTGTTTCACCCCCCTCAACCCCCGTCTTGGCTAAATCAACTGTTCTGGCAGAAATAATTCCAATCCTACTCTTTCTCACTATTTCCAGCCTGAGGTTAGACTTGCTTTATCATATTGAAACTACACAGAAGAATAATTGTTTTCATGGACCTGAAGGATCAGCAAACTATATCAAAGTTAGAAGAAACCTCAGGGGTCCTTATATTTAAAGCTACTTATTTTTTACAAGTGAGAAAAATGGATCAGAACGGAGCTAAAGTCACATACACACTCAGATCATTGATGCCTAAACCAGGCCTGGAGTCCTAGCCTCCTGCTTTTAAATTCAACCTTGTCTCTAAAATAACATATTCCTCTCCCTACAATTGTCCACAGGTAGTTTCCCAGTCCCTATAAATAAGGTGTCTAAAGTATCTTTCTTCTATAAATTCTGGTGACTTACTTCAAAATATAAAACAGCTGGACTATCATGTGGTATTTATTCCTTTAACTTAAAGCCAGATAATGGCACAAAAATCAGACAAAGGCCACCTTGAGAGAAGCCAGTGTCTTACAAATAGCACAGTATCATTTTTTTTTTTTTGGAATATTAAAAATTTTTTTCAGGACACATAGATTAGAGGTTCATGGATAGAAAGAGAAATGAAAGAGAAAGCATCGTAGTAGATCAATACTTTTTCCATTTTATCAACCTTGAATCGGTGAAGTTGTATCTTTTTCATATTTACCCTCAGTAATTACTTTCGCAATGGGCATGATTTGTATTGATGCAGTAATAACTCATGAGCATATATTATTAAAGAATGAAAGCTACATCAAATCAAGCACTGTTGAATTAAAGAGAAAATGGTTAAAGCAACTCTCTCCTGCACTGAGAGATCATCTGTCAAGCTGTTGCCTAGAGTGAATTTTTACAACTAAGGTATAATCCCTTGGAAATACTGAGACATTGAACTGCGGTTGACATCTTTATGATTAGATCAAGAAAAGTACCACCTTCAGAAACCACCAGATTTGCCCAGTGGCCATTGCAGTTAGGGGTACATCTGAGAAAATGGGGGGGGGGGTAGCTGTGAAGAAAGAGAAACTTCATGTTTTTCAGATCCTCCAAAGAATAAAAGAGACGAATGGTCTTGTTCCGTGACAAAGAGAGGTAGGGATAGAAAATCAAGAGGATGGTGCATAAGAAAGAGGGAACTAGTCAACAGGAGGAGAGATTATCACCAAGAGAGTGAAGCATCAGAAGTAGAAATTTACAGGAAGCACAATAGGGACCATGTGACTGTCCAAGATAACAAATTGGAACCTATAAAATCCTACTGACTATAATAAGAATCCATGAATTAATCCTGATACAAATTGATAAATACATAAATTAAAGAGAAATAAAAACTCTTTCTTGTCAGAGAATGCCAACTAATCAATATGAAATGAATGAGGAAAATTAGAAAATTACCATTTGACAGCCATCATAGTAATAATTGTTTCAGGTAAGAATCATCAATGCGCCAGCTAAAAATAGTGGGTCAAGGTTTGATGAGAAATAGCATATTTACATATTTTCAAAGTAGCTCCCTGAAATACAGTAGTGGGCAAAAGTAGGTTTCTAGTTGCTCATATGGAAAATCCAATCTTTATTTAAAAAATACAAGAATAAACTGTGTTTTTGCATACTCACAGCTATAAAGCTACCTTTGCCCACCTCTGGATTGTGACTTATAGTAAGAAATACAGCTTGACCAAGTGGTGGCGCAGCGAATAGAGCATTGGACTGGGATGCAGAGGACCCAGGCTCAAAACCTTAGATTGCCGGCTTGAATGCAGACTCATCTTGCTCAAGTGTGGGATCATAAAAATGACCCCATGGTAGCTGGCTTGAGCCCAAAGGTCACTGGCTTGAAGCCCAAGATCGCTGTCTTGAACCCAAGATCTCTGGCTTGAATAAGGGGTCACTCACTCTGCTGTAGTCCTCTGGTCAAGGCACATATGAGAAAGCAATCAAGGAACAACTAAGGTACTGAAATGAAGAACTGATGCTTCTCATCTCTCTCCCTTCCTGTCTGTCTATCCCTGTCTGTCTGTCTATTTCTCTCTCTCTTAAAAAAATAAATAAATAAATTTCTTAACTGTTGAAAGGACAAAGCTGTCTCTTGTGATGGTAATGAGGTGGCTTTTGGACCCTACCTAATGTTGGGGACTTGTTGCCAAGACAACAAACCATAAATAGAGGGTTGAAACTTTCAGTACCACCCCTGATTTCTTGGGAGGGTAGTGGGGCTAGAGATTTAATGAATCCCCCATGGCCAATGATTTAATCAAACATGCCTTCATTACATATGAAGCCTCCATATACACTTAAAAAGAAGGGGTTTGGAAATCTTCCATGCTGATGAACCAGAATGCTTCCAAGTGCCACCATGCTGGGCCCCAAACTCCATGAGGACAGAAGCTCCTTTGTTTGGAACCTCATCCTAGGCACCTCTTCAGTTGTTTGTTGATTTCCTTTCTGTGTACAGAACATACAGTTCTGTTATAGACTGAATTGTGCTTCTTCCCTTCCTTTTTTTTATATATATTTTTTATTTATTGATTTCAGCTAGAGAGTAAGGGAAAGAGAGAGAGAGACAAGAACAACTCTTTCCCTTCCAAAGTCGATATGCTGATTCCTTAATTCCTAATGTGATTGGATTTGGAAAGAGGGCCTTTAAGGGGATAATTAATGTTAAATGAGATTATAAATGTGGTCCCTTAATACAATAGGACTGGTGTCCTTATAAGAAGAGGAAGGAACACACACAATGTGAGCATACAGAAGTAAGGCCATGTGAGGACACAAGCAAGAAGGTGGCCATCTGCAAGCCAGGAAAATAACTTCAGCAGAAACCAATTCTGCTAATTCTTAATCTTAAACATCTAGCCTCCAGAACTTTGAGAAAATAAAATCCTGTTGTTCAGGCCAGTGGTTTGTGTTATGGCAGCCCAAGAAGACTAATACAGAATATATATTATAAACAAAAATTTTATATATTTATTGGTCATTTGATTTTTTCTTTTGTGAATTGTCACTATCATTTTACCATCTTTGTAGTTAGTTGGTTTTTTATATTTTTATTGATTTTTAAGAACTCTTTACATATTGAGATAATAACTTCTTACTCTCATTTGTTATAAAACTTCATTTTAAAATTTACTTTAATATACTTTTGTGAATATCTAACCCCAACTTTACCCAATTAGAACCACAAGTATGTTCTTTTATCACCAAAAGGGACTGTATTTTTCTCCATCCCTTTGATCAGTTCTAATGTTCACAAAAGGTCTACCACGTACTGCAAAAGCTTGTTATAATTTGGTTCATTATGACAAAGATTTTAAGGTAAGGGAGGTCAAAGCATGTTCCCTGAACCAAGCTTTGTTCAATGAAAAACTGATGTTACGCAGTTAACCTCTAACCTAGTCTTAATTCTGTTCTCCAACTCCAACATCATGTAGGAACACTGCAATGGTTTGAAGTATTGGGTCAAATATGTCCAGAATTTCCGATTACCAGGAGAGGGATTCAGCTCAGCACTTTCAAAGCTTGACATGAAATAGTTGCCTTATTTGAAAAGTGTGGTTTTAATCTGTGACATAGCAACATTCAGTCTTTGAGTAAGATAAATAATTAACTTTCTAACTGTTATAGAGACTTTCTCTTTTATTCTGCTAAGGAATTGTGGACCTGTGCCAAACATATTTTGTGTTTCCACGTCCAACTGTAATATGAGAATAATATATTTGTTATTAGAAAAAAAATAAAGAGAACTATAAAACTAAGTTAGTCTTAAAGGAGCATGTAGTAATGTTACATAATAACGTGCAACACTTTTGTTGCCATCTGAAATCCTAAAGTTCCTACATGTTTTGCATGCTTTTTACATAATTTTAAAATTACAGTTAGGCTTCTTTTCCTGCCCTGTTTAGGACTGAACAGACATAATCACATTTGAAAGGAATGTTGTTTATGCAAACCACATCACAGAGAAAATAAAAGAGGATGCATTACTTGGATGTATTTGAAAGTATCTAAATTTAGGAATTAGAAGATTTGTGTTCGAATTCAGTGAGCTGCATTTAGCCTTGGGTGGGTTATTCTACATCTCTCTCCTCAATTTTTCTGTATGAAAGTGGGATAATAGCTGTATTCCTTTCTTAAAAGTTCATTGAGTAAAATTCATATAAAAGCACTAATAAGACTTAAAACTTACAGAATTTATGAGAGCAGAATTTCTCCTGCAAATAGGGTTTGGCCTTCAAGGTACTTAAAAAGTAGATTGAATCTGAGTACACATAGGACACACACTTTTCTACTTAACCTCTCCCACTCCTCCCATTGTCTTATACTCACCCAACTTTCCTCACATTACCCCCTGACCTCTGCAAACATTTGTGTGTGGGACCATATTGTTTTTCAAAGTACAGTGTACAGACCACCTGTACATAGGGGCTTTTTAAAAAATAAAGCAGTGACCTGGGTCTTAACCCAGACTTAATGGATCAGAATCTCTGATGATGAGACCTAGTGATGGGTACTTTTAATAAGAACTGCTAGACAAATGAGAGAGACCAGTATTTTTTCATTTTTAAAAGAGCCACCATGATGCATGCATAGAGTCTTTGGAGAAATTAAAAACAGTCCCTTTCACAGCCACAGGTGGAATGATCTAGAAGAGTCTAGCTTAGAGTCTTACTTAATTGTATACTTTTCATGAATAACATTAATATGAATAAGCATAAGCTTGAGAAACACTCTTGATTTTCCTCAGGTTCCTCCCCTGTAACATGAGGACTTGAATCTTTAAAGCCCAATTCTGCTCCCAACATCCATGACCCAATGGTCAGTTTCCTTTCAGAATTTTTAGCCCAATTCTGCTCCCAACATCCATGACCCAATGGTCAGTTTCCTTTCAGAATTTTAGCATTGGTGTTCCTTAACCCACTATTTCTTCTTCTTGGGGTAATGAATGCCAGTTGGATGTTGGGGACCCATCATTCAAGGCAGAACTATTCATTAAGATCCCAGGACCCAAGCTTGGCCAATCAGGAGTTCTCTTTCTGGAACTGGCATCTGGGATGGAGTGACTCTAAGGCAGAAACTAGACGAGGCTCATCTGTGAAGAGCCCGTCTACAGCTCCTGTTACAATGGCCCAGATCTGCCATGGTCCTGTCCTTAGTTCTTCGGCTTTTCCTTTTAGTCTGTGGGCCACTGCAGATATTTTCAGCTACCTTTGATTTTTCTCACTTGACTTAGCCCATGACAGCTTCTGCTTACCAAAGAAATGGAATTCATTCTCCTGCAGAAGTCCCAGCCTCCTCTTCCAGCATTTATAAAGCAACATCGGAAGGCTCTCTGGTCAGAGAACAGGCTAAAGAAAGCTCTCCTGCAGAAGAATGTTACCCTCCCAGCTGATGCCTTGATTTAGCCTGGCTTTATAATTCCTGCGCAACTCCCCTGATGCGGTCTGACAGTTTGAGGAGTACTGTTTCTCCATGATAAGAAGCCTTTGCCTCAGGGAGGAGGGAGAAGATTGAATGGAAGTCTTTTATATTCACTTGAACCACAATTATTTTGCTGACACAGGGCAAGGTATTAAAAGGGTTTTGCTGTTGGGGAATTAAAAGCCATTTGGCCCATCCCTTGTTCTGACGTTCCTCATTTTTAATATTGTGGTTTAAATGCAGTAACATGTGGTTAAGAAAAAAAATGAAAACGCACGCCCTGACCTATATGGATATTCAAATCTCCATGTGATTGTGGTGTTCGGGGAATATCCCAATTTAAAGGGCTTCCGCGTTCGGGCTTCCAGCCAGCCTCCTTCCTTAATCTCCCTTGATCCTCTCATACCCTCTTTTGGGGCCTTCTGGTCCATCCTATAGCGTCTGGTTCTCTTTCCCAGTTGTTCACTCAAATTGCTCAGAGAGTTTTTCAAAATATTGATTCCTCACCTGAACCACAAGGATGCTTCCCTTAATTGGCATGGGATATTTCCAGGATATCAAGATATATGATGCCTCTCTCCAACTTATTTTAATATACAGTCGCATTTTGAAATCAGTGTTTTAGGGCCAGTGTTGGCAAATATGACCCACAGCCCAAATCCAGCACCAATTTTGTAAATAAATTTTCATTGGAGCCCACCCACTCTCATTCAGTTGCATGTTGTCTGTGGTTGCTTTCTTGTTAGGACAGCAAAGTCGAGTAGTCATGGCAGACACTTGATTGCCTGCAAAGCTGAAATTACTTCATAGTTTGGTTTTTCAATCTCTGCTGTGGAGCAGTCATTCTCAAACTTGCACATGCATCCGAGTCACCTTGTGAGTCTTATGAAAACACCTCCAGAACTTCTGATTCCCCCGAACTGGCATTTCTAACAAGCTCCCAGCTACAGCAGCTCTTCTCAAACCTTAGTCATCACTGCGGTTCTTGTTAAAATGCCGATTCTGATTTGCTCAGTGTGGATTGCGTCCTGAGGTTCTGTATTCTGACAAACTCTAGGTGATGCCTACGGGACTGGTCTACAGATGACACTTTGAAGGGCAGGCCCTTAAACACTTTTGGTTTCCCACCTCTATCCCTTTGTTCACAATGTCCTTTCTGCTTGGAGTGTCCAATTTTTACCCCCTTTCAAGCTTTCTCTTCCATGAGGCAATGTCCTGAGTTTGTTGTCCCTTTTGTAAACTTCATTAGAACTCTATCAATGCCTTTCATAGGCTACCTTCTACTTTTTCACTCCGTGTTACAAATATTTATGTTCTTTCTATTTCTCTAGACAGAAATCACCTTGACAAGCATTTCAGACATGGCAAGAGAAAATATTAGAAACATGCAAAGGTGAGGGTCAAACGTAATTTGATTGGTGGTGTTCTCATATATATTTTTTTCCTCCCCATTTCAAAATCTTGGGACTTCCTTGTTCTAAGGGAAGTTTGATGCATGGTAGAGAGCCTAAGCTACTTACTCTCAAGAACTTGTTCTGTCTCATCTAAAAACTGAAATCATTGAAAAGCCAATGTTAAGTCTCCCAGGGAACGTGGGGGAGAGGCTTCCTGTCTCATGGGTGGCATAGAAGCAGAGAGTTATACGGCTTCAAGGAACAATAATGGGTTGGCCGATGTTGTTGTCTAGGCTGCACTCGGTGGTGTGGGGTGAATGTGTCATCCCCTTGCATCCCAAGCACCACAGAAGCTTCTCACATTCTTTTAAAACCCTCAGGGCGCACGCGGGAAACAATCAATGAATCCATGAATGAACGGAACAACAAATGAATGCTTCCCTTCCCTGCCCCCCCCAAACTCTGTCTCTTTAAAAATCAATCAATAAAAATAAAAAAAAATTGAATCCTGGCTCTGGCTGGATAGCTCGGTTGGTTGAAGCGTCCACCCGCGAAGCACAGAGGTTGCCAGTTTGATCCCCACTCAGGGCACATACAGGAACAGCTCGATGTTCCTGTCTCTCTCTTCCGCCTCTCTCTCTAAAAAACAAAAGAAAACAATAACCCTAAGGGCAAATCTTAAATCTTATTTCCTGCTGATCAAAAAGAAGCAGCCTTGAGATCAAATACCAAGGTATGGAAAGAAACTATGTAGGTATCATATATTTTTTGCCAAACTGAGTATGTGGACTATAATTCACAGTCATGTCCATTTCTAGAAATATTACATAAAGAAATAACTGGAAAATTGGCAAAGATTTATCTATGAGGATGTTTTCACCTGAAAGTTAGTTATTTGAAATATTATAAAAAGATTATGACACAACCAAAAAATAGACAATCGTAAAAAATCATGTGCGGATATTTTGATTACACGAAGTTATTCTCAATATTTTGTTTCAGGCAAAAAGATCACAAAACAGCATATGTAGTCTGATCTCAACTTTGTCTAAAAATAATACATGTCCCTGGGCTAAAAAAATACTGGAAAGATAATATAAAATATTAATAGTGGTTAACTCTGGGTAGGGAGATTAAGAGCAATTTCTATTTTCCTATATGTAGGTTTCTGAATTTTCAAAACTTTTGACAGTAAAAAATGTACACAGTTCTTAATAGCAAAAAAAGTTTAAAGGTCATTTAAAAAATATTTGTGTGTATATATTTGTGTGTGTGTGTGTGAGAGAGAGAGAGACAGACAGACAGAGAGGCACAGCTAAATTATTTTGAGAATACATACCTAAGTGTAAGATTATTTTTTAGAAATGCAAGAAAATGGATTACCATAAAAATCAGGATAGTGATTTACCTCTAGAGGTGCAGAGAGGGTATTGCGTTAAGGAGACAGACAAAGAAAGAGGTCTTCTGGGTTACCGGCAATATTTTATTTATTGCATTGACTTTAGTAGTACTTACAAAAGGATTCATTTTATAGTCATTCATTATACTGACATTTATGATTCATGCACATTTCTGTGAAATGTGAATGTTATATTTCACATTTTAAAACACTGTAAATGTATTTAGGGGAATGTTGGGAATGTGGCACCCTAAAGGTGCCCCCAATGTTTGTTAATCTCAATTCTTGTCTAACAGCGATCCTCTTCCCCTGAGTCTATCTGGCAGGCGTACAGGACATTTGAGCTGTATAGGTCCAGACAGAGGAAGTTGGGGCCAGCCTTTCTCTTCTGGCCTTGGGCAGAATCCGGAACTATGCAGAATTCTGAGCAAAACTCAGCAGCTCAGAGAGAGCATAGCTGTTAGAAATCTTTGGCATTCCACAAGGAAAAGTGGTGCCTTCCCACAAAGTATCCAGGGGAGATTATTCTTTCTCTTTCCCAAGTGAGGGAGCCTTACTTGGAAACTGACACCTGTCAGCTGGTAGTCAAGTAGCCACACAGGCAGAGATGTCCTTGTGTCTCACCACTCACAAGTGCATACATAGCCTCTAAGCTCAGCTTGAGGCTCTGAATAGGCAAAGCAAAACTTGAATTTCTATAAACGGTTCTAGTGATCAGAGAGAAGAAAAATATATAGACCATCAGAAAAGGTGGTTCTTAATTAAATAGAGCTGTTAAATAGGCAATTACTAAAACAATACAAGAAAAATAACACAAAATATTAAGAGGTTCTATTTAGTGCCTAAAGAATCTGTGGACCTGGAAATCATAATTTTGAACTAAAAGTTAATTTACAAATTGAATGAGAGAATTAATTAGTATCCCAGCATATCAAGTGGAATAAGTATCCCAAAAGACAATAAAAACAAAGAATCAGAGATAGAAGAGAGGCAATATTTAACGCCCCTTTGCTTCAGAAAACGAATCTTATGAGTAAGAGACTTCACTAAGTTCTAAGTGTTACCTGAGAGAATATTACAACTATTTGCAAAGGGAAACAATCCTTCTGGCATAAAAATGACATCTACAGGTGGTTGAGAAAGGATTTGCTGTCATTCAGCCACCAAGAGGTTGGGAAGATGTTTGGAATACATGAAAGAGTGCCAAGAATTTAGTGCCAATATGCTCCCGATAAGGAAAGCATTTACATAAAAAAATAAATAAATGAGTCAGAATGGAGAACTGAAGATAGGAGATAATAAAGAGAAGAGGAAACAATAAGCCTTACAATATATATATATATTGATTTTATATATATATATAAAATCACCGGAGAGCATAAATATATGAGCTATATAAGGATTCTTAAAACCCAAGAGCCATATTTCAAAGGAAGACATAATAATGGATTGGAACTAAAAGTTTTTAAACTATCTTATCCAAACCTGAGTTGTAAAGTGATAGAAATGGAGAAAGAATAAGCAATAGCAAACAAACTAGTGTAAGAATCGATCTTCTTGAAGAGGGAGGTGTGGTTGGGAAAGAAAGTGTTATTACTTGCTTTCACATAAAAATTAAAAGTATGAATTTAATTATGAATTTTAAGGAAAGGAATGAAATGGAAAATGTAGTTGCCCTTCTACATTAATAGATGCAGGTAGGGTGACAGGGGTTGAAATAAACAGTCTGCTTGACCAAGTCAGAAAAAGGAATGACAGATGAATGTGGTCATTAATTAAGTGATCTTGTTTCTATCTTTGTGATGATTGAAATACCAAAGACAAGCAAGCTTTTTAAAAAATTAAATGAAGGCAAATATTAATTAATAATTAATTAATGATTAATAAAATCATATACCATTAATTTTGCATTTTTAGATTTGAGCAAGAATTTTTTTTTAATTTTTTAATTTTTTTATAATTTTATTTTTTTAATGGGGTGACATCAATAAATCAGGATACATATATTCAAAGATAACAAGTCCAGGTTATCTTGTCGTTCAATTATGTTGCATACCCACCACCCAAAGTCAGATTGTCCTCTGTCACCTTCTATCTTGTTTTCTTTGTGCCCCTCCCCATCCCCTTTCCCTCTCCCATTCCCCCTCCCCCCCGTAACCACCACACTCTTATCAATGTCTCTTAGTTTCACTATTACGTCCCACCTACGTATGGAATAATACAGTTCCTGGTTTTTTCTGATTTACTTATTTCGCTTCGTAACATGTTATCAAGATCCCACCATTTTGCTGTAAATGTTCCAATGTCATCATTTCTTATGGCAGAGTAGTATTCCATAGTGTATATGTGCCACATCTTCTTTATCCAGTCATCTATTGATGGGCTTTTTGGTTGTTTCCATGTCCTGGCCACTGTGAACAATGCTGCAATGAACATGGGGCTGCATGTGTCTTTACGTATCAATGTTTCTGAGTTTTTGGGATATATACCCAGTAGAGGGATTGCTGAGTCATAAGGTAGTTCTATTTTCAGTTTTTTGAGGAACCACCATACTTTCTTCCATAATGGTTGTACTACTTTACATTCCCACCAACAGTGAATGAGGGTTCCTTTTTCTCCACAGCCTCTCCAACATTTGCTATTACCTGACTTGCTAATAACAGCTAATCGAACAGGTGTGAGGTGGTATCTCATTGCCGTTTTGATTTGCATTTCTCTAATAGCTAAAGAAGATGAGCATCTTTTCATATATCTGTTGGCCATTTGTATTTCTTCCTGGGAGAAGTGTCTATTCATATCCTCTTCCCATTTTTTTATTGGATTGTTTGTTTGTTTGTTGTTGAGTTTTATGAGTTCTTTGTATATTTTGGATATTAGGCCCTTATCTGAGCTGTTGTTTGAAAATATCATTTCCCATTTAGTTGGCTTTCTGTTTATTTTGTTATCAGTTTCTCTTGCTGAGCAAAAACTTCTTAGTCTGATGTAGTCCCATTCATTAATTTTTGCCTTCACTTCTCTTGCCTGTGGAGTCAAATTCATAAAATTGAGCAAGAATTTTGACTCTGAAATTTCTAACTTTTCCTTTTGGAGCAAATTCCCCCAGGTATCTTATTTTATGTGTTGAGTCTCTATAGTTTTCTAAATTGCCTAAAATAAATTCTATAGCAAGATATAGTATTTTAAAAGGTCCTTTATAAGATGTAATATACAGTTTTTAAAAAGAGCTTACATACAAATATATTTTAGAGAAAATTGTGACAAAAAGTACCCACAAAAAAATTTAAAAAGTCTGACAGTAAAGGAATGGGCAAAGAGAAAACAGGCAAAAGTAAACAAATGGCAAAAGCATGAAAATATAAAACTTAAACAATGACTTTAGTTTGAAAACACCTGACAGAATATTATATACTTGCCATAAACCTTTATGCTTCAATACAGATAATGCAGCTAAATGTAAAGCAAAAGGCATAGAAAAGCAAGTAAAATTTAATTAAAATACAAAATAGTAGTACCATTTAACATGCCTATTTTGGAATTTGACAGTTGTATTGGATCAAAATAAGGAAATACATAAAAGAAATGACTAATACAATTTTATAACTTTTAAATAGAAAAATACATTGTGTACATATCCATAGAATGTTTATAAGAATTAATCACATATTTGGCCAGAGAATAATATTTGCTGACCAAATATTATTGAGTTAACATTAAGTAATTTTTTAAATAGACTGAGATAATAATGTACTAAAGACCTGGGATCAAAAAAGGAATCAAATATGAAATTACAAATGATCTATAAATGAATAAAAATAAAAATGTTTTATCAAAAACCAAAGGATCCAATAATATTTGTGTTTAAGAGAAAATGTATGCTTTCAAATTTGCACAGAGTCAATCCTAAAAAGGGAAAAGGGAAGAAAAGGAAGTGAACACCTATTAAGAATTTTTTAACTTTCTAAGTTATTTGAAAAAAGTATTCAATAGAGCCAATTGCTCCCAGGCTATAAGCCTGCACCGCATACTGTACAAATCAGTGTGAGATTAAATCCAAAACAAGGGAAAATGGTGCAATCAAGAGATGCAGTAAACACTTCCAAAAATAGTAAGTGGAAATTAATAAAGATAAACGATAAAATTGATTAAATGAAGACAAAAACAAAGAACATAGATATTCAAAAGCTGATTCTTGACAAGGTCTAATAATAATAATAATAATAATAATAATAAAACTCCAGAAAGCTCAATTAAGAGAGTTAGAAGAAAAAGGCAAAAATATACAAGATTAGGAATGTGATGCAAGAAACAATCACAGATGTAAAAAAAAAAGAATTAAGAAAATGCTCAAAAAGGCTCAAAAAGGCACTTGCAACCCTGGCAACAGCAACACCACCAGAAAAAAAGAAAGGGGTAATTTCTTTGTATATGTTAAGTCCTTAGCACAATGCTTTACATAATAGTTCAATAATGTCATCTGTCATTGTTATCATAATTACTGTTATTAGAATATCACACTCAAACATTTCTATCAGTATATTATAAAACTAAAACTTGTTTCCCTGAGAAAAAATTGCCAGAAACTGTCAAAGGATAACCATCATCCTCATTATCAAAGAACATTTATGGAGCAACTTCATGTCCATTGCCTGTTGCAACTCATTAAAATATATAGGAGATGACCTCTACCTGCCAAAAACTTAAAATCTTTAGGAGCTGACAAGAACACATGAGTAATTAGCTCAGAGTGTGAGAAACAAGAGCCAAATCGGCAGCTGAGAAATACCTACTACGGGGTCCAGGAAGGGACAGATCCCTCCTGGTGGGTCAGTGACAGAAGGACAGCAGTGAGTGGGATTCAGGTTGAACCCTGAAGCATGGGCTGGATAAAAATAGATTTCTGAGAGAAAAAGAGAGTGGAGGCTGGAAAGAAAACAAAGGAATTCAAAGTTTGTACATTGACCAGTTTGGTTGAAAAGGAGGCGGAGAGGATAAGAGTATGTCAGACCAGAGGATACAGCTCTGAGTTCAGATTTATGGAGCATGGAATTTGTCCTATAAGCAGTGCATTAGCCATTAGCGAGCTTTGAGCAGGTCAGGGACATAACCAACGGAAGTCTTAGGAAGGCTCTGCTGGCAGCACTAGGCTTGGTGGACACGGGGTTAGGAGGAGCAAACTTGGCCATGAGCAGCGGGACATCCCCAAGCAGGGCTACTGTCCTCATTTTAAGCTCCCCTCACCTTAGTGAAGCCTAGAAATGCCATTATTCCCATTTTTCAGATGGAAAAACACAACATGACTTATTCTGAACCAAACAGAATAAGAAACTGGAGGGGACAACAAAACAGAAATAGCTACAAAGGATCATTTCTTACCATCTCTGCACTGGCCTACCTTCGACAACAGAGTGACTCTCTTAATCGCTGGTGATATTTTCCAGCTTCTCCAGAGATGGCAGCTGGGGAAAGAGAAACTTTTTGTCATTTACAGGGGATGCATTAACCTATATGCCATGAAGGGGACCGATTTTCCTAAGGCTTTTTCTTGCGTTTAGCTCGGAGTTTGACCCTCCGTGGAGCTTAGCCTCCTCTCCCCCTTCCACGCGAGTCCTCCGCAGTAGGTGTCATCTCCAGGAACACAGAGAGTTAACCTTTGCAATCGGATTTGCTCTGTGCAACACGAAGTGTCACCCAACAAAGCAGTGTACAAGGCGTCTGTGAAATGTATGAAAAGAAGTCCAGGAATTCAGTTAATTAACCACATCAGTTTCTTAACGTGATCAATTTTAATTAAACTGAATTTTAATAGAGATCTGTGTAGTCTGCAGAGACCAATTGCTAATTCTACAAAGCATGTGCTGCTTTTCAGTTCAGATTTGCTCCCATCTAATTAATATGGATAGAGCATTAAGCCTTTTTGGACTCCGGTGGTTTTCATTTCATGACTATTAATGATTTTAATGAACTGGACTAATTCAGTAGTTTTCATCCCAGTGTTTCAGGGCTTTGTTCATCACAAATTTCAGGTTTATAATTGGTTTCCAGGTCTTAACAGTGGTCATTGATCAGCTTCAGCAGTTCCTTTTACAACTCGGTAGGCGCTGGAGACGGTTAACCCCTTGCCACCCGGCACTGAGAGGAAGAGCCAGTGCTTCCGAGCAGGAGTCTGGGACTTAACTACCAATCTAACCTAGCTACGGGGACAGGGGAGGACTTATATTTCATATGGTGATGTGAGCACAGAACAGGAAAGTTCACCCCAACAATATAGATGGAGGCTTTAAATAAAAGGGGGGGGGGAATGGACTGGTGATTAGCTATACTTTTCAGCTTTAATTTTCAATACTCCAAGCAAGAAATACATTATTATAAAATTCTCCCTCTTATTTTGACAATCCAAATTTTCTGACCACTGCCAACCCCTGGCAGAGGGGTTAACAGCCACACAGCCAGCCTAGGGAGTAAGAAAATGACGAATTATAGAGAGCTGGTGGAGAACAGGAGCAGAGGCAGGGAGCTGGGCTGAGGGGAGACATAGCTCCCAGAAACTAACACAGATGAGGAAATGAACAGAGTGAAGAACAGCCATCTGGCCTTCTTTGGATCCAACTTTGCCATTGGAGCATTGCTCATGGTCTTCCATTGCCCTGAAAACAAACAATGGTATTTCAGCCTCCCATTAAAAACAAAAGGCCAAACTTTTGATATTCCCTATCTAGGGTGACTATTAGACCTCTTCACTGTTTCTGTCCCCTTACTAAGTTCTGAAAAGCGACAGGCAGGATGGACACACATATGAGTCCAGGTCATATCACCAAAGAAAGCAAAGTACTGTAGTAGTCAAACTCTCTGATAAGGGCACTTATGTCTTTAATTATCCTAAAAGGATCAGTGTAAACACTCAAACCCCAGTCCCAGCTTCCAGAGATGGAGCTCATAATCACTGGGAGCTATTAAACAGCTTGTTATTGTAGGCTTACCCAGAAAATTTCCTCGTACTCCATCACCCACCATCTGAAAGACATAACAGTCTTTACAGAGGGCCAGGCCTGTAATTTTCAAGTATTCCAGGGACTTGTTTCTGACATCTTTCTGCCATAGGTTGAGTTGACTTGGTTTCCAAGTCCACTTGGAAGCTATTTAGTAAGTGTGATTTGTAAAAACATCTTTCTCATCTGGTATGGTTTTTACCAAGACAGTGATTTTAATGTATCTTTTCTGTCTTTTCAAGAATAGATGATCCAAAAAACAAAATCTGAAGTTGTCAATGATATAGCATTTAAGATGACCCAAGAGAAAAACAATATTGATAAAGATGAGAAATTTGATTTATTTTATGTTTTTCTCACTCCCTTGGCTTTACTGGTACGTGGGTATTTTTTTTATATAATATTGGTTAATAGATTATGGATCTGACAAGTTGAATTCATTTTCCTTATATAGGTTAATATGTATATTTCAACAAACTGCCATACAGTTGTCTTTATATCTTTAATTCCTGTTCATCTCTCAATCCTCTTCAGTCTTGCCCACAGAGCTGCTGAAATGCTCTGTCATTTATAAACGATGGTAATAATGGCTTCCTTGTAGGGTCATTGTTTAGATTAGCACACTTAACAAGGTGTCTTAATAAATTATGGCTATTATTACCGCTCAAGTCACCATTGATCTGATTGACAAATGGCTTAAGTTCTCATCTGTCGAGCTATCTGAAGCATCTGACACTGTCAACCATACTTTCTAAAGTTCTTTCAAGAAACCATTTATTCATATATTCATTCTTCTAACAGATGTATAGAAAACATCTGTTATGTATCAGGCAGTGTTCTAGGCACTGGGGATACTATGATGAGCAAAGCAGAAAATCCTCGCCCTTTTGGAGTTCTTCCTTTTCTCTATTGAGGAAAATAGACAAATACTAATTGAGAATGGCAGCTAAAACTTAATATGACCTAGATTATACCAGGCAACATCCTCATATTTTTACATATGTTAACTCATTTAATTCATAGAAGATGGGCATTCTCATTATTTTTATTATACAAATGAGGGCACCAAGGCACAAGGAGCTAAATATTTTGGCCAAGTTTTCAAAGTTTGTAAGTATGGACCAGGATTTCAATGAAATCAGTCTGTTCCTGATTTCAGGCTCTTAAACCCAGTGCTCTCCCAAAGAATGGAAAGCGCAGAGCTAGAAAGCTACTATAGATGGGGTAGCCAGGAAAGCCCTCTTTGAGGTGGTAATATTTAAGCAGAAACTTAAATGCTGTGAAAGAATGAGAAAAGTAGGGTGTTCTAGAAGCCTACCTCTATGGACTGAATTGTGTCACCCCAAATTCATATGTTGAAGCACAAACTCTCAAATGACTGTATTTGGAGACAGGGCCTTTAGAATGTAACGAAGGTTAATGAAGGCATAGGAGTGGGGTCCTAATCCCATAAGACTGGTGTCAGTATAAGAAGATGAGGATAGAGACCTCTCTCTTAGTACACATTCATGGAAGAAAGGCCAAGTGAGAGGAGGCAGTTGTCACAAGCCAGGAAATGAGCTCTCACTGGAAACAGAACCCTGACTGAATCATGACCTCGGACTTTGGTGCCATTTTGTTGTTGCAGCCTGAACTGACAATACAACAATCTATCCCGCTTGTCTTATGCCCCAATACTTCCCTTTCTTTTATCTCAGGATGTAGCCAACTAGTAATCATTTTTCAACTGGGCACATTGTCTTTCAAACTGTAAACCCCAAGGAATACTGTTTCTGACAGATGTGGGAGGCTGACTAGGGCTTCCAAAGATATCCAGGTTCTAATCCCTGAAGCTTGTCATTTATGTGGCAAGAAGAGACTTGCAGATGTAATTAAATTAAGGATTCTGAGTTGGAGAAATCATCTGGAATGATCCAGGTGGGCCCTATATGTCATCACAAGTGTCTTTATAAAAAGGAAGCAGAGAAGAAGCAATTTAGGAGAGGTGATGATGGAAGCGAGAGGTTGGTGTGATTTGAGGAAGAGGTCACAAGCCAAGGAATGCAGAAAGCCTCTAGTAACTAGAAAAAGCAAGATGTTGTTTCTTTCCTAGAGTTTCCAGAAGAAACTAGACACGTTGACATCTTGACTTTAGGCCTCATAAACTAATTTTAGAAGTTTTGGCTTCCAGAACTTTAAGAGAACATATTTTTGCTTTTTAAAACCACCCAGATTGGGATAATTTGTTACAACAGCCTTAGGAGACTAATAGGCCAGGAAATTCTTATACAGGGGGTCCTCAGGTTACGACACAGTTCCGTTTCTATGACAGTGACATAACCAAAATTTTGGTGTAAGTTGGACACCCTCCTAGCCTAACACAAACAGAACACTTGCACTTTTAACAGTCCAAAATGGCGTAGGTAAGCGTACTGGGGGATGCCAACTTCCTCACTCTTAGGCTACGTTACTGTGTATTCTTCCACCGTGCGCAAACAAATTAGTTCACCCAAGTAGTCCATAAGTACAACACTAATGGCTTAAGCTGAAATACTCAGGTCTCAATATTTTCAAGTTTTTATGGAAGTGAGCATGGTCAACTCAAAACGTCATATGTCGAGACTGCCATAACCCAAGGACCACTTGTAGTCAATTTTCAAGAGCCAGGTTTCATGCTACCTCCTTTGGGAAGCCTCCCACCATTCCCTACAAAACTTCATATTCCTTAATCTTTTATTATGAAAAAAATCTGCTTGACTTTAGTATTTATCTTACTATATTGGATTCTTACAAACTTTTTATTTTCTAACAAATATAATCTCATAAAAATTGGCAACAATAGTATCATGTACCTTTCTCTCAGCTTCCTCCAACCCTGACATCTTACATAACTGTTGTTCAGCACCAGCACCAGGAAACTGACATTGATACAATGCTGTTAACTGGAACTACACTCATCCCATTTTCTTTAACTATGTTGGGTTTTAATTATTTTTAACACAAGGCTGTGAGCTCTTCAAAGTTAGGGACCACATATGTCTGTCATTCATCTTTATATTTGCAATGCCTAAGGAATGTTAAGATCTCAATAAATGTTTTTAGAATGAAAAGAGAGGCAAGGAAAATATAGGAGAGGAGATAAGATTAAATAAAGGTGGGGCTTGTTTGCTGATATTATTTGCTCTTACAAGTTGAAGGCAGAATGTAAATAGAACACTAGGCTTTGATTAAATTTAAATTCTATGCTCTGACTCAGGGGTCTGGAACCTAAGGCTCGTGAGCCAGATGTGACTCTTTTGATGGCTGAATCTGGCTCGTAGACAAAGCTTTAATAAAAAAAATAATAACATTAAAAATATAAAACATCCGCGTGTATTACAATCCATTCATTTCCTACTGCTCATGTTCATGGTTGCGGGTGGCTGGAGCCAATCACAGCTGTCCTCCGGGACAACACCAAATTTTTATTGGATAATGCATAACGTACACGGATTGTTGTATGGCTCTCATGGAATTACATTTTAAAATATGTGGCATTCATGGCTCTCTCAGCCAAAAAGTTTCCCGACCCCTGCTTTGACTTCTTGCTATATAGTTTCACATTTGAAAAGCTTAAGAACACATTTATTTTCACTACGTGTGCTATAGCTATATCACTTCAATTTAAAATTTCTCTTTATATACACACACAAACCCTACACTCCTGCAAAATTGTCTCACATGGGAAACTGAGAATAAGGTGGCATATTTGAGAGGTGTCTTGATGAAACTTGAGCAGTTCCTGGTCTTCAATGGCCACAGCTGGAAAATGAAACATTACTTTCTACTTGGCAATTTAAAGTCAATTATATGTTTTATTTCCTAGCTAAGCTACATTTGTGCATTTTAAATGATGGATAAGTCATTCCATGAGGCAGAAGAATTCAGACACGGGTTACTAAAGGTGAGGTTATTTGATCCTTGGAGGAACACCAGGAGTGAGAGTCTGGGTGTCAAAGCTGTCTTTCAAAGCCATGGCTGACCTTGTTCTATCGATCAACTTAGGTCACTCTTGGAAGAAAGAAGACAGGGGCGACTTCCATAATTTGCCTACTGTGCACTGGTTACTTTAAACCATTTTCTCTTTTAATTCTGATACCTTTACATTGCAGGTCATATTAGCCCTGATTTCCTAAAGAAGCTGAAGCTCAGAGATGAAGCAATCTATCCAAGGTACAAAACTATTAAGTGATAGAGCTGGAGTCTATCCTGGTTTGACCTCTGACCTCAATCTTTCTTTCAGAGTTGATGACTTTCTGCAAAAGCAGTGTGTTTCTACTTTGACTGCACATTGGAATTACCTGGCTAGATTTCCTAACTCCCAAAGCTCAGGCTGTACCACTAGGGGTGAAACCAGGCTTCTGCATATTTTAATGCTGTCTAAGGGACTTCAGTGTGCAGGCAAGTTTGTGAAGGAAAGAGAGTCCTCAAAATAGACGGAATGAAAGACTGCCCAGATAGTCTGATTTAGGAAGCATGAAAGGACCCCGTGCCTAATAATATCTCCCCAAGTGGCCATCTTTCGTGCCTAATATTCCTATCATATGCATCAGTTCTTTTTGTAAAGGTATCTCTTCTCCAGAAGGCCACTGTTAAAATGCAGATAGGTCACCTAACAGGGTAAATGCATTAATATATTATTGTTCAAGCCTAGATTACATGATTTGGTCTCGGCCAAGACGTTTAATCAGCATCCTGAAGAAAGGCACACACGGCTTGCTTGTTGAATCTGTAACAGATACAGACCTGGGAAGAGCTCATCTGTTAGAATCTGAGATTAGACTTTTCTACTCTGTCCCCTGCTTCTCCAGCAAGAGTCTCCAGAGGCTAAATCACTGAACTCAGAGGGAGAATTAGTTTCCAGTTTTCAATGCAGTTTTAAAATGTGAACAGCACAAGAATCTGGTTTCAAAATGACCCTTGTTGAAAAAGATACTTAATATACTTTAAGGTATAACATGGACCCAAGTATGACCCGCCTGATAAAAATGATAATGAAATATTAGGTTTCATAAATAGAGCTATCACTTTCAGACTACTTAATAATATTAGGGGAATTATGTTTCCCAAGAACTGAAAAGCTGGATAGTGTCTAGATGAAAGGTGATCATTCGAATGTGGAGGAACTTGAAAACACACACATATATAAGAAAACCGATTACATTTTTAAAAAGAAGCCACAGTTCTCAAAGACTACTTATATAACCAATAAAAAAAAAGGGCTAAGATCCATAGAAAAGACATGATGAACTGACATCTCATGGTCACTTTTTTCCCTCTGAGCACTTGTTGATTCTTAGGATAGGAGGATCAGGGAATAGATAAAACTCTACTATACACTAGTCTTAGACCTTAAATAATGGGACACAGATATTTGAATGGGAATGGTGGAAAAAAGCTATGCATGCAAATCAGTTAAAAGAATAGCCTGACAAGATTCAGAGCCCATTTGCACTTTAGAGATCATAGTGCTCAGTCCCGTGTGGCAACCAGTCACCTAGGGCAGTGGTCCTCAACCCCTGGGCTGCGAACCGGTACCGGTCTGTGGGCCATTTGGTACCAGTCCACAGAGAAAGAATAAATAACTTACATTATTTCTGTTTTATTTATACTTAAGTCTGAACGATGTTTTATTTTTAAAAAATGAACAGATTCCCTCTGTTACATCCGTCTAAGACTCACTCCTGACGCTTGTCTCGGTCACATGATACATTTATCCGTCCCACCCTAAAGGCCAGTCTGTGAAAATATTTTCTGACATTAAACCAGTCCGTGACCCAAAAAAGATTGGGGACCACTGACCTAGGGTAAGCATGTGCCAGGATTCTTTTCTTTCTTCCTTCTTTTCCAAGTAAGAGTAAGGGAGATAGACAGGCTTCTGCATGTGCGCAGACCAGGATCCACCCAGCAACCTCCATCTGAGACTGATGCTTTGCCCATCTGGAGCCATGCTCCCAACCAAGCTATTTTTAGCACCTGAGGCAGAGACTCCACCAGGCTCCACCAGTCTCAGCACTCAGGGCCAATGTGCTCAAACAAATTGAGCTATGGCTGTGGGAGGGGAAGAGAGAGAAAAGGAGGGGGAGGGGTGGAAAAGCAGATGGTCGCTTCTCTGTGTGCCCTGACCAGGAATCGAACTCAGGCCATACACATGCTGGGCCGACACTCTAACATTGAGCCAACCAACCAGGGCCTGCTCCAGGATTCTGATCCCCAGTTCTTTCCTACAACACCATCAGATGGAAATTATTGTACCTCCATCATTTCTCATCGATTCCCAAGTTAAAATGCAATGTTAATTTGAGTAGAGCTTATTCATACTGAGCTGTGTTTGAGTAGAACAGAGCTCTAAGAATATATTTCTGAAATGGTTCCCTCTAAGGAAGCTGTGAGAACCTTTGATTTGTGGAGTATGATTGTAATCTCTGAGGCCCAGCTTGGTGGATGGATGCGTGGGGAGGGAGATCTTTCCTCATGCTTCACTATTTTTTTCTTCCTCATTCCCTTTCCACTCTCTTCCCCAACAAGATTTATGACTGGGGAAAAGGGTGTTTTTTTTTGTTTTTTGTTTTTTTTAATGCAAACTCTAAACCAGGAGAGTCTTCTTGACTATATTTCAGCTCTCCTAACAAATTGCTGATCAAGTTCACCTGGTTCAGTCAACAAATCAGAAGAGAAATTTTAACCCCTTGCCCACCAGTATCTCATGGGGGCTAGAGGATATTTGTCTAATGTTACCATGTGGTAACGTTAGCTACGGATTATTGTGCAAAATAAAAACATTCACAGTAATTGTAGCAGATGAGGCAGTAATGTGCTCATCCAATTAAAACAATCACAGCAGAGCTCCCTTACCTCTAAAGCCAAAAAGATAGTGAGTGGTACAACATACTCCTGACTTGGTCCCTCTGTTTTTGACCTGTCTCACTGCCCTCATCTACATCCCTGCCAAACCTGATCAGCAGCTTCAGGTTGCCCTGGTCTCTGGGTTAATAAAAAGTAGGGCAGGAAATACAGATTCTGAGACTTTAGAGACTTTTGAACTAGGTTACCAGTATATGGTCAATAAGGCTCACTAGCTGTCATGGCTAAGATAGCCCAAGATGTCTGTAAAACCTCTGTATTATAACATTCCCCCTTACTACCACCTCCATCACCAAGACTATAGATTTAGTTACTGTCTTGGTCTATTTAGGAAGCTATAACAAAATAGCATAGACCAAATGGCTTATAAATAATAGAAGTTTATTTTTTTACAGTTCTGGAGGCTAGAAAGTCAAGATCAAGGCATCAGAAGTTTCAGAGTCTGATGAAGACCTGCTACCTGGTTCAGAGACGGCCATCTTTGCCCTGGGTCCTTACAAGGCAGAAAGAGCGAGGGGGTTCTCTGGAGTCTCCTTCATAAGAGAACTAATTCCATTCATGAGGGTTCCACCTTCATGATCTAATCACCCCAACAACTCCACTTCCAAATACACTGGGCATTAGGATTTAGAATATGAATTCGGGGGTAGGACACAAACATTCGGTCTATAACAAACACCTGTAATTACACCCCTTTCCGGTCTTCCTTACTAATATAATAGCTAACATTTATTAAAGATTTACTAAGTGGTCTTACCGGGCAGTGGTGCCATGGATAGAGCATCAGACTGGGATGCAGAGGGCCCAGTTTCAAAACCCCGAGGTCACCAGCTTGAGCGCGGGCTCATCTGGCTTGAGTGTGGGCTCACCAGCTTGAGTGCGGGATCATAGATATGACCCCATGGTAGCTGGCTTGAGCCCAAAAGTCACTGGCTTGAGCCCAACGTTGCTGGCTTGAGCAAGGGGTTACTTGCTCTGCTGTAGCCCCCCAGTCAAGGCACATTTGAGAAAGCAATCAATGAACAACTGAGGTGCTGCAACAAAGAATTGATGCTTCTCATCTCTCTCCCTTCCTGTCTGTCCCTATATGTCCCTCTCTCTGACACTCTCTCTGTCTCTGTTGAAAAAGAAAAAAAAAGATTTACTAAGTGTGCAATACCTTAAATACACTATTTAATTTAATCTTCATAATAACCATATGAAGTAAGTACTATTGTTATTACCACTTCATACACAAGGACAACACTGATTTTTAAAGGTGTGGTATAGTACAGAAGTTAACCACTTAGTAAGTAGCAGAGATGGAGTTTGAATACAGGCAAGCTGGTTCCAGGATTCACATGGTTAAGCAGTTGGCTATATTGTTTGCACTCTGTCTTCCTCTTGGGCCAGAACGCTAGCTTGTATCTTACACGACTGTCTGGATCCCCGTTAGCTTGCTAAGCTCTTCCTTCTTGGAGCCCCAAGCTCAGACAAGAGACTTTCTACCTTTAGTACAATCTCAGGAAGTAGAAAAGAATTCTGCCTTCACCGGATGTTACCACTTACTGCCTGAAAGTTTCAACTGTGGTCTTCTTTGAACAGTTTCCTAATTGCTTCTAAGCTTATACCATCCTTTGACACTCTTTCAAACGGTACATCTGCCTGGTACCAGCTGCCAAAGCTCAGTGTAGTAGTCAGAGATCCCCAGGGAAACAGGACTCATAGAAAACTATTATCTATCTATCTATCTATCTATCTATCTATCTATCTATCTATCTAGCTATCTATCTATCTATCTATCATCTATTTATCATGAAATCTATTATACAAAATTGGCTCATGTTATTAGAGAGGCTGAGAAGTCCCCTGATCTTCTGCCTGAAATCCGAGGACCCAGGAAAGCTGGTGTTGTAAATTCTGGCCCAAGTCTGAAAGCCTCAGAACCAGAGTGCTGATGGTGTTAAGTCCCAGTGCAAACCAGAGGGAGATGGAGGTCTAAGTTCAGACAGGCTGCCAAGAGGGAATTAAACATTCTTTTGCTTTTGTTCCATTCAGGTCCTCAATGGGCTGGATGATGCCCACCCACACTGGAGAGAGCCATCTGCTTGACTCTGTCTCCCAATTCAAATGCTAACTTTCCCGAAACACTCTCACAGAGACACCCACCAGGAATGTTTAACCATATATCTGGGCATCCCCTGACCCAGGCAAGTTGACTCATACAACTAATCATCACACTTAGCCAGCCTTCCTGTCTGTTAGATCCTGGTAGTTTTGCAAAATCCAGCAGACACTGTGGTTCTTCCAATTCCAGCATGCCCAGTCTTGAGTAATCACCTACCATCACAGTGTGTGGATGTATTTTTAACTAGAGCATATAATCGTTTCATGGTAAACTTCTAACAAGTTGTTAGAAGTTCAGTTCCAAGATCAGTTCATCAGACCCATAGTTTAGGTCAGGGGTCGGGAATCTTTTTGGCTGAGAGAGCCATGAACACCACATATTTTAAAATGTAATTCCGTGAAAGCCATACAACACCCATGTACGTTATGCATTACCCAATAAAAATTTGGTATTGTCCCAGAGGACAGCTGTGATTGGCTCCAGTCAACCGCAACCATAAACATGAGTAGTAGGAAATGAATGAATTGTAATACATGTGAATGTTTTATATTTTTAACTTTATTATTTTTTTTATTAAAGATTTTTCTGCGAGCCAGATGCAGCCATCAAAAGAGCCACATCTGGCTCGTGAGCCATAGGTTCCTGACCCCTGGTTTAAGCTGTCCTGTGCCTCCAGGGATAATTATAAACTGTTGTTTTCTATGGTTTTCAGTTAGTTATCCTTTGCCATTCTAAATCACATAAGTAATTTTCAGATTTTTTTTCTTGGTGCATATTTCTCCCCTCCTTTTGTTATTATTATTATTATTATTATTATTAAATAAAACACTTTAGAGTTATTAGGAAAAGCCACTTGAAATTAAAACCCCACAAAACAGAATAAGTGAGAAGCATACATTTCTCTCAGTGACCCTTTTGTCATTCCCTGTACATTAAGTAACTGTGCATTAAGCTTAATAACATTGGGCTCGTGTTCAAAAGGGACAGTGGAGGTCTTGCAAGTGACACCATGAATATTGAGGTCCAAAGGGTAAAGAGAATGTGATCTCCTCCTCTCTGCTGACGAGGGAGCAACCTCATAAAAGGGAAATGAGAGTGTTAGTCTAGATGATCACCAGGGTCCCTTGCAGCTGTAAAACTCTAAGTGGTCAGTGGGGACAGCCAAAATACGGTGGGTTAAAGGGTGAAGGTAATCATTAAGCACCACACTTGGCCCTAACAATTTATCTACCTGGTATTGATTTAAATGGATATATTGCTATTAACATCTCAGAGGTAATTTTCAGAGGATCCCTTGAAACTCTATTACAGATTTCAGGACCATATAAAGACTGTGGGTTATTATCTGGTCAGTTACCCATAAAAGTGAGACCTAACATCAGTTGAGACTCTTGGTTGTGAACCTTAGAAACTAATGCTGGCTACTTAGCTAAAAAAATATTTTGGAAGGAGGGACTAATTCACAGAATCAGTAGGAGGCTGGAGGACCTAGATTATGGAAATTGACCAGAAGGAGGAGACTTCAGAGACCAGAGAGAAAACTCAACATCTTTTTGTAGGCAATGTCAGGTCCCCAGACCATATCGCCTGTGAGGAACCCAGCCTCTTAGAACAGGCAACTATGGTCACATAACTGTCTCTTAGCTCTACAAGGAAATCATAGGGTAGCCTAAGCTTCCATTGTGGGAGAAAGGTGAGAACTTCCCCTCCCATTAAACCCACATCCAAAGAAGAACTTCACTCAAATGGCAAATTGGGGAGGAGTATGATTGAATGCTAGACAGTTAAAAAAAGAACAACTGTGCTAATACAGTACATTATAATAAGTTATATACACTAAGTATGTCACTCTGTGGTATACTAAATAGTGTGTGTATTCAAAATAACGTGAGCATCAGGGTCAGACCGATTTGGTTGAACATCTGACTCTGCCATTATCTAGCTATGTACCTGGAAGATGCTTATTATTATTATTATTATTATTATTTTAAAACTCTGGGCTTCTCTGAGGACCCTCCCTCTTATTGGTGTCAATAGACTAGAGGCGTAATCCATGCAAACCATTATACACAGTGGGTTTTATTATTATTATTATTTTTTAATTTTTTTTTATTTATTCATTTTAGAGAGGAGAGGGAGAGACAGAGAGAGAGAGAGAGGAGACAGGAGCTGGAAGCATCAACTCCCATATGTGCCTTGACCAGGCAAGCCCAAGGTTTCGAACTGGCGACCTCAGCATTTCCAGGCCGACGCTTTATCCACTGCGCCACCACAGGTCAGGCGGGTTTTATTATTTTACTTTACTTAAAAGAACATATGTTCCTCATTTTGAATCTTGAGTGTCCTATACCTTAGTAAACTTTTCTAAAAGCCTCTGGCAAAGAATCTTTGAAATGAGACAATGGCACAAAACGTAGCAATTAGCTTGCTGCTTGAGACACAGTTTGCAAACTGGAAGTCCGAATCAGGATCTGAGCGGAAGGATACCTTTTCTCTGCAGTTGTGTGAAATGAGAAAGCAACTCTGCTTGGGTAACTGAATGTCTCTCCCTTGGATGAAGAATTAGACTTCCCCCGTGTTCCTTTCCCGTTTAGGATGCTGAAGTGTCTCTGAATTTTTCAAGTACATTTGCTTAGCATTAATACTATCATCACAAACCGCCAAGTGTCTTAATTTCTTTTCATGCTAAGTTAGCACGAAAGATCAAAGTCCTTTCTTTTATGACCAAACTGCACAGCATCTAAAAATGCCTTCAGGATCTCAGAGAGAAGCCACCACAGTGCATGGCACTCACATTCTTTTTATAGACTTACAGGTCTGTGAGGCTTTTTGCTTGCAACCTAATACAGCTAGTCCCCGCGTACTATGGCAAATGAAAACAAAGAGGTCTGCTTCCAAGAGCCAGGCTTCCTTAACTGAAAGTGCTCAGCCTACCATGTAAGGGGTACTTTTCCTAGTAGAAAGACGCTTTGGACTTACATGTTTTGGTTTTTGTTTTTTTTTTATTTTAGGATCTTTTATTTTATTTTATTTTTTGCATTTTTCTGAAGCTGGAAACAGGGAGAGACAGTCAGACAGACTCCCGCATGCGCCCGACTGGAATTCACCCCGCACGCCCACCAGGGGCGACGCTCTGCCCACCAGGGGGCGATGCTCTACCCATCCTGGGCGTGGCCATGCTGCGACCAGAGCCACTCTAGCGCCTGAGGCAGAGGCCACAGAGCCATCCCCAGCGCCCGGGCCATCTTTGCTCCAATGGAGCCTTGGCTGCGGGAGGGGAAGAGAGAGACAGAGAGGAAGGCGGGGCGGAGGGGTGGAGAAGCAAATGGGCGCTTCTCCTGTGTGCCCTGGCCAGGAATCGAACCCAGGTCCTCCGCACGCTAGGCCGACGCTCTACCGCTGAGCCAAGGGTCTTTTAAAAAGTATCTAGTATTAACTTCAGTTAAACAAGAATGAAATTAACATTTAAAAACTGGATCTTAGGACATATACTAGAGGTTCTGATGTGTACTGGTGAGCCGAGTCAATTTCATTAAATTCTCAAAAAACTTGTCATCCTCCCAACTTAACCAGGTTAAACATCCAAATCTTAACAGAAAACACCAGACTTGAAGTGATGTCAAGAATGTTGAACTAGGAGTAAAAATAGCTTCACAGATATTTCCTCTACAAAAAATAATACAAAGCTTCAGTTGTGAGCATATTCTTTAAAATACAAAAAAAAATCTAAAGCAACCTACATGTCCAGCTCTAGGCAACTGAGTAGATAAAATATGGTTTATTCTTTTAAAAGAAAACCTTACTACAGACAGTAAAATAAGGGGGAAAATATATTTAATGACATGGATGGGTGCTTGTACTACACTATATGTAAAATCAAGTTTAAAACAACATATTCAGTCTGATCTCAATGCTGTAAATATGTACAGACACAAACAGAAAAAAAGAGTAGGGTGAAATATCAAGTGGATATTTCTTTTTTTCTAGATAATGAGATTATTGTTGGTTTTTATTTTTTTCTTTTTATGTACTTATTTTCTAAGTTTGCAGCAAAGAAAATTTAAAAACAGTAAGTTATTTTACTTCAAAATAAGGTATGATGAATAGTACTTTGTTTTCAGATTTACTTTCAGCTCCAAACTTATATCAGATATTAACCGTATTACCCACTGCTAGATAAAGTATCATAGTCAGGGCGCACACGGGTGACTACCAGACTTCACACATCTTGAATATGCTCTCTCTTTCTCCATCAAGTTCTTTGACGCCATCTCTAACACTCATAGTCATACCTGACCAGGTGGTGCCGATACACTTGTTCATATCTTCTCTTCTGAGTCAAGGCTCAATTATATCTTTAATCAAGATATCTAATGAATGCCCAAATATCAGAGCTTCCCCACTGCAGTTAGTAGTCAGGAACCCAAAATAGCACTTTGCTGGGAAATAAATATATTCCCAATATATGCCCAGTATATATTAAATAAATTGAATCTTCCCAATCTCCAAGGGGCTAGTGAGGATTTATTCTAGTCCTAGGAAACAGTTTTAGTCTGTTCCTTCCATAGTTCCTGCACTGATGATTTGTTTTTGGCAAGAGCATGGATGCCTTTAATCTTCCTCCCAAAACTGAGACTATTCTGAAGTCTGACATGCTGGTGAGTTGAGCGGGTTCTGGGGTCAGAACGCCTGGGTTTGAATTTTAATTCTACCACCAACTAAACCTGTATGGCTTTGGGCCAGTTGTTGGAGCTCTTTAGGTTTCAGTTTCTTCCTCTGTAAGAGGGGGAAATATTGGTTGCTAATGAAGACTGTGTAAATTAATACATGGGCAGTTTAAAACAGTGCCACATAATAAGTGCTTTATCAAATCAAAGGCATGGTGGCCATTCTCTGTTTCTCTTTCCTACCCTTTCCGAAGTCCATTTGCACACAGTTCCTCCTTGCCCAGAAGAACCAACCTCTAGAGACTGCAGTTCCCAAACTCACCTCTAGTTTCCAGTTGGGTTTGCCAGGAGACTGTGGGCCAGCAGGACTTATTCTGCCCTGACTGACTCCGCCCCTCTTTCTAGGGTTCAGGCAGTGGCAGCATTCTTCTGTGACTACAGTCTGAATAGATACAGCTCCGGCTAGCAGCCCCGCCCCCAGGGTACCCATTTTTATGAGATTATTCTACCCTATTCCCTTCCCTTGCTTCCTCCCTCAAGCCTGGGAGTAGTAAGGCCTCCCCATGTAGCTAATTTCTGGATGCTTCACCATGCTTTGTTGTTCCCTTAAGCCTGCCCACTCCTCTGTAAGTAGTCTCTTCCTTATATATATTTTTAGTTAATCTCTTTTGAACCAGACAAGTGCTTCCTGCTGGGACCTTGACTGACACTACTGACTGCTATTAATATATATGTTCTTTTGCTCATAGTGGTATTGCGGTCAGAAGAGATTTTTAAGCACAAAGGTGATCATTTTACTGAGCGTGCAAGGCACCAGGCAACTTACAGATTCTTCTGAATTATGAATGCCTCAGGTTTGCTAAACCATCTAAGAATCACGCAGGTGAAATCTAAAGGTTGAAATTTTTACTTGCTGTTTTATTTGTGCAACAGCATTCTGCTGCTTAGAAATCACACTATGCTTTAGGTTCTTTTAGGAGTCTTGTCTACTTATATATCTGCTTTGTCCAAAAACTGCAAGAAAAAAATGCCTGGTAGTGATTTCTGTTAAATTTATACCAGGCTATATTTCTGAGTCAATGAACAATTCATTCATTTATTCACCAAATAAAAATTGAGTGACTGCTCTGTGGCAGAGGAATGCTCTGCTGGAGAAAAAAAACACTGTGAGCAGAGAACAGAGGCAGCTCAGTCCTCATGGAAGTTAAATGTCTGGTTTGAGGAAAGAAAATTTAATACTGTAAATAACTGCAAACACAAATAAATAGAAAATTAAAATTATATCTGTGACAAGTGCTATGAAGGGAGGTACATGATACCAGAAACATCTTTGATAGGGAGATTTGACCTACGAGGAGAACAGGCATCCAATCCTTAGGCAGTGTGACATGAGCTGAGACCTGAAGAATAAGGAAGATTTGATAAGGGAGAGAATTTCATAAAAAGGAAAGAGCATGTACAAAAGCCCTGTGGTGCATGAGAGTCATGGTGAGACCTGGAGGGGAGAGAAAGCCAGTATGGCTGGAGCACAGAGAGGAAAGAGGGAAGGGCACAGATGATAAGGCTGGCAGGCAGGTGAAGGCTAAACAGATGGGGTTTTAGAGGCCGTGGTCAGTTGTTTATTTTATCTCTAAGACAATGTAAGACCATTAGAGCAGTGGTCCCCAACCCCCGGGCCACGGACCAGTACCAGTCCATGGGCATTGGTACTGGTCCGCAGAGAAAGAATAAATAACTTAAATTATTTCCATTTTATTTACATTTAAGTCTGAATGATGTTTTATTTTTTTTAAATGACCAGATTCTCTCTGTTACATCCGTCTAAGACTCACTCTTGATGCTTGTCTCGGTCACGTGATACATTTATCTATCCCACCCTAAAGGCTGGTCCGTGAAAATATTTTCTGACATTAAACCGGTCCGTGGCTCAAAAAAATTTAGGGACCACTGCATTAGAGGATTATAAGCAAGGAATGGTCTGAGTGGGCTTGAGTTTTTCAAAATCATTTTGTCTTTATAGGAGTTGTTCTTTAAACTCCAGGATTCTAAACAAAACAAATAAATAAATAAAAGTTGAAATGAGAATATTTATTCACTACTTTCTTTGCAGGTGATTAGATTGGAGCTGAATTAATTCCTCCTAATCAAAAGGATTCTTCTCAAGGCCTCAGCAGTGACAGGTAATTTCAAGACGTGATCGTTATACGTGTCTGTTTCTAATCAATCCCTGGTACTACATTTCAGTGAGTCAACACTGCCACATATTTTTGTAACTTTCCGGTAATTTTCATGTCACAGCTGTCACTGGGTTCCCTGCTGGACCCAAGTACACACAACTAATTAATCAATCAATCAAGAAGGAGAGAAAGACTTGTCTGATGCTACAATGAGAATCTTCGCTTGATAAACTCAATGACTAGTTTGGGGTGGGATAAAAAAAACAACGAGGCTTTCTTAATGGGAGACAGAGTTTGCAGCTTTAAGGATAATTCCTAAGACTAATGATCTTTATAATTTGGAGTGTGTACACTGCTGTTGCCTAGCTGTTTGTGCCACATTATCAAGAGGAGCAAATCTATGGCTGGAACCCCGCAGCTCCTGCTTGTCATCAGCGCAGGGGGAGGAGGAAGGCGGAGGGAGAGAACAGCCGGCAGAGGGAAGAGTTTCCGGGTCTGGAGTCAGGAGATCTGGCTTCTAGGTTTAATTCGCTATGTATGTACCCACGGGCAAGCTATTTTACCTCCGAGGGCCTCATTTCCTCATCTGTTAAAAGTAGGTCTATTGGAAGTAAAGAGAAAGATGCCTTCGAGGGAAGCCAGTCCGCAGGTCAGGCACGAACTCTGGGTATGTCCAGAGTTGCACCATTCCCTGGACCTCTAGGTCCAGAAAGCGCAGTTTACTCATAACTGCCCATGTTTATCATTATCGCTGGCTGCATGATCTTTTCAGTAACCCTGAGGAGCAGCAAAGGTCTATCTTACGTTCTCTATGAGGTTAAGCCTGCTGTTTCTGCTGTAATAGACTGAGGAAGCAGACCTTATGTCCTGATGCCAGGATTCGAACCCAGATGGGTCGTCTGACATCAGAGCCCATACTATCTTTTAACTACTCAGCGACACTGCCCCCCAAGAGCGCTGAGAGGTGCCAGAGAAATCCACAGAGGAAGTGAGTAAAAACTACTATAATGGGTGCAGGAGATAATGGCACCGCGGGGCAGGCAGAGACTGCAAAAGAGAAAAAGAAAACCCATCCTTGCGGCCTGAGTGGGCCGAAAAGATTGAAAACACCTCTCAGCCAGGAGATATCGAACGACAAGATTTGTCCTCAAAACTGAAGGGCGACGGGATGATGGATTTGAGAGTCTCTGAAAACCTGCACGGAGAGACAGAAAAGGATCAGATGGGGTTAGAGCCACAGAGAACAGAGCAGAAGCCCCGCGGCTGGAGGGCAGGGCCAGGGCAGGTGGGCGTGCCCCGCGGTGAGGAGCCCCAGGAGAGGTTTCATGGCAGCAGATCACCGACAGAGGAGAAGAGAGAGCCTGCTGCTGCGCTTGCTAATCACCCCTCTCCAAGTGTCCACGCACGTGGTTCTGACCTAAAAATTTCAGCCCTTGTTTCCCCACGTTCCCACTGCGAACAGCTTCTGGGTGTTGAAGAACGAAATCCTGGCACCCAGCCCCGTCTCAGGGAAGCCCCATCCTGAATGCCGAGCTTGCCCCGTCCTTGCAGAAGAATTAGCCATGATTTTAATTGCCTCAGACAACTTCAGGCAATGATAGGGAAAACGCAGGCAGCTTATCGGGACAGAACGCTCCTTCTCGAAATCACAAAGAATTGTTTTCTTCTGGCTGCACGTTTCTTATCTCAATAGGAAAGAAAAAGCTGAACGGAGTGAGCTGCAAAGGGGAAAGGAAAAGCAGTGCTTCTACAACCTGGGGGTCGGGACAGAGTTTCCCGCTAATGAAAAATGCTACATCCATGCCAGGTCTGGGCGATATTCGGCCCAAGTGGTTACACATTAATTGAAAAATATCCCAGATAACCTGAGTTACAGCGAGTGCGTTAGGTCTCTTCGGAACAAAGGCGGGTGAGTGCTTTTGTTTGGTGGCTGGTGCAGGTGACCTTGCGAGAAACACACTATAAATTGCTGTAATTGGGGGATGATAAGCCAGGTAGATAGATTTCTGTCACTCTCCCTCAGTAAAAAATGGGCTCACCTTCCTGAAGTCTGCAGAGGCATATACATCAGAAAGCGCATCCTTGCTCCTGAGTCAAAGCAGGTTCCTCTCTGCACAGTTACAAACATCCAGAAGGGGTAGCCCCCGCTCGCCCAGCCACACGGGAACTCATCTTTCTTTCAACATCATTTCGTATCTTTCTCTTGAAGTTTTATTCTGTTTCTTTTTGCTTTCCAGACATGTACGTGGGTTTGGACAATGATGTCTGAGTGCAGTTAGGAAGCAGTGGAGGTGGGAAAATAACCCCACAAGGTGTTTGTTTCACCTTCTTCATTGTTTTTCAGACCAGATAGGCACAAGGACAGGATTGGGGAAAGTGGGTGCTGATACATCACTTTCTAGGACCCAGCCAGGAAGACTGAAGGTGTCCTGCCTGTGAAATCTGCTGTTCCCACATAAAACAGTGTGTTGGAAAAGAAGCGACCTTAGACCCTACTGTCAACAGAAAGAATATGTCAATGGCAACTGCAGTACATAGCCTGTACTCTCATTAGAGAATGCTTTTGTTTTTTCTTTTCCCACTTAGTAAATAGCCTGCCATAAGTGTAACAATCCTTCTGCTATTTCCTTGAGACGTGAGAAGAAAACGTGACGACACAGAAGCTCTTCTGCCTGAAAATCAAGGGTTCTGATTTGTGAGAAGGTGCTCACCCAGAATTCCTAAGAAATGAGCATGAACTTAGTCCAGGAGTTAAGAAGGGTGGATTTTGGAGTCAGGCAAGTCAACCTGAGCATGAATCTCAGTTCGGCTGTGTAACCTGAAGTCTGTTACTGGAGGTTTGCCCTAAGTTTTCCTAAGTGCCAAAGGGAAACACTGGAATCTGGCTGACAACGTTAAAAGAGGATTAGAGATGATATAGGAAAAGCCCTTAGTGCTCTGCCTAGTGCATAGTATGCTCCAAACAATGGTAGTTTCCACTAGGAAAGGAGACCTTCCGTATGCAGATGTGTTTCTAGCATGATTTACAATGTTACCCGAGAAAGCATCATGGAAAATAGGAAAAGAATTGACTCAAATATACAACAAAATAGATTCTGGAGTCAAATGGCTTCACAGGGGCTTCTCATTAATTATGTGGCCTCTAGACAGTGGCTTAATCTTCTTGGGCTTCCCTTTTCTCACTTACAGAAAGGAGATAATATCTTTTTAATTTTAATTTTTTTTTAAATTTGAGAGAGAGTGACAAGAAGGGGGAAGAGATAAAAAGCATTAACTTATAGTTGCTTCACCTTAGTGATTCATTGATTGCTTCTCATGTGTGCCTTGTCCAGGGGGCTCCAGCTGCACCAGTGACTTCTTGCTCAAGCCAGTGACCTTGGGCTTCAAACCAGTGACCTTGGGCTCAATCAATCCAGTGACCTTGGGATCATATTGACGATCCTACGCTCAAGTGAGCAACCCTGTGCTCAAGCCTCTGAGCTCATGCTCAAGCTGGCAATCTCAGGGCTTTGAACCAGGGACCTCAACATTTTGGATTAATACTCTAACCTCTGCACCACCACCAGTCAGGCAAGAGATAATATCTTCATCATAGGTACATTGTAAAGAGTCAGTGGTGTTTATGAGAATAATTAAACAAATAAACAATTGAGCAAAATGCTTGGCACATAGCAAGCACTTAAAATAGATTTGTTTTTTTTCTCCTTTCTCATCTGAAGCTCAGTAATAACAAAGAGGCCTATGAAAACTGTAGTATCCCTGTCTCCCAACATTACAATATAAATTGCATCTACATTGTTTTCTATGATTTTGAACTACAGTTGACTTTGTACATGCATTAGGAGTCTCCAGAGAAACAAAACCAATGGGATGCATGTATAGACATAAAGAAAATTATTTTTAAGGAATTGCCTAATGCAATGATAGAGGATGGCAAGTCCAGAATCTGCAGGGTGGGTCAGCAGGCTAAGGGCCTAAGAGGAGCTGATGTTGCAATTCAAGACTTGGGACAGTCTGTTGCACAGTTCCTCCTTGCTCAGGGGAGGTTAGTCTTTTATTCTATTTAGTCTTTCAACTGATTGGATGAGGCCCACCCACATTACTATAGAGATCTGTTTCAAGTCCACTGATCTAAATGTAAATCTCATCCAAAAAATAAACCTTCACAGAAACATGCAGCGTAATGTTTCATCAAATATCTGGCCACCATGACCCAGCCAGCTTAACCCATAATTAGCCATCATATACATCTCAAGTCATTTCAAAAGGATTCACTTTTAAAACAAAGAGAGAAATGGAGAGTATTGGTGGGAAAATGTTCTTCTTCAGTCAGCTCTGGATCCTTGAGGATGGCGCTGGGGACAGGATGCGTGATAGTGACAGAAATTCGAGCTTCCAGCCTTTGTTCTTCTTCATGAGAGTTTCTGCTCCTTTTGGTTCAAAGATGAATGTCTCTATCACAAAGAAGAGTGTTCATCACTGGCTTCTCTATGATAGCTCACATTTTTTACTGCCCTTTCAATATGGTTCCAAAAACAAATAGTAAGTAGGATCTGATGTTATCTGATTCCAGCTCGGAGATAAAGGGGCAGTCTAATTTTCACGTGACATGGCATAGTCTTCTAAATATGAGAAGTGAGACATGTGACATTTTCTGGTATATTTCCTATCCTTATACTGCATTTCACAAGCACCAATTGCTTTGAGGCTGGCAACATAATAGCTATGTAAGTTGCTTCTAAAGGCTGTGTGCTGAAACACCTTTCTAAATGCCCTGCTTAATTTTTTTCCCACATTGTAATTCATTGTTGGCCTTTTCTACAGTGAATTGTTGGAATTAACCAATAAATCAGCAGAAAAGACATGCCAATTTCCTTCCTCTTTGATAAATTATAGCATGGGCATGGCATAGTATGTTGTGTGTGTGTGTGTGTGTGTGCATGCTTGCGCATGCGTGCTGTTTTCCCCACTTAAATTTACTTTTCAAGAAATATTGAATCTTAGAGCTTCTAAATGGCTTGTCAGTTTTAATGGGCAATAAAAATATAGTATCACATGTTACACAAAATCTACTCTCTCAATCAATGGCTGGCAGTTATTGACAATTGGAAAATAATATTATTCCAGATTTGCTCATAGGCATTTGCCATAAAATGATTTGCTTTTACTTTTTATACTTGATTTGTGTTTGTTCATTCCTCTATTTTCCAGTCTTCAGTTTTCTTAGTAAGTAACATGTCAAATATGTATTTAAAGATCAATGTTTTCCATTAATCTATACATCAGTAACTCCTATAAATAAAGCTGCAATATTCCTTATATAACAAAATATTAATGTGATAAAGATAATAAAAGTTCTTTTAAGGTAGAGAATATTTAATATTGATGTCTTATAAAAAATAAGAAATGGACCCTCTGCCCAGTGAGCTCACCATTAAGGCACTCTGACAATATACTTATAAAATGACAATGCTGGTCAGTAATAACTCCAAGTGTGGTTTAGTGTCCTCCTCGTAAGCCACAATACCATCCATATGTGCAACACACCTCCTTGAATTTCTCTATTATTACTGCACAGCTTTGTGGGCAAAGAGGCTGTTCAAGATCACCCAGGGCAACCTGTCAAAGAGACCACTTATATTCCATCTGTCCTCTCTCTATGACATAGAACTCTTCCCTTGTCAAGTTTCTCATTGACATAATAAGAATACAAATATTTCAAACGGTTTTTGTGAGGATTGATTGCAAAGTCACTTACACAGTACCCAGCATGGAGTAGTCCTAGAATAGGTGCATGTTCTTTGTTTTGCAAAGAAGGAACTGACAGTGCTGTAGAGAGGTGCTTGCAAAACATTTAAACTATGGGAGGAGAAGGGAAAAGCAGTCGACAACAACCCTGGCCCTAGGGAAAGGGCAGGTAGTGCCCACACAGAAACCACAGAAGCCAAAAGAAGTTCATGAAAACTTCATGACACTGTCTTCAAGAGCAAATTAAAGTCTAGGGCAAGATCATCCAAAACTGTATTTTCTGAAAGTATTTAAAAAATATGTGCCCTGTGCACTGTTTCCATTTGGGACCAGCATGTTAATACAAGTTCCAGGACTTTTCAATAATTTAGTCTCCTGGCAAGGAGTAAAATATTGCAGATGAGGGAGACCTGATGTAAGAGAAAATCACATGGAAAAAAAATCTAGAAGTTTCTTTAAATGAAAGTTCCAGGTGAAGCATCGTGTAAATAGCTGCCAAACAAACAAACAAAAGACACTTGGGGAAAATACAGCAGGAATTAACACAGCAGGGTAAAGCGATGCTCCGACAGACAGATGAAATCTTGATTGTTCTGGCCCTCTGCGGGTTAAACTCTTTAGAAAGGACTTGACCAACTAAAGTGGGTTCAGATAAAAACAACCAGAACACTGAGAGTGTCAAAAAGTATGTTAATTCAGAAGTTCAAGGAATAGAGAATGTTTCTTTAACTGGGCTGTCAACAAAAGTTCTAGCAGGAAACTGAGTCTACCTCAGATGGTTGAAAGATTTTAATAACATGGCTACTTACAACTGGGTGGGCAGGGTTAACTGGGTGGGCATGGGGGAAGGGCTGTTGGACAAGGGTTATAGTCACAGAAGGACCTAAACACAACCAAAAATGGGGATCGGGAAGAGAGGGGAAAGAAATCACTAACCTCTCTTTCCTTCTGACATCCAGATTTCTTGGGTCCTTCCCATTGACCAAACCCAAGTAGGAATCAGCTAATAAGAGAGTCCTGACCAGTGCTCTGTAGGGTTCAGCTTCTCGGGACCTGTACAAGGGCACATAAGGCAAAAATGGGCCCTTAACAGTGTGAAAGAAGGGGAAACAAACAGAAAAAAAACAGCATACCTTCAAAATTAACGGACTTGAAATAGTTGGCGATGGATGTATGGAACACAGGATGCAGTCAGAGATCATACTGGATCACTGTACAGAAACATTCCTATGACTCAACTTGTGTGATGATAAAAACTCTGCCACATTAATTAGTGAGCTTCCTTTTCTGTACAGTTTGATCAGTAGTTGGATGATTGTCTATTGGGTGGGAGGTTATAGGTAGAATTTCTCCTTATGGTTCTCCAAATACACTATTAGGAAGAACAGAAGCATTGGTCCCCACCCTGGATCTGCCATAATTAACTTTGTTAACTCATTGAAGTCATTTTAGTTCTCCAGGGCTTAAATTTATCATCTACTGAACGAGGGGTTTGAACGTGCTGATCCAGGAAGGAAAGGCTGACAGCCGGAGTTCCCAATCTATCTTAGCATCCCGGACTGCATGAGGGGTTGTCGCTCCAATTCCTGACTCTCATCACATTGGACCCCTCCTAATTCAGAATTTGCTAAAACAAGGCAATCTCTAAGTTTATATTCCTTGTATTATTCATGCTGATCAACCCCTCAATTCACAGGGTAAATAAGGGAAATCTTTGTACTTCCATAAACTCAATCCTTTATTGAAAATTATCATTGAGAATGTTTTAAATTCGAAGCCATTTGCCTTCCGTGGACAAAAAAAAAATTATCAAGGCAACATATTCCTCACAGTCTAGTGTCAAAAGTGTAGTGACTCTCTTCTTTCTGTCCTACCCTAGTCCCAGAAAGAGCTTGAATAATAATCTGTAAAATAAAACCTTAGTTTTTGAATCTGTACCATGACTAACTCCTCAACTTTCCAAAACATCACCAAAAGTATGCTTAGATTTCCACAGACATAGTAACTTCTTTTATTGAACTGAAAGTCACTCATTTCAGAAGCCATGTCTGTCTTAGACATGTAATGGTATAATAGGGACAAAGCAATAAAGAGAGGCTCAAATACGCTGCAGAAGGTGGAATATTCCAACAGAGATTAGGAAACATCGAACAATGGCCACAGTAGTTTGAAATCAGTGCTAATTCAAGAAGTTGAGATAAAAGAACACATCTCCTCTCCTGACCTTCCCCAAATCCTGGGGACTCTAGTTTAGGCTGCCAGCCTGCCTGAGATGTTAATTTGTTCCTCTTTTCAATCCAGCTCCATTAAACAATACTGTGCACATTTAGAGCCCTTGATGGCTATTGAGTTAATCTAATAAATCACACCTGTGAGGTTTAATTAATGTTTATAAAATTCCTCAGGATCTCGGGAAGAAAGGAGCTAAATGCTCAGATTGGAAAGTGTAACTATTATTATTGTGGATCTTTTTTCACTGAACCCAGTCCTCACTGATAAGTTATTGGTGGTCATGAGACTCTGAGATTCATTAATTTCAGATGACTCTTAGGAGGACTTTTCAAGACTGTAAATGATCTTGGGAACAGCTCATTTCAATTTCTGTACAGTACATTATCTTTATTCATTAAAAAATTATCACAGTGATGGATTCTGCTTAATTTAAATTGACTTCTTTGTGGGGGGGGAAGGCAATTAAAGTTAAGAATATTTAAAAGGACTCCTAGGTGGGGGAAAGTATATCAGTGGGAAAATAAAATGGCACCTTGACACTCACACAATGTGGTTTCTTCTTTCCTCTGGTTGGAGAAAACCCATTCTCTTTCAAGTTTCTCTCTGAAATCTTTTAAACCAAATTGGTAAAACTCGAGCTACGTGGAAAATGTTTGACCGACTGTCTGAAAATAACCAAAATGAATATTCACCTCTCAAAGGAGGAAATCTACAATGTTTAAAATTGATAAATTAAGCAAAAATCGGGGATGTCTTTTAGAGACATGAAAATATCTCTTAAGGAGAAGACACGGTGACCAATCAGTGGTCCCAGTTTGTTCAGGACTGCCCTTGGTTTAGCACCAAAAGTGCCGAGTCTTGTGAAATCCCTCAGTTCTGGGAAAAGAGAGATGGTTGGTCACCTTAAAAATAGACACTAAGTATAAAAATGGTTCCTCAAAGAAGTGTACTAAAGGGTGGGAATTTATTTATAAGCCCTTTGGTATTCTTTGAGTTTTAAATCATCAATACATCAATACATGGCTTTGATCTCAAAGTTAAAATTTAAATATAAAGCTATTTTAGCAGGGAAGAAAGAAGGTAACTCTATACGGCAGGGAAAGAAGCAGTTGAGTAGGAACAGCAGGTGGTAAGTAGGGCAATAGAAAAAAAGATAGAAAGTTGAGCATTATTGTGTAGAGGCAGAGGTTACACAGATAAAGGAGAGACCACCACACTCTAAAGACTCTTCTTTGTGCCTTTCATTACCTTTACCCATTCCTCTCCCTTCTTTCTTTTCTTCCTTTTTCTTCTTTAGCTTCTAACTTAATACTTTTTTTTTTTAACAGAGACAGAGATACACAGAGAGAGGGACAGATAGGGGCAGACAGACAAGGAGGGACAGAGATAAGAAGCATCAATTCTTCGTTGGGGCACCTCAGTTGTTCATTGATTGCTTTCTCATATGTGCCTTGACTGGGGGCTACAGCAGAGCGAGTGAGCCTTTGCTCAAACTAGTGAACTTGGACTCAAGCCAGAGACCTTGGGCTTCAAGCCAGTGTGACCTTTGGGATCAAGCCAGCAACCATGGGGTCATATCTACGATCCCACGCTCAAGCTGGCGACCTCAGGATTTTGAACCTGAGTCCTCTGCATCCCAGTCCAATGCTTTATCCACTGCACTACCACCTGGTCAGGCTCTAACTTAAAACTTTCAAATGTTTCCTATAAGGTAGAAATCTTGGCATTTTTCATTTGATTTAGGCAAGATTTTGCCACATAAGATATAGGATGTACAGTTAAATTTGAATTTCAGATAAAGAATAATTAGTTTGTTCAAAACATTGTCCTAAGTATGGCATGAGATATAGTGATACTTAAAAAATATTTGTTTATCTTAAATTCAAATTTAATAGGACATCTGTCTTTTTATTTGCTTAATGTTATATGTGCTGTGGGGGAAGGGTCTGAGGTCGAAATTGAGAAAGATGGGTTTGTTATTTGGGCCTATTATTTAACTGTTTGGGGCTTCAGCTTTTACATTGGCAAAATAAGGGTAGAGATCCAGATAACCTCTCAATTTATATTCAACTGTAAAATTGATAAACTTACCTGGCTTAAGAATGTCCTTGACATAGCCACACATACGTCATGAGTGAAGGTTAAAAATGTTATTCTTATCTTTTCCTGACCCTTCCAAGAGAGAAGCAGGAGAGATTGGATGTTTCCACCTTGTGTCATGCCTCTGGCCAGACTCTCTGAGGTAATAGATTCCTGATAGGCTTACAGTGCAGGACACATTTTATGGCTCTTTCAAAATTTGGCAGCAAGAGAATTTGGACGAGACTTAGAAGATTATTTCCTGAATTTCCCGTTTGAGGAAGAAAGACAAAACCAGTATTACATGGCAGTTTCGGCCTGAGGTACGAGGGATACATCACGTTTACTTTGAGAAACAGGTACCCAGCCTCCATGGCTCAACACACGGATTCACCTGGCTTTGGAAATTTCATCCTTTAATAGATTAAACAATTTTCATGCATGAGCTGTGTAAATCCAGTAGCCACGGCCACCATCACAGCTGTCTGGCCCATGCAGGTTTGCATTTGATTTGGACAGACGGTAATGAAACAACAAAGGCAAGTACTGGTGAGCCATTAGCTTTAATCCTAGCTCGTACCTGGGAGGCAAGAAATACACACAGTGGGAAAACACTTCCTTTTCCATTCAGGGCTCCCAAAGCCACTGACTTATCCAAGTTTCCTAGAATCAAAGGTTTCTACCTCACCAGTCTTATTCACTCCTGTTCCCCATCTCTTTCTCTCTACACAAACTCTGTACAAACTGGCTTCTCTTTCAACACTCTGCCATCTTGGCTGCTTCTCCTCTTCTCCACATGGCCTTTCTCTGCTGTCCTCTCTAATGCTAATCTCAGGAACCAAAAGAGAGCAAGCTCCCGGTCTGCCCCACTTTTATAGTGTAGAAATCAAAACCTTTAATTCAATATACAAACAAGGAAGTCTCTGATAGAAAGTCACTTAGGGTGGGAAAGGCTTAGTCTTAAAACTAAGCCTTAGGCTATAACCACCCTGCCTGCTTACAGCCTGTCCCCCACACCTAATGCAAACCATAAGCCAGCAAACCTATATATCATATTTATAAACTTATTTGACCAACAAGCTGAAAGCCACCATTTCATATTTATAGCTGGGGGTGAGGGTCAATGTCATACAGTGGAGAGTTTACATGCTTTGAAATCAGTAAGCTAGTATGCAAATTCTAGTTCCAACCCATCCTACAGTTTGACCTTCAACAAGGAATGGCTCATGTTGAATGAGTACTTACCATGTTCCCATACCAAATGCTTTATTTGTTCACCTCAGTAAACCCTCACATTGTCTCTAAAACATAAATTATATTATTGATTATAATTACAATATAGTTTTGTCAACAATTACATATTTTCAATTATAAATGAGAAAACTAAAGTTAAAAGAAGTCTAAATTCTGGCCAAGGTCATATGGAATATGTGATGAAGCCAGAACTTGAAATCAAGTCTCTCTGTCCAAAACTCATGTTCTTTCCATTATATTCATTGCCTTACTATTGGTCAAATAAGTTTGTAAATATGATGTATATGTCTGTTGGCTTATAGTTTGCATTGGGTGTGGAGGACAAGCTGTAAGCAGGCAGGGTCGTTACAGCCCAAGGCTTAGTTTCAAGACTAAGCTTTTCCCCACACCCTTGACTGTTGCATAATGTGGGGTGGTGTACTCTCATGAGGAATCCCATTATGCCTCAGATAAGTGGCTTTGTATCAGAGACTTTCTTATTTATATATTGGATTAAAGGTTTTGATTTCTAAACTATAAAATGGGGCAGAGGAGCCCATGCAGGAGGAGAGCAGAGAAAAGCCATGTGGAGGAGAGCAGAAGCAGCCAAGATGGCGGAGTGCTGAAGGAGAAGACAGTTTGTGCAGAGAGAAGGAGATGGGGAACAGAGGTAGATAAGGCTGGTGAGGTAGATACCTTTGATTCTAGGAAACTCCAATAAGTCAGTGGCTTTGGGAGCCCTGAATGGAAAGGGAAGTGTTTTCCCACTATGTGTATTTCTTGCCCCCCAGGCGCAACCTAGGATTAAAGCTAATGGCTCACCCGTTCTTGGCTCCATTGTTTCATTATTGTCTGTCTGAATCAAATGTAAACCTGCATGGGCCAGGCGGCTGTGATGGTGGTCGCGGCTACTGGTCTTACATTTACACTTATAATGTTTCCCTTTTCCACAAGGCATTTCTATCTCTAAACATGTATCTTTCCTAGTGCTGTAGTGAGGATGTAAGATGTCATATAAATAAAGCAAGTAGCACAGTGCCTTGCACAAATGGGCACTCTACATTATTTTCATATTCTTTTCATTTGACAGTGATTAGTAATTATAGTCAATGCTAACCAAAAAGAATGTTGTAAGACTTGAATATTTCTTATTTTCCTCTAATCAAATGATTTGAGCACTTAAAACCATTCAAGCCTAGGGAACAAAAAACTCACTGGTTTGAGATGTCTATCAATACCTTAAAATTTCATTATTTTAGACAAGGGTGGATAAACCACAGTTCATGAACCAAAGCTAGCCAGCCTCCTGTTTTTGTAAATATTTTTAAAAGACATAGCCAAGTTCCTTCATTTGTCTGTTGTCTGTGGGTGCGTTGCTGCTACAACAACAGAAATGAGTAGTTATGACAGAGACCATATGACTCTTGAAGCCTAAAATACTACCACCTTTCCTTTACAGAAAAAGTTCTTAATTTCTGTTGTGGACCATACCAATGCTATAATTGTAATAACTGGAAAGCCTAATGTTGGGCAGATAAAATATATTATGCTCACTTTGTTAAAGATGGTGCTGCTTATGTGGAATCCTGTTGCCCAGGTGATGATATTAGTTGCCCTTCTCCCTTGGGAGGGGCGTGATAATGTTAATATGTGTTGGGGGAGGGCTTTCGTGTCAAAAGGTTTTAAAAAGAAGAGAGATCACGTTGTTCTGGGGGAAGAGTGATTATGTTCTAGGAGAAGCCCATGCTGTAGGAGAGTAGATAAAGGCCACGTGGAGGAGAGGAGAAGCAGCCAAGATGGCAGAATGCTGAAGGAGAAGCCAGTTTGTGTAGAGTTTGTGCAGAGAGAAGGAGATGGGAAGCAGAGGTGAATAAGGCTGGTGAGGTAGATACCTTTGGTTCTAGGAAACTCAGATAAGTCAGTAGCTTTGGGAGCCCTGAATGGAAAGGGAAGCATGCCGGGCGTGGTGGCGCGTGCCTGTAGTCCCAGCTACTCGGGAGGCTGAGGCAGGAGGATCGCTTGAGCCCAGGAGTTCTGGGCTGTAGTGCGCTATGCCGATCGGGTGTCCGCACTAAGTTCAGCATCAATATGGTGACCTCCCGGGAGCGGGGGACTATCAGGTTGCCTAAGGAGGGGTGAACCGGCCCAGGTCCGAAAGGGGAGCATTTTCCGATTGTGTGTATTTCTTGCCCGCTGGATGCAAGCTAGGATTAAAGGTGATGGACCACCAGTTTTTGGCTCCATTGTATCATTACCATCTGTCTGAATCTAATGCGAACCTGCATGGGCCAAGTGGCTGTGATGGTGGCCGTGGCAACTGTCTTTACACCTAGAAAGGAACAGAGCTTCATGTAAGGAGTTTCCTAGCGTTCCTACACAGATATGAGAATCTGTATGGGAGGCAAGGGCTGCCATGAACATGGCCATTACATTTATAGATCACAGTTTTCCACATGTACACAAATCTATGCTATAGCTGAAATTAAAAAATATTTTAAACCTTTATTAAATCCATTCACAGGAGCTCTGAATGGGGCATTCAACCAATGAATAATAAATATAACTGCTGCCATAAAAGGACCTTTAGAATTACTTTTTAAAAGGGAGTTCTAATGATATAACAATGTATTTTTGCTATCATAAAAAGTTAATATAACAAATTCTTCAAACAGCTTTGAGCAGGGCCCCTTGTACAATGACTAAAGGTGCCATTTTATAAGTCATTTGCTTAAAAAAAAAGGTAAGTTAAGATTTACAGGATTCCAACCATTGTCATTAACTGCATTGTTAAAGATATCTCCAAAGTGGACGAAATGGAGTTACTTGCTGTTTGGTTATTATTTTTGCTGTTTAATAATAATAAATTCAGCCACTTTAATAATTCAGACTGACCATCACCCATTAAGTAGAAATGAATAGGTTGCACCTCTTGTAGAACATAGCATATTTTATGGTTGCTTTTGTTTTCCATTTTGTTTGCTTTTGCAGGAGTTAAGAATCTTTTGCTGCAAGTGACAGAAATACCAACTCAAAATGGATTAAGGTGAAAGAAGAAATTAATTTGCTGATAAAATTCAATGTTTCACAAATACATCTGGCTTCAGGTGTGGCTTGACTCAGGGACCAAGCAATGACAGTAGCATCGGTTCATTGGCTTTGCCTCCTGGGGGTAGCTTCCTATAGGTTTGTTGCATTTTATGCTTTGTGAATTTCAGTCTTGCCCCTCCAGCTTTAAGGTGGCTGCAGATCCCGGCTTTACCTCTGTTTCCTGACAATTACAGTGGTAAAGAAAGAAAACTTCCTTTCCCCAGAAACACTAGCTAACTTCTCCCACTGATTCCAATCCTCAAACCAAACTGATACAAGGGAGGAGATAGGCTGGCTAGTTTAAGGCAATCCAGATATATTTTTAGAGCAGGGCCAGTGTCAGCCCCATCCAAACCTGGCTGGCTGAAAGTAGAGGAAAGAGAAGTACCTGGGGGAAAAAAATGGAGTCCTATTGCTGAAAGCAAGGGGTGTGGGGAGCAACTTGTATGATGAAGAGGTGAACAATCGATGTCTCTACAACTCTAAAGCAGATTTTCTGCTCCCTAAACCGGTTTAAATTTTGAAGTAAAAAGAGGAAGTAGAGTTTTGTAGTCAAAAGTATGTGTTTTGGAATCCGACTCCTGGAGTTCAAATGCCAGCTCCCTTCTCAGCAGTGTGACCTTGAGCAAGGCATTTGACCTCTCTGCACTTAATCTCCTCTTCTGCAAAACGAAGATAAAAATACCAACTTTACAGGTTGTCGTAAAACTAAAGAAGTTAATATTTACAAAGCATTTTGAACAGTGATGAACAGTGAACATTGCATGTATATTTTACCATTATTATGTTTAGGTTAAGATAAGTTAAATATGCATAGTGTTGCAGAACAGTTGCTGGTATGGATATCAGCAGCTAGTTTATTTTCTATTGCAATAATGACAAGATAGGATGAATTCCCCTCAGCATTTGTTCTCTCTTGTGTTTATCAGGATGGATTATGTTAAACTACAATAACAAACAACCCCCAAATGCTCAATGTCTTTGAACAACAAAGGATTATGTTTTACTTCAACCACAGGTCATCTGGTGTTATTGTTCTTACTTTGGGGCTGTGGATGACAGAGCAGTCACAGTCCGGAGCACTGCTGGTCTCCATGGCAGAAGTAAAGCTAATGTAGAAGAGTTGTACAGATTCTTAAAGCTTCTTCTCTTATGTTAATCCAGTGGATTAGCATTCCATTGGAAAAAGCCATCCACATGGCCATAAGTAGTTGAGAAAGTGCAATCCTATCACATGTCAGAAGGCGATAGACTAACTACATGCAGTCTTAATGACCATCAGATTATTTGTTGATATTTGTACTTAAAGTGTCATATTCTCAGATGACCTACCAACTTTTTGAGATATTTAGTTCTCATGGATTTTCCCACACAATCTAGTTCTCTGAATAGAGGTCTTTAATTGATATTGTCTGACATTAAGCTACCATATTTTTAATTGGTAATATTCCAAATGAGTCATTTGGATTATTGTCTCATTTATAAAAGGGAATGAGAGACTAGGAATTCAGGTAAAATAAGTGTTCAAAAACTTATTAGTTGGATAATCTAATTTTTGGGGTCTGTAAAATAGAAATAATACTAACATATAAAGTATTAAATGAGATAATGAGTACAAAGTCCTTGGTATAGTTTCTGGTGCATAGAAAATGCTCAGCATATTATAGCAAGCTCACATCTTTAGAAATATACCATTGTAGATTATTTCCCCATTAAGATTGACTATAGAAACAGAAATCATAGATATAAAGGATTCCATAACCAATCATTCACTGCCAATGAGGTAGCCCTTGTGAATGAGGATGGAGAGATTTCATCATTTTGGGTAGCTGGCTGGGAGGTGTAGGTAGGGTAGAGGGACAATTTTTGAGGAGGTGAGAGAGCTGATCACAGGCCATAGGAAGTTGACCAGCTGCCAGGACTAGTTTCATGGAAGTGTTACAAATGGCTGCACAGAGCCTCTAGTTTCTGCTACCTTCCTCCATAACTTCCCTGGAGGGAGGGACTGGTGATGGCAGTAGAGGCAGTAGAGCCTCAGCCACAAGGAGCATCTAAAAGGAAAGATGAACAAGTTCTCATTTCCCCCAGTGTGAACAGGGTCCTTCCTGAGGCTTTGGGTTCCTGGCTGGTGTCAGGCACAGTGGATTGCTAAGGGGGCTTCTTCAGTTTGGCCCATCTGGGAAATGTGATCCAGTCTTGAAGACAATGGCAGTATGTCTGTGAGGCAGGAAGGGATGAGATTGCTTATGTGTTACGTAGCACAGAGTCTTAATGCTTGAGACCTAAAGCAGTTACTGATTTTTGCTATAAATTGCTCATCTGGAAGTGAACAGAGAGAGATTAGTATCTTCCTCCTTCCCAGGAAAACTATGATGGAGTTCTGTCGAAGCAACAAGAAGCAGGACCAACTAACTGTAGGCTCCCAATGGAAAGGCCTCAGCAAGGTGCTGGTTGCGGGAAGGCCCAGGGCAGCCTGCAGGGCAGATGAGGTCAGCACACTCCCTTGTGGCTCCCTGGGAGATCAGACACACCGCTGAAACACTCGGGATTCACAGCCTTGTCACGGAGACTCCTCGCGGACAAAAGAAAGACATCCTGGAGAGTTTTATCCTTATGAAATATATGGAACATTCAGAAATATGCAGAAAATGTACCCACAACCCTGATTTAACACATTCTGACATTTTACCGTATTTGCTTTAGATGTAAAAAAAAAAAAAAAGAAACAAAATATTTCAAATTAGTGACTTTCGCCTGGCCTGTGGTGGCTCAGTGCATGGAGCGTCAACCTGGAAATGCTGAGGTTGCCAGTTCAAAGCCCTGGGCTTGCCTGGTCATGGCACATATGAAAGTTGATGCTAGCTGCTCCTCCCCCCCTTCTCTCTCTCTCTATACTGAATAAATAAAGTCTTAAAAAAAAATTAGTGACTTTCTTGTCATTTATTTCCTTTCTTCCCTCTTTCCCTAGACAGTCCTGCTGTGGCTTCTACTTTTACTGCAAATGCAGACATTCATAAAAATATATAGTATTATTTTCTATATTTTCAATTTTTACATCAGTGGCATCATAAAGTAGATATATATTTTATATACGTTTGTGATGGATCCGTGTTGCTAGATAGAGATTCATTGCATTCATTTTACGTGATGAATAGCATTTCACTGAATAAATGAATAGACCATAATTTATTTATTCCCTGCCATATCAGAGATAATGGGCATCCATGTCTTGCTCCTTACTTTAAAGAGAATACATTTCTAAGTTTCAGCATTAAGTATGATGTTTGCTAAGGTTTTTGACATGTGCCCTTTATCGTATGAAAAAAACTTCTTAATGTTTCTAGTTGGCTGAGTTATTACTTTACCAAATGTTTCTTTTTTTTTTTTTTTTTTTTTTTTGCACTAACAAGATGACCCTATGAATCTTCTCATTTAGCCTGTTAATATAATTAATTTATTTGCTAGGTATTTAAGGCAGATACAACTAGTTGCCTACTCAATATTTATTTTTTCTCCTTTTTCTTGTTAACAGAATCCTGGTTTTGCTCATGTAAGTGGTGGTGAAAGCTAATTATGAGCATCCTCTTCACTGTGGCATCCTCCCTGTCAGCTAGAAGGGGCCTCTTGCTAGTCCGGCTGATGACCTGTGAGGGCTATTCTGCCAAGAGGATGCCAGGGAAAATAGAAGGAGAAGGCAGAGCAGACAGATCCCTGCACCTTTCCTCCTCTTTCTTTCTTGAACCTGGGTCCTGTGCTGGAACTGGAAGCAGCCCTTTTATGACCCTCAAAAATGAGCTAAAATAAAAAATCACAGATTATCCATCTTGATATTGATAAACCACTGAGCCAATACCAGCAACTGTCTACCTCCAGATTTCTTGTCATATAAGTAAAGTAAATGCCCGTTTGTTCAAGCCATTCTAGACAAAATTTTTATTGCATGAACCTGAACATGGTTCCCGACAAAGTTTCTGTGATAATTATTATTGTATTTTTGAAATAGACCTTACTTGGTCACTGTGTATTTTAAATACAATATTGTATTTATTCCACTAATACATTAAGTTTTCTGCATCTGTGTTTATTAGATCTATAACTTTAAATGAAATTTCTGTCCAGTTTTGGTAGACCCATAAGAATAGATGAGCAGTTTTCCCCTCTCATTCTAATCTTCATAATATTCATATAACATGATGCATGCCTGTCAATATTGGAGCCACCTTTCTGGGTCTGGTTCCTTTATTTCTTTGGTGAATAAAGTTCTCGTTAATTTAATCTTTTTCAGTGTTGATTGTATGTACATTATAACAATATATTTCTTTTAAATTTAATTTTGAGAAGTCATGTTTTATTTCCTACATTATCTAAGACTTCAATATTACTGGAATAAACTTGTTCATGATATTTTCTGGTGGTTTAACCATCTCCAATGTCTAAAATTATTCTCTTTTATTCTTTTTAATATTGTTTGTCTGTATACTACTTTTTTCCATTCTGAATTTTCCCAATTGATAGCATTAGTCTTTACAAAGATCCAGCTTTTAACTTTCAGATCTTTATTGTTTGTTTTCTATGTTATCTTATGCACTTATTGTTCCTTTTTATTTGATTCAAGAGTTCACTGTTCTGGTGTTAGGGGGAGGGGGGCAAGGGGGATGTAGAGGGGAACACAGGGGTAGGAGGGATATATATTTGGGGGGACATTTGAATCTAGGTAAACACAATAAATTAAAATCAATAAAAATTAAAAAAATAATAATAATTTTTTTAAAAGCCTGACCACTGGTGACGCAGTGGATAAAGCGTCGACCTGGGAACACTGAGGTCGCCATTTCAAAACCCTGCATTTGTCTGGTCAAGGCATATATGGGAGTTGATGCTTCCTGCTCCTCCTTCCTCTCTCTCTCTCTCTCTCCCTCCCTCCTCTCTAAAATTAATAAATAAATAAAAATAATAAATAAATTTAAAAAAGAGTTCACTGTTCTTTTCTTCTACCTTCTTGAGCTAATTGCTTTGCTCATTTTCAGTCTTTCCTGTTTTAATAGTTGATGTATTTGAAGTTACAATTTTGCCTTTTAAATCTTTCTGTAGCTGCATGCTGAAGTTTAGCTGTGTAATAATTTCACTACCATTCGGTTTCAAACACTTCAGAAATTTCATTAAGATTTCTGCAGTAACTCATGAATGATTTAAAAGCATATTTTCCAGTTTCCAAACATTTGAGCATTTTCCCCTTTTTTTTTTTAGAATTGATTTCTGATTTTATTATATCATAGAATGTGGTCTAGGATAATGACTCATCAATATCTGTTGAGATTCCTTTTTCAAGGATTACTGATCAAATTTGTATGTGCAAATGGCCTTGTGGAGAGTACATAATATTTGTTGAATGTAGGATATGTATATGCCCATCAGATCAAAATTTTATTACATTTTTCAAATTTTCGGTATCCTTAATTGATTTTTGTTTGTTTCACTTACCAATTTTTAGAGGTATTGAAAAATCTTGTTTTATGATAGTTTGTCTCTTTTTTTCTTTATAAATTTTGAAACTACATTTGAGGTGCTCAGAAATAGGATGGTTATATATCTCCATTATAAAACTATATTAATTATCAAAAATAATTATCTTATTTTTAATGAAATTTATTATATCTAATAATAATATTGTTGCACCAGCTTGTTTGGCAAGAACAAAAAAGATAATGTGTATAATAAAAATCTCTTCCCACTCACCCTCATTCTCTAGGTTTCCCTCCTCAAGAAGTCAACTGTTGCCAGTTCCCCGTGTATCCTTTTGCAAATATTCTATGAGCACATGATTTCAATGAGAATATATTTATACCTGAGAGTTCTTTTGTGAATTTATGTTTTGTTTTGTTTTTTTGAGAAGTGTTCATTATTTTGTTTTGTTTTTTCATTTATTGGCTTTACTTTATAATACTTTCATGTGATTTTTAATTTTTTTGTTGTGAGCTCATCTTTTGAAGGGATTATTACTGTTGCCTGGTTTTATAAATAGGAGTCTGTGAACCCTGTATTGTGAAAGTGTCCCTAAAAAAGTTTTATAATCACTTCTGCCAGAGCTCTGGTGGTCTTGCCATTTCTGGCCTTGCTTTAAATTTTTCTCTTAGCTTTCCATCATTTTGAAGGCCCTGTATATATATGTGTAAGATGAGGTACAGAACTGGGTGTTTATATCTTACAAGTGACCTTTTTTTCTCACCTAGGTAAGCCTTGTTGATCTAGAAAACTACCTCCTCCTCCTCCTCCTTCTTTTTCTTCTCCTCCTCCTCCTCCTTCTCCTCTTCCACCTCCTCTTCTTCCTCCTCCTTCTTCTGCTCCTCCTTCTTTATCTTCTTTTAATTTTTCCATTGATTTGAAAGAAAGAGAGGAAGGGAGAGAGAGAGAAGCACCAACTTTGTTGCTCCACCTAGTTGTGCACTCATTGATTGCTTCTCACACATGCCTTGACAAGGGATCAACCCAAGACCTCCACACACCAGAATGATGGTCTATAGGCATTGAGCCATCTGACCAGGGCAAAATCTACATTCTTAATTTAGTGTGAAGAGTTATTCTAATTCTCTTTCCCTGGTTGGAAGATTCCTCAGGGCTCCAAGAATTGTCCAGGAAACTCAGTTCTAGCTTCCCTACCCTTTGTCTCCATTATCACATAGGCCATTGAAATCCCAGTCCTCAGCATTAAGAAACCATATGAGTTAAAAGCTTCTGTTCATTGCTGCAGCATCAAAAACTAACCATTGACTTCCTTTTGTTTTTTTCTGGCATCATTTTTCTTTCAAATTCAGCTATCAGTTATATTTAATTCATCATTTGTAAATATTTTTATTAGAGAGACATCCTTTGTCCTTGTCAACTAGTCTACCATTTTCTCCTGAAGTCTGGGATAGAGCTATTTGAATATTAAAATAAATTAATTATAAATCTTATAATATCCTTAAACCCATAACTCCATTTAATGTAAAGCAAGTGTCAACTGAGCTCATAGAAAGCCTCCCCTGAACAGGAGAAAGTATACATAGAATATAAATTACTCTGTGCAAACTCAGATATGCAAGAACTATTATATTTATTTTCTATACCTAATTTTCCGTTCTCAGACAAAGATTAACCTCTATTTTTCTATAGTTTTTCTCCCTCCCTCCCCTTTACTCTCACCTCTTCAACCATCTACCCACTCCTCTCTCTAAACTCTAGGTTGAGGGAGGGGTTGGCAAACAGTTCTATAGTGACATAGATAGAATGCCAAGACTTTGGGGGAAGTGTGACCAAGCTAATAAGTCATATGTCCACAAATTACCACTGAGATATTCATTGCACTAAGCAGCATAATTCTTCTATCAATTCTCTGAATTTTTAATTTTTTAATTACCTTTTTATACATGAAGTTATTTTTTTATAACACTGCATATGATTCCTTTTACTTATACTACAGCTATTTCCTTTATGATGTGTTACCTTGGGTTATATGCTAGAAGGGACACAATGCATTTCTGATAGTGAGTTCCATTAACGTCTCTAAGGACTTGCACCATTTCTAGATCTTTTAGGAGGTAGAGGTGCACCCGAAACTTGAGTCTTTTAGATCTCTTTCTATCTTTTTCTGTCCCACCTTCTATTCTCCTATCGTGCTAGAAGAGAAATCACAGGGGCAAGAGTACAGGATGGGGTGACTATAGGGAGATGTTTCTTTTAAGATTTTTCAATTTTCTTATTCATATTTTCATATTTTTTCCATTTGTTTGATTGGTGCCTGTGAGTCTTTTCTAATCTCAGAGCCTTAGTCTTCTAGAAACAAAATCTAGTTGAGAAGTATTTGCTAGAAAATTTACCACATCCTTCTCCTAAAACAATAAACAGAGTGGGTAAATACCTGCCTGAAATGGGGAGTAGGGAAAGAAGGTGGAGTGGAGAAAAAGAAATATAAATATTGTAGTATTTCAAACAAAGAACTCATCTCAAATGACAGAATATATTTGTGACTCTTAGAATCTTAGGAGCTCCTTCCCAAATATTTCTATATGTTTCCCATAGATCTTTCAATTGTCTTATGCATCTCTGACTATTTCCTACTAGAATCTTGCTGCTTTCAACTTTTATTTCCTTACCTGCCCTGTGGTCTTGCTAAAAAACAAGTCCCTAGATTATACTTAAATGATAACTGAATGAAGTATAGTATTCTAAATCGACAGTTACTTTCCCTTAGCACTTTGAATACATTATTCCATTGTTTCCTGTGAGATTAACCCATCAGAAAAGTTTTCTGACCAAATAAAGTTCTGTTTTCATCCCTGTGTTATCTTTTCTTAATCACATAGTCCTTTAAAATCTTTTAAATGTTATCATCTTTGAACTATGATTTTAAAATATTTTCTAACAGATATATAGAACTTAACCATTTAAAACACAGAAATGGCTGGTAAATTTTTAATTAAGTGACAATAATATTGTCATTGCTCAAATCACTTTAGAGATTTCTTTTTAGCACCTAGAATCAGCATCTCATTCTTTTAAAAAAATAGAATCAATGCCAAGTCTTGGTCCTTTGAGCAGTTTTGCAAGTTGCAGGCAGCAAAAGTTTTTGCTAACACAATAGATGGTCAAGTTGTGTTTAAAGATGACCATAAAGTACTGAACTATTATTTTTTGAATTTCATAAATAGCTTCCAAAGGTAAGATTCAAAGACATCTTCTAAAATTATTCTAAATAATGGCATAACTGTTGGAATGAATTTACAAACTCTTATTTGGTGAACAAGTTGCTAGACAAGTATTGTATCTTGATAACAAGATTTGAAAACTTGAACTTTTGGAATCAGAGATATCTAACTTTATACCCTGACTTTACCATTTACCTAGATGTATGACCTTGGGCAGATCATTAAAATTATATATGATTTAGCTTCTCGTATGGTAAAATGAGAATAATCATACTTATCTCACAGAGTTGTGCCAGAAACTCCCTTAAAAGGTTAAATATCAGAAATAAAAATAGAATCCTATTCATTTCAAAAAAAATAAGTTTTATGTGTTTTAAGCTCCAACATTGACACCCATTGCTGCCCTAACAACACCAAAACTCATAATAAACACAATTTCTTTTATAGTTAATACCACTTATCATTATACAGCCTAATAAGGTATCACCTTCATTTATTATTTTATAATTTTTCCCCTCTAGCTAAGTTTTTCTATAGCTTTTCTACACCATATTCAGAGGATTATACTCAGAAAGCACGTGTAACAGAATTCAATTTTAATGAAAAAACAAAACAGTAAGAGCCTAACAGTACAAAAGGGCACCATGAAAATGATAAAATTCATAGCACTCAGTGTATGAGATTGCCAGGGATGTTAAACCAGAGCTTTCGGGTGGCAAATGTCACAAGTTCCACCTTTAGAGCAGAAATGATGTCATGATAGCTTCCCTCCCAGCCCTGGGCGTTGTGTGTGCTACAAAATCCATGTCAGCCTTTGTCAGTGTAACTGACATAAATACCTTACATGCTGAAGAAGGAGTATACAATAAAAAGGCTTGAAAAGCTGAGCAATTATAACCCAAATAAGTCACTTCTGGGAGCACATATATATGAGATAAAAACTATATTTAGCACATGCCTGGCACATAAGAAGTGTTATAGAAATGGCATTTGGTGCTCCTATTGCTACATTTTTACCATTACAGCCTCTTCATTATTCTAGCTTAATTTTTATATTTGATCCTATAAAAGATAAAACTTACCTCCTTTTGTTTTTTACTTTGTTACTTGCAACCGATTTCAGGTTTAAATGGCTTTTATCCTTTTTCCTGTTAAATTTAAAATTGTGTTTATACCATTTGCAACTCACCCACATTCCCATGCCTCCGTGAAACAAATCTACTCGGAAAGATATATAATTGGCTTGTGGCTTCAGCAAGAGTCAATATGTCACTAAGCAATCATTTACATTTCCAAAACAAGATAAATCAGTAAGAAGTTAAAACAGCATTTTATGAAATAAGGGTTAAAGATTTTTTTTTTAATGTCATGAATTTTTCTCCGGAGAAAAAGTAACCAAAACTCATTATATTTAGAACAGATTTGTAGTTGTGGCCATATTCAAATTTTGTCCCCAAGTTTTATTTAAGATGATTTTTCTCTTCTTTAAGTGACCTTTGTCCCAAAACTCAGAGCCAGCATATAATGAGCATGAAACCCTGAGTCGGGGTGGAAACTATGACAAAGTAGCATCAGAGATTTTAATGAGAAGAGAAAATACAAGGGGGAAAAAAAATAATGGTTGAGTCCAATGTTCATTTCAATCAAATTAAGTATAAATATTTACTTTTGGAGCAGCGCAGGACCAAATCTTCATCTCCCTGCTGCACAAACTACCCTTTAAAACATGCCCGAGTCAAATCAGATGGAACTGTGAACAGTAACACTTTTGATTCTTCTACCTCCCCAGTCCACCAAACAGAATAATGAATAAGCCACCAAGTGCACCCAACAGCGCGTGCTTCATGATGTGTATTTGCAGGCACCATTCTTCTTAAAAGAGGCAAGTGCAGTCTGATTCTCTGGTAAATCACACGGTGATGATTTTGGCTCTGTGTGCTGGGTCATAATATATGAATGCTGCCACAAAACACTCACTGGCTGCCACTATAGCAGCCACAGTGTCACCCTGTGGGCTAAACACATGACTAAGGAAACACCTTTGTATGTGTGTTTCATTATGGAACTTATCTGTAAGATTTTCCTCTCCAGTCCTCCTTCTTGCTCTACTGTAAGCACATAGGCACTAGAATTCTTCTAAAACAATGTTCAAATACTAGCATGTCCTCTGGGAGCCGGGTTTCCTGGAAATGAATCAGAGATTTAAATTCAATGTTAACGGATGACAGCAATGAACATGAAGAAATTCAGATTTACCTTAAAAAGGCCAAATGCTATTCCCCTTTCTAAATACCCCAACTCTTATTAACGAAACATTCCTTACTGATTCTCAGGCTGATCACATGGATGAAAAGCTTTTTCATTTTCAAGTTGATCACTAGTTTAAAAATTAGGAAACAACACATTCTCTCATGATGTTGGATTAGATACTTTATATTAAAAATGTATGCAAAACGTTTGAAAGCTGCTGAACATTTTTCAAAGGTCACAGAGGCACGTATACAAAAAAAGACAAAATTTATCATTTGGGTATTAGTACACATCAGAAAGGAAACAATCTGTTATTTTTAAGAAGCAATTACTGTCTCAATTGAATTACCTGGTGATTAACAGAAAAATATTTTCGAGGGCAGATAAAGCAGTCCTGATACTGATTGCTTCAAGAAGATTGTGAGACAGATGAGAGATAAAAGTGAGTGTAGAGTTTCAACGTCATGACCCTAACCTTTGATAGTCAGATAGGAATGTCCACTATTGGGAAAATGAAATTCAGCAAAGAACGATTAGATCACTGTGTGCAGAGAGAGGAGATCTTATTCTTGCTTTTTTTTTTTTTTTTTTTTTTTTTTTTCTGATAGAAGAATAAAAGCATTGTGTTATTTCTCTCTCAGATGATGCATATTTCATTATGGGTGAAAATAAGGAATTAAAGTGGACCCTTCTTTGCTGTCCTACTTAACTTCTTCCTTGGGATGTGGAAACAAACTGAGAGAGACTTTTAAAAATAGCTATAACTTATATCATTTTGTGAACTTTTATAATTTACAAAAAGCACTTTTACGTTCATTGTCTGGTTTGATTCTCACTATGCTGTGAAAAAGAACTGGCTAAAATCATCATTATTCCCACTTTATAAATGAGGAAAAATGGTCAACGAGATTATATGTTTAGTCTAAGATCAAATCGCTGCGTTAGCGCCAAGATGCAGTTATTTTTGTGCGAATGCACAGCCGGGATATTTTCTCCACTTTCCCACTCTTTCTTTTCGTACAGTTTTTCATTTGAATCAGGTTTTGACACTATTGCCGTGGAGTTCATCATGTCCTGTGGTGGCAAACAATTTTCATTACAGCAGACTCAGGAAGCCTTTAGCCAAAATGACGAGTGGCAGTTCAGTTTAAGATTTATATCAAAACAACTGCAAACTTTTCTCTCTTATGTCTATTTTTTTGTCTCAGACAATCACTCCTCCCATGTCTATGATAATTTGTGATATACATGCATGGTCCAGAGAGAAAAGCAACAAATGTGTTATCACTGTGCATATAGGAAAGCAATCTGAAACAAACTCATGAGAGTCCATTGCAAAATATAATAAAACTCTTAGCTCCTGCTCTAATTTCTTTGAGGATATCATTTGACTCTCCTGTAGTCCTAATGACCATACCAGCCAAAAAAAAGAAAAGAAAAAAAAAGTTCAAAGGAAGGCCTGTGATTTTCTCTCTAGCTAATCATGTTGAGAAATCAGGATGTTGCTGTTTTATGTTTGTTTTACTTTAACAATGTATTCAAATAAAAACACAGTAAATAGACCAATTTTCACAGCAGCAATAATAGCATTTTTTCAGTAGAGTTCATGGTCCTACAAGCCAGGACACACAGTGTTTCTCTTTTTAAGAACAAACTCTGCAAAGCAGATGGATGCAGATGATGGAAATACATAGCACATAATTGTGGGAGAAGTGTTAAAGGCAATTTATTCCCGCCGTTTCCTGACAAATAAATTTGTGTTTTTATGGAAATACCCAGGAGGTAAGTTTAGTTTAAAAATTACACCGAAGGAACTGCTTCCCCACCCCACTCCCCAAATTAAAAGATTTCTCTGCAACCTTGATTTATGTGAGATTGCATCAGATAATTAAAAAATGGATCAGCAAGGCATCCTGGGAGAAAACTGTAAGGAAGATTTGGGGCTCTTAAATTTGTTTGCCGCAAAATCTGAAGCAGAGATATCATGGAAATAAAAAATAATCAAAATAATAATAATAGTTAAAAATGGCCAATGTGTGCAGAGCGCTTGTTCTATGTAAGCCTTGTGTTTTCACAGAAAGTGCCCACATGAATTATGTAATTCAATATTCATTTCATGCACAAAGGTTTTGAGGCTTAGTGAGGTTACGTGACCTGCCCAAGATCACACTGGTAATAAACGGTTTAGCTGCAGTTCCAACCTGGCCCAGAAATGAGCCTTCGAGAAAGAAGTCGGTATTCTGGTTTTACCTCTAGCTCCCTTCCTAACTTTGTGATTTTGATAATTCATGACCTTCATGCACTTTAGTTTCCTCAATAGTAAAATTACAAACTCAATAACTCAATCTGTAGTTGACAAACTCTTGGGATGTGAAAAGGACAAGAAATGGCCTAGGAATTTATTGCCAGTCTGCCAGGTAGGTACTCTTGTAAATTGAGTAAGTAATGTGTTTCGCTTATGTACACGCTTCTGCTTTAGACGTGTGTAGATCTGTTTCTGGAATATTAAAATAAACTTGAAAATTGTTTCTGAAGTCATAGACTCTTGGTCATAGAGGACATTCTCAAACAGTAAGCTAAAGTGTGATCACTATCAAATCAGGATTCCTGAAAGTATTTTTACATCCAAGTTGGACCTTTGTTTCTTCAGAGATAAAAATCAAAATGATATCTCAAAACCCTCCAAGATCTACATTTTATGATTGCAAGAGAGAATTTACATGACTTGATGATTAATTTTTTTTTAAACTTTCAGGCATGATGTATTTAATTATATTTCTCCCCTCATACATACGGTTTCCATGTGTTGCTTTTCAAGCAAGGCCGTGAATGTTTCCTTGAGATGATGGATGAAAAACAGAAGTTGGTAAATTTAGCAATGGCTGCCCCTTTGCACCCTCAGTGACTTTTCCCCCATAAATTAGCCTCTTTCTATCCTATTGGTGATCAGTTTGGCAAAGTTTTTAAGCTCTTAGACTTTGTCTCAGTAAGATGCTTGAAGAAAATTGATAGTTGAGTAGTTGAGTCAGAAAACAGCCACATGGGCATTTCATTAAGTGGGATTCTTCTCATTCTGCCCACTGAGAATGGTTTGGCCAAAATGAGTGACTTCTAGTAGGTCAGGGTTACATTTACAGCCCCACTGATTGTAGAAAGAATTGCTAATGGAAGGCTGCCTGTGGCAGCAACCTGAACCAGGGTAGCTCCAATGACAATTGTAGCTTTGCTCTGGAGTAACTTGCACAACTCTCCTTTCCTTCATATGATACAAACACATTAATTCTAATCAGGTAACCTCCATCATGGCCACTAAGGAAGCCCATTTGCCTGGCACAGCAAGGAAACTGTTACAAGCTTTCTGAAGTCAATTTGGTCACGCTGATTAAAATTTGACTCAGCAATTTCTCTTCTAGGAATTTGTCAATAGAAAAAAAATACTCACATATGTGCAAAATAAGATTAAAGATGTTTACCATAGGGTTTTGTTTATCTGTGTTTATCATAGAAATTTGATTAAATAAACTGTATGATAGCCACATGGAAATAGAGTATTTCCATATAATATAAATTCTATAAATATAAACATATGTTTATTTTTAAATAAATTTAATGGCAATGATAGAGATAAGTTAAGAAAGGCGTGTAGAATATATAGTATATTATATACATATAAATATTAATTTTAATAAAATTTAAATTAGTGAAATACATGAACAATTTTGTTTTGATTTTCTTAAATATAAAAGCTGCCGTGGCATTTGAAAATAGAGCGTAGTGTATATAACTACCTTTTTTTTTCCCTTCAAATACAACACAAACTTTCCCACTCTGCACCTTTGCGGTCAGGGTCTGTTTGTCTTGAAAACATTTCACCCAGATTTTCACATGGCTTGTTCCCAGAAGTCTTTGCTAATCATCTATCAGCAGCTACCCTTCAGTCACAATCACATCAGCCTTGTTTTATTTTCTTTATAACCCTTGTCACCATCTGAAGTTACCTTATTAGCTTTCTTATATATTAGATTTTTGTTTGTTTCTCTCAAAAGAATATAATATCTATGAGAATCAAGGCTTTATCGATCATATTTCCTGCTACACTGAGAGCCATGATAGACAAATGATCGCTCGGTAAGTATTTGTTGAATGAATGTTTTAGTAAATAGGTGCATCACATTTCTGTCTGTTCTGGTGGGTCTTTGAGATTCTTTGATTCTAATGCAGGAAGAAAACATGATATCTTGATATTTATCAGAAATAATTCGATTTGCCAGTAACTGTCAACTATCCTTACCCCATTTCCATTACTCATTTGGGAAACATTAATTGAGTCTCTTTAATGTATCAGAGCTAGTGCTTGAAACAAAAATAGATATAAATAAGAATTCAATTTATTTATTTGATCTCCGGAGGCCCACGGTGAATGGGCATACAGACATAGAACATACGGAAGGACAGGTAGTGAATACATGCTGGAATAGGAACAGAGAGGTGTTCAGGAGGTTGTGGGAGCCATGCAGGAGGAGCGCTGAAACACCTTGCTGAGATGGAAGCCTTCAGTGACGTGAGCCAGAAGGACTTTCAGGCAGAGAGAACAGAATGCATTCTTTTGCCACGTCGTGTTCCTAGAAGGATAAGCAGCTCAGTATGACTAGATGTAGGTGAAGAGATCAGTCTGGCCGCTTAGGCAAGAGTCTGATTGAGAATGGCCATATGCCCTGCTAAGGAGTGTGAATTCTTTCCTTAGGCAATAGGGGATGACAAAATATTCTGAAGTTGAAGATCCCATTAAGCTCATATTTTAAATTAATAGAATTTTCAATTACTTGAAAAAGAATATTTGAATTCAGTAAACATCATCTTTATTTTTCCTATTTTGGTCTCCCTATCTTCCACATCTAAATAGTGCGTCTTATACACTGAGCACCAATTTATATCTCTGATTATCTACCTTCTTTTATCTTCATTTCTCACTCACTTTCTTTTATCTTCATTTCTCACCCTCAGCCAACTTCTTGGAATTCTGCTTAGACTTCTGCAATAGCCTAGTAATTGGTCTTCTCACTCCATCTTGGCCTTCAATCTATTGTCTATGTGATAGCGAGAGCCACCATCTAAAATCAAAAGCATGCCACTCCCCTGTTTAAAATACTTTCTATTGCCCTTTCAATAAAATTCAAACTCCCTCCAATGATCTGTGAACCCACCATAATCTAGCCTAATGTTTCTCAATTGCCGGTCTGCAGATTGGTGTCGGTCACCAGAAATTTAGTGCAGTCCACGAAAGAGTTAACCACCTGATATTATATGAAGATTATAGACCCAATGATCCCAGTAGAATTCACTTCTGCTTAAGGTGATTGCACTTATCAGCAATGAAAATACCATTTTATCATTGATGAAAATACTATTGAGGTTGTCTTAGATAGGATTGGAAGCTGTAGGCTCATTTGAATAACCTTTTGCACCATGCAAAGCACTTACAAATAATGCGAAACAGACAAAAAGCATTTGGAGAAATGTATGTGGTACTCAATGCATTGTACATGTGGGGTTTAGAAATGAAGCACCAGCTTGTACCAAGTTGCACTATTACGTGTGATAGAATAAAACTTTAGGCTTTGTGTGTTTCCATTTCTGACTAGCTATGTCACCAGTCCCTGAGTGTAAAAGGTTGAAAAGCCCTGATCTAATCTCTGCTCAGCTTCCCAGGGTATATTGTGCATCTTCTTCCTTTAGTTAATAACAAACAGCCAAGACTGGCCTCTCCTCTCCTCAGACACACCAGCGTCTTCCTTTCCTTAGGTCTTCACACAGTGCTCCCTCTGCCTGAAATGCTCTTCCTCTTACTTTTCACCTTTGAGTATCTGTCTAAATTTAATCATTTTTCCCAAAAATTCTATCAAAGTTATTTCTTCCTCCTTTGGTAGCCAGCTCTAATAGTCCCTACCTCCTAGTATTCATGACATCATTTAGTCCCTGTGGTAGTGTCCTTAGGGATGCCATCATTAAGTTTCCCAAACTGGATGGCTTGGAAATGTCAGAAATGTATGCTATCATGGTTCTAGAAGCTGGTTGTGCAAAGCCAACGTGCAGACAGGGCCATATTCCCTCTGAACGCTCTAAAGAAGACTCCTTTTTTTTTTGCCTTCTAGTTTCCGGTGGTTGCCAGCAACCATTGACACTCCTTCACTTACAGATGGGATCTCTGTAGTCTCCGCCTCTGGCTTCACCTGGTCTTCTTTCCCGTGTGTGTCTCTCTGTCTCCGAATCCCTCTCTAAGGACACTAGTCATTAGGGATAAGAACCATCATCTCCAGTCTGATTTCACTTTAATTTGGTTACATTTACAAAGACCCTGTTTCTAAATAAGGTCGATTTGCAGATATCAGGGTTGAGTTTTAAACATGTCTTTTTAGAAAATGCAACCCCACCCACAACTGTTTCCTCCCACGCTGCGTAGGACCGACCTGTGCAACTAAAAGGATATGGGGAAATGACAGTATGGGATTTTTAAGACTAGGTCATAAATGACATTGTAGCTTACCCTTGCTCTGTCTTGGAGTACTCACACTGGGGGAAGTAATCTCAGACAAAAAAGCAGCCCTCTGGATAGGTTCCCATGAGAAGCAACTGGGATCGCCTGCCAGCAGCTGGCACAACTTGCTAGCCACAGAAGTGAGTCGGCTAAGTAGCAGATTCTCCAGCTGCAGTCCAGCCCTCCGATGATGGCAGCTCTAGCCGACCTCTTCTTCATCGCAACCCCATGCGATTTCTTAAGCCAGAGTCACCAACCTAAGCAAGTTCTGAATTCCTGACCCATAGAAACTTTGAGATAATTCATGTTTATTATTTAAAGCCACTAGATTTGGGGTAATTTGAATTCACCTCCAATTTTTTTGTTTTGTGCCAATTACAACATTAAGTATTTAATAAATGTTAGTTATTATTATCAGTTATTATATTTATCAGTAATTTATTATTACTGATAAATTATTACTTTTTTTTTTTTTTTAAGTGAGAGGATGAGAGATACAGAGACAGACTCCCATATGCAACCTAACCAGGGTCCACCTAGCAACCTCATCTGGGCCTGAGGCTCTGCCCATCTAGGGCCAATGCTTGTAACCAAGCTATTTTTAGCACATGAGGCAAAGGCTCCATAGAGCCATCCTCAGTATCAGAGGCCAACACACTCAAATCAATCGAGCCATGGTAGTGAGAGGGGAAGAGAGAGGGAGAGAAAAGGGGGACAGGGGAAAAGCAAATGGTCGCCACTCCTGTGTGCCCTGATCGGGAATCGAACCCAGGACTTCCACATGCCAGGTCAATGCTCTATTACTGAGCCAACCAGCCAGGCCTTACTAATAAATTCTTTACAAAAAGAATGTGATATTATTGTCTTAGGTATTCTTTTAATCTATTCATAATTTACCCATCTGCAGTTAGCTCTGCAAAATATGACAATCTCCAAAAGCCCCAATAAAGGATAATCTTGCTAAATTAGGAAAACAAAATCTATCATTTATTCAAAAGAAACAAACCACTAATACCTACAAAAGCATGAATGAATCATAAAAACATTATGCTGAGCAAAGTCTGACCCAAAAGAGCACATACTGTATAGTTCTATTTATATAAAACTCTAGAAAAAGACACATCTAATCTGTAGTGACAAAGAGCAGATCAGTGCTTGCCTGGAGCAAGGGATGCAGGGGTAGATTGCAGAGAGGCACAAGAGAACATTTAGAGGTGATAGAGATGTTCCACATGTTGATTGGAGTAGTCACATGGGTGTACACGTTTCAAAACTTATCAAATTGTATCCTTAAAATGCATGCATTTTATTATATGTCAATTATATCTCAATATAGTTGATGAAAAATGTACAATTTTCTAAGCATTCATAAGCCTAATGCTTTACATAATTATCCCTAGTACAAAAGCAATAGCCTCCTGTTTTGAAAATGGAAATTGAGTTTTAGAGTGATTGAGTTCTTCAAAGCCACACAGTCTCAGGTCCAAACCCTTTTGCTTGCTTCAGAATGCTTTGTCAGAGTTAAAAAAAGGATTTTACATGTCATCTAATCCAGAGATGGCCAACTCCAATTTTTTAGGAGCTCGGCATACAAGTATATATACATAGGAGAGAATCAAGGATAAGACAATAGAGAGGTTGAGATTATTTTTTCTGGACATGGGGAACACGCTCATTAAATAAACCACAGGCTCACAGTGAACATTTTACAGACAAGGAACCTGAGACTAAAGTGATTTAATAAATTTCTTGCCCGTGGTCACCCAGTTATAGAATGGCAGATTTCCTAAAGGTGAGAGACAAGTTGCAGTAGGAAGATCAGGGAAAAAGACGAGAAGCGGGAAGGTAAATACTTCAAATCCCAGCGTGTAAGAGGTGACTGAATTTATGCATTCTATAATATAAAATCAAAAGTTTAGTGAAGGGAACATGTAGCATAGTTCATGTGAGCTTTGGTGACTGATTCATTTGTCTTCATTTTTCCATCCACACGTTTACTGAGCCCCCACTGCACGCAGAGCCCCGTGCTTGGAGATCGCCTCAACCTGTGTGCTAAGTGCACCACCCTCTTTGAATCCTCCACACCATCAGCTCCATTAGCCTCCCCCTCATCCAACAACTCTTTTATGACTTCCATTCATACTGCACACGTAGAACCTTGCTCCACTGCCCTTGTCTCCAATTATCTGTAAAACACGCTTTACATTTTATTATAGCCTTGTATAAATGCTGTCTGGCCCACTAATTGTTTTAAATGTGTATGTCTTATCTGCCAAGCTAATTTGCTAGGGATTTCTGAGTAGTGTAAGAGTAAATACCTTAAATGGCTTAATAGCCCCCTAGTGCTTGGCACGGGGTTAGGCACACAGAAGATTCCCCGTCAGTCCTTATCTATTGATTATCTTAGTGTCCTGGAATAGAATCATGTGGTAGGTTGAAGTTCCCAGAATCCCAAACTGAGATAAGGATTTAAACGCAAGTAGATGTGATCTCTGGGAAGGGCCTGAGCATGTGAAATAAGGGAAAAGGTGGTAATAGAAAATGTTTACGGGCAGGTTGCTATGTGAGTAATTGGTGTTCAGTCCCACTGGGGACTTCTGGAAAAGTCAGTGGAAAACCCCCTTGAGTTGTCCACACTGTAGGGTGAGAAACAGAGGTATTTATTCATCAACTCCCATTCACCACTGGTTGAGAGTTGCTTCTTGGACCAGAGAAAGTCCCTAAGCGGAGAGTCCCAGGTGCCGGCAGGTAGGGCCTATTGGTGTGCGCAGACCTGAGGACTGCTCATGCAACGTGTCAGGCCAACGTCGGCTTCTGCTATGCAGCACATTTCAGTCGAAGGGAGGCTTTTTCGTGGCAACACCGCCCACCATGTGATGTTCTCTGGAATACAAAAATAAATACAACATGTTCCTTGTCTGCTAGGAATTTAGCTCTGTTATGTCTCATTGAAGATTATGGAGAACAGCCGAGAAAAAAAGGAGGAGGAAGAAAAAGTAGCCCAGTCTCCATTCCCTTCCAGTCTATATCCTCTGATAAAAATTTTATGCGAGTCTGCCCACCAATTCATTACAATCCCGATTCCCAAATAGCCATCGTGTTTAATGGCTTGTAGTCACTGTCAGAGTGGCATGGAGTCAGAGCAGAGTCTGGAAGATGAAAGAGGCTTCTTTGTTCACCTCGGGGCCCCAGTGTGCCCACGCTCGGCTTCAGTGATATTTCTACATCAATATTTCATTGCCCCTACCAAATGTGCAACATGATTTTCTGTGCCAATTAAACTAATATTTAAAACAAGGGAAGAAGAATCATGGGAGAGAGAGTCACTTACCACGAGGACCCTATAAAGAAGTGACAAGGAACAGGCGACTATATTTTGTGCTTCTGCCATATCATGAAACAGCCTGTTCTTGTGAAGTACTGTAATTATAAAGCAATTTGCTACCTCTAATGGGAGGACTTTTCTTTCATAAAATATTAACTAAATATAATATCAGTGCAATAGGTTAGAAACAGTCTTAGTTTCTCCATAAAAAGTCAATTTGTAACCACTGTAAATGTCTTCTTTGAGATGATGGTATCCAAAAACGTCCTCTGCGCCCATAGCCACTTGGCCTTGAATTCAGCACAACACATTTCCCGTCCTCTCCTGCTGACTAGATGCTAAGTGCCTTTCCCTGTAAACACGTTAATTCGCCGTGCTGTTCTACCTTCTTGCTGAACAGTTCTCGACTGAATGCTCTGCTGTTTGCCCAGGCAGTGTTGTTGGAATGTTGGTATCCCCCCCAAAAAAACAATTCAGGTTTAGGTTGAGGACTTGGTTTGCAAAATCGCAACCTTTTTGGACTGTAGGATTACCTGCCCCTTTTCACATCATGGAAAGGGGTGCTTCTTTTCTGTGAGACCATCCTGCAGGCAGGATGGTTGTCCGGACTGCAAACGCAGGCAGCCTGGAGTTACCAGTCATCTGCGCACGGACAAAGGCTCTAGTTGCAACTGGGGAAATCGAAGGCTAGCATTGTTGTTTTTTTTGTTTTGTTTTGTTTTTGTTTTGTTTTCCACTTATTTCTTCCTTCTAGCTTCTATCCTTACATAAAATGTTCTGCTTTTCTGTTTGTTGTTGTGTTTTATGCCCTGAAACTTGCATAATGAATTCAGGAGCTGCTTCCCCAAAGCAGCTTGGCCATTACCAGGTCTCATCCATCCAGGGGCAGCAATCACTCTCTCGCTATCCTAGATGATTTGTTTTTCTAGGGAAAAGAGGCAATTTGAAGTGAAAAGTGAAGATGTTTATCTCTCAGTATGATTTCTAGCCACTGTGCCATTTTTCACAGAGAGGAAAAACAGAAACAAAAATCACCCATATAACAAAAAACCCAACAGATCCCCAAACAATTTTGTTTTTAAAACCTTCTTCATTAGAAGTAATGTATAGAAAATCCATACTTGCTCATTTGGAAATTGCCTAAGGGCTGCATCCACTTCCACACATTCCTTTGTTGATTTATGCTTCTTAAATGGATCGTCAAACTCTATTGATCTTAATCAGCAAAATCCTTTTTGTTTCTTAGTCTCCAAATTAGCCAGGAAGTTTTGCAAGGAGAACGTATGTTGCTATATTAGGACCAGGAGTATAGGCATTTTTTAGATTAATGCTGAATGCAAACTGGTGGTAGACCTCTGGCCCTATATAGCATAACATTGCAACATATTTTCTGACTGGATGAATGAAACTATGAGTTTAATCAGATATTCATATTTAAATATTAGAATGTTGTTAAAGCAAGTTGTGAACCGGTATTCTAACATGAGCTAGTATTTACATATGTATTATGTATGTGTATTTGATTGCTATTATATTAAATACATTCTTTTTCTTTACCTTATATATGTATATACGTTCAAATATATGGTACAGTAAAATGTATAAATGTATATGCATACATAAATATAGTAAAGAAAAATAAACTGGAGGAATAGACACAAACTGATAAAACTGATTCTCTCTGAAAGATAAGATTTTCAGGGGGAGGACTTCATTTTAGTTGTGAAAATGAAAAAAAAATATCTAGTTGTGACTATTTCAAACAAATGGATTGAATACAGTCTAATGTAAGAAACGCAAGGAGCCATTTTCAGCGTTATCCAATCCCAACGTTACATGCTATTTTTTGCTTGAGATCATTTTTTCAAGAAAACGTTTCAGATATCAAAGAGCAGCTTTTCATTTTTCTTCCTTGGGTTCCCATACTATTTGGATTTTATATCATGAACACCTTTGTGATTAGTAAAAAAAAAAATCAGTTTCAATTTAAAAATAAATAGTAGAGCATAGCCAAACCGAGAGGAAGTGTGTTTTAACGGCTTGTGGGCAGTTGTGTTTCCAAAAAGTGTTGCTGCCCCTGTTATTAACTAGAGGTGATCTTGCCTCCTGTCTGATGGTCTACTCACAGTTATCTGGTAATGAAAGTGGCGAGTTGGGACTGAAAACCCCAATGTCAATTTCGGTGGTGGTAGGTACCACGTGTTCCTATTTATCTCTGTCAGCCACAGGCCCTATTAACTATTTTTAATGAATCACCACTGCTTTTACTTTTGCCATCAGCCATGACCTTCACCATTTAGAAACACATGGTCTCTCATAAATGATAGGCCAGGACATATAAACTTGAGAAGGATTCTATCACAGCTCAAACTACAATATCTATCACTAAAACAAACAGCTCATTCGAGCTGAAGAGACACTCGTATATATCACGAAACCAACCTTCCATATTTTGAAATTTACTGCCCCGTGTTGGCTGATTTTTTTTTTTTTTAAGGAGGCCAGGCAACCTTGCTCACTTAATACTTTTGATAAACTTCTGCTGACAAGGAGTGTGATTAATGATGGTTAAAAGAATTGAATCAAGAGTAGGAAAGACAGAGCCAAAAAAGCAGACTGCCGGGCTGATGGAAACTAACGTCTCCACAGAAATATATGATGGACCCTCCTTTTTTTACCATGCCAAGTAATTACTTGCACAGGCCTGTTGTAATAATTCCTATTACAGCCAAAACGGAAAAGTCAGTAACTCACCGCCCTGGGACAAGGTGAAGGCAAGGCCAGAGTAGCATGGATCAATATTTCATTTACTCACTGAGGTTAGCTCCTATCCCTGTATCAAATTCTTTTACAGAAAGCCATGAAAGAAATGAGGTTTGCTGCAAAACACCAATACAGGGGCCTTGTTTCCTTGGGGTGCTTATGAGGGAAGCAGAGCAACAAACCCTTTCAGGAAAACAATATGCACTCAAGGTCACTCATTACTTGCTACTGTTGGAAAATAAAGTGCCATTAGCCTGATATGAGTAATGTACATCAATCAACTGCAGACTAGGAAAAGTATGTTTTCAACTTGGTGGGGCTGCTCGTAATGAATGAGCCATTTGAACACTGTCTACACAACCTGACGATTGTGAAAAATTTTCTCTTGACAGTGCATCATTTGTGTTTTGTAGGTTTTTTCTTTTTTAAAAAAATACCATTAACATTTATCTCTGATTACCTCCTGCCAAAAGAAAGAAGAAAAGAAAGAAGGAAGGAAAGAAGTGAGTGAGGGAGGGAGGGAAGGAGGGAAGGAGGGAAAGAAAGGAAGGAAAAAAGGAAGGAAGGAAGGAAGGAAGGAAGGAAGGAAGGAAGGAAGGAAGGAAGGAAGGAAGGAAGGAAGGAAAAAAGGTTGCAGGTGAGACCATAATGGTTCTCTCTGCCACGAAGAAGCTCCTAATCTGCTACTTTTCTTAAAGAGAAATCACAGTTGAACTATGAAATGCCCTAGAAAACCCAAAATGAAGCATGTTGTTTCTCAACAGGTTGCCTTTTAAAAGAGTTGAAAATTTAAGATTCTCAGTTTAAATTTTCTAAGAAGCTTTCCGAAAAAGGACTCATTACTAACCAATTTTAGGTCCCAGGTGGATGTTACAAAACTAGTCTACTCTACTTTCGTTTTGAATTCTTGCAATTTCACATAAAATCAGACTTAAATAGTCTCAACATACATGGACCTCACAGGGAATGCACAATCAGCACGTTATTGATTCCTTACATTTCTTATCTAGTGTTTTGGGTTAGAACAGACTTTTATGCTGCCTTGTTCTCTTTCTTAAGAGTTTATAAGAACGTCTATGTATTTATAAAGCATATTTCCACCTCACACTTCCATGTGGAATGGTCTTAGGAAAATTCTCTTGTACTTGCTTTTCTGCTCCACGTCTATATTAATTCCAAGTTGCTTTTCTTAGGATTCCAGGAAGGAAGAAGGAATTGAAGGTTTGATTTACTTGCTTAGAAACATAGGCTACTGGCAGTAATGCCTGGTAACCTTGAATGTTTCTTACAGTTCATTTTTTTCTCTGAAATAAATCTACTTCCCTTCTCTGGAACATCAAAGCCACCCTCTACCAGATCTCCTATCTCCATGCCATGGAATGAAGTTTAAATCAAGGCAGGGACGTCCTGGGCTGTCACATGGGCCTTAGATGTGTGCTCCTCTCCAGAAACTAAGGTCAGCTGGCCTCATCATTGATTCAGGGCAGCAGGACTTGTGGCCTGGTCAGTCGACATCTTAGAAGTGTTTGCAAGTGTTAGGGGTCTGCAAAAAAATGTGCATTAGATTTTCCTAAGAATTCTCACCCCTCCTCCACTCCACCCCTTAAACTTGGACCCCAGGAGTATTTCGAGGGAAATTCAATCCATATGTGCCTGATTCGTGTTCACTTAACTCATTGACATGTTGTTTTCCAGGAGCTGATTGATGTACAAGGAGTCTTCTGACCTTTATTCCTGAACCTTGCAGAACTGCCTTTCTTTGAGCTGGAAAATTGCCTTTCACTTGGGTAAGTAGCACTTTTGAGAGTTGAAAGTTTCGAGCTCAGCTTGAAACATAGTTCCCAAATCTGTGTGGGATTCTAGGTTTGACAAATGTGGCCTTGATACCTTTGTATAAAGCCCTTTCTTGCCTCATTATTTTTTTCATGTGTGACACTCATAGCTAGCAAAAAAAAAATTTACAAAGATGATGATTACTTTCAGAGCATCCAAGCAGGTATCTTTGGAAGTCACAGCATCACTCTGATGGTGTAAGATGTCCAAGTCCATCTGTTCTCTTCAACCATCCTTCACTTGCCTTGATTTCTTTTATGTGGTCCCAACCCAAAGAACTTCCTCTGCCAAGTTTTGAGTGTGTAGTAAAGGTGGCAGCTGACTTTAAACCCCGCTTTGATTCTGTTAGGCAACATCTTAGCTTGGGTTAGGTTCCCTAGCAAAATATTTCAGCGGACTTACAGATTGCTACCCCTTGGAACTCATCCTAAGTTATGCCACTAAATCATGAAAGTTATAAAGACAAACTAGTCTCTCCATTATTTTGACTGGGTTCAGAGGGAGCTGTGGCTGGGGCGTGCCTCTGCTCAGGGACAGCTGGTTAATTGATCTAAAATAGCTGGCACAACACCATGAAGGGATCGTCTCTTTGCTCTTCTAACACCCTGGATAGAGAGGCTAAATTTGATCCTGTAGTAGGCATCTACTAACCCAGATGCCTACACGGGACAAAGCAGAAATGTAGAGTAAGGGGGACTGTTCAAATAGGGAGCTCATGTCTGAAGCCCATCTAAGCCAATGTCCAGAGGCAGCGACTAGAAACGGTTGCAAGCTTGGCTGTTGCCAGGTCTCTGGGGATTTCAAAAGGATCCAGAAATCTTCTCTCTTTTTTTAAATATTTGCATCTAATTCACATATGGAAAGTTTCATTTATGAGCCAGATTTAGCCAACCAACTGGGGACATTTGCTATGCAAAGTGACAGAGCGGGAGCAAGAATAACAGCAGTTGGCAATTCGGTGGGTAATCGTCAGGAGCCAGAAACTAGGCTAAGTGCTTTCACAGACGTTATTTCATTTGCTCCTCACCATTATCCTACCATATGGATATTATTATTTTTTCCTGTTAGAACAAGAAAAAAAATGAAGATTTGAAGTCCTTATTGAAAATGAATATTCTTAGTCCCCTCTCTTACCTACTGAGTCGGAATCTCCAGACATGGGACCTCGGGGGGATCAGAATGCACAGCAAAGCCAGAGAACCACTGTGTCCTGAGAGATCACTCAACCTATGCATTGAGCTTTAGAAAGAATCTGGACCAACTGCCCAGTTTACCAATGAGGTTGTCAGATAGGAACTGGCCTGCCCAAGCTTAGATAGCAGACCCAGAACTCAAACTTCCTGAGAATAATAATAATAATAATAATAATAGCAATACTAATTCTGATCCCAGGTTCCATTTACTCAGGACAGACCATGCACCAAGCACTAGACAACTAATGATATCCCCCTGATGTCAGCCTCATAGACACTCTAAAGAAGCAGATATTACTCTCTCCATTTTAGAGACAAGTAAATAGGCTCAGAGGAATGAAGTGGTTTGCAAGATCACTCAAAGAAAAGTAAAGGTTAGTCTCTGTTTTTTAATCCCAGTATGTTTTCAAATCTGGAGCTCTTTTCATGATACGACAAGGACAAAACCACTGAGTCCTTCCCTCTGAATGCTGCTGAAACTGTATCTATTCAGCAGAAGGCACAAGAGCTACATTCAAAGAAACCCATGATGGTGGTGGTGGTGGTGATAAGTACAAGGACGATGAGGACGGGAACGGGGAAGAGTCTGGGCTTGTCAAATTGCCCAACGGGAAAGCAACTGATAGCATCACTAACTTGCTGAATGATCTAACCCCAGAAGCCACTTATCCACGTAGGCGCTTGGTGCCGTCATCGTTCAGGTGAAAGAGATTTTCATAGATAATCTTGATGCCCCTGTACAGTTAGAAATTTCAGTAACTCTAAGTGGAGCCATAAGTACTTATGCAAATGTAAAGTCAGGAATGAGAGCTTCCATCTGCCGAGTCAGTCAGGACGGCTGTGCTGGCCCATTCCCAGTAGGTCTCACAATGCCACTGTGAGAAGACTTTCTTACCACCTTAGAATCCTCTACAAAACATCTTGGGGAAAAAACCCCAAAATCTGCGGGTTGTCATGCCCTTTCTTAGGAGGCAGCCTTTGAGCCTCATGCCTGGGGAGTGGCTTCTACTGATCTTTTTCCAGCCCGCTCGTTCTGTGATGGAGTGAACACCCTACTAGAGGTCAAGGTACTTGGACTTCTGCTACACTTAGCTCAAGATCCAGCCGAAGGCCACAATCAATACCACAAGTCACATCCGAATGACAACAAGGAGGCTCTTGTCCATTCTCTTCCCTGTAAAGTTGCCATTTCTAACATTTGAAAATTTCATGAAGTCAATTGCATCAGTCCTTAAGAGGCCTGTGCTGAAGGCTATCTTTGGCACCAAAAAAAAAAGCTGGTCCTTATACCATTACCTGAGCAATACTTAGCTCTTCAGGAGCGCCTACATGTCTACAAGTGGCTGTGCCCCAGACCATCAGCCTTCAATATTCTGAAGTACTCTGTACAGAAAAAAGATCAAAGGCGTTATGGGGGAAGAAACATCTATCTCTGCTGAATGCAGCAAGCTGTATGAATCCGTAAGAGCATAATGTCAAAGCAGTGCAATATAAATGTGACTTGTCATAAAGTTATCTTTTGCGGAAAAGAAATGCTGCCATTCAAAGACACATAAAACTTTAGCTTGCTTCAAACAGTACATACATATTACATCCTCAGATTCCCACAGCTAAATCCAGTCGGGGGTAAAGCCAGAAGATACTCAGAAAAGTTTAATTTCTGTGAATGCTACCCTGTGAAATAAGAGGAGAAGGCTTCACTCTTTCAGCACTTCTGGGTTTCAAGGGGAGAAAAGGGTCATTTGCCCCTCTCAATTTCTCAAGAAGCTTACTTTGTTTTTAATATTTCTGCTGTTCAGTATACACACAACACACAAGAATTCAGAAAGGAATTTCTGATGCCGAATCTAGGATTTGAAATAGGATAAATGATTTCATTAGACTCATCTGGACATGTTAGCAACTACGGGTTGTATAAAGATATCCATTGCAGCACTGTTGGTAATACTGATAAACTGGAAACAAACCTATGTGTCCATCAATAGAGGAACAACTAAATGAGCGATGGTATTGTTACATTTTGTTTGCTGCAGAACTACATGGTGCCGTGTATGACTAGTAACCTTGTCATTGTCACTACCACATCTTAAAAGAATGAGGTAGATTAAATGGACTAATAAGGAAAGATTTTCAGGACATGTTGTTGTGATAAAATCTCAGAAGAATGTATACGCATTTGTTTTAATAGCATACACTTGAAAAATAATAACGTGTCATGTGTGTTTATGTGTGTGTGTGTATACATACATGCAAAGTCTTTGGAAAAATATAGACTAAATTATGATAATACTTAGGTACTTGTGAGGGAAGGGACAAGGGAGAAAAAGCTTGGGTAACTATGAAAGTACTCTCTCTGTATAAGTAATGTCATAACTCTGAGTATCAAAAGAAATTTTTAAAGAATTTAAATAAAAACTGTGAAGCAGCTTAAACTCACATTTGTGATTATTTTTATTTTATCATTATATTTTAATGTACTTATATATAAATATTTTATGTTTCATTTAAATCATACTTAAATACTATCATATAATATTTATAATTTATTTATTATTATTTGTGACTATTTTCCAAAAAATTAGTAAGTGCAAGATGATAGGACTTATTATTGTATATTATTATGTGTTTATTTACCTATTTTTCTCACTAGTCTAGAAGCTCCCAAAGAGCAGAAACTATCAATAAATTCTTTCACCTTTAAAAACTAACACAATGGATAGCAGAAAAAATTGAGTTAATAAATTGATTAAATTATCATCATACTTATTCCACAAATATTTTCATAATATTTGTGACGCTGTGCCCTTAGAGTAAATTAGGAAACACAACCAAAAGAGTTCATTTTTTATGAATAAAAGAGAGAGAGAAAGAAAGAAAGAAGGAAAGAAAGAAAGAAAGAAAGAAAAAGGGAGAGAGAGAGAGAGAAAGAGAAAGAAAGAAAGAAAGAAAGAAAGAAAGAAAGAAAGAAAGAAAGAAAGAAAGAAAGAAAGAAAAAGACAGAGAAATCAGGATCACCAAATCCATTTCAAAAAATCCCCAAATAGGCCCTGGCCGGTTGGCTCAGCGGTAGAGCGTCGGCCTGGCGTGCGGGGGACCTGGGTTTGATTCCCAGCCAGGGCACATAGGAGAAGCGCCCATTTGCTTCTCCACCCCCACCCCTTCCTTCCTCTCTGTCTCTCTCTTCCCCTCCAGCAGCCAAGGCTCCATTGGAGCAAAGATGGCCCGGGCGCTGGGGATGGCTCCTTGGCCTCTGCCCCAGGCACTAGAGTGGCTCTGGTCGCAGCAGAGCGACCCCCCCCAGGGGCAGAGCACCACCCCCTGGTGGGCAGAGCTTCGCCCCTGGTGGGCGTGCCGGGTAGATCACGGTCGGGCGCATGCGGGAGTCTGTCTGACTGTCTCTCCCCATTTCCAGCTTCAGAAAAATACAACAACAACAAAAAAAAAAATCCCCAAATACATAATTAATCTACTTTTAAGTATTTCCTGGCTTAGAATTTCCAGTATTTGGTAATCATTTCCATAGGTAGCATAATTTTGGGTCAATTTTCTTCTTTCTTTCTTTCCTCCCTTCCTTCTTTTCTTTCTTCCTTCCTCCTTCCTTTCATTCTTCCCTTTTTAACAGGCTTTCTCTACACTTCTATTTTAAATTCAGAAATAGTCTAGTAGGTTTCCTTTTGGATTATGTTCTTTCAGCATAAAATAGGATGCTTGAAATATCTGTTCCTTAAAATATGTCTTCCAACATTTTTGCAAAGTTCTAGTTAATTATATTAATAATTTCTCACAACAGTGTTACTCTGTATATTTTACCAAACATTTTCTATATGATATATTTACCTGATCTTAAACATTTTCTTCTAACAGAAATATGATGAATATTCAGGGAAGTAATTATATTATGAGCACATGGACCAAATCTCAGAGGAGTTCAGCAACTTGCCCAAGGTGACACAGCTAAAAACTGATAATACTGGAACCAGATCTCTTGAGTTCAAAGCCAAGACTTACCCATTCATCATTTCTACACTTAATCCAAGAGTTCTGGGGCAAGCTACTTAAATATTTTAAGAAAGTAAGTTTATTTAAATGTTGAGACAAATGCAACTCAAGAGAAAGCACCTAAAGCTGTAAATTTGCATCAAGGTGTGCTAATAAACATTTAAGTTGGAATTACGCATGCTCGGTTAATATCTATGGCTTCTTTTTGCTTACCATTGAGATTTCAATTCATGAAAGCAGTCATGACAACAGCCAAGACAGTTTCTTAAGACTTTTCCTGCACTTCGGTGCCCTCTATTTGATCATCTGCCAAGGTTTGTGAATAGTGCCAAAGCAAACAGCACAGCATCTCTATGAGGTCCCTCCTGAGAGTTGAGGAATTCCGCCGTGGAAGCACGGGGTAAGATATAAAAGGCACAATTATGGTCTTCTTTGAAGAGTTTAGAGGCAGACAATGTTAATCTATTCCTTTGGAATTTCTAGTCTAAACTGCCTGCATGGAGCAGCTTCCTCACTTCCCCGCGCTCCTCTGGCCGGGCTATCCTACATGAGGATAAACATCCTAAACTGAGAAGGAATCCAGTGACCGATGCTTTGGAGCTTTCTCAAGGAGAAGACCGTACATAAGCATCAAAGAAACAAGCGGACGATTTCCACTGGCAAATCTCACTTACCTAAGAAAAAAGAGTAAGGTGTTTCTATTTTGATCTTGTTACGTACATCTTTAATGATCTCCTCTTTCTTTTTCTTTTATTTTTCTTTTATTTATTTTTTTAAAATAAATTTTTATTAATGTTAATGGGGTGACATCAGTAAATCAGGGTACATATATTAAAAGAAAACGTGTCCAGGTTATCTTGTCATTCAGTTATGTTGCATACCCATCACCCTCTATCTAGTTTTCTTTGTGCCCCTCCCCCTCCCCTTCCTCTCTCCCTCCTTCCCCCCTGCGCCCTCCCTCCCCCCCCACCCCCGTAACCACCACTCTCTTGTCCATGTCTCTTAGTCTCATTTTTATGATCTCCTCTTTCATGCTTCCATTTTTCTGACTTCATTGTTAAGAAGATGGTATTAGCATGTCACGTGTGATATTATTTTTTATTCAATGGTGATTAACTGCAGAAATTGTTTTGACAAATTGTATTCAAATTTTCTCTTCAAAATGCTCCTCTTGTTGTTATTTAACCATCTGATTTTCTATTTGGCTACACTCAATGAGGTAAGCCAATGGTTAAATCCTCTTATTCTTGAAAAAAATTAAGAAAATTTCTTCAAATTTTGCATTGTATTGTAACAGCATGGGACCAGTTAAAAATGCAAAGATACATTTTAATATTTTTAGGGTAAGAAACCAAAAACCAAAGTATATAACTTATCACCAGTTCTCTGTTTTTTCCTGTAAAAATATACATTTTATATGTGTATTCATTAGCCAACAGTTTCTGTAAAAGAGTACTAGTCTTCACCATAAACATTAAAAGTACTAAAAAAAAAAAGTCCTGGAATCTTAAGTTTAAATTTTCATTATGTGTTGAGATTGGCTAAACATTCCCCAAAACCATTTCCTCCTTCTCGGTAGAGGGCCAACCTGCATTTCCATTTCCTTCCTGGGTGAGGCCATGGGATGCTATCACGAGTGGAACATGAGGTACTATGTCACTTTCAGGCTCAACAATTAAGAGAAGGTCCATCTTCTTCACCTTGTGGTCTCCCAAGTGCGAGGTGAATTTCAACGTGCAGGAAAACAATGCCTGGGGATGGCACAGCTTTGTGACCATCCCTGGATAACTCCATAGAGCAGCACCAAAGACCTGCTGGAGAAGCCACTTGTGCTGCAGTATAACCGTTATCTCTCTGGATTCCTTTGTGTAGATCCATTCAAATCTTTCTGCTTAGCTGTGTTGCATTTGCAAATACGCTTTTCTGATTCGTTCACCCACATCACCTATAAATTTTACCTATCTGTCAATGGTAAAATTTTATTAGTCTAGATATGTTACTCCAGGTCATGAGTGAGAAATAAACTTTTATTGTATTAAACTACTGAATTAAAGCTTGATTTTTATCTTAATAACTTATGCATATTAATATTACCAAGTTACATTCAAATTATGGATGTGTCTCTCTTACATTTGGTGTTATAGTGGATTTTAATGTTCAATTTTAAGAAAATCAAATGACGTGCAATAAAATTCTTTCATATGGCACGAAACATTTTGAACACAAAAGTATAGATATAAATGTCCAATAACTATTTAAATATTTTTTAAACATAGTAATTAAAATAATAAATCAAAAAAGTGAGATTACTAAATTAGTATCTGTCAAAAAATTTTAAATGATTGTAGCCTGTCTTGGTGGATGCTTAGAGAAAGCAGGACTTTTATTCTCAACTAATTAAAGTATAATTTTTGCAATATTTTGGGAGAGAAATTTAATAAAGTATATCAAGATGATTTAAAATGTTCATCCCTTTTTACCCACAATTACATTTCTAAGAATTTATTCTATAGAAATAATTATTAATGTCATATGCAAGAATGATTATCTCAGCATCATTTATTTCAAAGTTTGGCAAACTAGAGCCCACAGGTCAAATCCCACCGGCCCCCTGTCTTTTAAATAAACTTTTATTGGAACACAGCCGCTGCTCTTTATTTACGTATTTCCTATGGCTGTTTCTGCAACGGCAGCGCTGAGTGGTTCCTGCAGAGAACTTATGATGCCCAGAGTTGAAACTGTTTCCCAGTTAGCCCTCTCTAGAAAACTTTTGCCAACCTCAGATCTATAAATATGAAAAATATGACTGTACTGAACATATAATAATAGAGGAATTATATAAATTATGGTACATTTTTATATTAAAATTCTCACATAGCTATCAAAAATATTTTTTAAATCAGAAAAGGGATCAAAAGATACAAATAAAGAAAAAATTATTTTAATTTTCAAGACGGTAGTGTTGAAACACGCTCTTTATATAAAACTAAGTGCAAAAAAAAGTATTTAAAATTATTTATATACTCTGATCCCAATACAATTTAAAAATATGTACACAGACACACAAATATAGATGAGGAAAACTACACAGCAAATGTTAAGGTGGTTATTTATGAGGGGTAGGATCTCCAATGGTATTTATGTTTTTCTTTATAACATATCTATATTTTCTACAATAAAGAAGTTTTACTTTTATCATCAAGTAAATAATAAATTTATTTTATTACTATAAAGGAAGAATTAAGTGGTTAAATTGTTGTAATGTATGAAGCCTAGAATTCGGTAGAAGCCTTTCTCACATTCCCACCTGAAAGACAGGTATGAGGGGCAAGACACACACTTGAGAAGGCCTCAAACATGACTGGGAACTAAACTGTCAGACAAAAGAATAATCAACAATTCAGCATGCTTAGACCTAAAGCAGGGTCCGTAGAGAAATGAAAGTTATACTGGTTATGTGTTAATCTCCTACCCCTTTTTGAAAGTGCATGGTGGAGGAATTTCAAAATTGAGATGAAGAGAATGATGGATTTATAGCCCTTCTGTCTTTGAAAGGGAGTTGCAGGTAGAAGGTTATTTTAGTAGCTCCTCAGAGTGGCTGCACTTTGCATACTCACATCTAGACAGAAACTTCCAGATCAGCCACTAGCTCCAGTGGGCAAGACCATTGCTCTGGACATGCTTTGGAGAAGCCAGTTGTGCTGTAGTATAACCGTTATCTCTGGATTCCTTTGTGTAGATCTATTCAAATCTTTCTGCTTAGCTGTGTTGCATTTGCAAATACGCTTTTCTGACTCATTCACCCACATCACCTATAAATTTTACCTCTCTGTCAATGGTAAAATTTTATTAGTCTAGATATGTTACTCCAGGTCAACAAGTAGGTTACATAACCTCCATGTAATTGCTGAGGAGGGAAAATGTATGTTCAATGTCACAGAGGCAGAGAGAGCAAGGAGACTATTTTCATGGGAACTTCTTACAGCTGCCTGAACAGAAGGAAGCAATTATGTATCTCAGGTGTGGAGCCAACAACTCAAAATCCTAAAACTGGGGTTGATGGAGAGAAGATTGAGGCTGATAACGAGTGCGTTAAAGTGAGATCTATAGCCAAAAGAGGAAATAAATAGTACATAATATTAACCTTTAATAAGACGTATTTGGTCTATTCCGACCCTCATATATATATATATATATATATATATATATATATATATATATACACACACACATACACTGCTCACAAAAATTAGAGGTATTTGTCACTTCATATTCACTTTGAAATATCCCCTAATTTTTGTGAGCAGTACACACACACACATATATATATATATATATATATATATATATATATACACACACATACACACATATAATTTCATTGCTAAGTGCAGGCATTGAGCTCTGCTCCTCACTTGCATAATTAATTTTCGCACAATCTTCTGATATAAGGACTTTTGTAATTATCACCCACATCTTACATTTGAAAAAAATAAACAGGCAGAACAAAGGTAAGTCACTTTTCTGTGGTCACGCAGTTGGCTGACAATGGTTGAACCAAGAATCAAACCCAGGTCTTGCTCCCACCGATGCCCACAGACTGTGCCACAGGACCTAAGCTTGCCAAGAGGATGATGAAACCAATCCTCCTCTGTGTTGGATGGATTCCCTATTCTTGCTCTTAAGCATGCACTTTTAAACCGATGCGAAGTAGCGTCAGTATTTTATTTCAGAAGGCCAGCTTTTAACTTGGAGTCGCCAAATCAGATAAAGCAATAAATGCCAAAGTGCTTTGCACACTATAAAGTGCTGAAGGAAATAAGTAAAAGATTAAGAATCATGATGCTTGATATTAATAATAGCCATGAGCGTATTCTCTAACATTCTTATTGTATTTTATGATAGATTAAAATATAGAGATTAAGAAAGAGACTGAAGTACAAATCATTGCATAAGCCCATTGCATACCTGGCTGGCTTTAGTCTGAGAATGATTTTCCTCATCTGTGAACTGGAGATGCTACAATACCACAGGAGAGCTGTGTGATTAAGTGAAATCTTAGATGTAAAGCTCAATAACCTTGTTCAGAGTTCATGTCCAATGAAAAATAGCAATTTGCTTAATAAATGAACAATTGTAAATGATGGAAACTGATTCATTAACCTCTTCAAAAGTGCACTCTACATTGTTTTTCTGTCTTCACATTTCACCTTGTTTTCTCTGTTTCTGTTTTTATTAGGACAGGACACCCTTAGAATAAATTCTCTGTTCTCTCCTTTTTGCCTCCTTGCTCATGAAAGAAATGACATGCTACAACAACACCCTAGAGTGGGTTCTCTACTGAACAGAGGAAGTGAATGACCCTTGAGAAAAGCTTTATGTCAACTCCTGCTTGGAAATAGTTTAAAACTTTAAAGCCGAGACATTTGGATGGTGGTCTGCAGACCAGCATTATGGAAGAACACGGGAGCTTGTTAGGAATGCAAAATCTCAAGCCCTACCTCAACTCCCTGAACCAGAATCTGCATTTTAACAAGAACCTGAAGTGATTCATAATTCACAGCACTTTCAAGTTTAAAGCACCTTAACAATGAGCCTGTTGAAAGACTCCTGGGACAACAGACCAATAAACAGCTTGGTTGTGTTGCTATTATGATGGCTGCTGGATGGGAAGTGCATAGCATGATTCCTGGTGTGTATTCATTCACTGGACAAGCATTTCTAAACACCTGCTATGTGCCAGTTACTGTGCCAGTTAGTGGGAATAGAAAGTTCAAGAAGAATTGGTCAGATTCTCAGAGTTCACATCCTTGTTTAAATTTTAGTCATCCAAATTCTCTCCTGGAGTTCTTTGCCTAAGGTTATCACCTATATATTTTTTTTCCAGGGAACTGATGACATTAATAACAGCAAACAGTCATGGATGATTTGACCTGTGTCAGACACTGTGTTGAATCTTAAATGCTGTAGTAGACATCGTTGCTTAGTATACCCTCCATTTTTTCTTGTTGTGGTGCCCCCTCCTTTTGTTTGAGAGAGGCATTCCTCACCCACTTCTTTGTCTGTGCTGTTTTGTCTGGGGTAGATATAACTAATTGGTGCCAATCTGAGAATATTTTCTCCTGCCCTCAGTCTAGAGTGCATGACTCGGGACCCAGAAGTGAGATTCAGCTTTAAGAATTTTGCTAGAACCATGGGGGGGAAAAATACACTTTTTCACTGTAGTAGCTAAGCTGTAAAATGTAAGTGTGGAGCGTGCTGTTTGTGCTCATCGTTGCCAACGCACAGAGAGAGACTGCTTGAGAATAAAGCCAAACTAAAGAAACGCAGAGCCAACAGTTGGAGAAGAAGAGGCAGACTTGAAATACATTCATTGAATGTCTCCATCCAACCATGCCTGAAGCCAGTTTTGCACTTCCAATTCCTTATTGCATGAACCAATAAATATCTCTTTATGTTTGAGTTGGTTGGAGATGGATTTTTTGTGACCTATAACTGATGACATGTTGACAGCATACAAAAATGTTTTCATTTAATCTTTACAACATGCTCTGGGATAGGTACCATTCATGCATTCATTTTCCAAATGAAGAAATTGAGGTTTGAAAACATTAAGTATCTTGCCCAATGATACATAGCTGACAAATGGCAGACTCAAGATTTAATCCCAGAATACCTCATTACAAAGATTTACGATTCATTAGTACCATTGCAAATATTGTTTATAATCTGAAATCATTAAACTCTGTATGTGAGAAAGATTGAAAAGAAGTAAATACTCTAGCAACTCGCTCTAATGGTATCTATACTTTAAAAGCATGGCCCTGAAGGACCACTGGAATAAGAGATCCATTGACAACTTCTCACAGCTGGACCTTCTTGAACAGGGTTCATTGCAGACCACATCTTCATTAAGTCCATGCAATACCAGGTTGCAGGTTTATGGCTACAGCGTTGGGTAATTCAATCTAAAAACAAAGCCATCTCAAGGTAAACTTGCAAAATAAAAGGTTTGTGTCCATGAAACTTTCAGCATTATAATTCTATTTTTCCCATGTCCCACTTGCCAAGAACGACATCCCTCTCTAGCACTTTTTCCTGGAATCCAATTAAACCTTCTTTTAGAAAAAAAATATCAAAATATTTTTCATAGTAAGATAATCATGATTGAAAGCAACCTTCATATCTTAGGTCATCTAGTTCAAAGCATCTAGTTCAAATAGCTCACAAAAATGAGCTATTAATAATGGAAATCTATGATCAGAGAAAGCAAAGTTTAGCCAAGGTTTACTGTGATTATAGTACCAATTCCATCTATCTGTAAGTCTAAATCTGAGTGGGTCTGTGAATATTTCGGGCCTACAAACAGTCCTCTCTAAACAAACAGCTGTTATGGGGTCATGTTCATTGAGAGAAACTAGAACATAATTCAGCTCATTTTCAGGGGAAGTGAGAAGTCAAACTGGGGAGTGATGTGAAACTTTCACAGATATTGGGGAAAGGCAAGATGAACCGGGAATTTGGCAGAGAAGTATTATTTTATTAAAATGAGCTACCAAAAGTAACCCCTACCAGTAGAAGAAATTAAAAAGCCCTCGAAATATCGAAATCCCGAAACCGCAGCTTGTCTGTGCGAGTTGTTTCGTCCGCTTCAGCCCCTCAAACGCCCCACCCTGCTGCCGTTTCACTTCCAAGACAAATTGCTCATTTGTCCATTCTGCAGACCTGCACTGCATTTGCCAAACTAAATCTTCAAATGGTGTATTCGTAAGTGAGGTTAGTTGAAACTACCTGAGAAAAATTAAATCTTATCTACCTTTTCCAAGTGTACTTGGAAAAAATTCAATGCCTAAAAATGTCTTATCTTAATAGGAAAATTGTTATCCTCTTAATTGTGGTCATAGCCATGAATAAATGTATGTATATTTTTTTTCATTTTTAATTTTACTCAATCCAGCCCTGACCAGTTGGCTCAGTAGTAGAGTGTCGGCCTTGCGTGTGGAAGTCCTGGGTTCGATTCCTGGTTAGGGCACACTGGAGAAGCAACCATCTGCTTTCTACCACTCCCCCCTACCCTCTTCCCCTCCTGCAGCCATGGCTTGAATGGTTTGAGCAAAGTTGGCCCACAGTGCTGAGGATGGCTCCCTGGCCTTGCCTTAGGTGCTAAAATCGCTCAGTTGCCAAGCAATGGAGCAGTGGCCCAGACAGGCAGAGCATCACCTGGTAGCAGGCTTGCCCAGTGGATCCTGGTCAGGGCGCATGCAGGAATCTGTCTCTGCCTCCCCACCTCTCAATTTAAAAAAAAGTTATTCAATATAAATATGCATCCATTTATTTATTTAAAATACACTTATCAGTGCCTACTATTAGTGAGACATTGTGTATGATAGATTATGTAAAGACATAGAAATAAAGGCACTCCAGGCTGTGGCTTCCTTTTTCCCAATAAATATTTATCCAATACATAACTAAAGGCCAGGCACAGTCAGACAGAGCTATGAGCAATTTATACAAGTTTCCTGCTCCAGAAAATTACATTCTAGTGGGAAGAGACCAATAATAAAAGCAAACTTTACCAAAGTAAGATAATTTCAGAAAGTGATAAGAAAATAAAATAATAGAATAGAATATTCAGTAACCAAGGGAAGAAGGACAACTCAAGCTGCAAGTATTATTACAAAAAGTTCCTTGGAGATGGTTTCACGTGAGCTTAGTCTTGTGATAGGTTATATCATTCCTCATTCCAAATTTCCTTCCTCTTCCTTGTAAGAAGATTATACATCCCCATCATTTGACCTGCACGGTCTTGGGTAGGGAGAGTTTCATTCCCTACTATGCTAATCAAGCTTGGTCATCTGATATGCTTTGACCAATGAAATGTGAGCACAAGCAACAGTGTGCCAGCTCCACAGAGAAGCTCTGAGAACTGGTATTTGATTTCATCTGCTTGCTGTTCTCTTCCTTCTGCCATGAGTTTGGCATATTCCAGACTGGATTTGCTCTTTCTTCCTGAATCTCAGGATAAAGAAGATCTGGGGAGCAGATCTACAGCTAATTCATAGTTTATGGATCAGTCAAGCAACATATGCAAGAAATAGGACTTTATTTTTGTGAGAATATAACCTGGCAAAAGCTGAGTAATACTAGAGCTAAACAACGAGAAGAAGCCAATTTTGACAGGATCAGGGGAAGAGCAAGTGCGAGAGAGAGAGAAAGAGAAAGAGAGAGAGAGAGAATTCATTTGGCATGCTCAAGGAACAGAAAGAAAATCAATGTGGGTGGCACAGAATTAGAGATGATATGAGAAGGTAAGAATGGGCCAGATGGTGTAAATCTTTGCAGACCACGGTAGAAAGTCTAGACTGTATAAGATCCTAAAAAAAAATTTTTTTAATACAGTTAAAAGTTACCTTTAAAACAATTTTTACTGATCACATTATGCTTTATTTTTAACCTTTTTCCACTTCATACTTACCTAAGAGTTGCATCAATAACGCAGAGCCTTGGTTCATTTCATTGCAGAGTGATGTTTAGAAACTAAGATCTGGGTGCTACATGTATATTACTACTGTGATGCCCTCTTAGCAGACAGAACTATGTGTTTTGAGCAACACATGTATATACATCTACGGTTTTATATCTATCTTTTTATATATTAGAAACCATGAGGTTATGCTAATTCTTCAGATTCTAATGAACACTTTAGAATTCACTTCAGCCTTTCTCCTTTTCTTATTTTTAATTTCTTTATCTGGTTGGACATGTGGTGGCACAGTGGATAGAGCATTGACCTGGAACACTGAGGTTGTCGGTTCAAAACCTCTGGCTTGCCTGGTCAAGGCACATATGGGAGCTGATGCTTCCTGCTCCTCCCCCACCTCTCTCTCTCTCTCTCTCTCTCTTTCTTTCTCTCCCCCCCTCTCTGTGTCTCTGTATCTCTCTCCACTCTCTAAAATGAATAAATAAATAAAAATTTTTAAAGGCTTCACGAGAAAAGTTTTAAAAAGAATTCTTTATTCAACAGAGAAAAACCAAATTCTTAATATCTATCATGTATTTACCTATTTGTTCAATTTGCAATGACCCATGAAATTATTTCAGACTTGCCAAGCCATATACTTTTGACAAAGATACCTACTGACAATTTTACAGAATTCATGCATGTATAATAGTCTGGGTCTTTAGCCTTACACTATCCTATCAAGATAGAGTTTTCCAAAGTGCCTTAGGTTAGTTCTTTTCTTTCCCATCCCATCAGTGTGATAATGCTGTTCATTTGCATTACAATCCAATCATCTATAAGTATCTGTTCCATTTTGCGAGTCCCTCACCTCCTGGTTAGTTTCAATTATTTCTTATGTTTACATGTTGATAAAAATAATTTTAAAAGTAATATTTCATATATATCCTTTATAATATTTGGGTATGCAAAGAAATATGACTATGGTTCTAAGAGAGACAACTCTAAAATATATACTCAGAAAAACTCCATGCCCTCCTCATCCCTGCTAACCTGTTCCAATTCCCTCTCTTTCTTTTTTTTTTTTTTTTTGTCCAGAGAACAGTAGGTTCATTCATTGATTGTAATACAATGGGGAAACACACATGAAGATATAAATAATTTTTAGAAACAAAGTTGAATGAAAAATCAAATCATGGAAGATACGATTTTATTTTTATGAAGTTCAAAAATTGTCAACTGATGGTTGTTGGCACCATTTCAATGCCAGCAGGAACCCCCAATTTGGAGTGTGGTGAAAAAACTGTATTTAGTATAAAACGGCTCAATTGTGATATAGCACGGCTGTGAAAGATACATGCAAAAAAAAAAAAAGAAATTAGACCACCTTCTTATGCCATACCCAAGAATAAACTCATAGTGGATTAAAGATTTAAATGTTAGACTCAAAAACATACAAACCCTAGAAGAAAACACAAGCAATAAAATTTCAGACGTTTCTTACAGCAGTATTTTTTCTGGTCTGTCACCTCGGGCAAGGGAAACAAAAGGAAAAATAATCAAATGGGACTACATCAAACTAAAAATGTTTTGGTCACAGAAAAGGAAATTCCCCATTCTTTTCATCTCTTTCTGATGTACCCCGTTAGGTAACCAGTCTCTTTAGTCTCTGTTTTACCTTTTCTGTTTTTCTTCTGAGAAAATGAAGAAACAAATGTGTATTTTTTCAAATCCCTCCCCCCCTTTTTTAAATTATACTATAGATCCTTTTTGGCACTTTGCTTTTTTATGCAACAATATGCCCCAGAAATAAACAGTGAATTTTAAAATATGGTGAAAGACACCATATTGTCTCAATCAGCTTATTACTCTGCATGTACAACCTAATACATGATAGCTCTGAATTAAAGAAAAAAAAAATAAGTTTCAGTATAATGTGTTCTTTGAAGCATACTGATTAAATGTAAACCTTTAGAATGTTCTTATTTCACATCCATCTGTATTTGTCTGGCAGAGGAGCAAATATTTTAGACCAGACCACAGACTTGCATTCTCTGGCCAGTGTTCACTATTGTCAAGCTCAGCTTTCCTTGAAGGTCAGCAGGCCTGACATCTGACATGAAGTCAAGCAAATTGTCTCTCTATTTCCGCAGTTGGAAACCACGCACACTGATGGGAAAAAAAAACTGGAAACAACAGACTGTGTTTGGTTTGGACAACTTGCCCCAATAAGAGGGAACCCAGCACGAGTTGTGCCTGAATGATGTCTGAAAATCTGGCTCTTGGGTCACCTTAACAGCCTACCTATTTGAATTTGACTGCAGTTCAGATACATAAACCAAATATCTTTGCCTTGGCTCCTCTTGAGTCATATCAATCTACACTTCATCAGGAATATGAAGTTTGGAAGACAAAGAAGCGATTGAGCATCCTAAAACCAGCTGTTAATTTTGGCCTTCGAGAATGTCAACGAAAGGACTAACAGTTGTTTGTTTAATCACATTTCATTGGTGCTTTCTATGATTAGTAGGAATTTGAGTAAAAGTGTAAGTATAAAGAATTCTTTAAAATGACAACTTTTATTTATGTTTTAGATTTCAGAAAGCTAACTCTTAAATTTAGGACTTTTAAAATTACACTTTTATAAAAGAAAACACATCCAGAAAAGTAGATGTCAACTAATATTTTAGGAGATTGATTTATTTGAATATTGAGAAAGCCAACTATATTTTCATTTGGTCAGTTAAATAATTTTTTTGTGCATTTGTCAAATAATATTTCAAAACATGGTTTAGCGGTGTAACTGCAAATGGAAAGATTAACAGCTTGAAAATTACATTTTTATGAAGAAAGCAAAAGTGGAGTTTACTTTATTTGAGTTATAGCTTTTCAGCCAGATTTGGAAATACTATATCTTTGTCTAGTTCCATCAAGAGTGGTAGAAATTCTCTGCAGAAAAAAAAAAAAAAAAACTTTTATAAATATCTACATCTCAAAGGTAAGAGTATTAGGAATTAGAGAACCAAATTATCCACATGATCACCTCCACTCCCCACTTGACCTTTGTATGTAAATGCCTTTGTGTGGTCAAAGCTCCTACTTATAAACATGTTTTAAGATACTCTATATCTCTAGAACAAATTTTCTGGACACTAGAAGCATATATAAAACATGAAAAGGGCAAATGCCCAGGCTCCATCCCCAAAGACTGACTCAGTTATGTCTTGAACTCTGTATTTTTAACAAGGGCTAGTAGTTAAGAAACTCTCCTAGATGGGATGTGGACAAAAAGAGGAGCTATCTCACCCCACTCATGGTGCAAATGAAGATACTGAAGACAAGACAGAAGTCATAGCTAAAATAAAATAACTGTTTTTTTAAACATTTTTATTTATTCAGAACATATTTAAGGGCCCATAGTCAGTGCCACTAAGCATTGGGAATACAATGGCGTTTAGCCAGATTTGTGCCACACCTAACAAGAAGACAGAGTAATGGCAGAAGTAAGATTATGAGAACTGGGTTATGTCCCAACTCAGGTGTTGGGCAGATAAAATATATTATGCTCACTTTGTTAAAGATGGCGCTGTCCACATGGAAGCCTGTTGCCCAGGTGATATTAATGTGTGTTGGGGGCAGGCTGTGGGCAGGCAAGATGCTTGTAGCCTGGGGCTTGGTTTTAGGACTAAGCCTTTCCCTCCCTTTTTGATGTGAGGTGATATAATCCCATCATGCCTCAGATAAGTGGCTTTGTATTAGAGACTTCCCTATTTTGTATAGCATTAAAGGTTTTGATTTCTGCACTATAAAGTGGGGCAGATCGGAAGCTTGCTTTCTCGGTTCCTGAGATTAGCATTAGAGAGGAGAGCAGTGAAAGGCCACATGGAGGAGGCCAGAAGAGGCAGCCAAGATGGCGGAGTGCTGAGAGAGAAGCCAATTTGTGCAGAGTTTGTGTAGAGAGAAGGAGATGGGGAACAAAGAAGAATGAGTCTGGTGAGCTAGAAACCTTTGATTCTAGGAAACTTGGATAAGTCAGTAGCTTTGTGAGCACTGAATGTGAGTGGGTTTTGGAGCCCAGTGTGTGTTTTTACTTGCCCACCGGGTGCGAGCTAGGATTAAAGATGATGACCCACCAGTTCTTGGCTCTGTTGTTTCATTACCATCTGTCTGAATCCAATGCGAACCTGCATGTGAATGGCCTCAATGGCGACTCTTGGCTTTACACTTTCCTAATAGTTATATCTTCTCATGGTCTCGTCCCTAGAAAGTTTCAGGGTTGCATTGAAATGGTGAGATCTGGGAAGCATCTGCCCCTTACCTACCTTTAATTTCCCAAACCCACATTGGTACTAACATAACAAGAATCTTAATTCCTAATGTCAAGTCAACTTTTGGTTAAGCTGAAGAAGGCAAGCCCACGTGCAGTCAAACTTTTGTAACTTTTACTTATTAAAAAATAGATTGTTTTGTTTGTTTTGCATTCAGTGGAGCAAGTAAATCAGACACCTACTTAACAGTTTCTTCTTTCTTTCCCTTGAAAGGCGTTTTGGTTGATATATTTGTATGGACTTGAAAAGTTTGGAAGTAAAACAAATCTCACAGTGCAAATTGTGGCATATTAAACCTCTGTAAGAAATTGAAAGAGCTCATAACTAAAAGCTGATGGTTTGGAGATTAGTTTAAATTCCAGGGCTCATATACAATCTCACCATTGCTACCGTTGGTGTCTGGACTAAATAAATATCCATTTCCAGGGTCTTTAACAAAATTTCATTCTTAACAAGTACCCCTGATTTAGAGGCATTAGGTACCCAATCAAATTCTATCAAATGAATGAAGAGTGAATGGCAGTGACATAGTTTTCAGCAAATTGTAAAAAAAATTTTAAAAACTTTTATTAAAAAATTAGTGTAACACCTACTGTTTCAATTGTAGATTTCATTATAGGCTTATATCAGAGATTTCTTAAGCATACTAACAATGGTACTAACTTTTAATTTTATATTAACTTCATAGATGATGCAATATATTAAAATCAGTGTTAAACTTCAAATTGTTTTACTCTTGTCAGTTAAATTGTCACTTATATTTGGATGAAATTTTATAGAAAATTTTTAAAAAGCCAAAGGCATGAGAAATTATTCCATTTGCTATCGTAAAGTCTGCATGGTGACTCAGAGGTTCTGACCCTGCAAATCTGTTAAAAGTGGTATGGAAACCATTCGTGAACGGGCTTTCTCATTAGATTGTTGGCACTTCTGTATTGGTTGTGGCCAAAACTCTGAAGAGCAAAGGCAAAATTGGAACACATTTATCTAAATATTTCAGAACCTCTGAGGGGTTACTTCCAAAAGCTAAGGAAGGGCCATGGTGATTCTTTTCCCCCAACTTCTTTGTCTATAAAAATCACTATCCAAATTCATTATGAGAGATTATTGTTATCTCCAAATGTGCTTTATTTATGCAATGTACATGCAAAAACTTCTTGGTTGAGTTTTCGGTCCAGAAAACAGTCTCTTTAAACACTGTGGCCATTCAAGTGCAATGTAAAGATTCCATGGCAATTTTGAAAAAAAGCAAGGATTAATCCTAAATCCTGGCCAATATCAATAAAACAGCTTCTAATTTCCACAGTCCTATTTGAGGTACTGTCAAGAGCATAATGGCTTTCTTCATTAGCTTACATAGTTTCTCACCACCAGTGTTTAACTCATTACCTTGTAAAACACTTTAAAGTACTTTAAAATATCCCAAGTATAAAAATCACTATTCAACAAATACATACCCCACATAGGTGGGATAAAAAACTGAGATTCATGGACACAGATAAAAGTGAAGTGGTTACAAGGTGGAGGAGGGTGTAGGGATGGGGAGTAAAGAGGGACAAATATACGATGATGAGAAATGATTTGACTTTGGGTGATGGGCACACAACACAATCAACAGTTCAAATGTTATAGAGATGTTGACCTGAAACCCAAGTATTCTTATTGATCAATCCCACCCCATGAAATTTAATTTCTAAATTTAAAAAAATCTGTATAATTATGTTGAGTGTTACTCCAATGAAATTCGATTTAAAAAAATAAAGAGAGAGAAAGAGAGAGAGAGAGAGAGAGAAAGAAAGAATATGTGAAACAACATGGATGAATTTTGAAAATACTATATTAAGTAACAAAGGTTCACTTATGACAACCATGATTCCACTTATATAAAATGTTCAGAGTAAACAAAACTATAAAGACAGAAAGTAGATTAGTAGTTGCGTAGTGCTAGGGATGATGATGGTGAGGATTAGGAGATAAGGGCTAATAAAATCCGGGCTTCCTTTTGGCGTCGTGAAAGTATTATAAAATTAATTTTGGTTATGGATATACTGCACAGTGAATATATTGAAAGCCACTAAAGTTTGTACTTAAATGAAAAAGAAAAAATCCACTGTTTAAAAACAATTTTGTGCTGTTTTGCCTCATGTTGAAACAACCGCGCTCACGCACCTGAATCTAATGATTCTTAGACTTGAGGTTTTTTTCAAAAGTCTTTTTAAGTCCAATTCCAAATAAAGTAGATGGCACTATGCAGGCTATTTCAACCCATATCTAACTAACACACTGTAACTTATACTTGTTTTTTGAAAATGACCATGAATGGTGTATGTCCCCTCCTTGACTACAAACATGGAGAACAAGATCCATTTTTAATTGGTCTCCCTCAGAGCCAGTCTTGGCTCCTTAAAAAAGTAGATAATAAATATTTGGTGTAAACATTGTTATTTATGTATTAGTCCTTTCAAACATCTACCCATCTACTTTTCATAGTCTTGAATCAGATATGACCAGAGCAATATTCTGAACAAGGACAAGACTGCCCCAGGAGGGATGCTTTAAAAAGCTAATGGGGATAGTTTATTTGGTCCCAATGATTAGTGGGTACTACTGGCCTAAATAAATGGTAAAAGGGCCAGGGATGCTAGATATTCCATAATGGGAAAGAAAATCTTGCATGATGGAAAATCGCCCCAAGTACTGCACATGTTTGGAATGTCCCTTCAGACATTTGTGTCAATGAAAAGCTTAGTTATAACTCTCTTGGCATCGAGTCTAGCCTCACGTTGCATACAACACAAAATATTTTTGCATACTTTAAATAGGCACGGAGATTTTCAGGAATGCAATTGTCAGGTAAATCGTAGTAAGAAAGGTCTTTGCTTTGCCTGGAACTTTATCAAGAGTCATTTGTCATCTCAAAAATAACCGATTATGCAATACAGATTTTGGTATCCGAGTTGCCATTTCATCCACCTGTGTCAATCCGTATTTGTAATTATCACAAAGTGATTCTATTTAGAAACACAAGCATCTGGCAACTTCAGTGTAGTTGTGCCCAAGTGTTTTATATTTTTTTATTATATATTACTTTTTTTCTTCGTATTATAATTAGAGTGTTTAAAAAAAAACTCTATGCACAATTAAATTATTTTATCGACAAGTTTCATTTCAGAATATTAAAAGCATATTACAAAATGCTTGTAACAAAGGGGACTTCAGGTTATAGAGGAGAGAATGGGCTGGTGTGTTGATAGCATCTCTTTCCCCAAAGATCTCAGTCGTTACACGTAAACCTCTAATTGCCGCAAGATGTTCCCAGCCGTAAAGGTTTGATTATAGTTTAATGCTTGCTGAAAAAAATAAACGAGCAAAATTAAGTTAGGGGACTACTTAGTTTTCCCTGCATGAAATATTTTAATGTGATCTTATATTTCTATTTCCCTGGCTGTTTCAACAACATAAAAAGCCCATCCCATCTCGGCGTCCAAACAAACCAGTTCAAGAGCTGTCTCTATCTATCTCAGTAGATGTGATTGGGCCTAACTTTGAGATCCCCCAAAATTGGCTGAAACGCAAAATAAGATTGCGACGTGTTAAAGGAAGAATTAGTGCTAGAGCACATTGTCCTTGGAAGAAAATTACTTCTCTTTTTCTGATTTAAAAAGAAGACGTGACGTTAAAACTCTCACTATTTGAAATGACGGATTCTTTTACTCCAGGGGTAGGCTACCCGTCCCATTGTTGTCACTATGATAAATAGGTACCTTTTCTTATTAAAAAATGCTTAGAATAAAGATTTCAACTGAGCTAAAAAAGACATCAGAGCAGTACAGTATTTGCCTTAAATTTGCACTAATACACAGAATATAAATGCCTGCTGGACTTTTATGTCATTTTCTTTTCCCTTTTTTTTCCCTCCCCGTTCTCCTAATTTATCATTCTCGTCATCACCGTTACCACCACCACCACCCACATGTGGAGGCAGTGTAAAGATGGTTGGCTTTAGAAGCAGAGAAACTTAGGTTGACATTCGGAGTCTAGCTGAAAGGCCCGACCACGTTGCTTTTCTTACCATGTGCTTGATTTTTGTTATCTAAGAAGTGAGGATAATATCACATATATAACGGTCCAGGCCTGGGAAGAGGCTGCTGCTCAACAAATGCTACCTATCACTGAAGGCGCTGAGCTCCAAGCAGAGGAAGAGGTATAAAGCAACCTTGAGCAACCTAAGGTCTATTCAGAAAGACTCTTACATAAAAGCTGAATGCTATAGAATGTGAAATAAAATCATGGCCAAATGAACCAAGTAGACAATAACTACTGAAGGAGTTCCCACAGGCTGAAGCAGGCAAGCAGGGCTTTGTGGAAGAGGAAGGCCTGTGATGAGACTTAGAAGATGGTCAGGACAAGCAGGCAGGTGTTTGCAAGAGTAGGGCTGGAATCTGTAGGCACAGGAAGCACGAGGCTTCGGGCCCATGATACTTTTAAGGGTCCATAAAGCCTTTTAATTTTAATTTCTTTTAAAATTGTAAAAATCAATATAATAGTAATGAATGCATAATAATCAACCCAACTTGGGTTATAGTTGTCTTTATTCTAACACAGCCATAAAATATAATTTTTTACTTTTTTTTTTTTGTATGTATGGAAGAAAAGGTTGAAGAAGGCAAATGTTCTAGGGATTTCATAGGTCATAATGCAGCCCTGCCAGAGAGGGAACTGGGAATTTTTTCCCAGGAATCTCTATTACTTACTCTGTTGTTTACTCCTTGTTATAAACTAAATATGTCCCCCCACGTGCTAAAACCTAATGCCCTATGTAACAGTATTAGGAGATGGGGTTTAGGGGGGATTAGGTCATAAGGGTGGAGCCCTCATGAATGGAAGTAGTGTCCTTATTTAAAAATGAAACAGCGTTCCATAACTCCCTTCAATGTGTGAAGTTATCACTTTCTAGAGTGCAAGTATTCACCACACACAGAATCCGCCAGCACCATGGTATTGGACTTCTCATGCTCCAAAACTGAAAAACAAATGTTTGTTGTTTATAAGCCACTGAGTTGATGGTATTTTTATTATAGCAGCCAGAAAGAACTAAGACTTCCTTCAAAGACTTTGTGAATCAAACCCCAAATTAATGGTTGTTCTATAAAAAAAAAAAATCAATGATTATTTTAAAGAAAGGTTTTCTGCCTTTCTTTCTTTCAATTCATCCAAACTTGCTTGTGTTTTATGTCATAAAAAAATATTCCAGCCTGACCAGGTGGTGGCACAGTGGATAGAGCTTCAGACTGGGATGCGGAGGACTCAGGTTCGAGACCCCGAGGTCGCCAGCTTGAGCGCGGGATCATCTGGTTTGAGCAAAAGTTCACCAGGCTTGGACCCAAGGTCACTGGCTTGAGCAAGGGGTTACTCAGTCTGCTGAAGGCCTGCGGTCAAGGCACATATGAGAAAGCAATCAATGAACAACTAAGCTGTCGCAATGTGCAACGAAAAACTAATGATTGATGCTTCTCATCATTCCATTCCTGTCTGTCTGTCCCTGTCTATCCCTCTCTCTGACTCTCTCTCTGTCTCTGAAAAAAAAAAAAATTCCAAGTTTATTCTGGATTCCCAAGGGCTCCAGGTGCAAAGTCTGCAATCCACGGACCTCCAGAAAGATATGGCCTCTCTCTGTGCCTGTGCTCACTGAGACAGTGGTCACTACTTTTCCTAGAGACAGCAAAGGAACAATCGGAGCTGCTGACTAGAGTCCCTGAGTCCCTACCGAGACTAGTTACCACTACTGGAAAAGAGACAGTCATATCATGCCTCATTAGGAAAAGGAAGAAAAACTAAATTTGAAATTTGCCTTGTTTAAAATAAAAAGCTCAAAGTGACTTATCTTATTACCTACTTGATTCCAGAAAGAAGTATTATGTTTCTACACTCGCTGTCCCCAAATTCAAAGGATGTCAATAAATTGATGAGTGAAGTGCGTGAATTCTCATCTTCCATCTGCCTTCTTTCTCAGTGAGCATCACCTAATTTTAAAGCAAGATGAGATCGTGGGCTCTGAGATCCAACTGTTTTACTTGCTGGCTGTCTCTAAGCTTACAGGAACTAATTATCATCGCCAGATTGTCACCTGTCACTCTGCCACTCAACCTTCCCTCCTAGGCTGTGATGGACTGATGAATCTTTCTTAGGATGTTTTGTAGCTCCCCTTCTTTCACCTCCCCTGTCACTGTGGGGCTCACCAGGTTTTCATAGGTTTCATTTTTCTTTTTATTATTATTATTATTATTTTTTTAATTTATTTTACAGAGGAGAGGGAGAGACAGAGAGAGAGAGAGGAGAGACAGAGAGAGAGAAGAGGGGGAGGAGCTGGAAGCATCAACTCCCATATGTGCCTTGACCAGGCAAGCCCAGGGTTTTGAACTGGCGACCTCAGCATTTCCAGGTCGATGCTTTATCCACTGCGCCACCACAGATCAGGCATTATTATTATTTTAAATCCTGTCCAGTTTTAACTTCTATTTTATCATTGCCTCAGCAGGGTCAGGGGATGTCTACCAATGACCATTGTTCAGAATTCGTCTTAAAACTTTTTAGTTAGAAATATAAATTTTTACTTTCAATACCATGAAACTACAGGTCAACCTTAAGCATATGTTTTAAGGACAAATCATTTTTATTTTTTTTTACCAAAATGTTTCTTTCCTCAATATAATCAATGAAGGTTGAAATTAAGGATCTCTTGATTTCAAGAATGGTGGCTGCTAGGCCCCAGTCTTACCAGCCAGTGGATTTTACATTTTCTTTTTATGACGGGTTTACAATTTACTCCGATGAAAGATAATCCACACTTTTACACAGTGGAAGACCTCACATCAGGAGACTAAAAATGCCCTTCCAGCGGATGAAAAACAGCATCTGTTATCGATTATATATGAAAAGGTGAACTATTCTGGAATAAAACTAATTCTAATGTTCCATCTTTATAAAAACTGTCACCTAACACATAACGGCTACTGAATGAGCTGCATAGCTTTAACAGCTTATAAAATGAAATGTAAAATGCAATACAAAGTAAAATTCACGTTTATTTACTAATTGGTTATATGGGGCAGGTAGAGGGTATGGGAAAATAATCACGGGATTTGGAGCTATGAGACCTGGGTTCCAGCCTCAGCTTCTGGTGACTTGGGTTCATACACTTCACTTCTCTGTGATTTCTGAAAGACTGGAAAGTTGATAATAATACATCATCAGTTTGGTGAGGGAGAACATTTTAGATATAAAATGTAAAATGTTATGCAAACATTTTCCTTGTAGCTCATAATGCATAAATGGCTTATAATTTTCTTTTATAACTATTAAAATATGTATTTACTAACCCATTTAAAATAACAGTAATAAACTTATTGCATGTGAATGAAACACATTTATGAAAAATAGTATAGTCTCTAAAACAAAAACACTTAGTGAGAATAGCATTGTTTTACATTTTTATAATTTTTCTTATTTTTCCCCTTTATACGTTTTCCTTTTCAGTTTACCCTCAATATTATTTTTTATTAGTGATTTTCTTTATTAAAGAGCTATACATTCTTTGACTAGAGGGAGGATGCTGAGATAAATAGCTTTCTGTCCATTCTGATGATTTCTTTTATTATTTCTGACCTTTATGCATTAAGAAAACTTGCCTTTGTCCACTCAACTCAGCACATTACCATGTCCCACTCCCACTACACATGGCCATAATAGGTGCTTGAAAATGTTTGCTGAATGTTGACAAATATTCTGAAATTCCAGCAGAGCCCTCAGAAAATTTCAGTGATGTCTATACATATGGGAAACTTAGCGACAAGACAGTAATGAAGAAAGGTAGAAAATCTGAGTGAAGCGATAAAAACCAAGGCATCATGCACTCGTGAGATTTGGCTGGAAGTGGGAGTCATGCGCCCAGAGGAGGCCCAGGAGGGGGCTTTCTGTCCTTGGTTGGGAGTTCCCTGGTTCTGATGTCCTCCTTCTCCTGACACGGGTGTCCATGGCCAGCTTCCAGCAGGTTGTTGCCAGCTGACTTGCTTCCCTCTCTCCATCACATTTACTTCTTCTCTATTACCTCCTGCCTCTTACCTTCTCTTCTTCCTTCCTTTTTCCTGTCCTTTCTCTCTCTTTCCTTCACTGTTTGTGACTGTGTGCATGTTGAATAGAAACAAACACACACATACACACCCAATCATACACACTCACTAAAACTATATTTAAAATGGAAACTTAAGAATTCAACCAAAACTTTATTTTAAAGAGTACCGAGCCTGACCTGTGGTGGCGCAGTGGGTAAAGCATCGACCTGGAAATGCTGAGGTCGCCGGTTCGAAACCCTGGGCTTGCCTGGTCAAGGCACATATGGGAGTTGATGCTTCCAGCTCCTTCCCCCTTCTCTGTCTCTCTATCCTTTCTCTCCCTCTCTGTCTCTCTATCTCTGCTCTCTAAAAATGAATAAATAAAATTGAAAAAAATTAAAAATAAAAAAATAAAGAGTACCGACTAGTAATATTAATAGTACACCATATTACTAATAGTAATACGATGATTTTTTTTCTATTAACTGGTGCTCTTTTGTGTTGCTTTTATGTGTCTAGATACTTCTTCCATCTAAGCCCTTAGTGAAGGGGAAGTACAGCTAACACTCAGATTCTTACAGAGGTCTTGGCACAGCTAGTAGATTTAGAAGGATATGTAATTGGACAGAATTGGGTTTTTCTCCCAGTCGGGAGTTGAAAGGGGGTTAGGGAAAGAAAACAGAGTAAGATAAAAACCACAAAGACCCTGGTAGGGTCTCCATTTGATGCCCTCAGGGGACAGAACAACAGAATCTCCTGACAAGTGTGCTCAGGGAGTAGAGGAGACCTGTGCACCACTTTTCACACAGAGCTCAGCAAAGTGGCACTGTGGTTCAAAAGCCCCCCGGCCAGCATGGGCAGGGGTAATAGAATCCAAATGGCTGAGTACATTAGTTTGCTATTGCTGCCTTACTATAAATTACCAAAAACTTGGTAACCTAAGACAACACAAACTTCTTCTCTTACAGTTATAAGGGTCAGAAATCCAAAATTGTTTTCAACAGGCTAAAATCAAGGTGTTTGTCAGGCTGCATTCCTTTCTGAAAGCTTCTTAAGGTTGCCCACATTCCTGTGCTTGTGGCCCCTTTCTTCCATCCTCAAAGCCAGCAATGACCAGTGTAGTCTTTCTCACACTGAATCACTCTGACTGTTCTGCCTCCCTCTCGTCCATACTTAATGATCCCGTATGGTCACATTGGGTCCATCTGAAAAATCCAGGATAATCTCATTTTAAATTCAATTGACTGATAAACTTATTTTTTGTGCAACCTTACGTTTGTTTACCATGAAGCATAACATATACATAGATTGAGGTTGAAGATAAGGGCATCTTCAGCAAGCCGTATTCTGTCCAGCAGAGGTGTGCCGTATGCGATAACTGATACAACTTCACAGACTGCCCAAGGTACCACACAGAGTGGCAAAATGCTTTTTCCTCACACAGCTGAGAATAGCATGGGCAATATAACATGGCCTGGGGGTCTCAGAGAGGCTGTACTGTACAACTCAGGAGAATATAGCAAGAGATTTATATAACAGACCAGTGACTGGGAATGGAGAACCAGGCACCATGGAGGCTGATGTACATTTCTATGACTGCCTTCATGGGAAGACAGCAGCTGAGGATCCAACAGCCTCTTTTCTCCTAACTCCAGTGACTTTGTGATACGTAGTGGCCTGATCGCCCTTCCTGCGTCCTGTGAACTTCGATGCAACCTCAGGGAGAAAAGTAAATGGGAAATCTCTAGGCAGCCGAGTTTCCCTGGAATTAATTATGACTAATTTTCTAAAGTCAATAGATTAGGGGTCCTATATATATATATATTCGGTACATTTATGGGGGGGAGATAAAAAGCATATTTTATATTTGAATTTATTGTCTGATACTTTACACACATTAAACTCTCAACACATTTTTTTTTTAACTAGAATGAGCACTTTACTTTCTTTTTAAACCCACTGGGTGTGTGTGAGCTCATCCGTGCTTGTGCTTCTCACATGCCAACATTACAGACGAAGGAGAGGGCGATGACCCTGACTGGACCCTGTGTCCCCTGGAGGCAATCTCTCCTTTCCCCTTTCGTTTCAAAATGGATTAGTTTACCAAGGAAGAAACATGTTCCCTCAATATATACTTCTATTTCTATTCCACTTGGGTTATCTTGTGGTCAAGTTAAGATCCTCACCCCAGAAAAAAGTAACTTTTTAAAACCATTGCCTTCCCAAGGCTCATGTGAACAAACTTCCTTAGAAGACCCTATTTTACTATCCACATGGAATTTTTCCTTAAGAAATATCAATGGAGAAGAAGGTAATGGCTACCAAAGGCTCTTCCTTCAGGCACTTGATTTATTCTCTTTAACCCCACATTAATTCTTAAAAATAGATAATATTATCCTCCATTTGCCTATGAAAAAACTGAAGTTCATAAAGACCCGGCACTTTCCCAAGGTACCTTACTGGACCCCCCACCCCCCAGTATATCTGGGAAGAGGGCCAAGGAGCAGGGCTTAGGAACATAGGGAAGAAAAAAAATTGCATTATAAAGTTGGCTCCTTCTGAAGGTGACAGAGCTTGACACTACTATGCCCTTCCAAAAAGCCCTGTGAAGTATGTCACAGAACTGTGCGTCTAGGTTAGGAAAAGGAGAGGAATTTACATCTGGTCTTCCACGCTGACAGGTCAAGGTGACTCACACGTGCTAACTCTGTAGCCTTTCCAGTTCTGCATGTTCAATGCCAACAGTGTCCCCATAGGTGCCTTAACTTAAGCCATGGGGCAGGAAGCTAGAGATATGGGTGGAGTGTGGCAAGGCACTGTCCTATTTCACTGTACAATGCTGGCCGGAGCTTGTGCAGATGTGGTCAGACAGCAGTGACTGACAAGAAGAAAGAAGTGCAATGATACACAGAGGTGGCTCATATCCAAGGTCATGTGGCTATCTGATACTCAAAATCAGGTCAGCATGACTGCAAGGCCTGGGTACCTTCCGTAATTCCAAAGAGTTCCCAAGAAGATATTTCGCCTTTGGAACTTAAGCATGACTTTATTACCCTTGGCAATTCGATGAGGATCTGGTATTGATTTTACACTATATCAGAAGTGGACCATTATACATTCACTCTTTGTGTACCTAAGGTCATGAATTCATCCACCATTAACCTCCACAATGGGTTTGAAAATAAATATGTTAAATATATACTCTAGAGCAGCACTATCATGCCAAAAAATAATGAGTTACATGAGAAATTTAAAAATTTTTAGTAGCCACATACAAAAATGAATTAAGAAACAAACAAAATTAATTTTGATCATCTATTTTATTTAACCCACCGTATTTCAAGTATTATCATTTCAACATGTAATTAACAAGAAATAACTGTTGGGCTATTTGATTTTTTTTGCAGGGGGGGCATACTAAGTATTCAAAAATCTGCTGTGCACTGCAAACATACAAGCATATGTCAGTTTAGACTAGCTAGACTACCAGTGTTCAAAAGCCACCTGTGGCTGCTGTTACCACTTTGGATAGTGCAGCTCTTGGGTTAACTGAAAGAGTTCATCTGCGAAAGGCAATACCATCATATTTTGGTTTCTATTGTTTCTGTTTGAAATAAATCAAATGTTAAATCAACAAGGATCATGATCAGAAATTATTAGAGCAGTAATTTGAAGACAAAAATCAAACCATCCATGAATTTAATATTTCAGGGTTTATTTCCCTCTTATTCCCCTGTCTTTAAACTGCAAGGTAGGTCATTTTTACCTTAGAGAAAAAGAAAGCTTTACACATTCAGGCACACGGCACATGGTGAACAATATGAGACAGTGACTCTAACAGGGAGTTACAAACCAAGTTTCCTATTCCCCTTGAACTTGCTTGTCCATCCTATAAAAACTATATTTTTATTTTTATGGGTTTATATTTCACATAAAGCAATGTGTCATTTATATGAAGTTTAATACAATATTTGGTAGATACGGGCATTAAAGTAAAACATAATCGTTAAAAACACAAGATTTAGAGATGTACGTGGGTTCAAATTCCACTTCGCCATTTACTGTGTGAAACTTTGAGCCAATCATTTCCCCTCTTGCAGACCTGTTTTATCTTCCCTGAAATGGAGATAAGAATAGCTATCTTATAAAGGGCTTGGTGAGAATTAAACAAGGTAGGGCATGTTAGCAACTGTGCCTGTTCATGGTTAACACTCAATAAATGGCAGCTTTTACTATTAGTGAGAAACTCTAACACAGCGGTCCCCAAACTTTTTACACAGGGGGCCAGTTCACTGTCCCTCAGACCATTGGAGGGCCGGACTATAAAAAAAACTATGAACAAATCCCTATGCACACTGCACATATCTTATTTTAAAGTAAAAAAACAAAACAGGAACAAATACAATATTTAAAATAAAGAACAAGTAAATTTAAATCAACAAACTGACCAATATTTCAATGGGAACTATGCTCCTCTCACTGACCACCAATGAAAGAGGTGCCCTTCCAGAAGTGCGGCGGGGGCCGGATAAATGGCCTGAGGGGGCCGCATATGGCCCGCGGGCCGTAGTTTGGGGACCCCTGCTCTAACAGTAAGGCAGGCTGCATCATGTTCACCTTGCCTCTAACATTTCTCACAGTCCATCATTTAAGAAACATTTGTAGGCCCTGGCAGTTTGGCTCAGTGGTAGAGCGTTGGCCTGGCATGTGGAAGTCCTGGGTTCAATTCCCCGCCAGGGCGCACAGGAGAAGCACCCATCTGCTTCTCCACCCTTCCCCTCTCCTTCCTCTCTGTCTCTCTTTCTTTCCCTCCCACAGCTGAGGCTCCATTGGAGCAAAGTTGGCCCGGGCGCTGAGGATGGCTCTGTGGCCTCTGCCTCAGGCGCTAGAATGTATCCGATTGTTGTGGAGTGGCGCCCCAGATGGGCAGAGCATCGCCCTGGGTGGGCATAACGGGTGGATCCCTGTCAGGAACATGCGGAAGTCTGTCTGTCCACCTCCCCCACCTCCACCTGTTTCTCACTTCGGAAAGATACAGAAAGAAAAAAACAAAAGAAACATTTGTAGCCCTCACATGGAACCATGAATGTGCATGCATGAATTTTACAGTGTTCAGAAATTTACCAATAAAGGGGGCATTTTCCATTCAATGCTGAGCAAAGTGTTCATAAAAATCCACAGGCTTGAAGCGAAGAGGAGGGGGGTGGCCGGGTAAGACGGCTGCTACAGCGGCTGGTGGCTGGTGTGGGCCGGTTGGAGGAAGAAGCGTTGCGTCGAGAGGAACAGCTGAAGGCCTTACAGGAGAAAACCGGGCGCAAGGACAAGGAAGATGGGGAGCCAAAGGCCCAGCAGCTCAGAGAAGAGGAGGAAATGGAGGAGGAGGAGGAGGAGGAGGAGGAGGAGGAGGAGGAGGAGGAGGAGGCCGAGAAGCACAGGGGACTCAGGCTGCGGAACTATGTCCCCAGAGGATGAGGACCTGCAGAGGAGGAGGGCGCCCCAGGCCAGACCAGGGGCGGTGGGAGAGAAGGTGCAGGAGCAGCGGGAGGCCGCCCAGCCAGACCAGGGGCGGTGGGGGAGAAGGGGCAGGGGCAGCGGGAGGCCGCCCAGCCGGAGCCGGTGGAGGATGAGGACCTGCAGAGGAGGAGGGCGCCCCAGGCCAGACCAGGGGCGGTGGGAGAGAAGGTGCAGGAGCAGCGGGAGGCCGCCCAGCCAGACCAGGGGCGGTGGGGGAGAAGGTGCAGGGGCAGCGGGGGGCCGCCCAGCCAGACCAGGGGCGGTGGGGGAGAAGGTGCAGGGGCAGCGAGGAGGCTGCCCAGTGGAGGATGAGGACCTGCAGAGAAGGAGGGCGCCCCAGGCCAGACCAGGGGCGGTGGGGGAGAAGGTGCAGGGGCAGCGGGAGGCCGCCCAGCCCAAGCCGGTGGAGGAGGTGGACCTGGCCAACCTCGCACCCCGGAAGCCTCATTGGGACCTCAAGAGAGACGGAGCCAAGAAGCTGGAGAAACTAGAAAAGCGGACCCAGAAGGCCATCGCCAAGCTGATCCGTGAGAGGCTGAAAGGCCAGGAGGACAGCCCGGCCTCTGCAGTGGACGCCGGCACTGGGCAAGCGGCCTGCGACTCTGACTGCGGCACGCCCTGTCCCCCATGCGCCTGTCCGGGCCTGCCCTGCAGGAGGGTGGTCTTGGACAGGGGTGGGGGCTGAGCCTGCCATTGCTTCCAGTTTTCCTTCAGAGCAGCGACTGCCTGCCCCGTCGGGACCCCGCCATGGGGTGAGGTCAGCTCCTTGTTTTCCCAGCGGTCCGGGTGGGGGCAGAGCCCGCAGCAGCTTTGCGAGCTTGCTGTGTCTATACATATGTGTATTGTAGACTTTTTTGGGGGGCAGGGGATAAGAAACAAGTAGAAAAAAAAAATCCACAGGCTTAAAGCAACCTGACTGGGAAGTTTTGTTTTGTTTTTTTCTTTTTTTTTTTTCCTTCTGTTCCTTTGTCTTTTAATCCCCACACTATGGCCTGATTCCCAAAACGGCTGAAATTAGCACTTTAATTTCCACATTATCTCTTTCATATTACAGATGAATAAAGTGCTATAATAAAAAAGAGGATCTTAGGAGGAATAACCAAAGATGAAAAAAAGTATCATGCTTCTTCCTGAACAGTCTCTTGTATCCTGTACTGAATTATCAGTGGCCAAGGAGAAGAGATCTCCAGCCTTTCCGGCTGGAGCCAGACCAGAAGCTCCCCTCTGGGGACGGAGTCTCCTGAGATGAGCCTCCTGCGTTACTTGTCTCCCCTCTTTTCACTACCCACTAAAGCCAAGTAGCTTAAGTACACTTGCCTTTGAATGAAGTGTTATAGGTTGCACGTTATAATAATAATAGCTAAAATTCATTCAAATGCTGCCTGTGAGCTAAGTATTGTGCTGAGCATGTCACATGCTTTAGCTCATTCATTCAATCCTTTGAGGTATCTGACAGATGCAGGAACTGAACTGCAGAGGTCCAGCAGCTTTCCCCAAATCACACAGCTGGTAAGTGGTGGAACCAGAACTCCACGACAGATATCTTGACCACCATCCAAGCCCATCACTGCACAAAACGCAAAGGAGACCCAACACATGTACAGTCTACTAACAAGTTCTGCCGGCGCTACCTCTAAAACACGTTCCTGGTCCATTCCCTTTTCCCCATCTTCACCGACACCACCAGAGTCTAAGGCACCACCATTTCTTGCCTGGAGAACTGCAAGTTTCCAACTAGTCTCTCTGCTTCCATTCTTTACCTCCTACAAGCTCTTCCATACAGCAACACATAACATTTTAAAATATAAATCAGATTTGGTCCAATGCATGTTGCTCGCAACCCTCTTCTTTATCCCTTTTGGAATAAACCCAAAGTCTTTACCGTAGTCTTTTAAAGTGCACATAGTCTGGGCTCTGTCAACTTCCTCACCTCATCTCTGCCTACTCTACTTCTCACTCATCACCTTGGCCTTCTTTTGCTCTTACGTCTATTAATCTCATTCTGTGTTTAGGGTCTTTGCACTTGCCATTCCCTCTGCTTGGCATACCCATGCCTCACATCTTCACGTAGCTGAATACTAGTTGTCATGCGGGCATTAGCTCAAATGTCACCTCCCCAGAGAGCCCTTCCCTCATCGCCCGAGCTAAAGGCCTCTAATCCTTCCTCCACTTCCCCATGTGCTCTCTACATGACCCCGTCTTCCTTTCTTCACAACATCTCTTTCTACCAAATCGTGTGTCCCTTTATTTATTCATTTCTTTGTTCTCCACCTCCCTTCTGTCAGTAGCACAATATAAAATCTTATAAACCAGATACCTTGTCTGTCCTATTCATGGCTCTAACTGCTGGGCCTAGAATATGACTTAGTACATAAAAAAAATTTATTGAATAAGAATATGAATAAGTTAATTAATTACATGACAATAAAAAGTCACCTTTAAAAACATAATCTTCTGTAGTCCTTCTATCAATATCAGCAAGGTAGTGAGAAAGAGGGAATAGTAGGGATATAGACAGAGAAACTATAAACAATTCACTCTGAAAAGAAAGAGGGGGCCAGACAAAATGTGCTTTATGTTGTTGACAGTTTCTCCACGCCTCCTATTATATCTCTGCCACAGTACTGTGTCATTTCTGTTCTCTTTCTTCTCTTGAACAAACAATGCTTAGAACTTATATATGAGGTGTTGTGTTAGCTACTAGGCTATGTAAATGCATAAATAATTCTAAGGAGGCTCTACGTGGTCTCCCAAATAATGATACAGATACCCTCTTTGTGGTTTGTAGAAAGTGTTATTAACAATGGGAAATCAAGCAATCATTAAGAAAAATCAATCGATTTTTAATTAATAGCAGGGACATAACTCTACTATAAAAGATTTTGAGAAAATATGACATGACTCAGATATCAAAAATATGCATTGAAAATTACTAATACTAATCTTAAAGAAGGTCATTACTAAATTATTTGCTTCCTGCCAGTGGAATTGCAATTTATTTTTTCTTCCTTCTCTTTCTCCTTCTCCTTGCTCTAATTCAATCACCTTAGTTCTAGTTACAAGAAGAAATGATCCCCAAATCTCTCATGTTCATATCTACCATGGGGGTAGACACAGCTCCACCCCAGCTTCTCTTCTTTCTCATCCATGGCTGAGGGATAAGCCTCTATTTCAGGTATTCCAGTCTCATGATAGAGGTCAAACAAATGTCTTTTTCTTGAAAGTGACATATGTCACTTCCTTCATCTCATATTGGTTTGTTTAAGCAAGCCCCATGGCCACGTCCTCTGTTCATGGGGGAAGAAACCACATTCTTTCTATAAGGAGAGGCCTCAAATATTTAGAAAAATAAAGCAGTCTACCACAGGCCCTTCTGTTCTTCCAGATTTTTGAATGAGAGCATATATATTTATTAAAAGAAAAATATCTGAGATGTTGATTTTTTTAAAGTAATTTTACGTCTCTTTAGCTGAAAATTTATTTAGGTGGAATAATAAAACATTGACTATCAATGGCTTAAAAAATAAAGGCCATTCTCTTAAATAAGAAGAAATGTGAGGTTAGGTGGCTTCAAGCATTAGCTTAGCAGCTCAGTTATGTTAGAGTCAACTTCCCGTTAATTCTCTTGACTTTTCGCTAGTCTGTCTGTACAGCCCATTGTTACAGATGGCTGCTGCTGTTCCAAGCCAACATCTTCAGTAAAGAGAAGAAAAAAAAGAAGGTAAGAAAAGCAGAGCAGTCCTTTTATCGGAAATGCAAAGGTTTCCCCGAAACTTCCCCTGCCATCACTTTCTCTCATCTCCTATCTACCAGAAACAAATAACATGATCATTTCCAAATACAACGAGACTTGGGAAATCAGGGAACAGTATTGTGATTGCCTTGGAGCAATCATGATCTTTCTTGGGTTTAGCATATTTCTCAACAAAGCCTGGGTTATGCTAGCGAAGAGTCATTAGGACTAGTTACTGGCTACGTGTCTGCAGCAGAAGCTGAAATGACATTCATTCTGATATGTGGATGAGGTTGACATTTTAGTTGGATCTGGAAAGGTAGTGGAATTTTGCCCCTTAGAGTAAAGGAGTGGTATTTCATAGAAGAAGTGCATCATGAGCCCCAGCAGGAAGGTAGTTTGGAAATGCTAACTAGTTAGTCTGATGTAACTAAAGTATATTCAACACAGAGTAGAAACTGGAGAGATAGGATAAGGCCAGATGGTGGATGATGATCATTGTTGGCATTTGCTGGGTGTTTACTAGAGATCAAGTACTTTTACTTCCATCATTTTGTTTAATTTTCACTCTCCATGAGTGCTACTCTTTCTTCTTATTTTACATATGAGATTACGTAACCTGCTCAAGGTCACATAGCTAATAAGAGGTAGAGCTGGGATTGAACCTGGTCTACACTGTAGTGATTCAGAGCATGTGTTCTGGAGTCAGACTGCCTGGAGCCAGCACCCCCCACCCTCACTCATTTACACTCCCTCCGACAGTGATCCCCAAGGAAATGATTTGTAACCACAAACACACAAATTACACATCTGTGTACTTTGAGCACAAATTAAAAGCCAATGTGGTAGAGAACTCTTGTGTGTGAAGAAGGAAATAAACCAGGAAGGGCCTGGAAATGGGAAGATTAATAGAGACTGAGTCATCCAAGAGGATGCTTCTCTTTGTCTGCACCTCTCAAATCAGAGCCAAAGGGAGACTGTACCTTCCAAATGCGTGCTCCTCCCCTCAGCCAATTTACATTATCTGACATAAACAAGAAAGCATATGAGCCAATGGCTGGGCTATAACTCATCCACTATCAGAGAGGAGATGAGCTTAACAATAAGGCTTCCCAGAAACATCTTTCAAGCACCAGTTCAGCTGCTTGAATCACTAATAAATACTGGCAATCCATGCACTGCATCTTCACCAACTCTAACCATGATGTATATGAGGCTTCCAGAACTCAACAGACCTTGCAGTCACATGGCCCACTACTTATTTTAGAGTATGACAGTTTCCACTTTTTTTCACCCAGACTCCTAAGATTCTTTTATAAAGGTATAACTTCTTTCCCCATCACAATTTTTTTAAAAGCAAAGACATAGTCAAAAATGTATAATATAATAAATGTGTGATTATTTTAATAGTCACTTCTACAACATAAACAATTTTAGTGTTCTACCTTATTTTAAGGTGGCATCGGTCAGTGTTTTCTCAACTGAGCATTACTGTGTAGACACCTTTGGCACCAAAAGCACTCCCCAACCATTGTGATAATCAAAATTAAACTAGTTCCCACATTCGTTTCAAAACATACTCTCCAGAAACATTTTTTCTTCTTTCTTTACTCTCTTGAAAAACACTGGTTGAAATGTGACAAAATAAGGACAGAATTTTGATTCTATCTATTCATAGGAAATAAATTAGTTTCCATATCTGTAAAATGAGTATAATATTAGTACCTACCTCATTTTATGGATCAAATAAAACAGGTAAGGCACATCACTGATACACAGTCAAGCACATAAACCCATCCAGGTAAATATTCTCGGTGGAACCCAACACAGCATCTAAACTATTTCTCCTCCATCCCTAGCAAACGCTTAGATAAGTAAATAAAGTTTTAACTCACTGTTTCACTCTGCATTGCCATATTCTGGCTTCTGTTCATCTAAGAATTAGATCAATTGAAACAATATTTTCAAAAATTGAAAAGAGCTATATGATTCGGGTAAAGTAAAATATTATAGAAATAACAATGAAAGAGAGGGAAAATTCCATTCTGGAAAAGGTGAGAATTACAGGTCAGAAATGACATAGGAACCTAAAAAATTCTTTTTTCCTTTGATTTATGAATTTATAAATCGGAAAGTGAGCTCTCGGTATTTCTTATAGTGAGCATTCCTTCAAAGAGGGGGAAGTTGTTGGGCAGATAAAATATATTATGCTCACTTTGTTAAAGATGGCGCCGCCCACACAGAAGCCGTCGCCCAGGTGATATTAATGTGTGTTGGGGGGCAGGCTGTGGGCAGGCAGGATCCTTGTAGCCTGGGGCTTGGTTTTAGGATTAAGCCTTTCCCACCCGTTTTGATGTGGAGTGGTACAATTCTATCATGCTTCAGATAAGTGACTTTGTAATAGAGACTTTCCTATTTTGTATATTGGATTAAAGGTCTGGATTTCTACATTATAAAATGGGGGCAGAACGGGAGCTTGCTCTCTTGGTTCCTGAGATTAGTATTAGAGAGCAGAGAGAGGCCACGTGGAAGAGGCCAGGAGAAGCAGCCAAGATGGCAGAGTGTTGAGTGAGAGGCCAGTTTGTGCAGAGTTTGTGCAGGGAGAATGAAGGAGATGGGGATCAGAGGTGAATAAGTCTGGTGAGCTAGAAACCTTTGATTCTAGGAAACTCGGATAAGTCAGTAGCTTTGTGAGCACTGAATGTGAGTGGGTTTTGGAGCCCAGTGTGTGTTTTTACTTGCCCGTCGGGTGCAAGCTAGGATTAAAGATGATGGCCCACCAGTTTTTGGCTCCATTGTTTTTTCACCGACTGTCCAAATCCAATGCAGACCTGCATGGGCCTGGCGGCTGTGATGATGGCCGCGGCTACTGGCTTTACAGAAGTTAAATCAGATCATCCAAAAGGTTCATCTAATTTCGAAAGGTCTATTAAAACTTATGTGATGAATCAACCTGTGAATGGCTGAATTAAGATGTGACTGACTTTAAATTATGCTAGTCTATAACATTCATTTATGTATATGATGACTATATACAATAGTCTAAAGACAAATCACTATTCCTGAGTTGATAAATGCTTTAGAACAAAATATGATTTCTATTCACTTAGTTATAGCTACATACTCAGACATATGAACATTTTTGTCACAGAAATTTAACTAAGGAAATAATATGTGGAAGTAGCATTCAACCATCATTCACATGGTAACTATTACATGAGAGAGAAAAATCACTCCTGGCCTATTCATTCATGATTTTTTCCGTGTGTTGGGGACAGGCTGTGGGCAGGCAGGATCCTTGTAGCCTGGGGCTTGGTTTTAGGATTAAACCTTTCCCACCCTTTTTGATGTGGAGTGGTACAATTCTATCATGCTTCAGATAAGTTTTCCGAAGTGAGAAGCGGGGAGGCAGACAGACTCCTGCACCTGACCCGGATGCATCCAGGCATGCCCACCAGGGGGCGATGCTTGGTCCCTCTGGGGCATTGCTCAACTGCAATCAGAGACATTCCAGCGACTGAGGCAGAGCCCATGGAGCCATCCTCAGTACCAGGGCTAACTTTGCTCCACTGGAGCCTTGGCTGCTGGAGAGAAAGAGAGAGACAGAGAAAAAGTGGAGGGGGACGGGTGAAAAAGCAGATGGGCACTTCTCCTGTGTGCCCTGGCTGGGAATCGAACCTGGGACTTCCACACCAGGCCAATGGTCTACCACTGAGCCAACCGGCCAGGGCTCATTCATGATTTTTAAAATGCATTTGCAGCAAACCAGAAATTGGAGGACACTTTCTTAATACGGTAAAGGAATATCTAAAAAAAGCTGTAACATGTTTCCTACTTAAAAATAAAAGTTTAAAGGCATTCACATTAATGTCAAAAAATGAGATAAGACACCTACTAGCTTCACTACAATTCAACATTGTACTAGAGACTCTGACAATACAATAAGGCAAGAAAAAGAAGTATGATATGTGACTAGAAGTGAAATATATAAAATAAGTATCTTTTATAGAAAAAGAAGCAATAATTCATTTTTAGGAAGCTGAGAAAGGGAATGATAAAATTAATTTGCTATGAACTCAACTTTATTATTTCTCAAAAATTATAACTTTTTTTTAGAAAAGGGTTCACATCTCTGTAGCCTCCATATAATGCTACCAGAGTCGACATTACAGCACAGCAAAAGGATTAAAGGCACAGGATTAAAGTCATCATTTGCAATACTATCAATTTGTTTACATAGAAAATTGAATAAAAGCTATGATTATTAAAATGTATGAGAATGCAGCAAATTTTTCTGGAGACAAAAATCCATAACATTCCGGTAACCAATCATTAAGTCATTTCAGACTATTTTTTCATACAGATAAAAATTAAATTAAATCCATAAATTACCCATGTCAAAAAATAATTTCACATTGATTTATACTTACAAGAAAAAATATAACTTTGTCTGTTAGATGAAAATAACTAACTTATTAACTCAAAGTAAAGAAGGACACCAAAACACTCAAGGCACAAGGGAGAAGTTTGAATATTTAATTTCTGTCCATTGTTTCTGTCACTTACTGTCAAAAGATGTCAAAAACAAAAGGAAATGATGCCACAGAGAGAAGATACAAGGCACATAACTAAGCAAGAATTGATATCAGAATATTTAAGTCACTTCCAAGAAATGTGAAAAAAATAACTCAATGGAAAAAAAAGAGAGCAATTATTAATAAACCATTCATAGAAGTAGAAATAAAATGGGAAATAAACTTATGAAAAGATGCTCAATGTAGGAAAATAATGTAACCTACCATCAGAATTTTTTAAATTGTTAAACCTTTGTAGCTTCATATTTTTTTTTAAATGTAAAAGACCGAAGCTATTACTGATGAACCTAAAATTTCCTTTGTTGCTTCTCTAGCAGCCCTCGCTTCCCAGATCCACCTTGGAGGAATAGCAATCATCCGTGATGTGTGTATATATACTCTGGTCCATGTATTTACAAGTATATTGTAGATACAGACAATGTTGTGTTGTATTTAAAACATATTTAATGAATTATTTTTTTCAAAAAGTGAAAAGAAAAGTGATCAGAACCCAACATTTAATCCCCAGTGGGCCAGACTCCCACATTTGTCCCACTATGAATGATCGATCATGTGTGACTTCCTAAACCACAAATATCCTTCTGGATCTCAAAACCAGGCTGTTGTCCGGGTGCCAGTGCTCTAGGACCGTCCTGGCTGCGATGGGTGGAGTATGAGCAGAGCAGAGCCATGCCCCTGAGAACCAGATGTGCAACCCTTGTGAAAACCCTTCAAAAACATCCCAGCTTGAAGACCTGGAAAGACTCTCAATAAACCTGCAACTCGTCAGAGGCAGAACATCAATCTGCATAGCAGAACCAAGAGTCCCGCTTGAGTGGAGTTGGTGCGGAAGGAGGTGAAGCTTTCAGCAAAGGAAAGCTCTGTCCTTGCTCAGCACTGCCTCGGGTCCTCTGGCCTTTGTGAGTTCTACACATGTGGTATCACCTTGCTCAGTGGGCTTAAAGGGTCAGGGAAGGAACCAACATTTTTCCCTCCCAAAATTAATGGCTTATGACCATAAAAGACTTTTATTTTTTCTTCCTTCATGTAAAAGATCAAGTGAAATTATATTTTTCGGTTCCTACCCATCCTCCATTTTTCCTCCTTCCTACCAGGTTAGTGACAGCCAACATGTCATCCCTAGTTCTTGGCTTAGACGAAGCACTTAATAGAACCTCCCTCCACCATAAAGCAGAGTGATAGACAGGAAGTAATTCCACCCATTTTTGCCCTTTCCAAGCAAAAGTCACTATCCCATTGGCAGGGGCACAAGGCATTAACTTTTTTGCAGGAAAATAAAAAGGATCTTAGAAAACCAGTCTCACTGTGGATTTGCTAGCTGGAAGTTTGACTGAAGAGGAGAAACGAGCAGGTGAACATGGCTTGCAAAGAGGTCAAAAAAGTCGATATAAAAAATGAGACAGAAGTCCTAGGAGCATAGTAAAACTCTTCAGCTTTCATAGCCCACCACAACGGCGTTAGCTTTGCTGGGTCAATTAGCTGTCTACTCTATCTTCCTCTGTTGTTAATAATGGCCAATATCCTCTCCCTTTAAAGAATGAAAATGAGGGATTTGTGGTTATAGTAAGCTATCATTAAAAGCACATGAATTCCTAAAAGCCTCTGAAAATAAATTAGTCTTCATATTACCATCTGCAACCATTTCACCTCAGCTAGTGATTCCATTAGCCCTTGTGCACTCTAAATAGGAGAGGGCTTGGATGTTACTCAAGGAAAAATCTCCAAGGGAAATCAAGTGATTGCAGAGATCAAGAAGAGAAATGCCAAAGGTGGCATTGGTGCACACCCCTTGCTGCGGAGCCAGGACCCCTGTGCCACATGAGGGACACCAACTGGGCCACCTATCAAAGATAAAGAAGAACTCTCCAGTACAAGTCATCAATAAAACTCCAGGATGACTGGTGAAAAGGGGATTGGCACATTCACACTTTAATCCATTTAAATTCTACCTTTGGGTCTGTCAACATAAGAAAAGTTGAAGCCTAAGAATTTAAAATATATATATTATTGGGCGGATAAAATGTATTATGCTCACTTTGTTAAAGATGGCGCTGCCCACGTGGAGGCCGTTGCCCAGGTGATATTAATGTGTGTCTCTGTGGGCTGTGGGCAGGCAGGATTCTTGTAGCCTGGGGCTTGGTTTTAGGATTAAGCCTTTCCCACCCGTTTTGATGTGGGGTGGTACAATCTCATCATGCTCCAGATAAGTGACTTTGTATTAGAAACTTCCCTATTTCATATATTGAATTAAAGGTTATGAATCTACACTATAAAATGGGGGCAGAACAGGAACTTGCTCTCTTGGTTCCTGAGATTATTATTAGAGGAGAGAGCAGAGAGGAGAGGGGAGAGAGGCCACGTGGAGGAGGCCAGGAGAAGCAGCCAAGATGGCGGAGTGTTGAGTGAGAGGCCAGTTTGTGCAGAGTTTGTGCAGGGAGAAGGAAGGAGATGGGGATCAGAGGTGAATAAGTCTGGTGAGCTAGAAACCTTTGATTCTAGGAAACTCGGATAAGTCAGTAGCTTTGTGAGCACTGAATGTGAGTGGGTTTTGGAGCCCAGTGTGTGTTTTTACTTGCCCGTCGGGTGCAAGCTAGGATTAAAGATGATGGCCCACCAGCTTTTGGCTCTGCTGTTTCTTTGCCGACTGTCCGAATCCAGTGCGAACCTGCATGGGCCAGGTGGCTGTGATAGTGGCCATGGATACTGGCTTTACATATATATATATATATATATATATATATATATATATATATATATATTTGTTAATGTATTGATTTTAGAGAGAAGAAAGGAGAGAGAGAGAAACATCGACTTGCAGTGCCATGTATTCATGCATCCATTGGTTGATTCTTGTACGAGCCCTGACAGAGGATTGAACCCTCAAACTTGACATATTGGAATGGCACTCCAACAAACTGAGCTCCCTGGCCAGGAATTCAGACCTGTAGAGAATTTTTATTTGGTCTAAACTGATGACAACTGCTGGGAAAAAGCTCCAGAGAATGGCAGTTTTGTACTTTATTTTATACGTTAGACTCCAAGGAAGAGGCCTAAGTGGTTACAGGAAATCCATTGGTGATAGATTAGGAAGGTGGGAGGAAGCAAAAGAGAGGAAATCTCTGAGACTGGACAAAAAGTAAAAGGAATAGACACATACTTCTTTTACATTGATCAGTGTAAGGTAGTTGACAGTTATTAACATGATAACAATAACAATGAAAGGTACTATGGTCTCCTGCTCTGGTGGGAGGTTGTGCCCAGAGGGGTCTGGAAAAAGGAAATTACCCTGACATTCCAAAGGTATATTATTGCAAAGAGACAACAGACAGGCTCAATGAAGGGAAAGAATGACCTTTGTCAAGGAAGATACTGGTCTAGGACATGACTACCTGCCAGGACTCGCTTTAGTTAGAAAGTTTTAATTCAAAACCGTCCTTTGTGGCTAAGTTTCTGAGTTTGTAAGATCTGTCACGCAAGCCTCCCCTGAGCTTGCCAGGTTTAGCATGTGGCCCCTTTTTTCATCCACAGGTCTCTATTTGGAACTTACCTTTTTCCCTAGTACGCTAGGTTGTATAGTGTTCCCTAAAATTCATGTATACCCCAAAGCTCGAAATATATACTTTATTTGGAAATAGGGTGTTTGCAGATGTGATTACTTGAGATAAAATGGTACTGGAGTAGGGCAGGCACTTAATCAACTATCACTGGCGTCCTTTCCAGAGGAAAAGAGACACAGAGATAAGGACACATAGGGAAAACTCAATGTACAATAGAGGTAGAGAAAGCAGTGATGCTTTTCTAAGCCAAAGTATGCCAAGAATTTTCTGGCAATACCACAAGCTAAAAAAGCAAGCAAGAATAGATTTTCTCCTGGAGCTTTTAGGATGGAACCAATCAATGGTTTCTGACACCTTGATTTCAGGCTTCTGGCCTGCTAAACTGTGAGAGAAAAAGAATCTGTTATTTTAATCCACATGGTTGTGGCATTTTGTGGCAGCAGCTGTAGGAAACAAATATACCTAACTTTTCTAATGCCACATTCTTTGGCATCACAGTAACCACTATTCTACCTGGCCCTCAGGTGTTGGAGTTTCTTCAGTCTCTATCTTGGATGTCTTCTTTTCCTCACTCTAATATTCCCCTGGCTGACCACATTCCTATGCATAACTTCCATCACAACCTTCCTACAATGACTCATATATTCATACCATCTCTGAAGTCCCATAGGTCACTTCCTACTTAAATTCATCTCTTGGCTTTCTCAAAGCACTTCTAATATATGTGTATCAAATCAAGTTCATTACCTTTCTCACAGTCTCAAGTTTTTGCTTGTTGTTGTTTTCTCAGTATTTCTTTTTAATGCCAGGGTCAGCAAACTTTATCTGCAAGGCCAAGAGAATAACTGTTTCAGGCTTTGTGAACCAGTCTCTGTCACTACTACTCAACTTCACAGTCATGGCACCAAAACGGCCACACATGACACATAAACAAATATGAGTGGCAGTGTTTCAGTAAAACTGTACTTTCAAAAATAGGCAGCAGGCAGGATTTGGCCCATGGGTCATAGTTTGCCGACCTCTACTCTAAATGAATGAATCCCCCCACCCCACCCCCATCCTCATCGGTCGCATTACCTATTACATCAGCCACAAACTTGCTCTTAACATCTAACTCCCCTGCACAACTCTTCCCTACTATCCTCTGAGTCCTGCGAATTTTACTTCCTAACTGACTCTAATCCATCCACTCCTGCATTTCCTACACTATTCTTCTTCTTCCCCTTCTACGTGGACCACAGCACAAGGGTACGGATTTGTCTACTCACACTCACGGCCAATCCCCTCCCCAAAGTGACCTATACATCACAACAGAGTGATCTTCTCACAATGCAAATTGAGTCATGCCACTTATACTTGATGGCATCCCATCGTTCTTATAACAATGGCAAAGTTCCTTAGCACAGCCAGCTGCCCCTACTTGGTCTGCATTCACATGCTCCTCTAGCCTCACCTCATTTTACATCTTTCTCTTGTCCCTCATCCACCACTGGGTCTTTCAGTTCCTCTCACCCCAGGCACAGATCTTTGCACATATTTTCCCCTTTTTATAGTGCATTCTTAATTTCCTCCTTTTTCTGTTCATCTTTCAGCTCAAAAAGCCCGAGCATCACTTCCTTAGAGAAGACTTCCTTGACTTCTTCAACTCAACCATTTCTTCTGTTATGATTTATCACAGCTCTGTGCACATCTTCTGTGTATAGTTAACGCTATAGTTTTAACTTGATAGCATGGCTATCTGATTAATATCTGTCTTCCCTACTAAACTGTAAGCTTCGTGAGGGCAGAAACCTTGTTTCTCTTTGACCCCTAATGGGTTCCCATCACCAAGCATGGCAGAAGCTCAATAATGAATGACTAAATGTGAATCACCTTTCTATGCATAGGGATTTACTACCTCTCCCCCCTGCTTTCACTATGTTTGCTCCACATGTCTCTATTTCACACACTCGAATTGTACAAAAACTTCTTTTTAAAGAATGATTTGATATTTTTGACAGCCATAAAGGCATTTCTTTACCTCTGCAGAGTTGTTCAGTCCAAAGCTAGAACCGAGTCAGCAGAAACCTGGGCAGGAATGTCATTGCTACAGAAAGCTGCTAGACTCAGCTAGTGTAAATTTTAGATTCTGGGTTCCTTTTTTTTTTTCACCTTACTTTAATTTTTAAAGACATGACAACTTTCACATTAATAAATTTTTCATGATTATGAGAGCATCATAAAGACTTTTTTTTTCCTGACCAAAAAGTCAACTGTCTTACTGGATAGCCAATAACAGACCGTTGCAACTGTACAATATTATTGAGACAAGTACTCAAAAAATAATTGAAAATAACAACTATCATCTGTCCATGATGAGTTAATTTGTCCACTTTGTTTGCTTTGAAATGTCTATATTCAGTGTAATGATGAAATTATATGCCTATCCTCATTAGATCCTGGCGTCAAATCAAAATTATGGGTTGAGCCTGATGAAGTGGCAAGTTCACTTTGAGCTTACTTTTTTACATTAAATTTTATTCATATGATTTTTTTTTAAAGATTCTTTCTATGCATTTATAGAAGGTTATGTAGTGTCCAAGAAAGAGCTCTGATCAGAAATCGGGAAACTCAGTCTCTACCCTGCATATACTACTAACTAGCTAATTGGCCTTACAGTTAACTTCTCTGCATGTTTTTTCACCTATAATAATGAGACTAAGAACACGTTTTCTACCTACTTACCTGGTGGGACTGTTATGACACTCCCCAAAAAGATAATGTGTATGAAAGAGTTTAACCCTTTGAATAGTAAATTTTTTCACATGCTTGCTGACTCCCAGGAGTGAGTTTATTTTTTTTCAAAAAATGAAATTAGTTCCAGTTACAGTTTTATTAAATTAAAATCATGTTTGTTTGATAACCAATTTATGGAAACAAGATGAACATACATTTGCCTTTTTTTAATGTTGCCTTACACATTTTTAAAATAAAAATTTTTGTACAATTGTACTCTGGATGGTCAGGAAGCACGAAGAAACACATAAATGTTCATATTACTCAAAGGGTTAAATACTTAAAGTTCTATGCAAATTTAAGAAATAACAATTAATACTGTTATTTACCAAGATCCCTTAAAAGGATAAAGTGTTACATGGAGAATAGGGAGAACAAGACAAACACAATCTACAAAGTATACATGAATAATAGTTAACTGATAAAAAGTTTCAAGTCATTGATAGATAGTAATTAAGTAGCGGCCATTAACACAATGATAGGCGATTTCCAGTATGCAAAATATAAACATATTTCTAAATAACTGAATAACTGCCATAATAAAGGCAAAATATTCAGATTTTGGAAACCAAGTAAACAATTAAAAATAATATTGACTTCTCAAAAAGAAAATTACAAACCAAACTAAAAAGGATTCATATCACTGTTAATAGAGTAAATCAATGTAATCTTTCTGGAGTGAAATGTGGCTGTACATATAAGGAGACCTCAGAATGGATGTCACCTTGTATGCAGGAATTATGTTTTTAGAAAGCTCACCTAAACACATAAACAAGTTACCGCATTTTTCGTTCCATAAGATGCATCTGACCATAAGACACATCTAGAGTTTGAAGGAGGAAAATAAGAAAAAAAAAATATTCTGAACCAAATGGTGTGTTAAAATATTTAATAAAATACCGTATTTTTCACTCCATAAGACACATGGGCATTTTCCCCTCCACTTTTTGAGAGAAAAGTTATGCCTTATGGAGCTAAAAATACGGTACTAACAAAAACTCCGAGTCTTACAATGAGACACTACATATTTCTACTATTTCACTCCCAGTAAGATGGTTAGTACTACTACTACCACTACTACCACTACTACTACCACTACTACTACTACTACCACTACTACTACTACCACCACCACTACTACTACTACTACCACTACTACTACCACTACTACCACTACTACTACCACTACTACTACCACTACTACTACTACTACCAGCACTACTACTACCACTACCACTACTACTACCACTACTACTACTACTACTACTACTACCACTACTACTACTACTACTAATAATAATAACATGTTAGCAAGGGTATGACAAAATTGGAACCCTCATGCATGTTACGTTGTGGGAAACTAAAATGGTACAACCACTGTGGGAAGCATTATACAGGTTCCCCCCAAAATTAAACAGAATTATCCTATAATCCAACCATTTCATTTTCATGTATACACCCAAAAGAATAGAAAGCAGAGATTTGGAGAGGTATTTATACACCAATGTTCATGGAGCACTAGTCACCACAGTAGAAAAGAGGAAAGAATCCAAACGTCCATGAATGGATAAATAAAGAAAGAAAATGTGGTATATACAATAATGGAATTTTATGCAGCTTCAAAAGAGACTTAAATTCTGATTCATGCTACAACATGGTTGAATCTTGAAATTATTATGTTAAGTGAAATAAGACAAACATAAAAGAACAAATACAAAATGAGTTCACTTACATGAGAATAGCCAAATTGTTCAACAGAAAGAATAATGGTTATCAGGTCCTGGGAGGAGAAATAAATCAGAAGTTATCTTTTAAAGGGTATAGTTTAGCCTGACCAGGTGGTGGTGCAGTGGATGGAGCGTCGGACTGGGATGCGGAAGGACCCAGGTTTGAGACCCTGAGGTCACCAGATTAAGCGCGAGCTCATCTGGTTTGAGCAAAAGCTCATCAGCTTGGACCCAAGGTCGCTGGCTCAAGCAAGGGGTTACTCAGTTTGCTGAAGGCCCACGGTCAGGGCACATATGAGAAGGCAGTCAATGAACAACTAGAGTGTAGCAACGCGCAACAGAAAACTAATGATTGATGCTTCTCATCTCTCCGTTCCTGTCTGTCTATCCCTCTCTCTGACTCTATCTCTGTCTCTGTAAAAAAAAAAAAGGGGTATAGTTTTTATCTGGGATGATGTGATATTTCTGGAGATGGACAGTGTTGATGACTGCACAACAACTTGAGTGTACTTAATGCTGGTGAACTGTACACTTAAAAATGCTGAAATGAGGCCTGACCAGGCAGTGGTGCCATGGATAGAGAGCTGGACTGGGATGAGGGGGACCAAGGTTTGAAACCCCAAGGTCGCCGGCCTGAGTGCGGGTTCCCCAGCTTGAGCACGGAGTCGCTGGCTTGAGTATGGGATCATGGACATGAATGACCCCATGCTTGTTGGCTTGAGCCCAAGGTCACTGGCTTGAGCAAGGGGTCACTGGCTCTGCTGGAGCCCCTCCCCCAATCAATGAACAACTAAAGTACACAATAAAGAATGGATGCTTCTCATCTCTCTCCTTCCTGTCTGTCTGTCTCTCTCTCTGTGTCATAAAAAATAAATACTGAAATGAGAAAATTTGTTATGTATATTTGACCATAATAAAGAAGCAAACACCCCACAAATATTAACACCATATTATCCTTTATAATAGTGAAAACAGAAAATAATTTACTGACTAAACTAATGGTTGATATAAAGTGTACATATTATATAAATTCAATGGTATACTATGCAACCACTGAAAATTGTATATATTTAGAAGAAAATAAAAACATGGACAAGAATGTTTCTAGCAGCTTTACTCAAAATAGCTAAAATATTTGAACTAACTTAGTATGTTTTTCAACAGACAGGAAGATAACCTAACCAAATTGTGGTATATATAGCCCTGGCTTAGTCAGCATCTCAAAACGCCAAGGTTGCAGGTTTGATCCCCAGTCAAGATCATATAGAAAGTAGGCAATAAATGCACAACTAAGTGGAACAAAAAATAAATGCTCTGTCTATCTCAAATCAAATCAATAAAATAAATATTCACATTGTGGTATAATTATACAATAAAATTCTACTCAGTGATCTGAAAAAACTAAACTACTTTGTGTAGCAACATGAACAAATCTCAAAAACATTATGTTGAGCAAAACAAATCAAATCTAAAAGACTACATAGTGTGTAATTTCATCTAAATAAGTTCAAGACAGGCAAAGTTAAACATTAGTTACACTAAGATTAGTGTTGGGAATTAAGTTAAGAAAGAATTGACTAGAAGGTGGAATATTTTCTATATCTAGATTGTAGTGTTTGTTACATAAATACATTGTTACATATATTTATAACTCATAAAATTTTACAGTGTACAAATTTTACCTCAGTACAAAATTACTAAAAAAGAATATGCACTTATGTTGAAGCATTTATAGCATGTTGTTAAAAGTAACAATAGATGCTTCATGAAGACAGAGAAGGAAGGAACTGAATGAGGGAGGGAGGGAGGGAGGAGTGACAGGGAGGGAGAGAGAAGGAAGGACTAAAGGACATCAAAGCACAGTAAGTATGTCAACTTTGGGGTGGAAGAAATTTGAGTCATTTTTTCCCTTTTGTTTTCTGTGTTTACCAAGTTTTCCACATTGAACCTTGACTATACTTGTGAAGACAACGAAACATATTTTTAAAAATGCAAAATGACCCAAAAAAGTATGAACTAAAGAAGAAAGATTTTTTTTAGTATAATTCATCTATACATTCAATATATATTCAATATTGGCTTTTCTCAAGGTTGTTTGGTAGAATAAAACTCAAAACAATACAACCTACATTTCTGCAACCTTTAGTGTCATAAGCAGAGGGTAAGATTATTCAAGATATGTTAATAAGCCTTTATTAAAAACCAAGTGTCACCACTGCTCTACAATTTTCCAACATGCGTAATTTGAGAAGTGCCACTTTCTGTCAGAACAAAGAAGAGAAATGCAGATGATATTTGAGAGAAAGGTTGGTTTTGTGTTTAGAGGAGACTTTTGTTCTGCTCTCAAGGCTAGGTTTGGGTTACGCTTTAAGAAAAATCCAATGAAACAATCACAAAACTGTTTATCTTCAAAATGGATTTACAATATGACATATATGAGGGAAAAAACACACAAAATTGAAGGTTGGGTCCTTGAAATTTATATATCTGATAATATGGTGGTTAGGCATATCAAAAATCAATTCCCCCCTTTATCTGGATAAAATTAAACTTAAATGTCTCTTTTGGTTTTCTTTGTTTAGAATTTTGAAAGAGAGATTGAAAAGAACAAATATTATACTGACTCTTTTTTTGGGACCTCAAATAATTTGATGTGAGTGGCCCGGCTCTCTTATGCCACAGTTTGTAGCATCTCCTAAAGCAGAAATAAAAGGAAGCATTGAGATTTTTTCCACATGAAAAGAATTTGCATACTGCAACAGTTGTTTGAGGTCATCTAGTCTGGGATGAAGGAGTAAGTTTTCATTGGGTCTGTCACCTCTAAGGTATTAATTGAGTTGCTAGGATTGCTGGACTGAAAAATGTTCAGAAGCCACATCCATGCTTAATGGGAGAGTGGAATGTAATTGATTATAAAAGTCTGGTTGGCCATGGAAAGAGGAAGTTGGTAAGCATGTCAAAAATTTGCTGTTCCAATTTTAGTCCAACTCACTGGTTTTACCAAGGAGAAAGGGGACACCAGAGAGTTGAATTTGCTATTTCATGAGCTTAGCTAAGTGCCCAGTAGTGCCCGCTCTCCTTCAGCACCTTCTTCCACTGCTAATATCTATTTTCCATCTGATCACTTGCAAAATTTACCTCCATGTTTTCAATATCCTCACATCATTTCCTACCACCACTCAGGGTTCATCACTCCCATCTAAAACCTGGAAGCCATTAAAATGTATCTGTCGGCACCTCACCTCCTCAGACCTCAAGGTGTCTATTAAATGAGAAAAAAAATATCCTTGTTATCACACAATTGTTATATTATTTGAAATCTCATAACTATGGACTCTCTTTAATTATAACCTATTTGAATAAAACTTAAAACTGCAATTGTCCAATTCTTATGGTCAGATTTTTTATTTAAGAAACTATGGCTCATGCAGATTTGGGAGAAGATATCTTTTAGACAGAAATGTTTGATTAAACTATCTAGACTTGGGCTTCTTTTAACAGAAGGTTTTCTACTTGCCTGTCATTAGCTCTGCTGTCAATCCAAAAAAGATTTCTCCTTGCAGATCACAAACTAGAGGCTTGGTTGTACTCCTCTCTGTCCTTTTCTGCCCTTTTCTCCTGAACTTCTTTAAAGATGAAGAAGCTAGATCATATAAGAAAAAGATGTCAGTAACATTTCTATATGGATGATGAAATTTCTCAAGGATTACAATAAGACTCATACCAAGGAAGAAAAAGGTGATCCAGATTCCAAAGCATTCATCTAAATTTTCCTGCTTAATCACCCCATAACCTAGAGGCAAAAACTACAACTATTTATTATTTAGCTCATGTCCTCTGAGTTGGCTGGGATGACTGGGACAGCCAGAAAAGCTGGGACTCTTCTGGTGTAGATGGGAACTATCGATTCTTACATTTGGTTTGCAGTTCTGCTGGGACTGGATGGACCTTACTCACTTGCCTGGTAGTTGGATTTCAGTGAGTCTGCTTGTCTCTGCCCCATGTGGTCTCTATTTCCCATCATTTACATTCACCCTATTTTCAAGGTGGACATGTTCTAATGAAGAGTGAGCTAGAGACAGAGAAACAGACAGAGATAAAGGCCGAAAGAAAGAGAGAGAGAGAGAGAGAGAGAGAGAGAGAGAGAAAGGCTGAAGGCTATAAGGCTTCTAAAAATTCTGGTTCAAAGCTAACTCAGTGTTCTTCCTGCCACATTCAATTGGACGAAAGGTTGCAAGGCCCAGAACAAATTTAAAGGATGGGCAAGTGGACCCCACTTCTTGAGAGGAGCAAGGTGTCAGTAGACTTTATATGTGGATGTTGAAATTCTCATGGATAATGATAGAAGTTTTATATATGTGGAAGGGGTAGGACAGTTGGAATGGTTGTTAATTTATTACCTGACAGTTTCATCTGTAGAGAATGAATAGAAGATGAGAAGTTACCAGCAAAGATGGGAAGAAAATGGTATAGACAGATGGAATAGACTCTCAAAAAGCAAGAGGTTTTCGCTTGGGATTTAGTGCAACAATGAGAAAACCTCCTCACACCCCTACCCCATTTTCTTGTTCTATAGTTTTTGAGTATCTCATAAAGAATGGCCTCCATTCAAGTAACAAAGGAAGTAATATCCTCAAGAAAGAGCAGGGTTTCTGTTAAGAAAGGAAGAGACTCTATCTTCTAAGAGGACTTTGTCAGTAATTGATTGTGGACTGCTTGGGATACTGTGCAGGGAGTTGGGAGAAGGGAAAAAAGGGAGTGATTAAGTCAGGAGATGGACAGCAAACTCTGGGTAAACCATGGAATATAAAGATGACAAAGGACAGAAGCAAAAAGTTAACTTCTAAGTTCCTAATAGAAATTTGATCAAGGGACCATTTTCAGACAGACACTGATATTGGCAGCCATGTTTGGAGCACCTCTACCTCTGCCCCCACTAAGCTTCCGGTTTCGGAGAGTCAGGTGGTAGAGTAGCCAGATTTAGCAAAGAAAATACCAATGAAATGTGAATCTCACTTAAAAATGAAATAATCTTTTAGCATGTCTCATGTAATACTTAGGACACATTTTTGCGAAAACTTCCTCCACTATCTGTCTAGCGTTCAGATATAACTGAGGGTTCCACACTTGGTCTGGTGACCCTGGGGAGATGGGGAGGATACGGACTAGAGGCCAAGCAGGGCCGATCACGGTTAATGTTCCTGGTGGCTACTGAGGACAGAACCCCATCTCCAACCCAGTCCTGTGACTTCCAGCCGGGCGCCCCTTTTCCTTCCCTCCTCCTTCAGCTCTCTCCCAGCAGTCCCTCCTTTCCTACCATTTTTTCTTTATTCTCTTTTCTTAGCTTTCAGATCTCCCAGCACCAAACCATGGCTCCCTGCCCTCCCCACCCACCAGTCAACCTCACACTTGTTCTAAAATTAGCATTCCTACCATCCACATTTTCAGATTCGTGTTTCTAGAAGAAGGCAGTAAAATCGGCATTTAAGGTAAATATTATAGAAAAAGGGGGCCGTTCCTCATCCCCACCCTCGATCCACAGCCCTGATGCTGCCTCTGAAAGAATATGTCCCTAATTTTGCAAATCAGCAATGAAGGTGACACCCTTTAAGAAACACCAGATAAAATATTTAAATGTATTTAGATTTCACATCCTCAGGCTGAGAAAAGCCATGATATAACTGATTATGGAAACCCTTGGGGTTTGTAGGAAAGGCTGCTTCTTTCGGTAAGCATGTGAATAAATACCGAAATGAAGTACTTAAAATTGGTTTACAGTGCAGAGCCAATAAATTAATAAAATCTGGTAAGTTTTCAGCTCCCTGGAGGGGTGACTATGAGGCTAGCAACACAGCAAATTCACAGCAATGCCACAGAACACTGAAAGTTAATTTTTTCATCCCCGACGTGGTAAGGTCCTGCTAATTTTTCACTGCCAACCTCCATTTAAAAAATATGTAGTTCTCGTACGTATTGCTTAACAGTGATTTTCACATCATGTCTTTTTTTTTTTTTTTTGAACTGCTTTTGAGGAATTCCAACTTATAAATAAGAAATCACAGATGGCTTTTATCTTATTTACTCGAGTATGTTCTGTGCACTCAGTAATCAGTGGAGTACATTTATTCTGGCACTGGTCAGGGAGTTACATACCCAGCTTCTATTACTCATAAACTACTGTTTCCTTATGCACCATCCTGAAAACATACCCCAGGGGGCTTTGTTGGGGCTGCGTGCTTCTGCAGTGGTCATAGTAGGAATCTCACCAGAAATCTGGAAAAGACCAATGAAAAGGTGAGTCCTCTCTTCCCATCCCAGTAACACTGAAAAAAGCAACCAAATATAAGGAAATAAATGGGACTTATTTTCTATGCTTTGCATAAACATTGTAAATTTAAAAACATATTTTAATATTCAATATAACCTACTGTTCCCTAGAGAGTTCTATTTACAAACCTTTTAAAGACATACCATGCAGACAGTCCACCTTTCTAATTCTAATGACCTCAGATATTTTGCATTAAGGCAATTCTAATGGTTGGTGTTTAAATGGTCATAGAATTCGTGAACAGCATAAAAAAGCTTCGATCTTTATTTAAAACACAAATTAAAACATAGGTAACAGTCAGCATATCATGGTCCATTCTGCAAGAGGACACTTTAGTTATCACTCTTCTCTGATTAAAAAATGTTTAAAATTTTAATTGGGCATACAGCTACTGATCATTGCCAGGATTTCAAGTTGGAAATGATCTCGTGTCACAGAGGTCATATGACTGCCCTCTAAAGGTTTGTGGATTGATACAATCTTCTATTTATTGGGTTTCCAGGTATACCAGGTGGAGTAGGCCAGGTAATGTTCTTGCCCTCAAGTAGCTTTCACCTTAGTGAGGGAGCTTGAAAGCCATATCTAAGGAAATGAGGATAATGATGCCTTGAGTAGAAAGAACTTTTCAGTAATCTAAGCACATGTGATCCAGTCACACACACACACACACATACACACACACACACTCTCTCTCTCTTTTCTTTTTTGGAAGCACAGGTTTTAATTCGTGGCCCTGGCCAGCTGGCTCAGCAGTAGCGTGTCTGCCCAGGGTGTGGAAGTTCCAGGTTCGATTCCCGGTCAGGGCACACAGGAGAAGTGACCATCTGCTTCTGTATCCCTTTCCCTTCTCCCTCTCTCTCTCTCTCTTTCCCACTGCAGCCATGGCTCCAATAATTTGAGCAAGTTGGTCCAAGGCACTGAGGATGGCTCCATGGCCTTGCCTCAAGCACTAAAATAGCTCGGTTGCCGCTGAGCAGCAGAGCAGTGGCCCCAAATGGGCAGAGCATGTCAAGTACATCCCAGATGGGGCGCATGTGACAGTCCGTCTCTGCCTCCTCACCTCTCACTTAAGAAGAAAAAAATATTTGAGTATTTTTTAAATTTTACTTACAAAAACTGTTTCTTCTTCACAGATAAAGATTTCTTTCAGAAAAGGTGTGTTCATTGAAACAGCTACCCCTTCAATAGAAACCAAACTAAAATAAATAATCTAGGCCCACAGTAATATACAATTACTTGATCAAAGAATAATAAACACCCTAACTCAAAAATGAAACAGAGATTTGTCACTCCAACAGAGGAAAAGCAACACGATTCTGAAATAGCAGCGAACCTTGGCTCTAAAATGACCCAAAATACGCCGCTGAATCCATGAGCAGTTTGCTTCTATCTAGATATCTATTTTATCTTTATTAGGGAAGTTGATGAAGCCTGTGATGTTTCCAAAACACAATAAGGGATGAATTAAACATCATTTTCACAGTCATGGGTGCAGATTTGGATTAGAGATTTTTTTTTTAATCTAGCCAAGGAGTGTCCAAAGCAGTCTTTATTATTATTAATATCTTCTCCCTCCAATTTCTTTCCCAGCCTGGTGTCTCATCCTGATTAATGGACTAGTAGCCGGGACTACTTTTTTTAAATGATGTTTTGCTTAAAGCATCTGTTTATGTTTCAACAAAACAAATAAAGTTAGGCATAATAAGGAATATAGTGTTTTAGAAACAAAGAAAACAACCAAGATTAGTGGAAAGTTAACTGTTCCCTCGGGAGAAACCCTACTGGTTAAACTGTTTCATCAGCAACAATGCAGAAATTGTTTTAATGGTGTTTTGAACAACTTAATTCTTGAAAAAAATAATAATAATGCCCATGCTTGCAAAATTCAAAGAATGGAATCAAAGCTTTCCATTTGAAAAGTGAACATTTATTGGGTTCAATATTTCAAAAAAGTCTGTTAAAGCCAGGAAAGTGAGGATATATAATGTACTTTCATCCTAGATCAAATAAATGATACTATTTAGAACAATTAATATTACCCAGAATCTGGACAGAGGTTTACATTCTAACGCTAGGTTCTTGGACAAAGATCCACAAAGCATATTTTATAACAGTTTATAACAGTTTGAGGGAAATCACACAGGAAACAAAACGGAAGTCTTCTGTCTCTATATGAGCAAAAGTGCACCTATGGAATCGGTCTTTGCTTTCCTCTCCCAATTAAACATACAACGTTCCATTTTTTCTGTTTTTCAGACATCCCGTTTAAAACTTTAACTCTCCTACATATTTGGGGGGAGGAGGGGAAGGATGACATTTTTTTCACATACTGAAAGCTGCTGCAGCTTTTTTTTTTTGTCCTGTAAAAATTGTAGCCATTAAATGCATACTGCTGTCACCATACTGACTTGGAGAAACTTACAGGTTCCTTACAGCAGCAAACTCCATCATCCCTATGGTAAGGTGTAAACAGACAGGCAAGGTCCACCTCAGGGGGAACATCCATGCTCCAGGTTTTATATTTTTTTTTTTCCCTTGCTCTAAACCGCAGATTGGTGTCCTTCCACTGAAGGCTTTAGGTCACTTTGCTAAAAGCTGTTTGTTACAGCCCGTGTTGGGGGCAGAAGTTCTTCGGAAAAACTTGTCATTATTTATGTACAAGAAAGGAAAACCTTATCTATTAAATGAATTAGAATGTGACCTGAAAAGGAATATTTTTGATCACGAAAACAGAAGTCTTTCGGTAAAAGGGGGGAAAAGGCAGAAAGGTTCAAAATACAGAGCTGCATTGTTTGCAGAAAGCCTGCTGCGTCCTTTATGCCTAGCTGAACCATGCCAGGAGCCCTCTTGAATTTCTACAAGAATACAGTTTCAGATCATCTGCATTCAGGGCCAGAGTCATGGCCCTGGAACCGATAATTGCCTCTGACAGGATTTAATTACCTTCTCTAGGACCTTTTCTCTGTTTGATTGGAGACCACCCCCTGCCTCCGATCAAATCAGACAGTAATAACACGCTGAAGCGCAGCAGCCAATCACGAGTCAAGTCTGAACAGTGACCTTGCTGAGTCGAAGCTGATTGGTGGTGTCAGCCTTGTCAACGATGTTAGGGAACCGTCAGACAAGAAAGAGCGAGGGGGGAGCAGAGCAGAGCGAGGGGAGATAAGAGAACAGCATTAATGCTAATGGAGGCTGTCAGCATTCAAGGCTTCAGGCGGCCTTACAAGCGGCCTTGCACAAAAACAAAAATATTAGAGAACTCATACAAGTCTAAAATATTCAGAAGGGGAACATTTTCGCTTCTCCAGTTTGAGGAATCTATTCAAGGTATAATTCACATGCAATTCAGATCCAGTGACAGATACACGCACATGATGTGACAGAATAATTTTCTAGGAAAAAAACAGCCCCACAAAACTTAGCCTGATGAATTGGGGGTTAGAGGGCTGGAGGGAGAGATAAACTACAGCTACTTGACTTTCTCTTTTTAACTAGAGGATGGAGAACGCTGGTATTTAAGATGAACCACAAAACTCTGCTTTTAATATAAACCTGACTTACCAGTCACTATATTATTTATGACCACTTTAGTTTGGGATATAAAGTCCACCTATAATCTTAACAAGGAATGATACATTCAATAAATGGCCAATCTTTATGTACATATAATTTTAAGAAAATTTATAATAACATAATTTTGGATCTGCAAAAAAGTAGTTTAACTAAGCTATAAAATTTGGTTAACCTTTGTCCCATTAGGGGGAAAAAATGGTACTTTTCCCTGCAAAACAATACCACGGCATCAGCAAGTTAAAACATGCAGAGAATCGAACTAGTAATAAACTGAGATTTGGGAGAGAAATAGAATGAATGATTAAGACTGAACTAATTTGGAGTTAATTTATTTATTACATATGTCCATAACCTTCCCCATAGTATTTATTTTGTTTCTGACTCACCTACCCTTCTTACAAATGCAGAAACTGGTATGAAATATATTTATATTTGCAGAGGTATAGTGGAATTCTCTTAATTTAGAAACTAAAAGGCTGTTGTATTTAGTAGAACTAGAATGTTTATTGTAGTACACAGTATCTTTGGTAAATCTTTCAAAGTCTTAAGAAAACTGTGGTCTAATTTGACTCCTCTACTAAAAAGAAAAAGGGTAGGGGGACATTTTGTTACATGATTCCTAAACTTTAAAAAAAGGAATATTGCTTTTAAAAATAATATCAGCTGATGTAAATTTAAGAAAAACTTCTGGCACATATCTACAAATACACATTTCTGTGAACAGTTTCCAGCTTCACCAAGGAGTCCTAGACAGCCGCTGCACAAGCTGATTGACTGTTTCTGACTCCTCTTCTGTGTTTTACATACCTCTCCCCCAACAACGTGTTTTTAAAGGATGGAACCTTATCCTCTTTATCTACAGCTTGTTTCCCTTATAGTTGTGAAATTTAAAATATGGTTTAATTAACATAAAATGAACCATATTTTTCTATACTTGAATTAAAATGTATAATGGACGTGTTAAGATGGTACAGTTATTTCAACTTTTAAAGAAGCTTTGTGAAGCATCACACTACTTTGAAAAGGTTGTTTATTTTCAGAGTCCCATGGTTAAAACAACTCATTTAGAAAAAAAAAATGTATCTGACACAGGAAATCAGAGACTGAGAGTCTAAAATCTAGTTCCACCTTTGCTATTGACTAGCTGTCCAATTTGAGCCAAGTCACTTTGTCTTCTTAGGTATTGGTTGTCTCAGCTATAAAAGGCAGTTAACATTCAGCTACCTAAAGAATTAAATGTGTGCAGCGTACAAGTATAATTAGAATGTAGACATGATAACAGAATCATTTTGCTTCTTAGAAACACTATTCAAGTATGGTGACTTCCTTCCTGGCTCTACTCCCTCCAGCCCATCCTGTCCCACCCTTCACCACGATCCAACATACACATATACACTGACAAATATTTTAATCAATATTGAGAAGTAGATAACAAGCAGTCGCTATCACTGTCAGGACTAGAAACCAAATTTGTTACGTCTTATCCCTAGGTTATTTCAAACCCTACTTTTTGCCCCTGTAACTAACTCAGTTTTGGTACTCAGGATAGATGCTGATCATTTACTGCATTGGTTTTAAGTATATTTCATTTGTAGGCTCCATATGTATCATGTATATCTTACCTGAGTAGGGGAGTTGATGCTTAAGAAATGTTTTTAAAAGAGACTGTGCAGCTTGATTGGTGGTGGCACAATAGAGTGACAATCTGGGATGCTGTGGTCCCAGGTTTGAAACCCCAAGGTTGCCAGCTTGAGCACAGGCTCACCAGCTTGAGCCTGGGGTTACTGGCACAGGATCATCAACATGATTCTCAAGGTTGCTGGCTTGAGCCCAAAGGTCACTGGCTTGAAGCCCAAGGTTGCTGGCTTGAGCCCAAGGTCACTCACTTGAGCAAGGAGTCACTGGTTCGTTTTAGCCCCTGGTCATGGCACCTGTGAAAAACAACTAACATGACGCAACTATGAGTTGATGCTTCTCGTCTCTCTCCCTTCATGTTTCTTTCCCTTTCTCCCCCTTCTCTCTATCTCTCTCCTTCTCAAAAAGTAAAAAAAAATAAAAATAAAGAGGCTGTGCAAAAGTAAATGGGTACGATCTTTGTGTTATTATCATCAGTTTGAATTATTGGCCACTTTGGTCGGTTTCCTCAACTCTAGAATATATAGAAATAAGGAGAAACCTTAGTTATTTTTAAAGTATTAAAGAGAATATGACAGATGTGTATTGTATATTCCAAACATTAGAAGGTTTATTATGTTTCAAAGTAGATAGCCAGTTACATTTTCTTTCCATGAAGGATGCTACATTTTCCAAAGGCAATCCACCCCAGTTGTGAAGGGAAGGGCAGGTTTTCATTCTCCTTCTTGCTACCGCATCTTCAACCAATTCAGAACAGAGCAGCAGCAACAGAAAGAAAGGGAAAGAAGCCAACAGCACACCTTATTTCATTTCTTTAGTAACAGCGCCATTCTCACCCTGGAAGGGTGAATAATTAATAGCCATCTGACTCCACCTAATTAAGCCCACATTTGCTTGTTCTGTTCATTTGAGAATGATTTCCGTTAAAGAAAATCGCCTTTGCATATCTTCACAGTTTGCATTTCTTAAGAGGACACTTTTGGAATTAAAGAGATTCTATCTTGGTTTTGAAAAGCCTTGCCCTTTCTGTGCTAATCATTAGGAATCAACGACAAAGCTTACTATTTTTCTAAATGGAAGACAGAATATTAACCAACTGCTAAGTTTAGATTCTTATAATATAGATAGTCAAGCCTCATGTAATCTTAGATTATAGCTTTTTCTTTCTAGAGAGATGAAAAGGAAAGTCCTTTGGTCTTTTAAAAACTAAATATACACTCTTACCAAAAAAAAAAGAGAAATTAGAAAGAAACCATGCCCTAAATTTTGGGTTATTCTCAGTTGCTGTTGCAGAATGATCTTTGCATAATCTGAGTTACACAACAGTGACTCTATTTGAATGAGGCTCTGAAATCAATTTGCTGTGAAATATGACACTTGGTCATTCCAAACAATAGAAAAGTCAATCTTTCTTTATCAACAGTCTAGTTAAGACCTATTTCAACTCAATACAAATTTAGTTCTTTACTATGCCAGTCAAATCTCTTCTGTTCCTTGTAACCTTGCATAACATTGCCAATAATCACAGCCCTGATAGAAAATTACATAAAATCCTAAGATTTCCAAGACTTGTAGAGAAAATTTCACTGAAAGACTTCTGATCTCAGACTTTGGATCTTGTCCTTAATTTGTATTAATTATCAACTCATGTATGTTCTTGTGGCTTGTCAATGTAATTTTTTAAGAAAAGTTTCTTGGCCCTGGCCAACTGGCTCAGTGAATAGAGTGTGGGCCCAGCATATGGAAATCCCAGGTTCAATTACTACTGGTCAGGGCACACAAGAGAAGCTACCATCTGCCTCTCTCCTCCTCCCTCACCTCCTCCTCTCTCTCTTCCCCTCCCACAGCCAATGGCTTGACTGGTTGAGCTTGGCCCTGGGCGGTAAGGATAGCTCGGTTGGTCCAAGCATGTCAGCCTTGGGTGCGAAGGATAGCTCAGTGGATTTGAGCATTAGCCCCAGATGGTGGCTGCTGGATGGATCCCAGTAGGGGCACATGTGGGAGTCTGTCTCATTAGCTCTACTTCTCTCACTTAAAAAATAAAATCTTTACTTTAGATAGAGAAGAAGGGAGAGAAAAAGAAACATTGATTTGTTGCTCTACCCATTCCATGCATCCACTGGTCAATTCCTGCATGACCCCCTAACCAGGGACCAAAACCCACAACCGGGCACATTAGGAAGATGCTCCAACTAACTGAACTACCCTGCCAGAGTGGCTATATAAATTTAGATAGCAATCATCCAAGTGAGGGGGGAGTAATGTGGTTGGGGGGCATGGGACAGGAGGGTAGAGAAGATCCAGGCATAACTAGTTGGTCCACAATCTACCTGAGATTGTACCGCCCTGGGGTTTACCGTATTCACAGCAGCTGAATGAAAATTGCAATACAATTTCCCAGTAGACCTCACTTCAGCATCCTTTTCTCTGGCTCTAAAAGAGAGGGGTAGAGAAAAGAGAAAATTCGGATACGTAGTGAGAAACTAAATCTAAGTAGAAAGCAGGTAAATGGTAGTTGTGAGTCAGTGAGTGTTTCCAAGCTTGAAATTCCCAAGTTTTGACTTTTAATACGGATTTTACTTCTTACTTGTTGACTTTATCAAGTCACCCGCTGCCAAAATATCAGTATCTGCTTCTTAGCCCTGGAACCCCAAATATTAGGCATGATTCTTATTATTCTTAGTTTGAACTTTTACTATCTCCAAATAAAATATCCAAGGCTTATATTGTTGTGTCATATTATTGTTGTTACTATTGTAACAATAATGAGGTTTGCAGGTATGTTTGAGAAAGGGCTGTTTGTAAAAAGAAGACATTTGATTACCTGCACTGTTTATTTACTTTAGAATCCACATTTTAAAAGACGGGTGCACAAAAGGCTTCAAAGTGTACCTAAAATGAGAAACTCCTGTCGACTGATTACTCAGCTGGCAAAATGGAAATTTCAAGTTGCATAGACAGCTAATTGTGGCCTGCCTCTGGAGTGACAGGTCTATAATTTTTAGTTTTGTGTGCATTGAAAGCCAGTCACCTTGACACTCAGAGCTCCATTATCCACCGACCACCAACCATATGATGATGTTCAAGGAGTGACGGGCACTTTCCATTATGGATGATGAAGCACACAGCGTTTTATTTGGATAAAGCTGTCCCAAGCGAAAAAAGGAATCCAGGTGTCTACTCCTCCCCACAAGCAACAATGACACTGAACCACTTTTAATTTCCAGAGAATCAACTTCTTTGTTCTTGTATAATAACAACAATCACTTACTGTTGGTATTCATTGCCAGCATCCTTAAAGTGTTCTAATATGTCATGATCTTAGCCTTTTAAATATAAATTTTGCCTTTAATGCCAAGAGCTCTCCCCATTAAATTATATTATGTTAGAACTAGAAACCTGGTTAAAGCCTGAGTCCCAGAGAAAGCATAACGTGTTTGTTCTTTGCTTTTTTATCCTCAAATCTATCATTTCAATTGTCCCCAGGCTTCATGGGAGATATTATTGAGATAAAATTGCAATCCGGTTGTGAAATAATTTTGGCTGTTGACTTTGCAGAAACCTATCACCTCTCAGAGCCTCAACTTAGTAATCTTTCAAATAAAGAGGCTGACTCCAGTGTTCTCTCTATTCTTTTCTATCTCTGGAGGTACTTGTTTCTGTATTAATATTCAGATCAGGATCAGAATATTTTCTGGCTGCAAACAGCACCAAACTTCATTTTTCAAGTGAAGCAGTAAGGATGTATTCAAATGCAAGGAACAATATCTACTAACTGTGGCATAAACAGAAAACACAATCATCTCACTTAACAGGAAATTTGGAGGCATGGTATGCAAGGTTTTGTGCGGCAGCTCAACTTTGTTATAAAGAACACAGTTTCTTTTTGTCCACCGTGTGTGAGATTTTAATTCTTTGATGCCACTTACTGGTTATAAAATGGCTGCACAACCTCCAGACATCAAAGCCTCAGCAAGGATGAACCTGGAGGACATTATGCTAAGTGGAAGAAGCCAGGCAGAGAAAGAAAAGCACAGTATGATCTCACCTATATGTGAAATCTAAAAAAGTCACACTAGAAAGAACCATAGAGTAGAACGGTGATTGTCAGAGGCTGGGGGTGGGTTGGGGGGTGTGTGTAAAAGAAGTGAAGAAATGCTGCTCAGAGGGTACAAATTTTCAGTTATAAGATGATTAAGTTCTGATGATTATAGTTAATAATATTATAAAGTATACTTGAAATTTGCTAAGAGAGGAGATCTTAAGTATTCTCAACACACACACACATACACACACAAATGTATGTGAGATAATGAATGTGTTAATCATTTCACAATGTACATGTATATTAAGACATCACATTCCCATCTTTAAAAAATAACATCCTATTTTACAACCTAGATATATACAATTTTTATTTGTCAGTCAAACCTCAATAATGCTAGGGAAACATAATTTTTAAAAAAATTTTAATGAAAAATCATGGCTACAAAAATATAAGTCTCTCCCAAAAATCTCTAGCAAGGAAAAGGAGATTAAAAAGAGGGCTCTCTGATTATCAGAAAATAAAACTTATCCAGATACCCTACTGGTGGGTTGAATAATGGCCACCATATCCACATCTTTGTCCCCGGAACCTGTGAACGTTACCTTTTAAGGGAAAAGGACTTTGCAGATGTAATTAAGAATTTTAAGAAAGATTCCCCTGGATTACCTGGGTGGGCCCTAAATGTAATCACATGTCCTTATGAGTGGGAGGCAGAGGAAGGTTTGACACAGAAGGGAAGCAGGTAATAATGACTGGCAGGAAGTGGTGGTGCAGGGAGGAAGAACCCAAAAGCCAAGAATGCAGGTGGCCTCCAGAAGCTAGAAAAGACCAGGAAACTGATTTGGTCCTAAAGTCGCCAGAAGGAACAGCTCTGTTGACTCCTCAACTTTAGCCCAAGGAGACAGACTTTGGACTTCTGGTTTCCAGAACTTTAAAGGAACACATCTGTGGGCTAAGGCACAAAGTTTGTGGTCATTTGCTACAGCAGTAATAAGAAACTAAGACAAGACCTCACCACACTTACGCTTACATCTGATTGGCCAGATAGAGGTTATATATTATTTCAGCCTCCTCATCACAAGGGAGGTTGAGATAATAAGTAACTGGCTAAGAGCATAGAAAATGGACGTGATTGTATTAGACCTATTTTGCTTCATTCCTTGGGAGTTGGGTATGTTACTAGCCTCAAACCAAATGCAGTTCTGTTGCCATGGCAATAGGGTCTGACGAATCAAAGTTCAAGGACATTTATGAACTTTGAGATTATTTCTCAACTTGGATATTATTGTGATGTTCCATCACAATGTTTGTTAAGTGTTGAGTCATTCAGCTGAAACCTTCAGTGACTTGTAACTTCTCCTTGGTCTAACCTCTGCTTATCTTTCCAGCCTATCTCCCATCCCTCTCTAGGGATCCAGCCTTACTGGTTTTTCAGCTTTTGTTACAAATTAGACTTTTTTCCCTCTAAGTCACCCCACAGAGTGTTCATTTTGCTTTCTGTAAAATTTTCCCCCACCCATCCCCACTCTCATACTCTTGGCTTAGTTAACTTAGACTGACTTTTCAATTCTCTGTTTTAACAGCAGTTCCTCAACGTTTCCTCTGACCACCTCAGATGAGGTCAGCAAGCTTTGCTACAAGTTCACTGTACAGCCAGTAGCCACAGCCACCATGATAGCTGCCAGGCCTGTGCAGGTTTGCATTTGATTCGAACAGACGGTAATGAAACAGCAGAGCCAAGAACTAACTGGTGGTCCATTCCATTTAATCCTAGCTTGCACCCGGTGGGCAAGAAATACACACAGTGGGAAAACACTTCCCTTTCCATTCAGGGCTCCCAAAGCCAGTGACTTATCCGAGTTTCCTAGAATCAAAGGTTTCTACCTCACCAGCCTTATTCACCTCTGTTCCCCATCTCCTTCTCTCTGCACAAACTGGCTTCTCCTTCTACATTCCGCCATCTTGGCTGCTTCTCCTCTCCTCCACGTGACCTTTCTCTGCTCTCCTACAGCATGGGTTCCTCTGCCTGATTTTATAGTGTAGAAATCAAAACCTTTAAGCCAATATACAAATAAGGAAGTCTCTGATACAAAGTCACTTATCTGAGGCATAAATGGGATTCCTTGGGATTCCTCATAAGAGTGCAACACCCCACATCATGCAACAGTCAAGGGTGCAGGGAAAAGCTTAGCTTTGAAAAGATCTTAGTATTAAAAGGGTGGGAAAAGCTTAGTTTTAAGACTAAGCCTTAGGCTACAACGACCCTGCCTGCTTACAGCCTGTCCCCCACACCCAATGCAAACTATAAGCGAGCAAACACATACTTCATATTTGCAAACTTATTTGACCCACATTCACGTACCATCCTTTATACAATATGTACATCAGACTAAAAGCCATTTGTTAGAGGTTTTACTCTCCACTAGACCATGGTACCCTCTAGTTTTAGCAATAAAAGTACATCCTTGGAGAGGGTCTAGGCCAGAAAATAAGGTCAGCCCTGATGGCTTGTGGAGAAGTAAAATGTAAAGAAGACAACACAGCTTTTTCCTTTCTGCCTTGCTGCTGTGGTCTGAATGTCTCCCTTCAGAATTCACAAGTTTAAATCCTAATGCCTGATGTGATGCTATTTGGAGGTGACAGGAAGGTGCTTAGGTCACAAGGGTGGAGCCCTTGTAAATGAGATCAGAAAGCTTGCTAGCCTTTGTGAAATAAAAGCAAATGTATGTGTTGGTCTCTGTCCCTGGTTCTTGGCACAAACCTTCTAAAAATCTTGTGATTTCATAAGCGTAAGAGCTCTAAGAGCATCTTCTGGTCTAATATTTAGTATTACCCAAGTGTTTGACACAGAGCTCCTAAATCCCTTGGAATTTTCTGGGATTGGAGTGTTGTTTATTCTAATATGGGGACTTATGGTGGGTTTCTGAATAGCTTTCAGGTTGGGAGCTGATCACCAGAAAGACCAATCCATGATTGGAAGCTTGGAACTTTTACCTCTATTTCTTATCCTCCAGAAAGGAAGAGTGGCCGGAAATTGAGTTAACGACTGACTGGTCGTTCCTGTGAAATTGAACCTCCATTAACATCTCAAAAGTACCAGGAGGCTTCAGGTTGGTGAATATACCTATATACCGGGAGGGCGGAGCACCCCAGCTCCATGAAAACAGAAGCTCTTGTACTTGGAACCATTCCAGACCTTGCCCTGTCTATCTCTTCCTCTGGTTGTTTATTTGAATCCTTTATCCTATGCTTTATTAAATAATAAACTGGTAAATCCTCATGTTTTCCTGAGCTCATTGAGCTCTTCCAGCAAATCATCCAATCCCAGGAGAGAAAGTAATGAATAGGAGCCTCTGATTTGTAGCCAAGTCAAACAGAAGTTGTGAATGACCTGGGACCTACTATTTGTGGTTGCCATCTGAAGTGGGGGCCGTCTCATGGGACAGAGTCCTTAACCTATGAAGTCTGTGTTAACTCTGTTAGTGTCAGAATTGCATTGAATTGTAGAACACCCAGATGCTGCCCCAGAGAATTGCTTGGTGTGAGGGAAATCCCCACACATCTGGCAAAAAAGTGTTACGAGTGTGGAAATAGTGTGAGGATAAAAGACAAACACAGAAGAAGTGAGTTTTTCTTTTACACTCTCTTTCTACCATATGAGGACACATTGAGAAGTCACCCGTGGTAAACCAAGAAGGCCTTTACCAGACCGAAACCATACTGATACCTTGAGCTTGGACTTCCCAGCCTCTAGAACAGTGAGAAATGGATTCCTGTTGTTGAAACTCAGACTGTGGTGCTATTTGTTATAGCACCCTGAACAGATTGACACACTCACTATGTAAGCACTATTTCCACTGTATATCGGATAGTCTCACACTTGGTTTAAACCGTTTTCTTTGACATCTTTTTAATCATAGTTTCCACAATCATGTCAATATATTACCTTAAAATTGTTGCATAAGGAGCCACTTTGAGAGAATGATCTAACAGGTGAGGTATTGAAAACTGCTCCCTCTATTCCAACAGTTAAAACTCATCTGCTTTATTTACTATTCTATGCACAGAGCCAGGCACAAAGTACTCTAGAGAAATGGCATTTATTGAGTAAAGGAACCAAGCCAAATGTAACTGTACAAATAAATATGACGGAGACCTTGCCAACAAGATGGTCAAACACATCAAATTTCACAGACTTGTGCTTCCTAATCTTTGGTCCACCAAGCACTTGCACCAGAATCACCCACAGTGCTTATTTGAGAGGAATATCCTTGAGCCTCACCTTAGACCTATGGAATAGGATTTTTGTTGGTGGTAGTACTCCTGGTGATTTTATTTTTTTTCTTTTTAATTATTTTTCTTTATTTATTCATTTTAGAGGAGAGAGAGAAAGAGAGAGAGAAGAGGGGGGGGGAAGAGGAGGAAGCATCAACTCCCGTATGTGCCTTGACCAGGTAAGCCCAGGGTTTCGAACCGGCGACCTCAGCATTCCAGGTCGACGCTTTATCCACTGCACCACCACAGGTCAGGCAACTCCTGGTGATTTTAGACCAGTAGTAGCTCAAGAATCATTGCCATGAACTAAGAATAAAACTAAATAATTCTGGTTTTTTATCCAAGAAATTTTTTTTGTCTGTATGCTTGTTTCTAAGCATTTCAAAGCTGCACACAGACACTGGCCCTTTCTTCTCTGAATATTTGACACAATCGTTCAAACACACCTTACTCAATTAGACACTGCATCAGCTGACCAGTTCCGGGATCTTCATCTATTCGTCCACACAATTTTAGAATTAACACGCCATTTATGCCACAGGGTAGCTCGCACTTGGGAAATTATGCTTCTTCCAATTTTTTACAATTAATGAACAAGTGCTATCAGTTTTAACCGTGTTATCTCAGGCTTCCATTTTGATGTAAATTATTTATCCTACTACTTTAATAGCAAACAGTCACCAAGGTGAGCTTAAGGCAGTAATTTCACATGTGTATTGGTTATAGGTTAATTATTTAGGTGCCACAACCAGCTTTGCAATAATGAACTCCCCTGGGCAGACCCCATAAAATACATTCTTCAGCTCTAAAAAAAAAAAAAGGGAGAGAGATTTAACGTTTTAAAGTGTCTCATGCTGAGAAATTTTTAACATGTGAGTTGTACAGAGATTTTAGGGTAGGACCAAGGGATGTGTGTGCCAAGCTAAAGACAAGGAAGAGACCAGGCTAAAGAAAGCAAGAACAAGCATGCTTGCAAAAATCTTTATAGGAAAGTTCTAAAAATTAGTGGTGGTTTATGTCAAAGCATAATGGTCTTAAAAAACTAAATACCCAAATTTTAGAACATGGTATATATTTTTAAAGTCACATATATCCCACCATTTGTAATACACAGAATTAATATTTAGAATATCTTATGCTCAATTCAAATCATTCATTCATTTAATTATAATAGATAGTAAAAAAAGAAACAAAACCCACTTTCATACAACAGCTGTTCACAAACTGTTACAAAATGACACTGCATTACTCTGAATCCTCTGCAGATTTGTGCCAAAGTTTGATCATTTACATCACTTGAAAAATGCTATTTATTACAACGTGGAATATATATGATACAATGAGATCAAATGAGGAGTTGAACAGCTTATACACAGTGTGGTGTATTGCAGGATAGACATAGTGAAAAAGAACAGATACAATATTAAGCCACATCCATTGAAAAGTTATGCATTTACTGGAAAACTTGAGAAGTCTATCTTCTGGCTGTATCAATCAGTGGGGTAAACATCCCTCACAAATAGCAACACAAGGCGGAAGTGCTACTTGATGAACAGAATGATGTTGATAAGTAGAAGTGAATTGCCTTCAAATAGTCCAGAAAGATTATACGCACTAAAGCCAATAAGTGGAGACCCGCTGCCATGCAGAGTGATAAGGGCTATGGCACAGATATGCACAAGTATTTGGGGACATAGAAGTGGAGTCCTTATTCTTTTTGGATTTGCTGATGGAAGGTTTTTCTTGAGGACTTGAAATTGTGAAGATTAATAATGCAATCTATGAGTGTAATTAGCTTCTTTTCTCAAATAACTAGGAAAATAGTGAGCAGAAAGTCAGGCAGTTCCTTTGAGAACAATGTGAATGTTCAAAGAATGAACAATGTGCTGAAGAAAATAAAGGATTTCTTCTCAAATGGTCAGATATTCAACACCCTCATCATCTGAATGTCCTTTGACCCATCATCTTCAGGATATCCCTTTAGTTCTTTCATTTCAACGATACTTATTTTCGTTCTTGTCCCTTTGCTCCACTCAACATTTAGAATGAATCTCAGCCCTGTGAACCCCTACCTTTAAAAACGCAACAGCCACTCACGCTTCCATCCCTGTCATTCGTACCTGCAGAGGTTTCTGGGAAGGGCTGAGTATGCTCAGGTTTTTCCACAAGCAACTGATGAGCTCAGCAGTTTTTAAGGTATCTTTGGAGCTTTCTTACATTCATGTCTTATTTTAGTGTGTATGTTTTTTTTTCTTAAGGGCAAATGAATATTTTCAGAGACTAATGAAAGGGTTAAAAGTGAACTATCATCTCATTTCTCTATATTTTCTAAGCACCTCTTATTGTGACTTACTATAGAATTAACTACCTATATAATTTTCTCATCCCATAAAATAGCACCAACATTTTATCTCCTCGTAATTTAAATATCTTAGAATGGGTGGTAGAAGCACATAAAATTTCAGCATTTATGTAATTTTAGACCTGGAATAAACATAGTCCTTTGATGAGCTACTACTGGTCTCAGAGGAAGAGTTTGCCCAGTTTCTCTGGAGGAGCTAGTATCTAATTTCAGCATGAATGACTGGAAAAATGCCTCCATATTTGCTGTTCTTCAAGTATATTCAGTTTAAATTTAAATTATAAATGTGTATTTCATGAGATGTGCTAAAAATAATTTTCATTTAGAATAAAAACTATGTCTTTTAACAAAACTTCTTTCGGAACAGTCTTTTTACTTAAAAAAAAAAGTTAATTACTACTGAGGGTGAGACTCATTCATTTACACACAATGAAGCTGAGCCTGTAAAAAATAAACAACTCAACTTTTCTCTTCCGTTCTGGCATGGAAGTAGATTAAAAGTCTTTATCCTAACCACAGGAAAAATAAAACTGAAATGAAAAAATCAACAACCTTTCTTAGATCTGCCAGAGAAACAAAAATTGGTGAGACAGACAGGCAGATACAGAGAATCATAACTTACCAGAGCAGAAACTTGGAAGCAGAAACAGACATAGAGCCAATATCAGGGCAGGAAATCTGAACTATAATAGACAAATTGCTGGAGGTTCATTGTGCACAAGCCTGAGAGAGAAAAACTCCAGGAGGACTCAGTCATAAGGAGATCCTCATGCTTTTGTAAGGTTTACTTCCAAGAGCTCTAACACTCTAACACAGGGGTCCCCAGACTTTTTATACAGGGGGCCAGTTCACTGTCCCTCAGACCGTTGGAGGGCCGGACTATAAAAAAAACTATGAACAAATCCCTATGCACACTGCATATATCTTATTTTAAAGTAAAAAAACAAAACGGGAACAAATACAATATTTAAAATAAAGAACAAGTAAATTTAAATCAACAACCTGACCAGTATTTCAATGGGAACTATGGGCCTGCTTTTGGCTAATGAGATGGTCAATGTGCTCTTCTCACTGACCACCAATGAAAGAGGTGCCCCTTCCGGAAGTGCGGCGGGGGCTGGATAAATAGCCTCAGGGGTCCGCATGCGGCCCGCAGGCCTTAGTTTGGGGACCCCTGCTCTAACAGGTCTTCACAGAGAATATCAGAGTAAAATCCCCTGTGTTTGTAGCAGGGGAGGAAAAAGGGGACCATTTTGAACTATGTCAGGGAATTACGTTTTTTTAAAAACAAGTCTTGCCCTTAGAAAAAACTATTTTACCAGAACATAAACTGTTGTAGTTATGTTAGATCCTAGGGGATGGAGGAAAATACCAAACTCCAGCCCCTTCCAGCCTTTCACGTGGGAAGAAGGACATATGGAGGGGTCTCCTCCAGCCACTCTGTCCTACCTATGTGTATGGAGGGGCAGGGAGACTCGGGGACTTGGCAGCACTAGTGAAAATCACCGTCTAAGGCCACAGGCTCGTCAAAACACTGAGTCCTACTCACAGGACTATAGAGGCTTCCTCCCACACTTCACCTAACTACATCACTAAAGACCTATTTACTGCAGCTCATCTTATCCAGTATTTATTTTTTCTGCATTACAATGAAAAATTACGAGGTATACTAAAAGGAAAAAAAAAAAAATCCCAAATAACAAAACCCTCACAGTTTAAGGAGTCCAAACAAGCACCAAAACTAAATTCAAAACTGGCTAGAACTTTGGAGTTATCAGGCCAGAAATTTTTTTTTTAAACTATGATTAACATGCTAACGGCTTTCATGGAGACAAAAGACAATATGCAAGAGCAGATGCAGTATATAAGCAGAGAGTAGAACTCTAAGAAAGAATCAGAGGGAAAGCCAGATGTTCAAAACGCTGTAACGGAAATAAAGAACTGCCTTTTGTGGGCTCATTAAGAAGACACCAGACACTGCTGAGGAGTTTCTGAGCTTGAGGATATAACATTTGAAATAACCAAAAGTGAAAAAGAATGAAAGAAAGAGAGAAAGAAAGAAAGAAAGAAAGAAAGAAAGAAAGAAAGAAAGAAAGCGACTGATAGATAAAGAACACAATATTGAAGAACTACAAAAGGTAACAATATATATACCTAAAATACCAGAAAGATAGAAAAGAAAAGCAGTGATATTTAAAGCAATAATGACGGAGAATATCTTCAAATTCATGTCAGGCACCGAACCAAAGATCCAAGAAGCTCAGAGATCAACATACAGAATAAATGCTAAGAACCTACTTGTAGGCATGTCACATTAATTTCAGAAAATTAAAAATAAAACAAAAAAATTTTTAAAAGGTAGGGGGAAAAATACCTTATTTTTAGATGAGCAAAGAAAACAATCACATCTGACTTACTGGAGAACAAGAAAGCAAGAAGGGAGTGAGTGGAATGTTTCAAGTGTTAAGAGGTAAAAATCACCCAACTAGAATTTTGTACCGTGAAAAATTATCCTTCAGAAGTAAAGGAGAAATAAAGACTTTTTCAAACAAACAAAAACTGAGAAAATTTGTTGCTAGTAGACCTGCCTTGAAAGAAATGTTAAAAGAAGTTCTTTAGAGTAAATGAAAATGATAAAAAGTCAGAAACTTGAACGTATAAAAATAAAGAAAGAACACTGGAAAATGAGCAAGTGAAAGTAAAATAAAACTTCTTATTTTTAATTGACTTATCATATAATTATCTGTTTAAAATAATAGCAACAGTTTGTTCCTTTATATATGTTTATATAGTTATATATGCTTATGTATGCTTACATATATGTGTAATGAATGACAGCAATGATATAAGGAAAAGGAAAGAAATAAGAAATATTTTCTTCTTATTATAATGCAATTACGCTATATGTGAAGCAATACAATGTCATTGAAGGTGGACTTGGATTAGTTGTAAACATATTTCAAACACTAATGCAACCACTAAAAAAAGTAAAACAAGAAATACAATTGATATACCAAGAAAGGAACGAAAACGGGATCACATTAAATGTTCAATTAAAGAAATAAAAGGTAGAAAAGTAGAGGGAGACAAAAATAGAAACAACAATGCCAACAAATAGAAAAGAGTAGCAAATATGGTGGATATTAATCCAACCAAATCAATAACCACCATAAATGACAACTGTCTAAATTCACCACTTTAAAGACAAAGGTTGTCAGAGCAGATAAAAAGCAATACACTTTAAATATAATGACACAAACAAATGAAAAGTAAATAGGTGGATAAAGATATACTGGGCTAACACTATTTAAAAGAAAGCAGGAGTAGCTACGTTAACTTCAGACAGAGCAGACTTCAGAGCAGGGAAGTTATCAAGGATAAAGAGGGGCATTGCATATTGATAAAGAGGTCACTACTCCAAGAAGACATAACAATTCTTAATGTGGATGTGCCTAACAACAGAGTGTCAAAATACATGAGGCAAAAAAATTGATAGAACTGCAAAGAAAAAAAGATAAATTTACTATTACAGTTGGAGACATCAACATCCCTATATCGGAAATGGACAGATCCAATAGGAAGAAAATCAGTAAGGACATAGTTAAACTTACCAGCACCATTAATCAACAGGATATAATTGACATCTCTAGACTACTTCATCTAACAACAGCAGAATACAGATTTTTTTAAGGCTCTCATGAACCATTCATCAAGAAAGACCACATTGTGGGACATAAAGGAAGAGAAATCGAGCAATACCTGTTCCAAAATATTTGGAGTTTAAACAAACACACTTCTAATCACACATGGGTCAAAGAAAAAACACCAGATTTTAAAATATTTTTAACTAAATGAAATGAAAAATATAATTTATTTAAATTTATGTGCTATGCAGTGCTTAAAGGGAAATTTATAACATTAAATCTCTATATTAGAAAGGAAAAAAGATCTAAAATCAATAATCTAAGTTTCCATTATAGAAAAATAGAAAAAGAAAAATGAGTTAAATCCAAAGTAAGCAGAAAAAAAAGTAATACAAATTAGAACATAAATCAATTAAAAATGGAAATCAATAGAGAAAAATCAATGAAACCAAAAGCTGGTTCTTTGAAAAGATCAATAAAATCAGTAAGCCCCTAAGCAAGCTAACTATGAAAAAAGAAGACACAAATTACTAAAATCAGGAATTAAAGAGGGAACATAAATACAGAATCCATGGACATTAAAATGATAATGAAAAGAATATTGTGAAAAATCCTATGCTCACAAATTTGATAATCTAGATTATATGTACCAATTCCTTGAAAGGCACTATTTATAAAAAACTCCCATGAGAAGAAATGGACAATTTGAATATCCTATATCTATTAAAGAAATTGAAATAATTATTAATAACCATTTGATTCAATAATCATACTCCTTGATATTTACTTAATGCAGTTGAAAACGTCCATCCACACACAAACTTGCAATAGATGCTTATAGCAGTTTTATTCCAAATAACCAAAACCTGGAAGCAACCTTCAGTTGGTAAACGAATAAATAACATTCTAGACAATAGAATATTGCTCAGCACAAAAGATAAAAACAAACAACACCCAACAACAACTATTAAGCCATAAAAAGACACAGAGAAAACATAAATTCATGGCATATTTTTAAGTGAAAGAAGCCAATCTGAAAAGGCTACATACTGCATGAGTCCAATTATATGACTTTTTGGAAAAGGCAAAACCATGGAGACAATGAAAGAACAGTGGTTGCCAGGAGATAGGAGGGAAGCAGGGATAGACAGGCAGAGCCCAGAGAGCAGTGAAATTGTTCTGTACTATATACTACGATGGTGGATACACATTAGTCCACCCCATGGAATATACATCAAGAATGAAACCTCAAGGTAAACTGTGGTTGTTGACTAATAATGAGGTGTGAAGTTCCATCAACAGTAACAAATGCATCACTCTGGTGTGGGGTGTTGATTGTCAGGGAGACTGGGCATCTGTGGGAACAGTGGGTATGGGAACTCTCTGTGCATCATGTTCGATTTTGTCGTGAACCTAAAATGCTCTAAAAAATAAACTTTATTTATTTGGAAGGAAAAAAGTAAATGACTCATCCAAGGTCACAGAGCTAGAGCAAATATTTAAAACCACAGCTTCTGTTTTTCATCCCAGCATTTCCCCATTACACCAGGTCTTTATTTTTGTTTCTTATCCTGAAATTGTTCCATTGTTCCATAAGTTTTTATTTTTGTTTCTTACCCTGAACATATAGATAAAATATTTATTTGTCATGTGCCCTATCTTTTGTATGTGTGACTTACTCTTTCATAAGTGAATCATAATTTCCCCAGTGTTCCTCTAGTTACATCCTGATTGATGTTGTATATATTATTCATATTGAGAAAGTGTGAATTAGACTCATTTGTACTTCAGGATTTTCCTAAGGCTACATCTTAATATTTTAAGAGTGTACCGTTCAAATACTTTTTTCTCTTTTCAGTGTACCTGATACTTCTTCTCAGGTGTGTATTATCTTCAGAAGCTTCAAGTAGATTATTTCCATGCCAAGAGCTGTTCATTGCCATAAATTTTAATATCTTGATTATCTGTTCAAGCATAATCTGTATTTCATTAGTATTACTTATTTCTCCCTAGAGAAAACCACAGACATCTTACATCTGTTTCTCATTGTCTGGTATAAATAACAATGATAAACTGTACATATGAAAAGGCAGTATACTATTTCAAAATATTTTCTAGGACAAGTCTTGTCAATTCAAAGTCTCTTTTATTGAAGTTAGCACTCTATCTTTTATAATCTCTGTTGTAACAGGAATAGAGGGAAAATATCATGAATGAGTATTATTTCCTACCTTCTATATCTGCAGACTGTTACTCCATCAGGAAGGTAGTTAATATAAATCACTGGTTATTAGACTAGTGTGCTCCAGAATTCTTTCAGCCAAGATTTGAAGATTTAAACTAACCTGTACCTTAAGGCAGAGGCATCATTATGCTGAAACTTGAGGTCATGGGCTAAACAGACATTGTATCACTTGATGTTCTTCCAGATCTACACACAAAAGAAAGAAATTTAAAGTTGAATTAATATTTTAATTAAAAAAATGAAGTAAAACATATTTAATATAATTCCCTTTGAGAAACATAAATCTTTATAATTTTAGTCATGCTCTAAAATGGTAGTTTGTAGGAATATGAACTAAAGGTAGAGAAAATATAAAAAATAGAAAATAAGGACCTTGGTTTGTTTTTAATCATGTCAGAAACTATGAGCTTGGTCATAAAGCACGGAATCATAAAACCAGCTGAGGAATAATACTGAGTGGAGGGTGGAATGAGCAGAAAAAGACCATTTGTGTTTTCTGGACTACTTTTTCCTAAAACTCAGCAAATCAGGAGAATATCATAAGTTACCTTGGTAGAAAGGGTAAGGTTTTATGTTTTGTTCATTTTGACTTGTCTTATTAAACGGGTATTGAATAAGATGTTTCATCTGAGATAGTATCCAAATTGCCTCCTCCCTCCCTCCCTCATCTCCTCCCTCCCTCACTCTCTTCCTGGCTTCCTTCCTTCTTCAACAAAAATGCCTATTTGAAGAAATGGCAATTAAGCTGAGTTCTACGGGATGAAAAGCAAAAGTAAAAGTGTTCCAGGAAAAGGAAATACTGTATGCAAAGGCCCTATAGGAGTTAAAATTTTGAGGAGGAAAAAGATCAATGTGGTTACACTATAAAGCCTGAATAGAAAATTGAAACGAGATGTGGTTCGGAATATAAGCAGAAACCCTTGCATGTAAGGCCTTGAAAGCCTTTACAAGAAGTCTGAAAAAAATATTTTAGAGCCTTTAAAGAGCTTTTAATGATGGGAGGTGCTAACAACTTATATATATTTAAAGTTTACATTTGTCTCTGTGTAATGGATGGATTAAAACAGTGGTTCCCACTGGAGGATGACTTTGTCCTTTAGGGGCATTTGACAATGTCTACAGACATTTTTGTTCATATAACTGGGAGGAAAGGCAGGAGGAGTTCTATTATCATGGTAGGTAGCGTCCAAGGATGCTGCTAAACACTCGGTGTAGTGCACAGGACAGCTCCCTCCCCCCTGGCCTCAATACACAACAGAGAGTTATTCTGCCTGAAACGTCCATACTGCTGAGTTGTGAAACCTTAGATTCAAGGAAGCAACCAAGAACTCATGAAAACTACTGACTGTTTCAGTGATCATGTTTCAGAAATCATGGTGTTTAGGATGTTGGTAATAAAATGGAGATAATTGGATGGATTCCAGATAAAATTTAGAAATTGATGGAACAAAACTTTTACTTTTAGTAGTGGCAGATTAGATCATTCAAATCATTATTGAAGACTACAAGTAAAGGTGGGATACATGCTTTGTTTTAACCTTTTAGAGGTAACCAAACTGCTATCAAATAAATGAGCAATTAATAAGAGCGAAAGAGGATGAAAATCCAGAGATGTGAACCTAATACTTGAGATTACTTTTGTCCTTTATTTTCTCCTCCAGGAGAAGAGGTCCAGAAATTGAGTAGTTTTTTTTTTTTCTTTCTAATATCCTCCAAAAGCTTAGGGAATGCAAGTCAGAATCTAAAGATTAGCAAGAGTGGGTACTCTGCTGAGCCATTCCTACCTCAGCATGGGCCCTGGAGGGTTGCATTATTAGAGTTAGATGAATTGGAAGCAGATCAGCCCTTGCACAGATGGCACCAGTGACCAGTCATCTGGGAGACCCAGAAAAATTTCAGGCATGGAAATTGGATTAAAATAATCTTTAATTGCTCATGCACAGGTGCCTAAGACCAAAAAAAAAAAAAAAAAAAAAAAAAAAAAAAAAAAAGTCCTCTCTAGAGAAAGATAAAAGCCCACTACCTTTTTTTTATATATATAAATACTATTTTCAAGCCCAGCATAAAATCAGATCAGATTAGATACACGAGAATACAAAACCAGCAGATGTAAAAGCCAATAGAAATAGACCAACCAACACTCTCAATCCTGATGTCTTTGATCACAAAGTATAAATCCACTATAAAATTCAGTCTTCATAATTTCAAACAGGGAATCTGAAACTCTTAAAAATGACAAATCACGCTTGAGAAGAAACCAAATAGAAATTCAATAATTTAAAACTGCAACATCAGCCCTGGCCGGTTGGCTCAGTGGTAGAGCGTCGGCCTGGTGTGCAGAAGTCCCGGGTTCGATTCCCGGCCAGGGCACACAGGAGAAGCGCCCATTTGCTTCTCTACCCCTCCCCCTCTCCTTCCTCTCTGTCTCTCTCTTCCCTTCCCCCAGCGAGGCTCCATTGGAGCAAAGATGGCCCGGGCGCTGGGGATGGCTCCTTGGCCTCTGCCCCAGGTGCTAGAGTGGCTCTGGTCGCAACAGAGCAACGCCCCGGAGGGGCAGAGCATCGCCCCCTGGTGGGCAGAGAGTCGCCCCCTGGTGGGCGTGCCGGGTGGATCCCGGTCGGGCGCATGCGGGAGTCTGTCTGACTGTCTCTCCCGGTTTCCAGCTTCAGAAAAATACAAAAAAACCCTGCAACATCAAAATTCAGAATTTAATGAACAGTTGACATTGCTGAAGGGATAATTACTGAGCTAGGAGAAAATAACCATATGAAGGAGGGAAGGACAAAAAGATGGAAACTGCAGAAGAGTGCATAAGTGACAGAGAGTAGACGGGAAGAGGTTTAATATATATATACTTAACTGCCATCAGAAGACTAGGAAAGAGATAATAAGCCGAAGCAACATTTGAAGAGAAAATAACTACACATTTTCCAAATCTGATGAAAGATGTCAATCCACAGATTCAAAAAGCCCAACTATTCCCAAGAGGGTAAATAAAAATACTTCACAGCTAGCTAGACACATCACCAAAGACAAAATGAAAGTCCTAAAGAATGTTTCAGATTATAAAAGGGACACAATTATGTCCTTGGCTAAAAACAAAACAGAATCAACAAAACAAAGCAAACACATTTCAATTGGAGAATAGAAAGAAAAATAATAAAACATAGGGAAAAGTAAAATATGAACAAATATTCAAAAGTGTATTGGCCACTACTTTGTGCACTGCCAGAGTTCTAGCATACTTAACAATACTGACAAAAAGCCCAACTATTTCCAAGAGGGTAAGTAAAAAAATACTTCACAGCTAGCTAGACACATCACCAAAGACAAAATGAAAGTCCTAATTGGGGGAGGGATGCCGTTCACTGGAATAGAGAAAACTGGGGAAAGATTGGTGAGATGTAAGCATCTAACCCTTCCAATATTATACAGCTGGATAATACAGTACTAAAATTTCTTAGCTAAATCAACATTATCATCAAATAATGAAAAGTTTTTTGTTTTTTTTTAAATTGAACTAAAAGAATGCTCCAAGTGAGGCTAAGTGCTCTCCTTACAGACACTAGCACTCATCACACATTATTATAGTGACCTCTTTGCTTGCTATAAACTAAGTACCGGTACTTTGAAAGTAAGAGTAAGTCCCCTCTAAAGAGCTTTTCTGGAAATACCACTCAAGAAATTCTATTCACATCCATGTTTGGAACGTTTACTGCCCCTACCAGAGTGTTATCCTCTGCAATTTCCTGAGTCTGCGTCCCTCTGTTCCCCTAGTTTAAGACTTGTTCTGCATCTCTTCTTAACTCTAGAATACTTCTAAAGCCACTTCCCATGGCCTAATAGTAGAACTCAAATACCATTTTTAATTAGTTTAAATTAAGAAAGTTATTTCTAATTACACATAATGGCCCTAGAAACAGAATTCTGAAACACAGAGATTTGTTAGGAAGTGTCAGTATTGTTAAGTATGCTAGAACAAATATTCAAAGTAGTGGCAGTGCACAAAGTAGTGGCCAATCCACTTTTGAATATTTGTTCATATTTTACTTTTCCCTATACTTTATTATTTTTCTTTCTATTCTCCAATTGGAATGTGTTTGCTTTGTTTTGTTTATTCTGTTTTGTTTTTAGCCAAGGACGTAATTGTGTCTCTCTTATAATCTCAAACATTCTTTTTTCTCTGAGACACAACAGGAAATGATTTGCTGGTGTCTGGAGTGTGGCACTAATCCAACCTTAGTTTTCATGTCACAGAACTCAGCTAGTAGCTAAAACACCTGTAACATTTTGCATATTTCATTGAATAAACCCAGAAGTGACACATTAGGCTTTCAAATCAACCTACATACTCTGAATAGTCCTCTCTTGAAGTAATGATGAATGAGTATTAGTTTACTTGAGATAATTTCCCAGAATTAGAAGTGTGCTTTCAGGAATTATTTGAGATATTGTTAATCTTGTATTTTATCAAGTTATCTGACACAGATCCTTCTGTGTTCATTATGTTATTTTTAATTTCATAATTACAACACATTTATCAACTAATAAAATCTTCAGTTCCATGTTTGATAGTGTAGTGAGCACAGATATTTAACATCTAAGTGGATGGTTTTAGAGCTTGACGTCTTCTTCTTCACTCCAATCAGAGGTGGAGCTACAATAGAGCTAATGATTCTTAAACCTCCGGAACCCACCCTTGCTCCAGTCTCTTCAAATGCACTGGGAAAAATCCTCTTTTTTTTTAAATTGTAACTGTATATTCTTTTTGAAAATAGAGATTAAGCATCTTGTTCCATAAAATCTGTCCATTTCTAACCTGCTCCTCTCCCCCTGCCGTGGTATCTAAGTTAGCTTCCTTTCTAAATTTCCTTCTGTAACTCCTAGTTTATCCAATGAAACCAGGACCTTGGATCAGATGAGCTGCGGAAATTTCAATTCCATCCAGCAAGGAGTAAAAAAATAAATAAATGATTCCCCCTATGGAAACTTTTTTTACAACAAGAATTACAAACTCATTATTCCAGGGATCCAGGCAGGTGGCAAATGAATGAAAAAAGTTAGGCGAGGACCAGACAACCCTAAGGGCTCATGCCCAGGTTCCAGTGAGCAAATGTTACTCATTTCCAGCTAATTGTGGCATAAAATTGAATTCATCATATCCAGATCCTCTTCTTTTTTTAAAAAAGGGAAACTGAAAATATAATTTTTTCCCAAGTGATATGAAAACTCTTTTATTTTTAAGTACACATTGAAAACAACTTTAATATGTTGCTGAGCAAGACAAATCATATCCAAGTGTTGTCTTGAACCCCCAGGCTACCACTTTACAACATTTATTTCGTAGGAAAATGTATAACTTGAGAAATTTATAGCCAAGTGTTCTTTTTAAAAGAAATCTGGTCTTTCTTTTCCAGTCAAAATTAAGATAAAGAAAAATATACAGCTACCCCAAGAAGTCTCTCTCGGAGCTCTTTAAGAGGTTGATAATTATTTATTGTAGTAAAAGTAAATAAATTTGATAAAATCAGTTTAGTGCCAAGCACATTACTGGTGCTGGTACATAAAAATGAGAGAGACGAGGCCAAAAAGTTAGGAAGGCCAATAAATATACAGCTAAATAAAATACTGTGATGATAAAATAGCTAGCAGAGACAGTGCTTACTATGTGTCAGGCACTGTGTTTTGTCGCTCAGTCAGTCAGCCAACAAACATGTGTTAGACCAGGCACTGTTCCATATGATGGAATACAGAATGATAAAACAGAACCCTGCCATTGAGAAACTTGAGAGTAGAAGGAGATAGAAAATAAGTTTGTAAAAAGAAATTAAAAATTATTTCAAGTGCTCTGTGATATTATAAAGAAAACAAGGTATTGAAGTAGAGACTGACTAGAGTAGGGGAGATAAGAATTTTCAAAAATGGTCTAGGAAGACCTCTCTGAGGACTGATCTTGAAGAAAGACATGACTTAGGAGAAGATAGCAGTCATGAAGCAAATTTTATGTAGTTTGTTCCAAGTAGAAAAAACAAACGCTAATGGTTCTGAGATGGCTACAAGCTTGACAAAGTCGAGAGATGGAAACTAAGCCAGAGTGAGTAGAGCCAATGAGAAGAAGATGAGCTCAATGAGTAGGCAGGACATATGGCATTGTAGACAATGATTTGGAAGTTGGAGATTCATCTACTGTGTGTGAGGAAGCCACTGAGAGCTTCAAGCAGTGCCCTGGTGTGTTTGATCTAAGCATTCGGATCACTCTGGCCTGTCAGTGGAGACTGTTGTGAAAGCTGAGCCAGTGGAGGGCTGGACTAGAGAGATTGTGGCGGTGCTGATGGTGAGACACAGGCAGATTTTTAAAATCTGTTTATTTCTTTTAAATGGACTGAATGAGTGGTCTGAAGGCAAGACCTAAGACAAAGATGGTATCTTGGGCTTGCAGCTGGCAGGAGTTGCCACCACCATTGGCACCACCCCCGTTACTTTTCCCCCTTAGCAATCACCACCAACCACCCTCTTTGGGACAGCGCCATGCCCAAGTCCTCTACTCTCTGCCATAGCTGCTGCAGGGTTAGATCAGTGAGTAATTTACAGTTAGTAGAGTACTTCTCTTTACCAATCAGTATGGAAATATTTTAATATTTTAACAACTGACACAGATATATCCAGATATACCAGCCAATTATCAGTCTTAGACTAAGAAGTTTGAAATCTAATCTGTTAAGACATAGAACATCAGTGACAATTTCTGGCCGGGGAGATGACATGATCAAAGTAGTTTCCAGAAGGTTGAACCAGCAGCTGTATGCGGGATGAGTGAGAGAGTGGAGGAGAAACTGGAGGCAGGGAGATCAGTTAGCAGGTTACTCCAGGAGAGGCACAACATCAGGTGAGAACAAACTCCCCAAAGAATTGTGCTGTGAAAGGTAGACCAGGCTTTGATACAGGGAAGATAATATAATCCCTTCCCCTTTTAAATTGATTTGTCAGAACTTTGTTTTGTTGCTGAGGATGTCAAGTGAATATATTACTGTCACCTACATGCCCTATGTATTAAATGATAAAATGACCATCCCTGCTTCCTCCATTGAAAGGAATGAACTGTAGAACTCTGTGGCAGGGAGAGGGCTGGATTAGGAATGAATTCCTGAGCTAACTTGGCACTTTCCAAAGACAGGATCTACCTATGAATCTTTGACACATTGTTTAAACTGGAGAAAGGGAGAGATTCACCTAATAGGAAAAGCATGCAAAGATCCTTGAAAATCATTTTGGCCCTGGCCTGTTGGCTCAGTGGTAGAGCATTGGTACAGCATGTGGATGTTCAGGGTTCAATACCCGGTCAGGGCACATCAGAGAAGTGACCATATGCTTCTCCACCCCTCCTCCTCTCCCTTATTTCTCTTTGCCTCTCTCTTCTCCTCCCAGAGCCATGGCTCGGTTGAAGCAAGTTGGCCCCAGGCCCTAAGGGTGGCTCCATGGCCATGCCTCAGGTGCTAAAATAGCTCAGTTACAGAGCAACGGCTCCAGATGAGCAGAGCATTGCCCCATAGGGGGGCTTGCTGGGAGCATCCCAGTTTGGGCATGTGCAGGAGTCTGTATCTCTCCCTGCTGCTCACTTAAGAAAAATTTTTTTAAATCACCTAAACATATACCTTTGCTTCTTTCTCACTGTCAGAATAGACACAACAATTGCAGGAAAGAGGGGTCAGGGGAGGGAGGACAAAATAGTAACAACTGAACTATTGGTGGATCTAGGTGATTATATGTATCATCATTGTGCTGTTTTGAAACTTTTCTGCAAGTTTGAAATGTTTCAAAATAAAATACAGGGGGAAATAATTTGCTAGTTTGCTCATCGTTCTTTCCGGGAACTAGATGACATTGGAGTACAGTAATGATCACTATAATCGGGCACTTTGTTGTCACTCTTGGAGAGGCCTCTCGACAGCTTAGCTGATGAAATGAATCCCAGATGTCTAAATTGAGGGACCCAGGTTTAAAGTATTTCTTTCATTCTTCTTATTTAAATTTTCATAATTATTATTATATAAACAAGGGACCCTTGGTGTGGCTGGAGAGTTTCCTAGGTGGAGAAGCTATCTAGGCCTCCTTTTGCCATTTATTTGTTGTTCTGGTTGACACAGAAAGTGCTCAACCTAATCAATAGATGTTTTACATTATCCATTTATGAATTATTTGTTTGGGTCCAAGAAATTTCAAAAGTGTCTACTGTGTCAAACAAACCAGATATACTAATTAAGAATGTCAGAGGACACTTTCAAACCCATTTATTTTTCAGCCCATCACTTCAAAGTACAATCAGGAATTAAAAATGTTCAAATCACCACAACTTCTGGTATACCAGAACAAGTTCCAGGGCAACTCCAGTTATTATTAGAATCAAAAAATATCATTGCTTTGGGGTTTATTCACATCTTAAAATATTAGGTTGAGCCAAATAAAACTGACATTTTGTAGATAAAAACAATAGTTAAATATTGACAATTCCTTATGGTTCCCCCTATTAAAATCAACATAATTCTTATAATGTTGGCATCAGATAAAAATATGATTCATATTCTCTATTATATAATATTTCTTTCCTGATGAAATCTCATAGTTTACAGAGACACGGAGACTTACAGTTTATAAGAATCTTAAGCATGTGCCCAAATCAGTTACTAGTATAAACATTAATTATCATATAAACTTCCAAATGGTAGAGTTCAGCACGTAGCATCCAACTCATTATTATTTTGTGTTATCTCTGGTCAAACAACAATAAGAGAAAAGACACCATTGGCTAAAGATAGCTGGGGGACATTGTATATCCCCTACATACTCTACAAATTTTGTGTATTTTGTACGAATTCTACATACTATTTGAATACCTTTTTTACAGTTGATTCTTATGATTATAATTGTCAAAGTGTGTCACTTTTTTGCCTGTCAAATGGACACCCCACTGAGGAGACTGGAAGTTCACTAAGTAATATTGGGCAATCCACATCTTTTCCTTCATAGTTTCCCTGACTTACAGCTTCCGATAACCTCTGACAGGTGAAAAATCACTCATAGAATTCTCTTACTCTTTCCTTTTAACAAGTGGATATTTTCAATTTAACATGTATCATACTTAAATGCCAAATCCTGAACATACCACATGATGCAATAGAGCATAGATTATCCTAACTGCTCTGCTAAGTGCTATTAAAAAAAGTCTGTGAATAATTCTCATAATTTGGCCCTCTTACAACACAGGAATATTTTTTCCTTGACATAGAATATGTATTTTTCTCCTCAAATGATTAGTGTTTCCCTTGGCTCTTTTTCATTAATACTCTTAAATATTGTAGTTCTGAGGACTACAGTTTTTCTAAAAGCAGAACACTACCTAGATATTTAAAAAAAAATTAAACTCTCTTAACAGAAAATTCAATATTAGACCTTCAGTACAACACAGTGTTGTTGTTTTTTTAATCACTCCTTCCAAACCAAACAGACAAAAAAATGAAGGAGAAACTGAGATTCTTTGCTTATTGAATTCATATTAACAGTTTTCTTTCCCAGGTGCTTCAGAAGTTCACTATTTGGTCAATAAGAAACTTTTTTTGGCATAAAACCTACATACTTCCTAATGTTATGTAAGGATCCCAATAGTGAAAATAAGCCGAGAAGAGAAGAAGTTGGAATGTAGCAGCACAAACAGTCAATTGCAGGAGAGGCGTGAAGAGGAAAAAGGACTGTGAGGAAAGCAACAAAGACTCAGGTCATGATAAAGAACTTTCTAGAGAAATCACTGTGTCTCCCAGCACGCAGTCTTCACACCAGTATTACCAGCAGGTAGGACGGCGTGGTAGTTGTCAGCCAGGATGCTGGTGTCACACACCTGGGTCCACATCTTAGTTACACTTGAGTCATCCTAAATACATTGTTTGTCCTCTGTGCTCCAGTTTAGTTGTCAATAAAATGGGTATAAGAGCGGCATGTACTTATTAATTGCCAACAAATGTTAACTATAAAAACTGTAACTGTCTTAGTAATTTCTCTTCTAGCCTTCGCAGCAGAATCTTCCAACAAACGAACAGAAGCATAATCCTTGGCAATAGCTTTGAAAAAGAACTCTAAAGAACTGAAGAGTTATGTGGATTCATTTGAAATGAACTAATAAGCTGAGTCATATGATTGAACAGCTATTATCACTTCATTAGACAGCCTGCAGAGATGTCATGTGTTTCGGTGGAAAGACAGCAAACTTATAACCAGGTAGGTGTGTGACGTTGGGCAACTCAATTGATCTCCCTAAGGCTCAGTGTTCTGACCTTTACAATAGGGGTAGCAGCAGCTCCATTGTAAGATGACTGTGGAATAAGCAACAATAACCAGGCAGATGCGAGGTATGCCTCGGGCTCTTGATAGATGGCAACGCTCCCATTTATTCTCAAGGGAGGGAGCCTGTTTGATACTGGAAAACCAAAATACCAGAAATTTTTACACAGGACAGACTCAATTCAACAAACCTTCACACTTGCTTTGGGATCCAATTTAACATGTTTTTGACATAAAAGTATATTTTTAATTTACTCCAAGTTTCTTTTGGTCACCCTGCATTTCCTTTTCTTGTCTTAGACATTGAAACTTTTACAAATCCAAGAAACTTGAAACTCTTTTTCTTTTTTGTGTGTGTGACAGAGAGACAGAGACAGAGAGAGGGACAGATAGGGACAGACAGACAGAAAGGGAGAGAGATGAGAAGCATCAATTCTTTGTTGCAGTACCTTAGTTGTTCATTGATTGCTTTTTCATTTGTGCCTTGACTAGGGGACTACAGCAGTCTGAGTGACCCCTTGCTCGAGCCAGCAACCTTGGGCTCAACCTGGTGAGCCTTGCTCAAACCAGATGAGCCTGTGCTTAATTAAGCTGACGACCTCAGGGTTTTGAACCTGGGTCCTCCATGTCCCAGTCAGATGTTTTATCCACTACGCCACTGCTTGGTCAGGCAAAACTTGAAACTCTTAAATCAGATTTTAAAAAATCCACCCCAACAAAATCTCTCTCCTTTACTTGTAGTTATTGGGCTTTTACCATGCATCCTACCCTTAAGTCTCATGGCAGACCTGAACTCACCACATCAGAACTTAGGTGATCTTAGACACCATAAAATTAAAATACAAAAGCAACAACTGAACATCAGAGATGGGAAACAAATCACCTATAGAGCTAGTTAAATATAGGACTAATATTATTAAGTTCTTTATCTGAGCCAAGTTGTAAGGACTATATGCGTATTGTGTTTTTTAATTCTCAAACTATCCCCTGAGGCAAATATTATCATCTTTATTTTATAGATGAGAAAACTAAGCCTTGGGGCTGCAACAGTCCAATAAGCAGCCGCTAGCCACATGTTGCTATTTAAACTAAATTCATTTAAATAGACTGTAATGTTCAGTCCCTCAGTTGCACAGACCAAATTTCAAGTGCTCAGTAGTAGTTACTGCATTGTTCACCTCAAATTACAGAACAGAAAACATCATTGCAGAAAGTTCTCTCAGATGTTGCTGCCTTAAAATCTATGTAATCATCTAAGTTAGTACAGCTAACACATGGTAGAACCAGGAGTCAAATCTAGGGGACACGACCCCTATCATGTCCTCTTACGCCTTCATTGCCAACGCCAGAACTAAGATTTATCGAATCCACATTAGTGTTTTTTTCCATTGTCCACTATTCCTTCTTAAGAATATCATTATATCAATGAATGATATGTTTCATGGTGGTATTGCACTGATGTTTCATGAAAAGAGAATTTTCCAACCCTCTGGCATTTATGCATCCCTTTATGATTTTTGGTATACCTACATGCAGACTGTACTAGTATTTACTTAATTTTTATCATTTACTCACATTTTTATGTACATCTATTCCTTAAAACCATATGCCTATATGAATAATTTATCTTTATTACTTGCCTTATAATATGAAAATAAATATAGTGAAAACAAAATATTTTATTATATTCTCTCTAGATACTGAGAGATTTTCATTTCTATATAGAGGGTGTTTTATATTATATAGATGTTTAATATAGACTAGTAGTAAACAAATACTTTTACTCGTGTTAATCCCAATTGTTGAAGAAGAATCAGAAAAGGAATACATTTCTCACAATGTCATATGATGTTATTTATTGCTACATTTGTAAAACCACCTAGAATCCCCTCTATGCCCACCAGGAGATTGCGTTGCACATTTAGAAACTCTGCACCAAACATTTAGGTAAAAACCAAAGCTGCATATAATTAAGAACAAATATAATCATGTGCAAAAACTGTCTCATATGGACAATGGGTAATTTACAAAGAAAATAACTTTCAAGGACTAGCTTCATGAAAAAATGTACAAATGGTCGTGAAACGTGAAATAAAATGGATAAAAATATTTTGCCCAAATGTGCAATACAGTAGGAAGACACAAGGATTTTGGGTAGCAATGAACTATTATATCAGCAAGACTAACACTACAGGAACACTTTGGAGAATTTTAGAAAATATAGTTAAATATGTTTGATGAGGTTCAATATGGATGCTAGGTTAATACAAACTTAGAAGCATATGCTATGGCAGAGTGCCTCAGAGTGACCGTAATGGCTTCTGGCAGTAGCTACGTAGAGTTAAGCCAAACTTCTCTTATAAGAAGTGAAAGGAGTTTAGAGGAGTGGCTTCAGTTTGCACACAGGAAGCTCAGAATTGGAGTTGCAGCATTAATACCATTATGAAAATAAAGAGCAAAGATGAGCTGGCTAATTTCATAGAATGAGAATACTCCAGACTTTATCAGCCATGAGATGAAAATCAAGTCCCTTTACATTAATATTCCAGTATCCTTCTACAAACCAAATTTCCTTTGGTTGACTTAACAAAGTCAAGTCTTCTAAAGAAACTCATTGCTCCAGTATATTCCTAATCCTCAGAGTCTTTTATGTCATCACCTACCCCACTAGTCCCAAGGCTGAATGCCTGGCTCAGAGCGGAGGATGGGAAAATTCACAGCCACTGCTGACTCAGGCTGGCGGTGCGCAATCCAAGCTTTCATTTTCACAACTGGTGCCCTGTGTGGTAGGAAAGAGAATGCACCTCCTACAGTGGTACACTCCACCATGGGCTTGTTTTGAAGAACCACGGTAGCTGAGAGGGCTCTGGAACCATACCACTTGAGTTCAAATCTCAGTCTAGCCCTGGCCGGTTGGCTCAGCGGTAGAGCGTTGGCCTGGCGTGCAGGGGCCCAGGTTTGATTCCCGGCCAGGGCACATAGGAGAAGCACCCATTTGCTTCTCCACCCCTCCCTCCTTCCTCTCTGTCTCTCTCTTCCCCTCCCACAGCCAAGGCTCCATTGGAGCAAAGATGGCCCGGGCGCTGGGGATGGCTCCTTGGCCTCTGCCCCAGGCGCTAGAGTGGCTCTGGTCCGGGCAGAGCATCGCCCCCTGGTGGGCAGAGCATCGCCCCTGGTGGGCGTGCTGGGTGGATCCCGGTCGGGCGCATGCGGGAATCTGTCTGTCTCTCCCCGTTTCCAGCTTCAGGAAAAAATACAAAAAAAAAAAAATAATAATAATAAAAAAATCTCAGTCTAACCATTCAACTTTATTCCTTTCTTTTATTTAAAATTGATTAATAATATTAATGTCAAATAGTGTTGTTGTTAATGCTAATTTATTTATTTATTTATTTGTATTTTTCTGAAGTTGGAAATGGGGAGGCAGTCAGACTCCTGCATGTGCCCGACCAGGATCCACTGGCATGCCCACCAGGGGGAAATGCTCCGCCCATCTGGGGCGTTGCTCTGTTGCAGCCAGAGCCATTCTAGCAGCTGAGGCAGAGGCCATAGAGCCATCCTCAGCGCCTGGGGCCAACTTTTGCTCCAATGGAAACTTGGCTGCAGTAGGGGAAGAGAGAGACAGAGAGGAAGGAAAGGGGCAGGGGTGGAGAAGCAGATGGGTGCTTCTCCTGTGTGCCCTGGCCAGGAATCAAACCCAGGACTCTTGCATGCCAGGCCAACGTTCTACCACTGAGCCAACTGGCCAGGGCCAATGCTAATTTAAATAAGTCATGGAATGTCCTAATTTAATTCATGTTAGATGCCTTCCTACATTAACCCTAAATTATTATAGCCCAAATCACTCATACATACAAGCAAGCAATCCCATACACACATGTACACACACACACACACACACACATCTATATTCCCCAACAAGCTCACATCCCAGTCGGGTAACTGGTTTGGCATGTTTCCCAGTGTTAGCCGTATCATTTACCCAAACATACATCAGCCATCACTACCCTGTGATATTTGAGCCTCGGTGCTAGCTTGCTGAGGCAGACTCTTTTACCTTACTGCTTCCTCACTCCCAGACACACTCCCTACGCAGACTGTGCTTTGCCTTCAGTGTGCCCAGCTCTTTTCTACCTCTGGATCTTTGTACCTGTTAGACCTTCTTCCTTCAGTGGCACTCTCCCTACTCTGCCTAATTTTTATTCAACCTTCGGGTCATTGAAAAGCTTTTTCTACACTTCCATCTAAATGAGCCACTTATTTATCCATCTATATGCATGTATGTATAGTCTCTTTTTGTGAAGTCCAACTTCAATTCATAGACATTTGTATAAACAAAGCATTGCCCTGGAACAAAGCCAAGTCAATTTTGTTCACCAACGACTGAAGACAGAATTGGTCATGTACAGTCATTTTAATAATAGTCATTTTGTTTTCATTTCCTTAGTTCTCTTGTGCTTGCTATGTTTGTGTTTCATTTTGAGGTGTGTTATGAGCATTATTAATCTCATTATGTCTAATGAATGTACAAGCAGCAAGAATGATGAAAACTACTAATTACTGGCATAAGATTATGATGGAAACAAGTGAAACCTAATATTAATTGATATGCATATGTTCATCATTTGTATAGCATCATTTTAGAGTTAGGAACAAATAGACTTATAAATAGTACTTGGAAATTTAATTCAATTGTACTGAAAGAAGTTTCTATGTTTAGTTTTCTGGTTATATTTTAATTTCTATGTCTCTCTACTCTTCATTCAAAGAGATTAAAAACAATGTTTTGTTCAACATGGTATTGCAGAGTACCTCAGACTAACTGTAATGCCTTCTGACACTAGCTACTTAACATTAAGCCTAACTTCTCAGATTAAGGGCACAATCCTCTATAAGATTTACCTCACTTTAGACACCAGACACAAATTTGGAAGTCCTTAAGCCTCAGTCAATTCTTACCTGCTGGCTACAATTCAAAATGTCCCATTACCTTCAGGTTTGGTAATTCATTAGAATAACTCAGAGAATTCAGGAACTCACTTTACTTAACAATTATAGTTTTATAATAGCAAATGTATACAAATCAGAACCAGCCAAAAGAGAGGTGCATTGAATGTTCCAAATGTGTAGTTTCCTTGTCCTCAGGATGCACATTACCTGCTTATCACAGTGATGTATGCCAATACAAAGAGTATTTGCCAAACAAATAAGTTGACCCGAACTTTAGTGTCCATAGTTTTTAATCAACATTTTATTATGCAAGCAAGATTGGTTGAATCACTGACTATGTGACTCAATTTTCAGTGCCATCCTTCTCCCCAGAGATCAGGCATATATCACAGATTCAAAGTCCCAAAGTCTAGTCACAGGGTTGGTCTTTCCATCAGAGCCAATCACCATCCTGACTCATCTCATTGGCATAAACTATCTAGAGACACAAAATAAGTCTCCTTGTTAACATAAGCTTTCAAGTGTAGTTTGAGGGGTGCATCAGGAAAATATACTTATCACTTAGGAAAGTCCAAGGGTTTAGAAGTTATTTTCCAGGAACCAGAGACAAAAGTCAGTAAAATCTTTACTACACAGTGATGTATAGTAGATGCAATAAATACTTGTTGAATAAATGACTTACTGGAGAGATGGGTCACATTAAATTGGATATTGCTATGATTATGTCAGGAAGAAAGATAAAAGAAGTTATTAAATCTAGCAATTACATGATTGTATTAAAAGCAGTTTCAGATGTTAATTGAATGGGAGTTGAAGTTTTCTAGATTACTCTAGTAAGATGTTTGCTGGTGACTAGAAGGTAGAAGATAGGGGATACAGAGACATGAACATGTTTATAAGATAATGAGAAGGAGCCAGCAAACTAAAAGAGATTATGCAGGGCAGAATTGATAGGGAAAGTCTGAGGTGGCCTTACTGGTGACAAAGTTCCCAAGCACCACTAGTGGCCAAATACAAGTCTCAGGAATGAGGTAGAGATGACTCACTCAACAAGATGGCTTCTAACATGTCTTCTAAACCTAAAAGTCCATGATTCAGCTCTGTGGAAATATCATTGTTCAAAGAAGGTTGTTTCTTTTGGCAAGTGGTTCTTAATCTGGGGTGATTTTTGCTTCCGAGGGACATTTGGCAATATCTAGGGACATTTGCAATGTCTAGAGACATTTGACCCAACAATTCCACTTGTGTCTATATACTGAAAAAAATTAAAAGCATAAAATCAAACATATATTTGTATACCTGTGTCTGCAACAGCATTATTCACAATAGCCAAAAGGTGAAGGCAACCCAAGTGTCCATTGATAGATGAGTGGATAAACAAAATGTGCTATATCCATACAATGGAGTATTATTTGGCCTTAAAAAGGAAGAAAATTCTGACATGTTCCAACATAAATAAACTTTGAAGACATTACACTAAGTGAAATAAACTAGTAACAAAAAAACACATATAGAGTGATGCTATTAATATGAGGTATTTAGAATAGTCAGATTCACAGAGATAGAAAGCAGAATGGAGGTTACCAGAGGCTGAGGGGAGGTGGGAAAGGCAAGTTATTGTTTTTATTTGTTTTTTGACAGACACAGAGAACGAGTCAGAGAGCAAGTCAGAGATACGGATAGATAGGGACAGACAGATAGGAAGGGAGAGAGATGAGAAGCATCAGTTCTTTGTTGTGACACCCTAGTTGTTCATTGATTGCTTTCTCATATGTGCCTTGACCGGGGTGGGGACCATAGCAGAGCAAGTGACCCCTTGCTCAAGCCAGCAACCTTGGGCTCAAGCCAGCCACCTTTGGGCTTCAAGCCAGGAACATTTGGGCTTCAAGCCAGAGATCTTTGGGCTCAGAGACCATAGGGCCATATCTATGAACCCATGCTCAAGCCAGCGACCCCACACTCAAGCTGGTGAGCCTGTGCTTAAGCTGGATGAGCCCACGCTCAAGCCGGTGACATTGGGGTTTCAAACCTGAGTCCTTTGTGCCCCAGTCCTACGCTCTCTCCACTGCACCACCACCTGGTCAGGCAGCAAGTTATTGTTTAATAGGTATGAAGTTTCAGTTTAGGAAGACTGGAGGATGTCTGGAGATGAATGCTGCTGATGGTGGCACAACAATTGAAGGTATTTAATACCACACACTTAGAAATGATTGCAATGGTAATGCTATGGAATGTACATTTTACCATAATTAATAGAATAAGACAACTGCTTTTGTATCTAGTAGGTAAGAAGCCAGAGATGCTGCTAAATAGTCTACAATGTGCAGGCCAACTCATGCAACAAAGAATTTTCCTGCTTTGATGACCATAGTGTTGAAATTGGGAAGTTTTGCTTTCGTAAAATATTGAAAGAACAATGGAAAGAGACTGCAGGGACACTGGTCTTCCATTGCCACTGCTTTTCCACACTCGTGCCACTTTCCTGGTTTTGTCAGATTTCACTGGCCAGATCAAGCTAAAAAGAACCAGAAGTTGTGAAAAAGGAGAGAAACAATCACCTAAACTACAAAACAGAATTTTGGAATTCTCTGAGATATCTGTATCTGTCTATTTGTCTGTGTATCATCTTTCTATCAATCTGCCTATCATCTATCTGTCTACTATCCATCAAATAATTTCACCAGTAAAATCTGAAACAATATAAGACTCCCAAAGTTGGCCTGATTCTTCATATTTTGTTGTATTTTGTGCACGTTCAAGGAAATGATAATAAAGTATCTTAGCAGTGATTTATTGTTTTAGTATATATTGTGTCTAAATCTGATTTAAATCCTTGAGAGAATCATGAGTCTTCTGTAGATGTCTTTTCTGATGAAAAGAAGGCATCCTGGTTCAGAGAATGTCTTTATTTCTCTTGTTCAAAATGAAAGAGAAATCTCAGTGATGAAGAATCATTTTTTTCCCACTGTGTGCACCATAGTTTGAAAGAGAACCATGTCTCCTGTTAAATAACTAAAATAAATTAAAATGTGAATGAACAATAAGTAAGAAAAAATTGATGCTTTACATTTTCTATCCATAGGGCCATTGGATCAATGGCCTGTCAATTCAGTCAAATAACCCTCCGATCCAGTCACACAATCAGTGAGTCTTAGTATTTTCAAGAAATTGAGCAGCATATTTGATTGAAAATGATTGAGGTGTGTGTGTGTGTGTGTGTGTGTGTGTGTGTGCATGTGCATGTGTGTGTTGGGTCACCATATTTGCTACAGATTAAATACAAGTGAAAAATAACTATGGTTTGGAAAACAATAACCCTGAAATTATTTTTAGTATTTTATTAATCTATTATTTGTTTATTCCTCCAGCTTGTTCCAAAAAAGTTCTAGGCAGTCCTTAGTATTTTTATAATCTGCAGGCTCTCCTATTTGTGAATATTTTGTAGACTGAGTGCTAAATGCTAAATTATTAAAGTACATTAAAGAGAGGAAGGAAAGAAGAAACCTAATGTCTTCTAACACTCAGTAAATTACTCTATCTCCAAGACTATTTCAATAACTTTATTCCAAAACGCAATTAGCAGACAAGACATACATTTCACTTGCAATTAATTTGTAGTCAAGGATACTTTAACTCAAAAAGGAATTTATTAAAGTAAAATGAAATGTGGTCTGAGTGGACTCACTGTTGTTTGACTTCTGTTATTCATTTCTTGTTTTGAAAAACACCCTAACTTCTTTCCCCCGCATGTTATAATCTTGGTGAGAATGACAAATCCACGTGCCTGCCTTCCTGCCTGGGAGTCTCAGCAGGGCTGGGCGCTCTTTCTACCAAATCCTTCCTGCATCACTCAGGTGCAGGCGGGAGTTGCATTTATAGTCCGTTTCGGCCCTTGGGTGTACTCGCTAGGATTTTGACCATTAAGCAAGTGTTACAGCATTGAAGAGACATTTGGAGCTGAGTCATCTTGGTGGCAGTACCACAACCACGCTACTTACTAATGCTGCAAGATATTTCTCTAGTTCTTACTTCTCAGCTCTTTTCTCCTTAATTCCTGCTTCCTCCCAAGTGTTGCTGTTACTATCCACCTACACTTAGTGGTTTAAAACAACAACAATAACAACATCTATTTTTCTCAAGACTGCAGTCTGGGCAGGCCTCAGCAGGGTCAGCCTGCTCTCCTCGTTTTTGCCTGGGGTGGCTTACAGACAGGGCTTGAAGGCTTGCTCATATGTCTGGCGCCTGGACAGGGAACGCTGGAACAGCTGGGGACCACAACAGATGGGGCTCCTTGGGCATCTCTTAAAATCTTCACATGATCTATCCAGCATGGTGGCTCTAGGGTGGTGGCCAGACTTCATTACGTGGCAGCTCAAGGATCGAAAGATCCACCACTCCAGAAAGATCCATGCACAAGCCCTGTCTCTTGTAATGATCTAGCCTCTCAAGTCATGTGAGGTCACTTCTGCTACACTCTTGGTTGAAACACTGTAAATGTCCACCCACATTCAAGGAGAAAGAACACAGACCCTCCCAACCTCTCAACAGACTACAGTCAATATCACATTGTAAGAAGAACATTTGGGATAGGATTATATATTGGTGCAATCATTTTTTGGAAAATTTAATTCCTTACCTCGAGCCTTTCAATTGATGTAATCCCGTTGCTTTTCAATAAACTCCCCGTTGCTGATCTTAGCCAGGGTCAGATTCTATTACTTATAACTAAAGAATCCCCATCTAATAGAGTAAGGATCTGTTTTATTAATCCTTCGGCAATTAAATGCCGCTTTAATGTTGGATATTTAATTAATACCACCATCAAGAGGTTGGTCCTTATTCATGACTTAATTACTAGACACACCTGCGTGACTCAAAAAACTTCTCTATCACCAGTGAACAGCACCAACCCTTTGCTCAAGCTTCCCTCCATTGCTGCAAAACAGACACAATTTTTAAGAAAACAGCTGAGGCAGAGAAAGGTTATTTGGTTTATCGCAGATGGTAATGAGGAGTGCAGTGCTGCCCGAAAAACAGACCCAGAAGTTTTCATTCCTTCAGCCAGTCTGGAACTATTAAATCACATAGAAATACCAGGAAAAGATAAGCTACATGGACCAGTGATTGCTGGCGCTGAACACTCTAGTGAGTTCAAAGAGCCCTTAGGGCTGCTGTTTATTTGGAAAACCAGGGGGGGACAAGTGGCGACAGAATGGCAGGAGAGAAGCCTAGCTACATATTAGCTTACGATTTTATCTTCCCCGGGCTTGCTTAAAAAATTTCCATATTAGGTGTACGTGAGTTTATGTAGATATGTGTCTAGAGTACTGGAATCTTGTGTTTTTTTAAAAAAAAAAGCTTCAGGGCATGAGTACACATTTTAAATAAACATGTTTGTTTCAATAAGTATTATCAGTCTATGATCAGTCACTCATCAAAATATCACCCTGAAAGAATTTTAATGTAAGAGCACATGAATGTCAAAAAAAAGCATGTTAGAAAAACAGCAAATGATATCATTAGTATGTAGAAGATGTTGCTTTATTAAAGATGAAAATGTTTAACATAAATACTGAAGTAAGAGAGTTAAGTTGGTTGTTTCTAGGAATATTCCAATATTCCAATATTCCAAACTCCTTCTGGAATTTATTCACCAATTTCACTAAGCCAGAAGTTTCTAGAAGATTTTTAAAAATTTAATTGTCTCCTCCTTGACCATCTATACTTTTAAATTTTTTTTATTAATAAAGTTGCTAGAGATAAAAGAAAAGAGAAACATATCAGTCTGTGAGTCCAGCCACTGACATTTCTCAGGGTTTAATTTGTATCTTCAGTGTTCAAATATTTTATTTTCATCTCTCTTTCCCCCTGTCTCCCTCTCTGTCTCTCTCTCTCACACACACACTTCATTTTCACGTCTTTGCCCCTTTGGGTTCTTTTCAGTGACAGACATTTCCATGGGCTGTCTTTGTGACCACCGGCTGTGTTGTAAGGACTGTTTTGGTCCTGTCTTCATGCCTGTCAAAGGCCACAGAGTGTCGGAGTCTGAAAACACAGCCTGAATCAGCGTGGACCCCAGAGATTTTCAACAGATCTCGGTAAAACTTTCAATGATCTTTATTTTCCACATGGCTTTTCAGTTGTGGATGACACCCTTCATCTGACCAAAATTATATTGAATAGCACCTTGAATAAAAAGGTCCCTTCAAACAGAGATGTAATAGAATGACATCTAACATCTTGCTTTTTTAAAATTCTCTATTATGGATAAAACCACTACTAGAACCCAAGAAAAATGATACACATTCTTTTAGAAGCACAAATGTCCTAAAATCTTTCATTGGAAAACCCCTGATGTCCCAAGAATTTAAAGTCATCTTACAGAAAATTCCCTGTACATAAAAACAAGATTAAAACCTTTTTTTCCCCCAAAGAAATGATTACTGACTAAGTTTGGAGTTATTGCTTCCCTCTTTTTTCTTTGTATGTGTTTATCTTATTTTATTAGCAACTTGTTGCTGCCTTCTATTAATTCTTTGTAACAGCAAGGGGTTTTTGTGTTATAGTATACAATGACTTTTAAATTGTTACAGTTTTTACCTCTGTGTACATATAGTATTGTGCACTAAACAACACACATCACTCTCGATCTATCCTCTGCATTCCCTTTGCATTAGGTGGACCACTGGCAGGAAAACCAAAGCCCCAGCTCCAATTTTTCCAGCTGTCTCTGTCGCCCTGTGATCTTTTGGTACAAATTTTCTAGCCTGTAGGAAAAGGCAGGCTTCTACCCCTCTCTATGATTGTGCTTAGGCGTTTTGCCAACCCGAGACATGGATTAATATGAACACACTTCTCTGAATATAAGTCATTTACGTGTGTTTAGCAGCATAGCCCAAGCAAGAAAAAGGCAGACCACAGTTGCCTTTGTATAGAGTCTGGGTAGGTTTTGATTTCACTCAGAGTCAAGAACAAAGCAACCTCTGACTTTTTCCTCAAACTAAACCCGTATGGAATGACTTCTAATGACTTCACGAACTGCTAGCCTTCAGATGACTGGAGCGTTATTCACTTTGTAAGTTTTCTCCTCTGACGTTTCATGATTATACCTATGGTGCAGTTCTATTTTTGTTCTTCATATTTTCTGAGTGCTTAAAGTCTAGAGGAAAAAAATTTTTTTTTAAATCATTTGGCCACCATCAAATGTTCTTTTCAGTTTGAGGATAATGTAGAGAGAGGCTTTAAGTACAGTGCCAACACCAAACATGGCATTGCCTATTGAATGAGCCAATTCCATCCCCTGGGTCTGAATGGCTTAGAGGAGACGTGATGTCATTGTCTACTCGGAGATAAACGGGAAGGAGTCTGGGTGGAGACTTCTGGAGTGGTCTTTGTAATAATAGTAATTAAAAAGAGCATTACCTCATATATTTAAACTTTTTGTACGTACCATGTGCTTTTCTCATTTTGACCCAATGTTACTCATAAAGGGCTAGTAGTTCTGTTTCATTATTTTAAAGTACTGTTTGATGACACTGGTTGAACAGTTTCTCACAGTTCACTGCTTCAGTTTTCAGCAAATTATATTTCTAGTTACACTAGGCACTTCTCATCATCAATTTCCATATGTCTCCAAGACATGCAAAGAACGGTTTGCCAACAGCAAATTCAGATACCAGATATGAGCTGCTGTGGGACACGTTTTTCTCTTAGTACAGCCTTTTCTAAAATAAAAATCTTAGAACCCTCCAGGCCAACCCCTTGACACTGAAACATGCTCATGTTTTTTTAACCAGATTAACCTGTGCATGTGGCTAAGATTGAGGATTACCACAGACTATTTCATTTCGATGTGAAAATCTTATGATAAAATAAACACTGCCCATAAACACTTCCATATTCTTCATATCTGGCTGGTAGAAAAACAGCAGCCATACAATTTGCCAAAGAACAACCAAGTCCCAAAAAGTTCTTAAATCCTTCCTCCCTTAAATTCTATACCTTTCTCATGTTATTGCCATCACTTTTTTAAAAGTTTTACTTATTGATTTGAGAGAGAGGAGGGAGGGAGAGAGACAGAAACATCCAGTTGCTCTTGTATGTGCCCTGATCGGGGATCAAACTGGCAACCCTGGCATATCAGGACGCTGCCCTAGCCAACCAAGTTATCTGACCATCACTTCTTTAACCTCCTGTTATCAAATGAATGCTGTAGATCAGGGCCCATTATATACACTTGACAGTTCTGACGTATGCAAATAAACGTTATATCAACAGTTGGTGTATCAATTTGTCACCAACTATCAGTTTTCTTGTTTGCTTATGAATTTGAACAGCATAAATAAACAAAAATTGACTGCAGTTAGCAAAATGTAAAGTCCTTAATTTATTTTTTAGAATATTTCTCATGCCTCAAAAAAAAAAGGAGGGGGGATTAATAAACTGACAATAAACAAAATGCACATCTTTTGGTCTTGCAAAAAGCAACTTAATTATTCTCATAAATGTGAATATTAAAAGAATTTTCTTAATATGTTTTAAGACTACTAAATTCCTAAGGAAACACCTTTTAAAGTAATTTGTATGAGTGTACTATGTGTGCAATCTGAAATGGAATTTGAACTGAGGGATAGTCTAAACATTTAACTTCTTTTCATGAAAGTTTTAGCCTATAGAGCCAAGAAAGATGTTTAATGACATAGAAAGATGTTCGTAGTCTTCTATTCATTTGGTGGAATAGGTAATGTAGGTGGGTGGTATGAGGGAGAAGGAGGGGAGCTTTCACTTTTTAAGGTATTTCTATATTTATTTATAATGAATGTGTATTAATTTTGTATTAAAAACTTAGAGGTGGATTATAATACTGTATAATAATTGCTTGATATATAACAGGCAATACATTTTTTCTTTTTTTAATTAATTTTAATTTATTGTGTTAACATGGATTCAAGTGTCCCACTCAATATAACACCCTGACACCCCCCCCCACCGTGTCCCTATTTACATCCCTTTTGCCCCTCTCCCCCCAACTCCCACCCTCCTTCCCTCTGGGACCTGCTGTCCTGCTATCCGTATCTCTGTGTTATGTATATATAATTTCACTAATCCCTTCACCTTTTCTGATCCCATCCCTTCATCCCCCTGCCCTCTGACAGCTGTCCCTCTGGTCCCTGTGACCCTGCCTCTCCCGCTATTCCATTCCTCAGTTCACTTTGTTCCTTAGATTCCACATATAAGTGAGATCATATGATATTTGTCTTTCTCTGTCTGGCTTATTTCACTTAGCATAATAATCTCCAAGTCCATTCATGCCATCAGAAAAGGTAAGATTTCTTTTGTTTTCATCGCCACGTAGTATTCCATTGTATATATGTACCACAGCTTTTTAATCCACTTGTCCACTGACAGACACTTCGGCTGTTTCCAGATCTTGGCTATTGTAAACAATGCTGCCATAAACATGGGGGTGCATATCTTCTTTTGAATCAGTTATTTGGTGTTCTTAGGATATATTCCTAATAGTAGAATAGCTAGGTCGCTCCATTTTTAATTTTTTGAGGAAACGCCATACTGTTTTTTACAGTGGCTGCACAAGTCTGCATTCCCACTAGCAGTGCAGGAGGGTTCCCTTTTCTCCACACCCTTGTCCACACTTACTGTGTGTTGATTTGTTAATGAGCACCATTCTGACTGATGTGAGGTGGTATCTCATTGTAGTTTTAATTTGCATTTTTCTGATGATTGGTGATGTTTAACATTTTTTCATATGCCTATTGGCCATCTGTATGTCCTCTTTGGAGAAGGGTCTGTTCAGTTCTTTTGTCCATTTTTTATTTTTATTTTTTGTATTTTTCCAAAATGAGAAACAGGGAGGCAGACAGACTCCACATGAACCCGACCAGGATCCACCCAGCAAGCCCACTAGGGGGCAATGCTCTGCCCATCTGGGCAGCTGCTTTGTTGTGACCGGAGCCATTCTAGCACCTGAGGCAGAGGCCATGGAGAAGTCCTCAGTGCTGAGGCCAACCTTGCTCCAATGGAGCCTTGGCTGCAGGAGGGGAAGAGAGAGATACAGAGAAAGGAGAGGAGGGAAGGGTGGAGAAGCAGATGGGTGCCTCTCCTGTGTGCCCTGGATGAGAATCAACCCAGGACTTCCACACGCCAGGCCGATGCTCTAATGCTGAACCAACCAGCCAGGGCCTTTTGCTCATTTTTTAATTGGGTTGTTTAACTTCCTGATGTTGAGTTTTAGAAGTTCTTTATAAATTTTGGTTATTAACCCCTTATCAGACGTATTGGTGAATATATCCTCCCATTGTGTGGGTTGTCTTTTTATTTGGTTAATGCAGGCAATATTTTAAGCTCTTTAAAAATATTAACTCATTTAATGTTGTAACGACTCTATAAAGTAGGTACATTTAAAGCTTAAGCAGTTTACCCAAAGTCACACAGGTAGCAGGAGGAAAAGATGGGATTCCAGCCCCGCTCTCCTCTCGGTTACTACACTATACCCCTAACAGCATGCTAAGTTGTATTCCATTTTTGTAAAATACATCTGACTAGAACAACTATAACAAAATGTTAAAATTATATATTTCTGATGAATGAAATTATAGCTAATTTTTAAAAATTTTTGCTCATCTGCATTTTCCAATTTTCACAAAACAATGAATAATAAAAGGAAAAAAAATTGAAGAGAAAAAAATAATCTTTTGGAAGTTCCCCTGTGTTAAGTGTGAAGTAAGGATTTTGATAGAGTGCTGTGAATTTTTTCTTTTAAACTTCCCTCCGGTAAACTTTCTTTTTATTTTAGCATCCAGTAAAAGCATGTGCCCTAAAGCTTGACTATTCAACTGTTCTCTTGTGTACAGATTGTACTTTGTTCATAGATGGTCACTATAAAGAATTCTGAGAACAACGGAAGAACTTGATGGTGCCTTGAAAATGTAGAAATGCCAAGAAAGGGATAAAGTTAGAAAAACAAAGTTGCTTTTAGAGAAGTCATAAAAATGCTTGTATATATTTCCATTGCATCTTTTCTTGGAAGTCTGAGTCACTAAGAAGAGACTTAACTTCTACCAATAAGGAACCCAGCCACTAGAACATCCTCCTTCCAATGGGTTTGTGAAGACTGGTTGGGTCTGCATCAGAATAACTGAAGCAAAAGAGCAATATGTGTCCGTTCAGTCAGCGTCTGTGTATTTTCTCTAAGAGTGTATATGTTTCTTCGAAGATTTCACTTACAAAAACAACTACTTATTAAGGATCCTTTTGAATATGGTTTGGAATATTAAATATAGGTGAACTAGTTCTGGTGAGAAGGAACATGAAATTGATATAACATCTAAAAACTTAAAAGGAAAACAGGAACACATGAACTCACTGGATTTATCGTTCATGCAAAATAAAAACAAGTCTATATGTAGGCCAAAAATAAGAGGATAAAATCTGAGGATCTATCGATTTGAAAAAGGTTAGCGATGTTTTATGCCAGTGTTGTATTTAATGCTGCAGTTCTTCATGACCAGATGGGATTCCAAAAGGTGTGTATAAGATGGAATGAAGATGGCTTGAAGACATAGGAAAGCTAGAGTGGAGGGAGGGGCTTAAGAAAGGAAGTCATCAGGTAACTATGGCTCCTAGCCTCTCTGTCTGGGTACTACTATACTTTCAGCCAGTATTTCAAGATTCTGATTGTTTTTAAATCTTATTTTTTATTATATAAAATTAATCATATCTCAAATGCATTCATGTCTTTCCATGTCTCATGGCCTCCAAACTGTTCTGTTGAAGGCTACCATCCCCTCCAACCCAGTGACTGCAACACCGCCCAAATGACCTCCCAAGGTTCACTCTAGCCTTCTAAAATGCATTCTTCACGCTGAGAGAAGAGTGACCTTTTCAAAACATAAATCTAATCATGTTAGCTTTTCTACTTAAGATCCTTAAACAGCTTCCAATTGCCCTCAGGATAAAGTCAAATATCTTAAACAGAGCCTTAGCTGTGACCTTCAAACGTCTCTAACTTAGCCCTTCAATCTGGCCTCAGCCTACAGATCCAGATCTAGACCTCTTTCACAAGTGCCACGCAGTTCCTTACTCAGCACGCCACCCCATGGCTTCTCCCTGTCCTATGACATCCTTGTATTCCTTTCCTCCATCGGGGAAGTCTTTCCTTAACCTCAGAGGAGAAAAATCCGCCCCACCCCCCCACCCCCGTGTGTGTGTGTGTGTGTGTGTGTGTGTGTGTGTGTGTGTTTGCTTGCTTGTTTGTGCACCAGCTGCTTCTTTCTATAGAAATAATTTTTATTTATCTGTGTGATTATTTAAAGTTACTCTCTCTGGGCCATGAGACTACAAACTTCTTAATGTGGGGGAAACTCCGCTTTTTGCATCAGTAGACCATCAGCATGGTTTAAGTACTCCACCTGACACAGAGCAGAGTTTAAAAAATATTTGCTGAATATCAATCATTACAGCAATAATACAGAGAGAAATGGGTTTTAGATCTTACTGGTCTCTCAAATTCAACTTTTTTTTAGTGTATTCATTCATGTATTTATTTTTGCTGAGAAGACAGATTACATTATATATTGCTTACTCAAAATATTGATATACCTTGTCAAATTGAATTATGAAACTTAAAAATTCCCACATATATTTTCTTTAATCAGGCAATCATGAGTCTTCCACACTACCCATCTTTCAAAAGAGATTACTTTGATTTTTACTTCGATGAACACACTTTTCTTAGGATAAAAACACACCAACACATGCTTAGCACCTTGTTCAGATTTTTTACAGTAATTATTAAAATTATTATTGCATAAATAATACTGAATTTTTTTTAAAAAATATTTAATTGATTGATTTTTAGAGAGAGAGCAGTGAGAGAGAGAGAGAGAGAGAGAAGGGGGAGGAGTAGGAAGCATCAACTCCCATATGTGCCTTGACCAGACAAGCCCAAGGTTTCGAACCAGCGACCTCAGTGTTCCAGGTTGACGCTTTATCCCCCTGCGCCACCACAGGTCAGGCAATACTGAATTTTTTGATATGTAGAAGATATTGGTAAATAAGTATGGTAAGAATTAGTGAGTGTTTTGTAAAATTTTCAGATTTTTCAGTCCCTCCATGTGTATTATTTAAGCCATTGGCAAAGTTGGAACAAGTTTAGTTTTTTTAAGACAGTGCCTATGCAATTTATTTAATGAAATGAAACTTCATCAATTCTAGTGCTTCCTCAATCTGTCTCAGCCAGAAACATTATTGATTAATCAACAGGACATTTTAAATACAAAGGACAAAAAACATTTGTATATTTATATTGACAATTTCAAACAAAGATAAAAAAATCAGGTTAATCACGTAAGTTTCTTCTGCAACAATATCTTGTTACAATTTTCCAGTAAATTTTAAAATAGAAATTTTACTCAGGATTTTTTTTTTGCATTCTACTGTAGCTGCCTTTAAAAATAACAATCTTCAGTTTCTCGATGAGAAAACCAACTTCTGAAACAGTCTTATGTATTATTTCATCTCCCTAAAGATAGTAGCAAGCTCCTTTAAATGTGCTATTTGAACAACTCCATGGCAAGTCCTTAACTCCTATACCCCAACACTGGTCTCAGAACATCACTTCCACACCTGCCTATCCCATACGGGTCTTCCTTCATTGTGTAGTTGTCTCATTCACTCGTGCACTCCCATACAACTGTTTAACGTTAAACATGTACAATTTCTATTGTACATAAGAATAAAAGACACAAAGGAAAATAGAGTATAGCTCTTCAACTTGAGGTTACAATGAAAATATCTGAAACAAATAAAAAAAAAATGCAAAACCTGCAGGAATTTAGAATAAAATAAAGGTGTTTGGTGGCTCAGATTATTTTCTGATTGCATCATAATAATAGTTCTATTAACAGACTCTGAATTTTCATAATATATATCTTAGCCTTTGCTGGAGAATGATAAAAATACAGACAATTTAAAGAAAAAAGAGGCATAAAATAGTTGCTGTTTGTTCTCAGATTAGTGTATACAATTTCAATGAAATGGTAATAGTTTCAATGAATTTTTTTTTTCTGAAGAACAACCACACTATTGAACCAAGTTTTTAAGTTACACACAAGTAGCCTTGAAATACTGAAAAGCCTGTTAAAGGAAGAACAAAAGCCTACTCCAGTGAAGAACTGAGCTTCCAAGGGAAGCAGCTGTCACTTTCCAAGCTTCCACCTAAAGTTCTCCCATGTCCCTTTCTCTCATTTTCTTCCCAAACTACATTCTGAAAAGGTATTTTAAAAGATATTGCAGCAGCCTATCAAGAAACATATTTGCCAGTTCCTTCTATGAAATCAATGGAGGAAGGTCCAGATTTACATTCCATTAAGGAAAAAAAATTGTAATGTTTGTATAGAGGCAATCATAAACTTGGCATTTGATTTTTATCCTTTTCTTTTCCATTATATACAATAAAAATTTAATTTACCAACAATAACCAAAAAATGTAGCTTATAAGCTCACTTATCTTAAAAAAAGGAAAGTGCCAGCCCTTAGCATTTAAAATTTGGTATAATGAGGCTCAGTGTTTCAAAGCTGATGTCAGGGGACAGACATGGTTCACATCCAATCATTTTAAAACAAGCTTTTAGTGTAGGTCGCTATATTGGTGGAGAATACGATTTAAGAAAATGCAATATGTTCAAATCTATGTAATGAGAATTATTTGAAAGGTGAATTCCTTTTGTTACTGATTTACTATTGAAATTCACTTACATTTCTCCAGCTTCTTTCTTTTGATAGCCTAATGGAAATAAAATTTCAGAACTCTAATACAGCTTGGTCACTACCTCTCTCAGTGGATAATTGATCAGCATGGACACAATAGAGACTGACTTCTTCCTATAGTACAAGTTACAATTTTAAGCTTTTTCTTCTTTTTCTGCTCAAATTTTCTTCTGTCAGTAAAATAATATACAAATTTTCATTAACTTTGTAAAGAATCACTCACTTGATTTTTTTTATATTATTACATATCTTATAAAATGTGCCACTAAAAGTAAAAGGCATTATTATTTCCTGTCTGTGTGCACATAGAGTTAGAATCATGTACAAACTATTTAGGCTGTTTTGAGTGACTACCAGTTATTTTAAAAAAAATGAAAGAAAAAAATAGAAAAACCACAGAAGTTATTTGGCTGGCACTAAATTGTTTTTTTGACTGATTAAATCATCCCAAATCAGTCGAAAGATTCAAAACATTTAGATAAGAGGTGTATACTGCTAACTCACGGAATAAGGAAAACAAAACTAAGCATTTCTTCAAAAACATGATTCTAGTCAGTGTTTGCTGCTGGGTTAGAAAACAAAAACAACAAGAATGGCACCACCACCCCATCTTTGGCATTCTTTAATGTCATTGCTGCTTGCTGTGATTTGTGCCCAGCAAGGGTAGTCACTCTCCCTTGATCCCAGCACATTTGACAAGTACTGACACTCTGGGCATAGTGTAGAACAAAATAAATACATTAGCAAGACCATTTCCCCCTTCATTTCAGCCAGGGCATAAGAGATAGGTTACTTAAAATTCAAGTGCCAGGAAAGCCTATTGTAAAAGGGAAATATTTTCAAGTGAATTCCGTTTGATCTTTTTTTTATAGGGGTTCCTACCAGCCTCTCTCCCTTCCTTCCCAGATCCTGGAAACCAATTAGTCTCAGCACAGAGGCCACAGACCAGGTTGAAATGGCTCCTTTTTATTTTTAGGGGATATAATTTCAGCCAGGATGTCTCTTCAGTTATCACATAGTATCCTTAGCACACTTCTCTCTCACACATACACACCCATTGGATTTTTTTTTTTCCTTTGGAGAATGGCTAGATCTTGGAGTCTGACTCCTGGAAAGGAATTAGATCTGGTCGCAGTCCAAATCCTCCAGCTCTGACAATGGCATAACATCACAGGGCCACCTCATCTCTCACAGACAGCCTTGCCAACCAAGTTTTCTAAAAGCCTTCTCTTCCTAGTCTCCTGCTTCTAGCGTCGGCGGCTTTCCCTTTCCTTATGTTGTTTGTATACAATTCTGAAAACTAATTTCCCCCCATTATGCAAAGTAGTAGAAAAAAAAGGGGACGAACTTTGCTTTATAAAATGTTTTTGAAGGGCTTATCTTTTGGGGAATATGTACCCCAAAGACAAAAATGAAAACAATTCGAGTCTGCCTCTCCTCAACTCCCTATCCTGAACCTGCCTTAATTCATGGAGGTGAAAAAAAAAATTATCAGTTGGATTGGCCTTTTCTGTCTCAGGAACAACATTGCACAGAAAGGGGTGTGTGCATGTACGTGTGGTTCGGCGAGTTGAAAGGCTTGAGAAAAAAATCCGAGAGCATATCTCTCCCCCAGGAAAGCCTAAGCTCAGCAGATGGGAGGGGACCCAAGGTCGTCTTCTTTGGACTGAGCGCAGTGTCCAAGCCTCTCGTCTTGCCCCAGCGGTGAGCTCTGCGTCCTGGAGCTGTGCCAGGACTCCAGACAGCGCCTGGCAGGTCGGTTGGTGGGAGGCCTGGGTGTTCTCTTAGCAAAAGACTCCCATTTGGAGGGAAAACTCTTTTTTTTGTCCTGGGGTTCCGTAGCACCCCCTCCCCGATCCCCTATCATTTTTTTACGCTGATTACACTCATGATGATGAACTTGCAGCTCAGCTTCCTGCCGCTTGCTTGACCCGGGAGCACCAGCAGGCTACCGGCCTCGCCCTCAGTTCCCTCCTCCTCCTGCAACCCCGGGTCCTCGGGGTGCTGGCGGGGGTTCGAGTGGGCCGGGGCTGAAGGAGGGGCTCGCGAGGCCGCGGGGTCCCGAAGGGGAGCGCGCACGGAGCGGCGCCTCGGCCGCTCTGCTTCCTGGAGCTCTGCTCCTTTGACCCCAGTGGCAGTCCCTGTCACTGCACCGCTCCCTCCGGCTCGCCGCGCCCTCGCTCTCTCTTCTCGCCCCCTCGTTCGCTCTCTCCCCAGATCGAGGCTGCTCCCGTCCTTTCTCCCCCCCGCCTCCCTCTCGCGCCGCGCCCCCCGGCCCCCGGCCCCAGCCCGCGGCGGGACCCGGGAGGTCGAAGGTTCTGGCCCGCCCGCGCCCCTCGCCGCCCCCGCGCGCCCCTAGCGCGCCCCCCCGCGCGCCTCCCGCCGGCTCCTGCAGCTCTGGGATGGATCGCCTGCTCGCCGGGCGCTGAAGGCATCTACCGGACCCGGAGCGCAGCCCGGGAAAGGTAATCCGCCCCGGGAAGGGAGGCGGAGGGCGGGGGAGGGGGAGGAGGCAGCCGGGCGCCCGGTGCCGAGCGCGAGAGGAAGGGGAAAAAAATGCACACACAAAGCAGAGCCCGGGTGAGAGGTGCCTTGTCAGAGGCGCGTGCGGGGGGCTCGGAGGCTGCGGACCGCGGCTGCCCCGGTGCCCCTGACATTCGCATGAGCCGGCGCTTCCCGGACAATTCGGAACCCGAGGAGGGCTTATTTTCTACCCCGGGGAGAAAGCGAATTCTTTTTTAGGAGCTGTCTTCCTTCCCACTCCCCATCTTGCCCCTCTGCTCTTCTCCCCTCCCCCCAGTCCTCGGCCCCCGACCTCTCGGGGTCCCCACGCCCCCGCCCCCTCCTGCACCGGGATTTCTTAGGAGGGGAGGAGAGGTTGTCGGTGAGGGGCCGCGGCAAAAGCCAGGCGTTTGCGATGGGGGTGGGGACGAGGGCACGGCGAGCTGTTTACTAGAAAGTCTTGGGGTTGTGTGTTCGAGCCGCCCCGGCCTAGGCCCGGGTGCATTGTGTTGGCCTGAGCCCCGGGCGCCGGCGGCGGCCCGAGCGAGGTGCGGTGGCCGGGAAGGCGCCGCGCAGCTTTGTGCTTGGGCTGCGCTCCACAGCCGCCCCCGGGGCCGCCCGCGCGCGCGTCGCTCTCGCGCGGGGCATTCTCTCACCTTGTCCCCGAGCCCCGATCTCGCTCTCCCCTGCTGCCTCGGGTCTTCGCGATCGCAGCCAGCGGGGCGAGCCAGTGACTCGGGCTGGGTGGCTAGGGGGCGAGTGGTGAGAAAAAGTAACCGTTGCCGCCCGATTTCTTTTGGAGAGAGGCAGGAGTTTCTTTGCTATTTACAGGGAACAGGGTTATCTTTGTACAGCTTTTGAATTCCGGGGTTTTGCGGCCTAGGAGGTGAAGGGGGCATTTTTTCCCCTGGAGATTGGGGAGGGGTTTATAAGCCACCAGCAAGAAAAGAAATTAAGGATGCCCCAGTGGGGTAATTTATACATATTTACCTCCCCCTCCCCAACACACCCCAAATTATGTGCAAATTCGGGTCATGGAAAAGGTTTAGTTGGTTTGAGATGCTGCAAACAAACACAAACAGGTCAGGATGGAAAAAACAAACAAAACTTTAAGTGAAAGAAAAGATTTCCAAAGGGGCGGGGGTGGGATCCGTGGCCTCCACACCCCCTTCCAACGCTCGCTGGCTCCTTCCCTTCCTTTCTCAGCCGCTCCGAGGGAGCAGCCCGGCCGCTCCGGGGCGGAGAGCAGGGAGGCGACGGCAGCGGCTCCGGGCGCGGGCTCCGTTCTGAGGGTTCGGGGATGCCAACGCGCCCGGGAGACTGACGTCGGGGGTGTGGGGCTATGATGCCTCAGCGAGGATGGCGCGGTGTCAGAGCCATTGGCCGCCGATGGTCATCAATCAATCTGGGGCTAAGGGAGAGGAAGAGAAAGAAAGGCGCCCAGCGGAGCCCGGGGCCGCGAACGCCAGCGTCAGCAGTGGCAGCAGCGGCGGCGGCGGCAGAGGCGAAGGCAGTGGCAACCGGGGACTAAGCGAGTAAGGCGAGCTGGTGCTCCAGGAAGGAAGGGGGAGCTGTAACCCAGAAGAGCCGGCCGGGAGCCGGGAGGGCAGGGCGAGCGCGCGCGCGCGCGTGTGTGTATGTGTATGTGTGTATGTGTAGTTGGTGAAGCCTCCCCCTACCATTCCCCCGATTTAAAACAAACACACCAATCCAAAGTAGAGAATTCTGCGCCCCCCGCCCCACCATATATAGACTGCACGCGTAGCCAGAGGCGCAGGAGAAAAGTCCTGCCCTTCCTCTCCGAGAGAATGTGCCAGCCGGCTGTCCGCAGTGCTGGAGACAAGTTCAGGTGTAAGTGCAGCGGAAGGGAGGGCGCTCTGTGGACATAGGCACGTGGAACTTTGAACATCCCTCCCGAAATCCTGGCGGAGTAGCCGCCGGGAAGGCTTGTGAGCATCCCTCTGGGATGCAGGGATGAGGAACTTGAGGTAGGCATAAAAGAGCAGGGCGTGAGTTGAGTGATAGATAACTCGATCTGTGTAGCAGAGGGAGGAGAGAATTTGGCGGAGTTGGAGCGGGCGGATTCCAACATCTGGCCAAGGCGGTCGGTCGGGCTATGCTCTTAGGGCAAGTGAATAAAATGAGCATCCTTGTTTAAACGTCGAAATCACGGGCTCCTTTCTCATAGGCTCTGCCGTGCGGTGCCCGGGAGAGAGGTCATGAATTGTTGCTTTGAAACTTTTGGTAAATTGGACTTTTGATGTCTAGGAGGTGGAGACAGTTATTTAATTCTTCAGCTTTTTAATCCTTTCATTGCCAGCAGACTTTAAAATGTTTTTCAACTAGATTCCTGGGGGTGGGGGTGGGGATTGCAAGTTGCACAGCTTCAGGGACAGGAGATATGATTGCTGTCTAGGAAATGCAAAATGTGCTCACATGATTTTGTTTCCAAAAGAGAAAGTCAAACTAGCACCAGCAGGAATGTTTGCCAGTGTCAGTCCCTTTTTTATTTTTCTTGAGGATTCCTGGCATTTACTACTGTGTTTCTTTGTTTTATGGAGCAAATGTGTTGAAGTACAAAATGAAAAAAAAAATCAGAAGAATACCGTTCTCTTTAAATACTGTTATGTAAAAACGTAATGTGTGATGAGGATGAGATGCTCCAAAATCTGAACATTTGGAAAGTTTTCCTGACTAAATATGTGAAGCAAGGTGATGTGACTTCCTTGTAGTCCCAGGCAGTGTATTGTTCTGTCCTTTCAAGCTTTTAACATATTTCTCAGGTAAAGGGAGGAGACCATTGTGCCATCCCTGAGTTTACCCAAAAAACAAACAAACAAACAAAAAAAAAACATGTGTTGATGTTTAAAGTCTTAAGATATGTTCATTTAGTGATGTGAGTGGGGATAAACATAGCATTAAAAATATATATAAGCCTTTTCTTGATTTGTCTATAAAGGTTCCTATGAAAGTTTTGAAGCTCTCTGCCTCAGTCTGACATTTCCTTCAAAGGACTCCAGATTAAAGAAGATAGACGCTGCAGGTGCACTGTTTTGATAAAACACTTAAAAGAGAACATGGTTAAGATGAATTCATATGAGGTGCCAGCCCCCCAGTTAGCCCTTCCGAGTTACAGGGGCCTGTGCTTGCTGATGAAAAGATGTTCTGTTTGTCCTGCTGGGGCAAAGGTGCTGAGAGGCACAGATGTTCACTTGATAGAAAAGGCAATCCTACGTTGACTTTCGGATAGAGTGGACCGTTTACGAGTGTGACTTGATCACCTTCTAAGTTCCGGTCTCTTCTAGGCTTCCAGTGGCAGGTTCTAATGCTAACTCCCTATAAGTCATTGCCTAGATATTTACATAATGGTTATGTATATTTTATTTCTAGGCCATTTTTGGTTTAATTAGTGAGTTTGCTCCAGAAACATTTAACTACTTCTGGCACCGGGTGCAGAGATTGTTACTGAGAGGTCACAATGGTCTAGACATGAATATTTGTTTCCTTTGCTTCTTAATGTGCTGTACTTCACACAATAGACATTGATGGCAGGAACATAAGAATTGCCATGCAATTTTTACATCACTCTCTAATTTGTGCACTTTTAAGTTCTTACAGTCTGAAAATGTGTGTGTGTGTGTGTGTGTGTATTTTCTCTGTGCTTTGATGGCTAACATTCTTTTTAATGACAGTCATTTCTATAACAGGAAGATGTTTTCATTTGTATTTACTTTTCAGCATGGCGCAATTAGGCAGTGTTGCGCTTCAGTAGTGTCTCGGTACTTTGTGTCTCAAAAGAGAATTACAGTACTTAGAACAGGACTGCAATTTGAAGCAGGTGTTGTGTTTTACTGTGATGCAAAATAACAGTAAAATATAATTGTGGGGGAAATGAAGGAAACAGCTGCAAACTTGGTATGAAAACTGCCACATTATGATTTGTAAGCAGTTCTTATAGATATCTTACATCAGAAGAACAGGGACAGATTTTAATTTTGTTAATCCTGCTGGCCTGGTTGTCTCTCAACTGGCGCTTAAAGGACTGATACCTCCCATGGAGTTTGGAAGAAGAAAGAGAACCCAAAGTGGCACTGCTTAAAATGCCAGCGTTCCAGGGATTCATCGCTTGGCAGTGCCTTTGTACGTTAGGAGCGAAGGCAAGGTGGGTGTTGTTCAGCTTGCGTGGCGAAGATGAGCAGGGCAATGATTTGACTAGAACGCTGTGGAATTTCTTAGCCCAGCTAGCATATGGAGGGCTACACAAGCCCCGGGTTGTAAAATAATAAAACAAATGGCCTATAGCAGGCCATCTGCCTTTTCCTTGATATTGAAGGTGTTTCATGCCAAATTTAAATTTAATCTGACTATTCTAAATATTCTTATTTGAGATAGCAGCTAAGACTCTGGTGCTTAATGGTGCGCATGGCAAACGTATTCTGATGTAAAGCACTTAAAGTACGAGCGTGGGTTACCCAAGGGTTACCCGAGGACTGTGCTGGTCGCTGCTGCTTCCTACTGCACTGATCAATTGCGAATGCTTCCACACAAGCATGTGCTTTCTTCAGTCTTTGAACACCTGCTGTAAAAGTAAACATCCTCCTTTCCGAACCCAGGGCAGCAAATCATATATTGACATTTAAGAGAAGATTCAAAACTAGTGGCAACTTAGAAAAGTATGAAACCAACTACTGAGAATCATGCAGCATCCAGCAAGAACGAGGCAGGCCATCTATGTAATGGCTGCCCTTGTTTACTGCTCGCTCCCGGCTGGAAAAGGGGCAGTAATGAATGCATCCAGGGTAGTGGTGCAAGATTTCCCCCAAGTGACTGCAGTGTTTAGGTAAATTATTTTACGTTTAAATATGAAGGATTTGCCTCCCTGAAGTTCTTTGCTGCAATGGAATGCATATGTACACTAGGCACTGAGCACCTATGTATTTTGGGAGCTGCTTGTGAAAGAAAAAAAATTGTGTGTAACGTGTGCATATGTGGTATGTGTAATACAGGTCCACACAGGTACTGTTGTGAGTACAGCATTTTAAACTTACATTTGTCATTGCATTTTATGGCTGCGTTAAGCATCGAGATTTCAAATTATGATATGATACCAACTTTGTATAGACCAAATATTCCAATTAGCAGGGAAGGTTTGGAAGAGTCTCCCACTTCGAGCACAGACCATTTATAGTTAGATGCCATGGCAACTGTGGATATGGCCCTTCTGTAATTCACATTAAGTGCCATAATTATAATTAAAGAGGAAATCTTAGTTTGAATGCCGTTGAAATGATTTGCTAGCAGCCAGCGGTGTCATGTGGAGTGTAATGTCCACTCTGAGGTGCTTGCAGGATAGAGAGTTGGGAAAGGTTGTATCCAGGAGGCAGCAACACAATGCGATTTTTCTTTCCCCGATCCAATTTCATGTCCAGGTGTCACATTTGACATCTCTTTGCACACCCTCTTTTTTTTTTCTCTCATTTTATATTTTTCCCCCTCAGAAACGCACAGCAGTGTTGATGAGTAGACCCTTCGGTTCAGCGGTTGGCTGAAACGCACCATGCCTGCTCCCATCCTTGGCTCTGGAAAGCTGTGAAGTGCTCCTGCCTATAGGGAGGAAGGATGGCACATGGGATTCCTTCTCAAGGCAAAGTCACCATAACAGTGGATGAGTACAGCTCCAACCCGACCCAGGCGTTCACGCACTACAACATCAACCAGAGCCGCTTCCAGCCGCCGCACGTACACATGTGAGTATCGCTCGTGGACTTGAAAAAACTAGCAGTCAAGAAAATAGACAGAAAATAAGGAAGTCGCTAATGACTTCTGCCAGGGAGAGTAAAAGGGGTGTGAACACACAATAGGGTGTAGAGAGGTGTGTTGTAAAATTGAGTACCTGAAACCTGTTATCGTTATGTTAACCAGCGTCACCCCGACAAATTCAATAAAAAAAGCCACTGCAAACACCAAAAAAATGTGCATGTTTCACAAAACAGATGCATGGCTGCGGTTCCAAACACAGTTTGAAGGAATACCCTGCGTCTGTGTAGCACGTCAGATTTGCAGAGTTATTTCAACCTCAATTTGAGCTTCGATTTTCAGGGCCTCTCATGGGTCATGGCAGGTCGCCCACATTTTATGGGTATCAACAGAGACGTTAAGGTATTTGCCAAATGTCACACAGTGAATCTTGGCAGAGTCTCCTGACCTCCTTAGTTCAGTTTGCTTTATACTATACGGTTTGTCTCTATGCGGAAATACTTCTTGAACATTTCTAGCTTCCTCCCCTCACCTCACTCCACTGCCCCTTTACATTCAGCTGAGAAATAGGCTTAATCTGGACTGTTCCGCTCCTGCAAACTTCGTGGTCTCTCCTGTTGCTGGTGGAAGGGTGCTGCATGTGCGCAACTCCAACAATACAGGGAACAAAGGACTTAAGGACAGTGGAGCACTTGGTTCCAGGAACTGTATTTTCCTCTCACTCCCTAATACTATTCAAATCGTGTGCGGTTTAAGCTGTGTCAGGAACAGCATGTGGGAGAAATCAAGAGGCAGGTACTCTGCAGCACCTGAATGCACACCGGCTTTCTCTCGTTCCTCTGCGTGGGATGTGCTTCCAGCAGATGGGGCAAAAGGTCACCGTCTTTCTTGTCTATTCAAGGCCTGGTGCTCATTCTCTTTGAGACCCTTCCAGTGTCTAACATGAGTCTTTCAGAGTAAGACTAAACCTCTTGGACTACAATTGTGTAGTCAAGAGAGAAAGGAGGTTAGACCATTTCTGTCAATCCTAGCAAAATTGAACACAAGGCATGTCCAAGTCACAAAATTAATTTTTTTTGGAATTGTTTTATTTAGGTGTTTATATTTTTATTTTTTGTATTTTTCTGAAGTGAGAAGGGTGAGGGGGGTGGCAGACAGACTCCCGCATGCGCCTGACCGGGATCCACCCGGCATGCCCACCAGGGAGCGATGCTCTGCCCATCTGGGGCGTTGCTCTGTTGCAACCAGAACCATTCTAGTGCCTGAGGCAGAGGCCATGGAGCCATCCTCAGCACCCGGGCAACTTTGCTCCAGTGGAGCCTTGGCTGTGGGAGGGGAAGAGAGAGACAGAGAGGAAGGAGAGGGGGAGGGGTGGAGAAGCAGATGGGCGCTTCTCCTGTGTGCCCTGGCCGGGAATCGAACCCAGGACTTCCACACGCTGGTCCGACGCTCTACTGCTGAGCCAGCCGCCCAGGGCCTATTTAGGTGTTTTTAAAAAATAGTAGGACCGCCTTCCCCCAACACACACACACACACACACACTCTCTCTCTCTCTCTCTCTCTCTTTCTCTATCTCTCTCTCAAATTTAGAAACACTAACAAGATGACAAGATCTCTTTAGACTACTTGGGTTGTAGTATAAAAGTAGGACACCACTTTGCGAGTATATCCAGTAGTGTCACTCAATTACCTACGATAAGATTTCTAAAAAAAAAATAAAAAGAAAAATAGAAAGAAATCCTTGTAAATGGTTCACGCTAAACTATTTTTAAGACTTTTATACTTTCTTTAAGTCAGAACATAATGCTTGATTGTGAGACATTGCTAACATGACTTTTTTTTTTTTTTTTTTTTTTTTTTTGTATTTTTCTGAAGTTGGAAACAGGGAGGCAGTCAGACAGACTCCCGCATGCGCCCGACCGGGACCCATCGGCATGCCCACCAGGGGGCGATGCTCTGCCCATCTGGGTTTTTGCTCTGTTGTGACCACAGCCAGTCCAGCACCTGAGGCAGAGGCCACAGAGCCATCCTCAGTGCCCAGGCCAACTTTGCTCCGGTGGAGCCTTGGCTGTGGGAGGGGAAGAGAGAGACAGAGAGGAAGGAGAGGGGGAAGGGTGGAGAAGCAGATGGGAGCTTTTCCTGTGTGCCCTGGCTGGGAATCGAACCCGGGACTCCTGCACGCCAGGCTGATGCTCTACCACTGAGCCAACCAGCCAGGGCCGCTAACATGATTTTAAGGAAAAGTTTTAAGGTGAAAAGGTTTTTCTTTGTTAAAATTTTTTTTCTGAGTCATAACTATGTACTCATTTCAAATATTTCTTTTACTCTTCTTCTAGTAATTCATTTTTCTTCAAACGTGTTATACCTTTGGCTCTGTTTTGCTGGCGTGACGTGTTGTATTAAACAATCTGCAGAGAACTAACTCTGTGGATTCTCTTTCCTGTCATGCAGATGGAAGTATGTTTTGGCTCAGATTTCTTGGAAAATGACTGGCAAGGAATTTTAGCTTAGTCTCCATTTGTAACCAGAAGATTCCACTCCTGAACCTTGAATGCCCACATGGGCTTCCTACCTGAAACCTTTGCTGCAGGCACGCAAGTTGGCTCACTGTCACCTGAGCACCTTTAGAGCCATTCCAGCTGGGTGCTACAACTGTCACGGTTTCTCAGAGCAGGGACACCCACATGCTCTGCTCAGCAAATGCCTCAGAGCCAGTTCAAGCTTCTCTGCATCTAGGAAACCTCTTCTGTTTCTCCCAGTCCAAACTGACTGTGCCTCCTCCCACACACGATGCCCCTAATCACTTGGCATTTACTCAAACCGTACCACCTTTATTATTGTTGTTCTCTCTCTACCTCTCCACTACATCATTCATTTCTCAAAGGCAGGGATTGGTCAGGTAACAGGTGCTCAGATGTACTAATACACTGACCAATTCATCCATTGATTTGATTGTGCATTGAGATGAGAAATAACATTTGCGATTTGGACATTTTCACTGGAATGCTTTGAGCTATTTAACATTACGAGGGTTTGAATGAAGGTGTGTGTGTATCATCAGGAGGTTGACTCACCTTTTCTTTGCCTTTACTTTTCTGAGCTTGTGCCCTAGCACAGTGACTGGTCCACACTAGGCATCCAGGTATCTTGGGGAAATGCTAGAATGTTATATTTCTGTTATATTTAAAAAAAAAGATTGTCTTTAGTCTAAATAGAAATTTAAATCGGCTGGAAAATACCCATAAAATATTTAGTCTAACATTTCTTCCAGCTTTTCTGAAGTTTTCAACATGTCATGCAGGGCTTTGTTGCTCTCCCTGAGATATTTTGTCTTTTCCACTTGAATAGTTGCTCATTTATTTTGCATGGGGTTCTTAAAACATTTGTTTCCCTTTTCTACTTACAAGTGAGGTCCGTGAAAACCCTTGGCAGATCATCTGGATGGGAGTTACAATCTTGCTCCCTTAAACGATCTGCTGTTTTTTTGCGCACAGCCCAGCTGGGGTTTTCTTACCTTACTTAAAGAATAGCTCACTTCCCGTTTAGGTTAGTTAGTCTCAGCTCAGCTTTGTGACCCACCTTGGGCAATTTACTTCCTTTCTCCAAGCCTCACTCTACTTATCTGTAAACATTGGCACCAATGTTTTTGGGTCTTGTCGTTCTGACATACGAACGTGAAGATTGCAACTAAGACAGTATTTCTCCCCAGGGTGTTGTTATGGGGGGGCACCCAGATACATAAGTTTTGGTCTCCATCTTCATGAAGCTCATCACTGATTTCAGAGCTGTCATTCAACCGGCTTTAGGAAGTTTACTGCTTGGTCTTGGTTTGCTGTTACCTGTGACTTCTGATGAGGCTGCCACCAAACTTTCTAAAATACACTGGCCTGCATCTCTGCTTGTAGTGTAGGGAAGATTTTTTTTCTTTTTTTTAAGAAAGCAATTCGATATGACCTTGGGAAGGAAAATTAAAATACGGAGTTGGCAGGACAGAATATAACCTAGAGCTTGTGTGCCCCTCTTACCCAGACTCTTGAACACGCTAATACACTGAACACCAACAATTAGCAGGGCTTCATTTTTCTCCAGCCTTTTCATCATTCCCAAGAAGATCATTGAGAAAATTATTTTGTATTTAATGATGGTGGAAAGAGGTGCTAAAAGAGCCAATGTGGGTTTGAAAACACTATAATGATTTGGTATGTTTTTAATCGTCTGAGGCCTAATAAAATATTATGAGACCATATATATATATATATATATATATATTTATTTATTTATTTATGAGAGAGAGAGAGAGAAAGAAAGAGACAAATACAGATAGATGGACAGGGACAGAGAGAGATGAAAAGCATCAACTCATAGTTGTGGCACCTTAGCTGTTCATTGATTGCGTTCTCATATGTGCCTTGACCCTGGGCCTCCAGCTAAGCCAGTGATCCCTTGCTCAAGCCAGCATCCTGGTGCTTCAAGCCAGTGACTATGGGGTCATGTCTATGAACCCATGCTCAAGCCAGCGACCCTACACTCAAGCTAGTGAGCCTGGGCTCAAACCGGTGACATTGGGGTTTTGTACCTGGGTCCTCAGCCTTCTAGTGGATAATGATGTATCCACTGCACCACTGTCTGGTCAGGCTGGAGTCTTCTTTTAAAAAAACTATTTTTCAATTAAGGTTTACATTCAATATTATTTTATAGTAGTTTCAGATGTACAACACAGTGGTTAGGTAATCATATACTACTTTGCAATGTGATCCTGGGATCTTACTTTGCTCTGGCTTTCTCCCACTTGTTTGGGGGAGTCACTGTAGCATAGTGGTGAACATCTCCATGGAATCAGATTATTGGATTTAAAACCTGGTTACACCACTTACTAGCTCTGTAACCAATGTGGAGGAATGAATGAACTTTTCTGTGGGTGTTTTTATCTATTTGTAAAATGTGGGACAATAAAACTAGTGCCTATCTCAAAAGGTTGCTTTGAAGCTTAAAACAATATTACTTATTAATTTCTTAGAGGATTGCTTAGTATGTGGTCAAAACTAAAAAAAATGTTAGATGTTATCATTAATGATTGTTTTATTGATTGAGTTTTTTGTTCTAAGCTGTCTCAATTTATTTTGAAAATCAGTAGAGTATTAATAAATGAATAAGTAAGAAAATAACTCACTGGTAAGTTTTGTCCAACAAACTTCTGGATGGGATTTTTCACTGTTCCAGGTATCCTGACTTTTTAGTGTCTGTCAAGATCACAGCTTAGGAGTGTCTCACCTACCTCTAGTTACTCCATGGGAGTGACGATTTCAGGGGAGAAGGAATCCAGTGAGCTGGTTGATCTCTGGGAAATTACAGTAGCCTTTCTCCAGTTGTGCTGGTCTCAGGTCCTTGTACCCCCATCAATGTCTTATGCTCTCCACCTGACTGTGGTTAAAACAGAAGCACCAATAGTTAACCATAATTAACCAGGGGTTAGTGCAAAGAGCACAGCTTGGGCTTGGGAATGTGGACAATATTCACATAGTGCCCGAGAAAGTGGGTCTGCTTATCCCACCACTTATAGGCTTGGCTGGGTAATGATGGACAAATTACTGAACCTCAGTCTTCTCTCTCATCTGTAAAATGGGTTTAATGACATTTTTAAATGGTTGTGAGCATTAAATGAGATGATACATACGGTACAATGCCTGGAAGATAGCACATGATAAACAGATGTTGGGATAATATTTATGCTCTTTTCCACTACTTGGTGAGTATAAGACATATGTTTGTTAACTTCTTTATTTCTGAACTGCTTGATGGTATAAAACCTGACAAGTCCAGCTTATGTTCTTAATTGCTCTGTTGCATTGTATAGCATGCCAGTGTTTGCTTGGGCATTGCAAATCAGAAATGATCCGAAGTGTTTGGGGTATCTGGGTGATCATTTCATGCCAAAATTCTTATAGGATTTTGTTTGTCAGATTTGAAGTTTCCTTCTTAGGTAGTAGGAAGTAAATGTTTATTTCAGGGCTGTATTAGGTATCCTTAGGTACAAAAATAGAATGGCATCATTCTGTTTAAAAAAAAGAAAGAGTACCTGGAAAGCTAAATACCAACATTACTGGTGATTATTTAGGGAATCGATTTGGGAGTGAATTTATGGGGGGAGGGTTGGGTAAAGACTTTTCATTTTTTTAAATTTCATATGCTTAACAACTATGTTATACTTTTGTAATGAAATTTTTTTTTTGTATTTTTCTGAAACTGGAAACGGGGAGGCAGTCAGACAGACTCCCGCATGTGCCCAACTGGGATCCACCCAGCATGCCCACCAAGGGGTGATGCTCTGCCCATCTGGGGCGTTGCTCTGTTGCAACCAGGGCCATTCTAGCGCCTGAGGCAGAGGCCATGGAGCCATCCTCAGCGCCCAGGCCAACTTTGCTCCAATGGAACCTTGGTTGCAGGAGGGGAAGAGAGAGACAGAGAGGAAGGAGAGGGGGAGGTGTGGAGAAGCAGATGGGCGCTTCTCCTGTGTGCCCTGGCCAGGAATCGAACTTAGGACTCCTTGAAAATATTTTTTAAAGAATGATAAACATGTAATTTGTCTCCAAGTCCTGTTTTGTCTAGAAGATGTACAAAAAAGGCTCACTCGGCTGCAAATCTGCATACTCTGGCCTAGCTTCCATAGATGGTACTTTCTGTTTTATGTTATCATCAAGGATGAGACCAAATGCTGTTCGTCGGTTCAATATCATCCAACTTGCTCAGGTAGGAAGATGGCAGCAGTGTCAAGGGTGCTGCCTGCTTCTTTGTCCTAGACCTGAAGGAGAATTTTTTTAAAAGAAGTATCTTCAAATTCATTTTTGGAAGCCAGCAGAGTCTACAGTATCAGTAAATAAGTGCCTTGCTGTAGCCACTCCCTGTGAGTGTTTCAAGGAACTTGGATTCTTGTCCTGGCTTAGTCACTAATTAGGTCCATGATCCTTAGCAAGTTGGGCTTCTCTGAATCTCTGGTTCCTCCCTAGCTATTGGACTAGACGCTGGTTAGCATTTTCCCTTCTCATTCAGGCAGTTTAGGATTTCTCCCATGTCTTGTCTCTTATAGTCTCTTTGAAATTAAGACCACAAATCCCTCATCCTTAGTGATACTCTGTAGGGAAAGAGTATAATAAGGAGGCATCATGGGGATATGGTGGAGAGAGAAGAAAAATGAGCCCTAACTCTCAGACAGAGGAAGAGTAATATCAAGAATGAATGAATATCTGGGGCTCTGTAAAATTGCACTTGATAAACAAGGTAGAAATTTATCCTTTCCTCCAGAGCTGGGCTGCATTAGTTGTTTGAAAAAAAAAAAAAAAAGCTAAACATTTTTCTCTTGGTAAGCCACTTTCTCATTCTCATTACAAATTTATCACTGGCTTGCACATTAGCATGGCCATAATTTTTGTTAATGTTTTCAATCTGAAATTCATCGTGGAGATGCTGAATGGCCCTTTTAGTTTGCACTCATATATAAACACAGGGTATTTTTCTTTTCCTCTCTCATTTCTTTTTTAAAATAAGTTCTTTTTTCTTTACACTCCCTGAGGGTACTGGTCTTGCGGTCCGTGACAGTTCAACTTCGTTGTAGAGCTGAATTTTTTCCTACTCTGTAGATTTCTTTGTTTCATTCGAGCATTAAGAAGCCCACCTAAAATTAGATTTTTTTGTGTGTCTATATTGATTTGTTCTTAGAACCCTAGCTGTATGTTGCACAACCGGCTAGTGTTTTTTTGTTTGTTTGTGTGTTTTGGTTACTTAACTCTCTAGGAGGGTAATGAATTTTGATAAATAAAGCAGATCCTCTGTAGTATGGTATTCCTGGATTTCAGATTCTGAAATACTTAACCTACATTTATAGAAGTAAAGGATTCATAGGAAAAATGTGGCCACAGTCAATGGATAAACATAGGAAACTGCAAAACCCATCAGATCACCTCTCCTTAAGGATGGACTCTATTGCTTATTCTAAGTGCAGGTTTTTAAAAAATCTCTTTCATGGAAATGTTTTGATAAATACATACAAAATGGCAAGGCAAGCTTAACAGGAAGTCATGTAATAGAGAATCTGTGTTTAAGACATTTAATTTTCATTCTGAGACTTTAGAGCTTATGCAGATATAGATTCTAAGACCTCAAAACAAAGCTAATGCCACTGAAACGACCACATCTTGAATAACAACCCCCCTAGCTGGTTCTCAAGTGTTTTCAGAAAGGAGAAGCAGCTCACTGGAGTCTTAGAAGAGCTATCCATCAGCTTGTTGTTATTCCTCTGCAGTATTTCCCTAGGTCTCTCTTTCCCGTGTCTTTTTCCCTTTTAGAATTTCATAGCATACTCAAAACGAGATGTTTCGGTAGCCGCCCTGGCATGATTAGGCTATTATTTCAATACTAGTATAGATAAAACGACCGTACTCCTGCAGACCACCACGTAAGTCTGCTTTTTTTTTTTTTAATGTAAAAAGTACACTTGGCGGCTTTGTCTGCGTAGAAACACTAACTCTGCAAAGAGGAAACTCTTGCGTTTATTGGCCTTTGCAGTATTTGGGTCTGCATATTTTTCTTCTATTCTGCTTTGAAGACTTTTTTTTCTTTCAATTTCTGCTCCCCGTAGAAAGGTAAAATGTATGCCAATAAGAAAATGCATTTTTGGAGGCTCTTTGGGTTTTTTTTCTTTAACACAAATCAAGAATCTAAGCTCCTGTAGTTGGTTTCAATTGTGCAGTTTTATATTAAGTAGTGAAGCTCTTGAAACTAGTTGGAAAAAAAGAAAGAAAAACCCAGCACCATTTAATCAAGCAAACAGAGGTTAATTTTTGGTACTTGATGTTCCTGAGCTTTAAAATTCCCAGTGCGAATGAAGCCATTCTGGAAGGCCCTCTTTGGTAATGGCTTCCTTCAAAGACTGCAGGGCCCTGTACCATACATAGACTTCTCCCCAGACCCATGTATTTCTTCATGCAGTCTCTGAAACCTTCCAGCTCAGAGATTCAATAGGTCCCGAGATGGAAAAAAGTATCTTTTCCCATCATGCAGTGGGCTCTTTTGGCATTTATGCTGATTGGCTAAGGAAAGTGGCTCACTTTTGGTATTCAGGTTTAGGTATTTAGGCCACAGACCAAGTATCAGAGCATTTACGTATCGGACACTCAGTTAAAAATGTGTTTTGCACAAAGACTTAAAACTGAAATCAAGAAAAAAAAATTAAGTCTCCCACCAGCTCAGCAACCTCAGCATGTTTCTCTAATTTCCTGAAAGATTTAGCCTTTTGCTATGACATAGACATTTTACCAGGTCTATTTTGGTCCTGAGTTTTGGAAAATTTTTCTCCCTTTTGTTTCATTTTGCTTTGCCTTAAGACTTCAGAGATAACCACAGACTCTGCTAGACTGTATTAGATATTTTTTTAAGATCACAAATATCATACCCATTGCTCTTGGTTCTGCTTTATACTTAATGTATTCTATTTTTAATTAAAAAAATTTTTTCTAATGTATTCTTTTTATAAAAAATATTGCTATTACATAATGATTCTGCTTAGGTAGGCAAGGTATATAATGAGGAGATACATGTTTTTTGGAGAAGAGAAAATTGAGGATATGTGAGAGGGAGAGGGGGAGGGAGGGTGTAGCAGATATATTCATTAACTTATAATTCTTTCTTGCAATTATGATGTCCCTGACCTTGGGCTTGACTTGAACACCAGGAGAGTGTCAGCATCCTTAAATGTGAGTCAAAAGGGAGCTAAGACAAAGTGCACCTTAGCTTTCTGGGAGATGCATGCTAATTCTACAGACCAATGAATCCAGCATTTGAAAGGACTGACATCACCATTTTTGATACATTGACCTGTTTTGATCTCCGAGAAGGAACAATTTGTTAGGTAACTCAAAACTTCAGGTTTATGTTTCAATATTAAAAAAAAAAAACCCATTTGACAAATAGTGAACCATGAACTTGCTTTTGAGAAATGTAAGAATATCTGAAATTGCAATTTCCCAAGGTTCACCATCTGTTAGTATCGAGGAGCCATACCATATGTTGTGCTCAGCTTCTGACTTTTACAGGTTAACTTGTTTTCACTTTGCTCTTAACCCTCACATTTTGGGCACAGCTGGTAGCACTGGAACCTATTTTGTCTCAAACTTAGAGAGAAGAGGAACTGGGAGGGGCAAAGCTTTGGGAAGAGCCAACGGCGTAGCAAGGCGGCATTAACTCCTAAAGGCTATTAATTCCTGATTCTGCCATAATGCAGTTCAGAGAGGAATCCAAGGTTTTCTCCATGTGACTATAAAGGCTTGGGTGTCCTGTTCAGCACAGTGGTGAGAGCCTGGCCCAGTGGCACTCTGGAGAATTCAGAAGGGGAATAATGACCTCGTGGGAGGTTGTTTGCCTCTCACTGTGCCCCTTGGTGGCGGAGGGCTAGTCTGTTTAGTATCTCTCCCTCTCGACCCCTCCACCACGCTAATGGCAGCCGGCACGCTCCACTGTTTATCTTGGAATTTGATACCATCATCTTGGCAACCAAACTGGGACCTTTACTACTCAGATTGTTTGTCATTTGTTGTTAATTATCTGTTACCATAAATTCTGCACTTTGAGAAAAAAAAAGAGGGGGGATGTTTTGTAATATTTCCTCGAACATGGAAGTGGAGTTTCATTTGCTGAGGACAAAAGAGGGGGGAAAATCAGTCCTTTAGGGAATTGGTTTCAGGGAAATCAAGTGTCCTGGTGTTAGGGACGGGCTCATTCAGATCCCGCTGCTGCCGCCAGTATTTGCACTGGAAGAGCCTCTGAAGCAGCCTTGGTCTGTATTTAGGAGAGGGACCCCCTTTGCAGGGAAAAAAACGTAATTTAACATGACATAAGGGGTTTTGCCATCTTTTGTGCCATAATTGTGTGCTGTGTGTTTGCTGAGCCTGGCAGTTCCCTGCAGTTGGCCCCTTCTTTTGAGAGGTTATTAAGACAAAGCAGGCCAGAGTGAAAAGTAGCTTCTGCTTACCTGCCTTTACGAGGTGTTTATTTTGTCAAGTGAAGAATGAAAATGACTTTCTGGCCATTAGTAGATTTTAATCATGCCCCCACACTCCGCGGGGGAAGGTTGTGTCACCTTATAAACAAACAGTGCTGTTTTGCGAGGTGCTGGGCCACTGGGCTGCAAGAGCCCCAGGCTGGCCTTCGTGTCTTAATAATGCCATCAACAGAACAGGAGAGAGAGGAAGAATGAACGTGTGTATTTTGGAGGGGAGAGAGTTTCGGGAGTGGAGTGGTTGTTGCTAAGCAGAAATGTAGGCACATTTAAAAATATTTTTAAAAAATCACTTGAAGAGTTCCAAAAAAAATTAAATAAATAAAACGCTAAGTATATCCAGAATCCAGTCTGTTTGCCTCTCTGTCCCCCACGTTCATTTACATTCTCTGCTGGGAATGTCTCATCCTGACTCAGGGGATCACAATAATGTATATACTGCTAACAAAAATCAGGGGGTATTTTAAAATAAATGTGAAGCAATAAAATACCCCTAATTTTTGTGAGTATTATGTATGTGCTTTACTAGGTAATGGTGAAGGTTGTATTAGATGATGCTTAGGGCTTAGGAAAGAACTGAGCCCAGTATTTCAATGCGCGATGCACGGTGGATGTTATTATGAAGTGCAATAATTAATCATACTTGCTATTAAGTTTAGTGTGTCGGTTTTATTTTTGATGAGAAGTTTTTACTTTTGTTTTCCTCCCACTTGTAGAGTTTTTAGGGTTCTTCCAGAGCAATTCCCACACTGGGAGGGGAGGGTTGTGCCTGTGCTAACCCACTGACCGCCAAGGGCAGACTTAATATTTATCCTAGCCCCTTGACTTAGGCCTGGGACAGTGGAACTCTCAGACACGTGCTTTTTACAAGAGTTGCGAGTTTTGTTTGGGTTTGCTCCCTTTGGTTTCCACAGAATCAGAAAATGTTCTTCCCAGGCACATAAGGACTCATAACAGTATTATCCTTGAAATAAAACACCATTTCTACATATTCCACTTCCGTTATTCTCTTGTTTTCTTTCTTTCAGTGTTTGTTTTTTTTTTTAAGGAAATACGGTAGGTGTGTGCACCATTTTAGGACACAGGTTTTGATCAAACTTTCAGACTAAGAAATGAGTATTAAATGAATGTCTCAGAGTTCGCTTAAGCTTGAGTATGAGGATAAGAGACGGGGAGGCGGAGAATGGAGGCTGGCAGAAAGCACTCTCAGACTGCTCTGGGGGAGGCTGGGAAAAGGATTTAACACTTTGGATTTCTTAGAAGCCATTAAAACTCGGGTGAGATCAGATTACCTGACTGCCCATCTGAAACCTGAAACTCTTGCCCTAAACCATGCAATTGAGTTAAGCTCCAAATTCAAGGCCTCCCCCTAAGACTGGCCTCTGGGTAAGCCTCATTGTGGATTGCAAAATGATTTCCTTTGAGAGGAGCAGGACTACAGTGAGGGTTTTTTATGGCCAATTGAGCCTGTACACTGGTGCCAGCCAGACATTTGGCAGCAGTCAGTGCCAACTTTGGTGATCCGTCCGCCGATTTTTCCCAAGGTCTTCCATCCCGTCTGCATTCGGTGCTGACATCGAAGGGAAGATGTGTTGTAAATCCAACTTTCTAGGCATGCTTCCTGCATTGTGTGTTTTTAATTTTTCCAAGTGGAGAGGTACCGAGAGGTACAGGGAGAAAGCAGGCTGGTCCTAAAATTCAGGCTCAGAATGATAGACACAGCTCTTCTCCCTAAATACCGTTTCCTCCCCTCCCCCTTTGTCACTCCTTTAGGGGACCTCCGACCCTGTTCTCTGGATTAGGTGAAACCAAAGTACCTTCCAGTAATGCATTTCCTTAGTCACACTCTCTGTAAATGGATTTTCTAAACGTTTGTGAGTAGACTGCCTTCCACCAGGCTCTAAGCTCTACAAAGGCAGCAGCTCTCGCTTTTTATTTATTTTATTGTTTTATCCACCTCCATCCACAGCACCTGTCACACAATGGTAGGTACACTACTTGTGCTCCAAGTACCTGTTAAATGAATGAATGCAATTTGAGTGTGCAAGGATTCAATGTTCTCTTACTGTGGCTCCCTTATAATCATTCATTCATTCTGAGAGCTTGTATTCAGACTTGACTTTCAAAGGGGCAACTTAAAAGTCTCCCGTGTTTTCTTCAGAATGGAGCTGGATGAAGAGCTAGAGTTCCTGAATCTCCTGCACTAACTGTGTATTCTGCCTTCAGTTTGACTTTTACACTGACATTTCTAACATAACAAAAACATCAAAGTTTCACTTTGAATTGGACCCCAAATATTTGAACTTCCTGTATTGTTCTTCAACTTCAAGACTGAGGCATTAAGACCTATATTGTTCAAAGTCCTTGTAAAATGCGTATTTATTGATCCTATTGGGAGTCAACAATTACTGGTTAGAAGTGTGAAATTAATTAGGATATATTCCAGCCCGATTTCTGGGTGTCTGACTGACACCTTCCTTTAATACGTAGAATTTACTGGAAATGACCATGAAAATGGGTCATCTGTTACTATGAGAATCACACAATTTTATTCTGTGCTCAGGTATTTTCTTAACAACTTTACTTGTTTTTCTTATTTTTCCGAAATAGTAAACTCTTCAAACTTACAGAGTAACTATTTTGATAGAAATCTATGATTTGTGTGAAGTGTGGGAAATGCCATCATAACTACATTGGTGTAATACAATAATTCAAAACCTTTTAAAAGTTGTGTTAAAGGGAAAACAAATGAAATTTAAAGGAAGTATGTATTTATGGGTAACTCAACTGTAATCCTCCTGAAAACTAAATGATTAAAAAAAAAAAAACCTGTGTAAAGTGCCAAGCTTAAGATACAATTTTACATGAAGCAGGATTTAAAGGAGGAGAGATAGGAAGAAAGAGAGGTTTGCATTACAAGCACTTTGAGGCAGGATGTTTTCAATTTAGGTGGCTGACTTCAGGTTTGCTCCCTAACTCTCCTTGTGACTGTGTCTACTTCTAAAGAAGGAGTTGCATAATTAATCTTTCTGGGAATGCCCTTTGGTTGAGGACCTAATTGAGTTTCTGGACTTGAGTGTGGACTAGAACTGGGGGAGCTTTTTGCCCTGTAGGTAGAAACCCTTTGATGGACCTGCCTCTTTGATAGATACCTGTAGCGACTAGAAGTGACATTGTTCAGGTGAAGTGTGGTTTAGTAATTGAGGAGTCATTGCCCCTTAGTATACGAAAATCTTTCTGTAAAATAGCGAAGACACCAAAATCCACATGTGCAATTTAAATGAGCTTGTATTCTTCATTATAAATATGCACCGGATGCCAAGTAGAAAACCGGAACACTCTCTCAGGATGCTGTTAGGGCCAAACGGAATTTCATTAGGGACAGCTTCAAAGATCAGTTCCTCGTGTCCATAAAAACAAGTGTAAATTATCTGGTGCGCGCCTGCTGTTAGCAGTTGCAGTGTTGCATTATGCATGATTCCAGACTGCACAGAGGAGACACAAGCTGTATGGAGTTCTGCAGCGGAGTAGGGATTTCTTCATTATTTATATCTACATTTATATATATATAAATTTTGGGGATGCTGAGTTCTACATTTTGGAAATTTATTGGCGTGTTTCAGTTAATGGAGGGTGCCATATATAATCTGTTCCTACATTTTTGATGAATTGGAGTCAGATCAGAAAGGCATGATAAAGCTCGGAATTGCTTATATGAACAACCAATCTGCTCAGATTTATGTATCTTGTTTGCTCACAAATGGAGTCAGATGAGGGGCCCTGAGTGCATTCGATGCTCACAGAATTGGGTGCATTTGTTTCCACCATTCTCTCCGTCTTTTGGGTCTCTTGGTTAGATCTTAGAAGTACGTGTAAATGCGGAGCAATAGCAAATTTAAAAAATGTGGCCGACTTTCCCATACAAGGCTTTAATAAATAGTTTTGGAATAAATGCCTAAGAGTCCGGAGTATGTTCCTGAGGTGTACTCTGTGAGGAGGTAAAGAAGCAGGAGAGAGTAGTGTTTGAGAACATGGACTGTAGAACCAGGTTGCTAAGGTTTAAGTCTTAGTCTGCCTCTTACTAGCTGTTTGACTTTGGGTAAGTTACTGAACCTCTCTGTGTTCTCATCTGTAAATGAGGGAAAAAATTAGTACCTACCTCATATAGCTGTTGTGAGTGTTAAATCAGATGATGTGTGTATTGTACTTAGAACATTTCCTGGGCCCACAGTAAGTTTTATCAGAGTGTTTGCTCCTAACACCTTCCGGGACAGCTGGGGAGGGCGAGGTATGGCACGCCCAGAGACCGCGTTCACAAGTGTATGAGTGCACACTTCCATGAGGCTGAGGGCAGGCAGAGTCAATAGTGATCACTTCTGAGGTGAACTGGGAAAAGCCATTTAGTAGATGGTGTACCTTTTTGGTCCACATAACCCAGTGAAATAACCATGAGATCTTGGGGCAAGGGTAAAAAGTATCAAGACAGAGACAGCGTTCTCTGGACAAAGCAGAAAAAAGTATGTGTGACAACTCCTTTCCCCAGTTATTTCTCAGAGCCGAGCCCCGGAACAATGCTTTCTATGGGAGAAGGATCGATACAGCAGCCGTATGCTGTAGCATGTGATTTACATTCACAAATGGTCCAGCACCAGCTACCTCCATTCTGAAATTTACACTGGGGAGTAATTTAATATAAGGGGGGTAGCCGAGATGTTAGTATTTCCCTTCCTAGACTGGAAGCTCTGTCAAGGCAGGGCCCATGCTGGTTGATCTTGAATCTTCTGCAATGTCCACGGGCTCAGTAATTAACTACATCTTCAACAGCAGTTTCTCATATGTATTTTCTGTCATTTGGTCCTCACAGTAAATGATCTCTGAACTTAAAATCATCACATCTTCTGTAGAGAGTCATCCCTGGTATTATTATAGCCACCCAAGCACTAGTTATTCCCAGCCTCGTTTGCTTCAGTATTCCTCCTTGCGGTCTGCTGAAAATACCTGGCCCCACCTGTCACTCACTCCTCAATAGCTGAAGGATGGTTTGATGCCAGCTCTCGTGTTCTGGCACTAAGTGATTGAGGCCTCCTTTGTGATTCTATGAACAGGGAGATGAGAACCTCTAGAATATTTGACTAAAGGAAAAGAGTTGTTTGACTTGGTAGGCACCTTGGAAACCATCTACAGGACACCGGAAATGAGCAGGATGAGTGGGAAGTCTGGGGAAGTTGGGTGTCGTTGAAAATGTTTCAGTTATATAAATCATAAGTCTTTACTGGAATTGGCATGAAAGGCAGGGATAGTGGCTGTTTAGCTTATTGTTTTATCCCCAGGACATAGCACCCTATCTGTTAAAATAAATAAATAGTTATTGATGAAGAAATGAATAAATGAATGTCTTCTTGGGTTAACTGTCAGAATAATGTGGAAGTGTGAACCATCCAGTCCTTGTCTGTCTAGGGGTGTTTTGCTTATTTAGGGAGATAATCATTTGAGCCTGAATTACAGAATATATGATAAAGTAGTCATGTGTGCATTATTATTAATAGAAGATTAAGGTGTATTTTTGTATATGTGTGTACTGGTGTTTACTCTGAAGGAAACACGTGTAGAGAATTTTGCACATGGCCAGTTGGCTACCCCTCTGGGTTGAGTCACCTGATGAAGGTCACACAGGACAGCTGGGTAGCAGTACAGTGTGTCTCTCTTTCTGAGCCTTACTGAGCAGAAAGTGCTTTAAGGAATTTAAAGTTTGGGACAGATTATAAGACCTAACTGAGTAGAAGAAATGAGGGAGAATTTTATCAAGCACAAGTCCAAAGTAAAACTTTGTTTGGGTATCTGACTTAATTCTATTAAATTGTTTTCCAGTTTTATTCCTGACTTTTCTCTGTTGATATACCTGAGGGTAGACAAAGTGTCTTCGGGTCTGATTCCTGTCCCAGACATGAAAGGAAGTAGGCCGTCTGGAGGAGGCACCCTGTGATGGAAAGCAGTATCAATTAAACAGGAGCAGCCAGTTTCTGCCCTGGAGGTTCACCCTTTGCTTTCGTTTCACGATAGTTCCTTCTGTTCTTACCGCTCGTGTGTCTCTTGGTTCCTCTCAAGTCTGGCAGTAACTCCTGGACTCCAGGGCTCTAGAAACCGCTGCCATTTTCTACTCAGAGACTGCGCACTTGGACAGCAGTTGCATTTTTGCTGGGATGTGGGAATCGGGAAGCGTGCAACCATATGCCGTGGGCTTGGATGATGGCTCACATTCCAATCCAGTGAAATGGTTTCTGGCCCAGGGCTTGCCCCGGGTGGAAATGAGCAGACCTGTCCTGTGCTGCTAGGTCTTTTCCGTTTGGGGACATGAAGATGGGAGGCTGGATGTCTTCAACATAAATTCGACAAAGTTCAATTTGCATGCGGTTCTGAGACGTGACTCCAGTTGAATATCAAGCATCCAGAGTAACTTCAGAGGCATCTCCATTTTTGAGACGTTCTTGGAGGTCTCTATTTGGAAGTGGTGTCTCTGACTAAAAGGAAATGGTATTATTGCTCAGAAAACTGCTTCTGTTATCCATCATTCATGTTGGCGTCAGTTGGTAGACCATTGAAGTGTGTCATCTTCATTAAGATTGAGGAACCCTAGGGCCACAAGTCAGTCCACAAGGAGCATTTCCAGCCACATGCAATTTCCCTCTTGGAAAATGCTCTGTGAAAGATTTGAGCTATCACATTAAACTTCTTGAATGTTCAAACTGCAGCTGGGCTCAGGTTGGCTTTGGCCATGCTCCTTTGCCTACGGTGCTGCAGCTTTAGCGATCAGTAAGATTCTAGCCAAATGCCTAGGATGCTGGTGCAGTGGCTGGCAGCTGGCCATGGGTTCCATTGCTGGTAATGAGCCAGAAATAACGGCTAGATCTCTAAAATCTGAGCAACACAGAAAGTAGGAAAATTTTCCCAGCTCTGCTTTTCTGGGAAGTTCAGAGATAGCATTGGGCAGCAACATTCACAATGAGTTCTGACTGTTGAACTGCATTAATAGAAAAATGATCTAATAAAAGCTCTACTTTTGGTGATGATTAAAATTAGTAGTTCTGGAATGCTCAAGATGCCAACTTACTGGGCAGAGTTCATAAAATATGCATTGTGGTGAGTCCAGCTAATGAATATATTGGTTGTAGCAATCTACATTTCACTGTGGAAATCACATATCTCAATTATATGCACACAGAAATGTGTGTGTACACATGCACACATGCCCACAGATATAGAAAGGTTTAAAATTCAACATAGATGCAAGTGCTTACTGAAGCCTTCTTATGACTGTTGAAACAACAAATAAAACATTGGACATTGTTTACATGCTGACTGAACACCCCAGCTAACGTTACTCACACAGTTGACCTTGTTTTCTGTCGAGGGCACGAAGAAGCCACATTATTAAGCATATTGGGTCAACCTGGGGTTCACGCTAACATCATTTTTCTTTCTGTAGTGATGAAAAGGTCTTCAGCCAGATTGTTTTCTTTTTGTTCCACACCGGGTGGGGGTGGCATGATGTCTGTATGACTGTGGGTCTGCTCTATAAATAAGCAGATTCAGTCTTTTGTTTTAAATGTAATCAGCAAGATTACATTTGCATCGCTTATAAGTGAATCACATAAGTGAAATTGCATTGCCGGCATCTCATTTGCTATCATAAAATGTTATGGGATGCAGGCTGTTTTTCTCCAAATAAAGTGTCTTGAGTTAGTATTAGGGGGCTTGCTTTCATTTTCCTTTGTGACCAAATTTGTTGCATTTGACAGTGCGAGGGCTCATATTTTCACTTAAGTTAGTTGCTAGAGAAATCCTCATTCACATTCTCTAGAATGAGCTAAGATATTGGTTCAGTAGGGGGTAAATGGGAGTTTTAAGACTGTCTCATGTCCTGTAGCAAATGATTGCTAATCACTTCCTGTTGTTTGTGACAATTTCTGCTTACTAAGAGTAAATGCCAGTCACTGTTGGTTGGAAGTATAAGGCTGATGTTTTTCAAGCAGTTGGCTACAGAAAATGGTTTACATAAAACAAAACCAAAAACTTTAGTCAGTCACCATATTTTTTTAGCAACCAGTATAAAAATACCTGTTTTAATTGGCTCTTTAGAAGGTATCCTTAAGATTCCCCGCTTATTTCCTTGAAAATAAATAATTTAACACAACAATAGTAGTCGCAGACTTCCAAAGTCAGTAATTTCCTTGACAAATGAGAGTGCCCTATTTCACAGATCACTCCCCCCTCCACTGAGGTTTTCTTAATTCATGAATTTTTAAGATGGAAGTCGAAGGAAAGGTATGAGTTCTTAGATAACCTATAACGGTGCGGTTATCCACAAAGCCTCTGTTTATTAACTACATTATTGATAAAATCCCACAAGGCAGCCGGCAGCTGTAGTGCTGATTATGCCCTTTGGTAAATGTGAAAACTGCTTTCAAAACGCAAAAGCGTGCCAGTTACAGTGATACAGTGACAAAGAGAAGGAGCTTCATAACCAGTGGTGATCTTTGGTTATTTGGAAAGGTGTTAGTAGACCAAAATAGGAAGAATTAAATGTGATAAATGGGAAATTAGAATATGAGGGAGTAGGATTTTTGTTTGTTTGTTTCTATCCAAAAGACAAGACTTAATGATATGAAACTCAAAATTAAGACCTAATATTCCTAAATACCTTACAGTTCTATTTTTAAAAAAAATAAAACTTTGAAGGGTATGTGCAGTTTTGTGTTATATTATTTAAAATATTTATACATCCAGAGGAACATTTTATATGGAAGGAGAGAATTGAGTGTAACTTCTTTTAAATGAGTAAACTTTTAATTGAAACATGGCGTACATACAGACAAGTGTACAGATGATCTGTATTTAACTGAATGAATATTCACAAAAGGAACGTACTTGTGTGACCCATATGGGATGTAGATTTAAAGATCATTTGTTTTAGTCTGAGAAATAATATTCTGAAGTCATAAGAATTTACATATTACTGCAATCTGCAATAAACTTTTATTAAAAATGGTAGAGACCTTTGTTGCTATTGCCATGTGGTTTACAAAGAAGATGACTGTGTGCGTTGGGATCCCAGTGTCCTCCCTAAGAGTCCTCTGCAGCTGGATGTGGCAGGGTTTAGAGTTGCCTATGTGACTACTGTGACTTTTATTTAAAATGGTCTCCAAGGCATACTTTCCATTTGTAGTCACTTAAGATTTTCTGAAAACTTCTCTCTGTGATTTGAAAATTCTCTGGATAATATTTCCAAATTGATGACCTTCTTGAGTTAAAATGTGTTTTTGTTAAGTCTAGATTTAAAGATATCTTTATTTTCTATTCAATTCATCACCATTTTCTCACTGGAAAAATTAACCATGCCTGTCCCACTTCAAATGAGCAGCTGCACTTTGAAACGAGATCCTTCTTTTGGCTGTAATTGTCCAAATGAGGAGGACCAGGTTGGTTAAGTAGTTGAAAAGAATTGATTGTGACTGTAAAGCATTTTTATGCTTTCAGTTTTTTTCTCTTCACATTTTGGTATTCCCAGCTAGGGGAAAAAAAAGGAGGCAGAAAACAAGGATGGAGGAAGGGAGGGAAGAGGGAAGGAAACAAAAGGAAGAGGAAGAAGGGGGAAGAGTTGACAGTGTACCTGTAAGAAAGACACCTCTTACTGGGAATAAATTGGCTCTGACTTTGGAGGAAAGAAAGTTCAGCCCAAGAAACACTATTGGGCCTGAAGTGTGTCAACTAATGACTCAGAATTTTTGTTTATTTTTAATAAATTCACCAAAATAAGTAAAGTAGTAGTAGTAGTAGTAGTAGTGTGTGTGTGTTCTGTTTGCTGTTGTTATCACCTATTCTTGAAATACCTACACTGCTGAGAATAGTTCTGAAACCATTTCTTTAGGCGTTGTCTTTGGAGCCAGTTTATGGGAACATAAGGAAAGAGTTCTGTGTATTTCCCAGCTACAGTGATCATTTTCACTCATACTCATTCATATTTTATCTGGGGAAGCCCTTATGGTGCCCACTCACCACGCCCAAGGAATAAAAGTCATTAGTGAGCTCTCACCACAGGGCTCTTTAGACTCACCAGGCTGTGTCTTAATTGTTTGGTCCCCAACCCACGTCATTGCTATTGAGAATTCTTATAAACCTAGGAGTACCTCAGCTTTCTATTTGTCCACAAAAGTATTGGACTTCTAGAAAGTTGATACCACAATTGATCCAAATTATTCTATATAAATGGGAAATACGGTCCGTCAGCATAGAGATGGAAATAATTGCACATTCTGTGTTTTAGGTGACCAAAATGACTGATAGAGATATTTACTGGTTGGTTACCTAACAAGTAGCTCCCCCTTTTTTTATAGGAAACTAGCAATCCTAGTAGATTACCTGGCTATGTATATCTGTTAAATCTCATGGCAACTAGGGGAGAATATTTCTAAGTGAAAGGGAAATAGCTCTGTTTGTTATATACTATTGTAAAAATTAATACTTTGTCTTGAAAAAATAGCTGCTTTTAAGCTATCAGGAGTCTCAAGTAAGTAAAAATAAACATAAATTTCCAAAACTATTTGGAATCTTATCTTTTGATTATATAAAATTGTACATTGTCTCCAACAAAAAAATTTGGATTGATACCTCTAGTTAAGATAAATTCAATAAAGAATTTAAAAGATAAAAATAAAAAACCTGAAAATAGAACTTAGCTTTATAAATAAAATGGCACATACAACCGTTTCAGAATTATGATTTGTATTTGCTTATTTGGCATGGTGTTTATTTTATAATTAATTCACTAATTCAAATATTTGTTGCATTCCTGCTATATTTCAGGCAAGCAAACTGCCTGAGTCTGGGATTATTTAAAAAATTAAAAATGATAATCTTACAAATTTATTATGGGGGAAAAGTTTCAACGTAATGCACACTCATGACCTATTTCAGCCTTCATTCAAACTTTGTCACAGCTTAGAGTATAAACATAACCTTTATGATTGTGATTATTTTTCCATGCTGATTTTCCCCCTTGTTTTATTGCTTTAGCCTTGATTAAACACTTCTTTTGGGGAGCCCCTTTTCTTTCTACCTTAGGGCATCTTCCATCCTCATGAGTGCAGGGCGTACAGCCTAAGTTCGACCTAGGAAACCAGCCAGAAAGAAACAAGCCAGAGAGAAAAAGACAGAATCCACAAAGATGACAACGATGATGTTGATAGTGGTTACTATCTATTTAGTGCTTGTTATAATATATACCCTCGGAAGTAGATGGTATTATTCCCACTTTGCAGATAAGAATACCAAGGCTAGAAGAGGCCTCCTAGTGTGACTTGGGTTTCACAGCTGGTTAGTGAAACACAAGTTTATCTGAGACTATGGGTCATGCTGGTCTGTCAGGAAGACAGTGACAGACCCATGGACTAAAGATTTAGACTTTGTTCTTTTTCCTTTTCCAAAACAGTGCTCATGATAAAACCATGTGGAATTGAAGTCATGAAGAATCATGCAGTAAATATATTCCAGATCCACAACTATGCTTTTGGAATAGTTCCACTGATTGAGGCTCTGTAGAGAAGCATGACCTAGGATGACTTTTTCACTTCAGAATATGGAGGAATGCAGTATTAGGAGGACAGGGATAATCAAATGATACCAGCCTCAGTTCCCCCATCTATAAAATGGAACTAATATTTGTTAAAGCAGATGGTCTCCAAGGACTCTTGCATTTCTAACATTCTAAGATTTTAGGTCAAACTTACTCAGAATTCCTTTTATTAGTTCCCGAACTTTCCTCTTCATGGTCAAAGGGATTGGTGATTATTGACGGGAGAGTTAGACTTGGAAACATCACAGTCACAGGTGGAAATCCAGAGGGAGCACTCAGCACTCAACCCGTTCAGCTAAACACCCAACACTGAGGAGGAAAATTTAAGGAAGAAAAGATGTTCTCTAACTTTGAGGTATATTTGGAGGCTTGTGGAAGAAAGAGATTTCCTCAAAGAATGCAATATGGAAGTGGAGACTGGAAAGGAGAAACTGGGTTCTGGAGAAGGAGGAAAGAACTTCTTCCTCACTGCCTCACAGACCGTCATCTAAGAATGTGTCCTTGGCCTGAGAGACCAGGGCTCGGGAGCCTCTAGTTTCAGATTGCCGCTGGCTTGCGCTTTGACATCGACCAAGTCTCTCAATATCCGAGCCTCGTTTTCTTATCTGGAGGATGTAAAGTAGGTCCCCAAAACTGCTGGTGCTAAAAATCCGTGAATCAGTATGTCGGTTGATGTCACAAAAGCAAGAGAGTGACAATAATGAGGTGATCTTTGGAGTGACAGGGCTCGTAAGTGATGGATGAGTGACCCATTGAAAGGACCTGGACTGAGGTGTGTGTTTCCTATGAGGGGGAAAAAATAAAGTCTAATCTTAAAATATATATATATATATAATGTACAGTTGAGTGAGACTGGTTTGTCCTCTGGGGTGAGTGAGGTCAGTGAGACTTTCTGCTATGATGCACATTGGCATCTGGAGATGGTGGAGGAGACCGGTCTTCCAGCTCCGTTTCTGTGGAGTCCCGGAGACTTGTCTGCGTTTGGGGTTGGTGTGAGCGGCAGGTCTTCAAAGGATGATAGGTCACGCGGCTGTGTGGAGCTGTGAACCAGTGAACCAGTGTCAGGGAGGCCAGTGTGTGGTGTCAGGCCTAAGCACAGGCGAGTGTGGGGGCTTCTCTCACCCAAGGAAGGTGTGGCAACAGGTGGCAGACTTCCAGTGGACATTCTTGAGTTTGTGGGCAGAATTTTAATAATCAGAGCCTAGCCTTAAAGGAACAGGGCAGAGGCCAGTTGACAGCAGTGCTTGGAACTGTTGTAGGCTATAAAGGCTTACAACAGAAAGGGGGCAGGAGGCCATTTACTAAGACTGAAGTGACAAGGCAAAGAAGGCAGAGGGAGATGTCAGAATGGCTCGTCCCTGAGCGCTGTGACGTGTGGATTAGGACTTTCTGGATGCTCTCTGTGGTCAGAGTATGATCAGTTCAGAAGCCTGCCCTGGGACTGAGCTGAGTGGGAGGCATGAAGCTGCTTCTGCTCAGGGCTGGGTCTGAGGATTTACACTTTTGGGTAGATTGCCCCAAGACGCAGCCAAGAAGTCTGAGAAGGATGTGTTTTTCCTTCTTGGTTCTTAGTTTGCTTTATACTGTTTAAAAAAAAACAACTGGAAGCAGTAGTCCTCAGTTTTTTAATCTCTGGGTCCTTGACTTTGTTCACGATGATTTGCCCTTGTGAATCACCGTCAGTGCTATCTGACCTCCCGACAGCTTCCTGCTTGCCGTCCAGACATTTCTCGTTAATAACACTGAAATCCTTACAAGGTGAGACATACCTGCTCTGTGCCAGACATGGTGCTTGGAGCTATACGCGCCATATTTAATACACACAGAAACCTCTGAATGGGCCCTTGATAGCCCTCCTTCGTGAGGCTCGGAGCCGAGGTCAAGCCCTGCTTTCCCTGACTTTCAGCGTGAAGCAGTGATCTCTTTTCCCGTTTCTCAATCTTGTTTTCATCAGGAGCAGCGAAGGTGTTTATGAGGCCAGCTACTGTGACTAGAATTTCACAAGTGTTGTCTTCTCTGTGAGGAAACTTTCACTACTTGACACAAAAGTCCGTGATTGTTGGTTTTTAACTGTGGAAAATGCGAGTGTAAATCGCAGGTTGTTTCTCGAGCCACACCTCTGTTCCTAACCTGAACGGCCTGGCGCTGCCTTTTGGATGTGAAGGTGACGGCCATGCGTGAGCATGATGGTGATGCGTGAGCCCTGGCGGTTGAGTTTCCTGCCGCCAGTGTTCTATTCCGGGACCGTGAGTAAGACCCACATTCTTTTCTCTTGGGAAATATTTTACTCTTTGTTTTTGTTTGTCAATTGTTTTTTTGTTTTAGTTTGTAAATGAAAGTGAAGTTACTCGTTTTTATAGTTACTAAGTTGCGATGGAAGTGGCATATAATATTGTATTTATTTGGGTGTCAAACCTAATGGTTTGATATCGTCTATGCTGCAGAATAATTGCTACATTAAGTTTAGTTAACATCCATCACTTCACAGTTAACACATTTTTTTTTTCCTGGTGATGAGAGCTTTTAAGATATATATTTTTTCCCTCTGGAAAAAAAGTAGAACAAACATGATACATGATTTTAAAAAGTAGGTTTTGTGGTGCAGTCAGTGGCAAATGGTGTCAAGCAGTGATGAACAGTGACTTTTGGAAATCCTCTGCAGGGGCAGTGGGGGAAGCAGGCGCGTCTGTGCCCCATGTCCGCGTTGGAGCACGGGCCACGAAGGGGGAAGGTGCCTGCGCTCTTCCCTCTGCTCGCCGTGGGTGGCCAGGACGGTGGAGAACATTGCTTTATTTATCTTAGAGGAGTTGTTGTAACTGCGCCCAGAACTACTGGCATTTGAGGTTCTCACATCGCTGAATTTCTGGTCTGTTGGCATTTGGAGAGTAGGACCCACGGTGTTTCTCACTTAATGGTGAGAAGTTACGTAGCTAGTTCCCAAAATGGCCCAGTTCATGACCACAGGCAGGCCCCATTGTTAAGGCTGTATGTCTAGAAATCTTGTCTGGGCTTGACAGCTTAAAAGCCTTTTGGGGGAGTTCCGTGAAGGGAAATGGTTAAGAAAATTATGACAACACTAACTCGTGAAATGTCCTGTACCCAGTGAAGACGTTTATAAAGAGTCTGCAGTAACATGGAAAATGCTGACGTTATAATGGTTTAAGTGGAGGAAAAAAAAATTCCCTGAATATAACATTCCGAGTGCAGAATGATTCCAATTATGCTTTTAAAATGCATAGTGAAAAGACAAAATGGAAAGATACCAGAATGTTTCTAGTATCTATTTCTGGAATTCATCTTTGCTTTTTATGCATGTTCTTAATTTTACTAACTTAAGTAAGCATAAACTTTATAATTAGGAGGGGAGAAAGATTTTTTTTCTCCGTAAAATAATTCTCATATTTTGGGCAAACTCACCTTTGTGGGTCAGGGCAATTGGCTTGTCCTTTGTGATTCCGGTTTCTCAGGTGACTCTTAATTGACTGAATTAACACATTACTTTGTGTAAAATAACAGCTATTTGACACAAGTGCTTAGGTGACCTAGAAGCCTTGACAGTTTTAATAGTACCCAGTGAATAATAATTTTGAGAGACGGAGTTGAATTATAAGTTACGAAATGGTATGTTCTTTCCCAGTTAAGGTACAGGGTGCTTTATTATCAGGATATTAGAGAGAGTGTTGGAGCACCTCATTAAAGAGAGTGGTCATGTTTTGTCAACTTAGTGAAATTAGGGTGATCCTGCAAATTTTGCAGAGGCAAAAATAACGGTAAAACAATAATAATTATGACAATGATTGGTCCTCACACTGTGCCCTGTGCGTTCTCATTACTTTCTCCCAATGTCTCTAGGAGGTACGTATTTTTATCCCTAATGTCAACACGAGAAAACCAAAGCCCGAGGTCCGGTAACTCATGTTCCAGAGGTTGTCAGTTCATAATATTTGGGATTTGAATCCATGCTGTTTGTCTTGAGAACTTACTATGTTCATAAAGTCCTCTGGGGATTCCAGTAAATTTCATGCAGGAATTTATATTGAACATCTGTTTTTCTTTGACGTGAACTAAGAGATGGAAGCAAATGATATTTGGACCAGTAAGACCACCTGTCAAAATAGCGCTTTATAGTTTGTAGAGTGTTTTCTGTTGGACGGTATCAAAGTGGGCAAAGCTGGAATTTCAAAAGTTTATTAGGTATTTCCAAGGAATACCTAATATTTAAAATCTTCAGATCTGGAGAAAAGTTAACATTTCTTTACTCCACGTCAGATTTGTGTCGAAAACAGTATTGGACTGGGAGTCGGTGTGATTAGTGACTGAGCCAGGACTCGGACAGTCTCCCTTTGCAACTGAGGCTTCATCCTTTTCGGCATCGCCGACCTTGGGGGAAATTGTTTAACCTCATAAACCCAGTACTTCTCATCTGTAAAATGGGATTAATAATACCTCCTTACAAGCTTCATGCAAGGAATAGATGAGGTAATGTTCAGAAAGTGCTTGGCATGGTGCCTGGTGCACGGTAAATAGCATGAATTAATGGCAGCCATTGTTTTTATTAGCGGGAGTTGGGAAGCACAGAGCCTGTATCCGGTTTTGTTGCTAACAGTGGCCCTGAGCAAGTCCCTCAACCCATCCGGCCTTAGATTCCAATGGGAATAATAACGCTATCCTTTTTACACAGAGGTGAGAACGAAGTCTGATTATTTCTGAAGCAGCTGTTTGGGAAAGTAGGCAGGGTTGTTCCAGTGTCCAAGTTAAAGATGAAGAGAATGGGAGGCAGATCAGAAAGGGCAAAGTAGTTGACTCGAGTTTAAGTGGTAACTGGAACTTTCCCACAGGAATCCAGTGTGCAGGGAACAAGTTGAGTGAGTTATACTCAATCTCCTGTGGAAAGAAAAAAAGCTTTAACCCAGATACCCGGCCGCACTATGTACAGATTCACCTGACTGATGCCCTCTCATTAAGAAAGGGCCAGCCCAGCACCGCACCCTGTAGGAGGTCTTCCTGCGTCTTTCCCCAGGTGAGGGCTGCACCTGTGCTTACTAGGGAGCTCCCCGCCAGGTCTGACTGAGGTTTCCCCTTTCACTGAGGAGGGAGAGAAGGCACAGAAGAGCCCGTGACTTAGCCTCGCAAGCTGTGGACGCATCACGTGGGGATGTGTGTGAGCTTGTCCATACCTCTTAGGCCAACTGCTTATAAAAACTAGTTGTGTGCTAAATTGCCACGAGATCGTGGCGAACTTTTGTTCTGGCAAACTCCCATCCAAATTCCTGGCTGTCTATCCTCACCTCCCCTCTGCTGGGCTGCAGGGGGACGACCCACCTGCTGTGGGTCCTGTAGCCAACGTCTAAGGGTCAGGTCAAAGAGGGAGAAATTGTGTTCTCATTCTGCCGCACTTCCGGGAAAGAGTTCGTGAGTCTCACCACTTTTCCCAGTACTGTGCATACTGCAGCACAGGTAGGAAAGACAGTAAGCTCTTTGGAACCAGAAGCTGATTTGTAGTTGGGGGTTATGATTCTTTCCAGTGACTTTCTCAGGCCACCGCGCACCCTAGATTTCCAAGGAATCACATTATCTGTACAAAACTGCGCCAGCCCTGATGTGATCAAGTTTAATCTGTCAGCCAGGACGGCTTTCCTACAATGGGCGTTTGGAGGCACTGCCTATTAAAATATCCAGTCTCTTCCACCGCCTAGAAAGCAAACCCAAAGGCTTGATAGGGGCTACCATCTTTCCATTATTATTACTATTGTTGTTGTTTGCAAAAGCAATTAATATGGAAATGAGAGGGGGATCAGTTCCAACTTTATATGCCCCATTTGATCACCTCTCCCTAAAAGATTATTTAAAAACAGGCAGTGAGCCAGAGAATTTTCAAGGCTAACTTTCTCACGTGGAAGAGAAAAATTATTGCAATGCCCTTTAGCTAAGTACACTCACTTCAGCCTTTATGGATGGCAGTAGTCACGTGGTCACCTCTTCATGCGGAAGAGAGCTTGAAACAATCACAGCAGAACCTCCTGAGACTGGGGGTGGGATGGTATCAGATAGTAGGGCACAGGGAGTACCTGTAAGAGGTTTTTTTCCTTCTTATTCTTTTTTTTTAAAGGAGAAGAAGGCTTTTTGAGGAAGTTAGCTGCCAGCCAAAAAACTAAAGTGACCTAACCTCCTTTTCATCTTATCCATCATTGCTCCAGCAGAAAGCGATCACTGGAGTGTCTGGCCTATAACAGACCTATAGGGCACTACAATAGGCAATTTTGCAGAATGCACACACCATATAATAGGCCTCCACAGCTTAGCGTTCAAATGGGTGTGTATGTAGTGGTGGAAAGGACCAGAGAGAATTATGCACACATGATGTTTTCTAGTAAAGTTTCAGCAAATGTTGACACTGAACTGAGAATTACCTGAGGTTTATTCACCTTATCCAAAGTATCCGGGAAAGTCACTGCTTTGAAATAGAGCAGGGTAATTATATATGTGAATTATCGTGAGACCAATAAAGGACTGTAGAAATGACATATAACTGGGCACTAAAAGAAACTGGATCCGGCCAGGATAAGAACCAGGGTATAATTTGATTTGTGTGTTATCCTGGGTGTATAGGAGAGAGAGAGAAGGGGGGGGGCAGAGACAGAGATAGAGATGGAAAGATTATCTCAGCTGTTAAAAGTGTGTTGAATAAAGTTTGGCTTCTCTAAAACATGTTCTGTACCTTGGACTCAGCCATTCTCGGCTAATACTTTTTGTTTTATAAAATTTGGAATAAAATAACCATTTATTCCTGATGAGTGCCTAAACTGGGTGAGTAGTCAGTTACAACTATAGTCATGATGATTTGGTGTCCTGCTTTTGTGACAGTTCTTATCTATATGATGCATTCCTACTGATTTTAGCAATCTTATACAAATGTGAAGAGGTACAGGTTTCAACAACTTTAGGAAAATCCAGGTCATCTAATACATGCAGTAATCACCAGGGAACTACCTTCCTATAATTTGGCACTCTGACTCACCTTCCTCACCTTCATACTACCCTTTATTATTTTTTTAAATGCTGTTTTTTTTATGACAAATGGCATTATCTTAGCTGTTTTCTTGGTGAACTCCTACTACCCTTCAAGACCCAGATGAAACATACACACTTTGTGAAGACTACCCTTCTCAAAATAGAACTAATTCTTTTCATCAATATTTTCATAGAACCATCTCAGTAATGATGGCTAACCTGTATTGAGCACTTAATGAGCACCAGTTATTTAAATAAGTATAAGTAGTAGTCATTAAGGCTTTATATCAACTTTATGAGGCAACTTCTATTATCATCCCCAGTTTACAGATGAGATAACTGAGGCTTACAGAAATTTAGTAACTTGTCCAGAGTCTCAAAGCTAGGCAGGGACATAGCCGTGGTCCAAACCCTGGTGTCGTTGATGCTGTAAGTGACATAAACGAACCCCTAAAGTGACTTCCTGATCACTTTGTTCTCTCTTACTCTCCTGCCTCCCATAATTTATGGTCTTGTTGATTACAGTTTGCTACGATAGCTTCTCAAGCAACAATGGGAGGTTCTGGATGGTAGAAACGTCTTCTTGGTAGAAACCTCTGTAAAAAAAAATCCTGACTCATACAGATATAAAATGCAGACTGTTCAAAAATGTTATTTAACTTGTTAATAAATGAGGGAACCAAGACATCTGTTATAACAGGTTCATAGGAAAACCTCAGATCTACACGGAATAAAAGACTGTTGAAATGACTTGACAAAAGGATGCAAAGCAGGAGGGGAGTCAGTTGAATCTCCAATGGACAGAATTCCTTCATCTACAGATGAGACTTATTTGCACTGCTTTCACTTAGGTACAAGTTGTGAGGTTGTAAACTAGCCCAAAAGATAAGCTCTGTGTTCCTGTAACAGATAACACCCAGAGATTTCAGCCTTCTATGAAAAGGATGCTCATTCTAAAGTCTTAAAAATTTCCCCAAACCTCTGAGAAACACTATTGCACAGCAAAAGGCAGAAAGTCACGGTTTAGACCGATTCCAAATCCAAAGTCCCAAGCTTATCAGGTAATGTTCATTAAAATTTGGGGAATACAAAAAAAAAAAAAGTGCACCCACACACCCATACACCATACAGAGATCTTGAGAGGATTAAATGTAAAAATACAGGAAAAAGCTCCTGGCACAGAGTGGATACTGCTAATTATCAGGCATGATTATTAGTAATAAAATGTCTATATAGATATATATATATATGGTTGCTTAATAAATGCCTGTCGAGTGACAACATCAGGAATGGACAAAGGTTTTCCTGCAAAGGTGCCGATAGTAAAGACTTCAGGCTCTGCAGGCGGTGTGACTGGAGACCATTGCAGCTCTGAAACTGCGGTTGTAGCTCTAACTTACAGGTGTACCTACCTACAGGCGGACCTTTCCAGTGTCGTTCTACTGGGAAACCTGGCAGAGCTTGGCCAGTGCCAATCAGAAGTTGTAGCTCCGTATAGAGTGTTTCCTATTTTGATTGCAGTCAGAGTTAGACGCGATTCTCTTTTCAACCACATACTAGCTGGTGATGTCCAGCAGGTCACCTGCCAGGTCTGTACCTTGGACACACTGACCCTGTAAGAATCACAAATAAATGTAAACTATGAAATACTTGACCAGGATAGCATTCATTCATTCCCAGAGGGGCAAGAAAATAGTTCTCCATGTGTTCTTCCATTGTGTGAGAACTATGTAATTTTTATGGTTGAATAGTGGGCTAGCTATTTCAGCAAGAGATAAAGACAGAGGGTAAAACAGTTCTCTTTATTGTCATGGAACAGCCTCCAGAGGAACATATATTGAGCCTGAAAATTATTGTACTGGGTTAATTCTGCAAGGTCATTAGTTGTTGGCATCATGTTAAGTGGCCTTACAAATAAGCATTTGTCTTGAAATGTACTTACACAATGTCCCATAGGTAGCTAAGAATGGTCTTAGCCTTAGGCATGACTGATTTTTTGAAAGGAAGTCAATCAATTCAACCCGAAATTGGGGGGAAAAAAAAAACCTTTACAGACCATTAAAACCCAACTGAAATGGCCACAGACTTTAAAGAAGGCCCATTAGCCATGCAAATATGAAGTTGCCTGCACTTCTGATAAGCACAATTAACTAAACAGTGAATGCTATTAACATCTACTTGTGAGACATTAAGCCCTGGAAAACTTGGCTTTGATGAGTTGGAAAGGTGGAGAAAGAAAGAATTTGTTCTCCTTTGATCAAATTTGAATACAAAAATAATCTTGTTTAACTAGACAAAACACCTCCATATGAATTCCCCCCCCCCTAACATTTAAAATATTAGCCTGACCAGGTGGTGGTACAGTGGAAAGAGCCTTGGACTGGGACACAGAGGACATAGGTTCAAAACCCCAAAGTTGCTGGCTTGAGCACGGGCTCACCAGCTTGAATGAAGGGTCACTGGCTTGAGTGTGGGATCATAGATATGACCCCATGATTGCTGGCTTGAGCCCAAAGGTCGCTGGCTTGAAGCCCAAGGTCGCTGACTTGAGCCCAAGATTTCTAGCTTGAGCAAGGGGTCACTCACTCTGCTGTAGCCCCTCAGTCAAGGCACATATGAGAAAGCAATCAATGAGCAACTAAAATGACTAAGATACCACAACAAAGAATTGATGCTTCTCATCTCTCTCCCTTCCTATCTGCCCCTATCTGACCCTCTCCCCGTCTCTTTCAAAAAAAAAAAATTTTTTTTTAAATTGAGCCAGCCTCCTTTCCTTTCATGCCCTCCCACCCCACCTCAGTCACCCTCACATCCTGCGTGGAGCCTCAGTGGTTTTCCTCAAAGCCAGTTTTCCCTGTGGGCCCCTGTACCTTTCAGTGGGTGAAGAAGGAGGATGTTTTTCACGGCCTCCAGGGCTGGTTCAAGCCCACAGTCTGGCTCTATGTGGTCTGGCCCTAGTCCCACCAGCTTTTCAAACCTTCCACTGCTCACTGCCTCAGTGACTGCTCTGGCCACGCCTCTTCACTCACAAGTCCCTAAATACACCCAGTGCTTCCATACCTTCCTGCTGCTGCCTGAACAGCACTTCTTTTCTGCTTGATTTTCCAAGCCCAGTGCTTGTTTAAATTCCACTTCTAATTCCAGCTTTAGGTCACTCTGAGGCCTCCTCTTTCCGAGCCTGAGATCCTTTGTCCCAGGCATTGGAAACTGACACACTGCCTTGTATTCTGTGCCCACTGTAATGTCTCCTGCTCCTCCCAGCCCTCAAAGTCATGCCAGACATCTTCTCCTTTACCCAACAGCACCTTGCACACCGCTTATTATAAAACTTTTTATGTTGTGTCCTAAGTCACCCACTTACATATCACAGGGACCGTCTCTGTGACTTAGTTCATAGCTGTCTCCCTAGCACCTAGCACAATCTATAGTGCTTAATAAATGTGAAGTGACTAAAGGAGCAGAAATTAGGCATGCTAATAAGCATTTGTTGAATAATGAATTGACAAGTGAACTGTAGAATCCTTGAAGGAACCACCCTTGTTGCTTCTTTGTCCTCCCAGAAACTGCTGTGGCACCTGACACACAGGTAGCTACTTAAGAAATGGTTGTTGATTGACTGACTGACTGACTGCCTGTGTAGACTAACAAATGTAATACAACGTCACATGGCTTCTTTCCTCAAGTAAAAGACCAGTACTGATATGTAAGCTGATTAACTTGATTGCTAGGTTAAAAGAGTGGCAAACGTTTAACCTCGGACAGTACATCTCCAATGGGCTATTTATACCCCAACAGTATGTCAAGATGAAAGATTTCTGGGGTTCACACAGTAGCTAGCTAGCTTGACGGACGACATCAAATTGCCTCAAATGGAACCAGTGCAAGGACCATGAATTCACAGCGTATGCAGCGCTCAAAGAATTAAACTGTTACCACTTAATATTCATTGAATGTCATCACTGTACTTTTGTACCAGGAAAAAATAGACAAGACACACTCCGTGCAGTGCAGTGGGTTTTGTTAGCTGTAATTAGTTGGTGATAGAACAGTGTTGATACAGCAGTTCAGCAGTTAGAGGAAAGCAGTGCCCTTCGTACAAATGTGACTGTATTTATACATCTGGTTCTGTTATGCTTACTTACTGTGTTTCAGCACCATTTCTGTTCTGGGGCGTGAGTGCTAAGCTAGGAGAATTTCACCAGCTCTTAGTTTTAAGAAAAAAAAAAGAAAAGACAACGGCCGCATTTCTGAAGCAACTGGTTCCATGACACATTTTTCAAATTCCTGTTTTATTGTGCTCACTCACTGGCATTCTGGTTTCTTTGTTCTCTTTTACACTAGATGTACCTGGAAGCTGTATCTGTAGTCCTCAATTACAGTTCCACATCTTTTTATATGTATACATAGTAGCGCTAATTTGGATTACAGCTGGATAGACCTGGACTACCTTTCTCTTTGCATTGTCTGGGAAACAGAAAACACAGTTGCAAGAGGCAAGAGAAAGAATGTGTTTTAAGCTGTGGAGGAGACTGAATTGTTTCTAAAATCTTGTACAAATTAATAGTGTCATGGAAACCAGGCAGCTGGTCATTAGGGGATCATTTGGCTCTGTCCCTCTTTTCACACTCGAGGAGCAGGCTAGAAAAGGGGAAGTGACTTGCCCAGGGTCACGTAGCTAATTGCTGACCAGTATAATAAGAGCACAGGAAGCCCCGTGCATCCGCAAGCAGGGCTCTTTTAATGAGGCTTTTCTGTTCACTCAGGTACTTCCTCTGAAGACACCTGTATTTGGAAATACTTACAGCCTGTCTAAGCATGTGTCTTGACACATGAGCATGAGCAGCACTCTTTTATCTTGACCAATATTCTAGAAATCAAATTTTTGTTGCTAACTCTCTCAACAAACTGTAATGTGCATTTTTTGAGGTATTAATAGACGACATTTGACATCGAGGGGTCAATTCACAGAGCACTAACACTTAGATTTTTTTTTTTTTGACAGTGAATTCCAGTAATTTTGAGCAGTCTCTCTAGATATTAATGGCTAGAAGAGTTCAGGAGATTGATTTGCTAGCATTTTAAAACTTTTATCATTCTTATTCTCCAAGGGCAGGCATATTTTTAGCTTCCAAAATTAAGTGAGTGGAAAGTGAAGTGGAGTGGAAGTTAGAAAACCTGAGTTCTGGTTCTTTAGAGTGGACAGACTTTAAACAGAATTTTAGTATGTATGTATTTTAACGTGCAGTTGAAAAGTACAACCATCATATATCTGATTCATGACTTCATGATGCTATAATGTAATGTAAAACTAAACAAAAAATTGTGCAAAGACTGTAAGACACAATAAAAATTAAATAATAATACACATGAATTAGGCAAAAACTGTGAAGAGGATTTTCAAAGACATGAAACAAGGGATTAGATAATCTCTAAGGTCCCTTCCAGTCCAAAAATTCTGTGAGTCTACTACTAATTTAAGCCTGGTATTTATTTATTCATTGTTTTGCTGGTGAGTTTTGCATATCTTTGTCAAACAGTACGTCTAGGGTAGATGTTGTAACATCAGAAACATTTTAGCTTTTATGTCATCTAAGTTCTCTAGGTTAAAAAAAAATGTCACACTGCAAAACTTTTTAGAGATAAAGTCAGGGGAATGCAGAAGGACAATACCAAGATTTTCAAGTGGAGGGGGAATGCTAAATACATTCAGATCCCTTTAAAATGCTTTTATAAGGGTTATATGCTATTCTGACATTGAATTATTAGGCTAATTGTGTACACAAGACTTTTACTGCACACATGGTCTAAAAAAAGAAACGCATGTCATAACAAACGACGTGGTAACAGCTTTTCTGAAGATCTAGCAATGGAACATGCAACGTGGTATGAATTTGTGATTGCAAAAATAATAACGCTTATGGCCAGGAGAGGTTTCTATGGTAGGAGCAATAATATTATCATATTATTTTTTGCAGGTAAAAAACTCTAATATGCCAAACTGAATAAATGAGAATGTGGGTTTATTTGTTTGAATTTGTGGTAAGATAGGTAAACATGTTTGAAAACCAAGTTTCAAGAGCAAGATTTGAGGCTTGGCACAAAACCTGGAGATTTAATTAGAAAATGGTTTAAGATGATAGCTCCAGCTTCCGGGAAAGTCCACCCGTGTGTCCAGCACTGTTGGCTCTCCGTCGTCTGTACTAACATTTGTCTTTGATTGGCTGCTCAGTGGTCCACAGATGCGCATGGTCCATGAATTCTGAGACTATAGTGGGAAGGGATTCGACCAATCGGATTGTACCTAGGAGATCACCAGGATTCTGGGGGCATGTGAAGTCCTATCACATGATGAAAAGCTAGCTCCTCAACTTGAGTTACAGAAGCTTTCAGGAGATTGTAATACATGTCCTCACATAGTTGAAGGACTATCAAATGGAAAGGGGAGTAAATACTAAGTCTGTTAGTTCAGAACTAGGATTAAGAAGGAAGTGACAGGAAGGAAACAAATGTATTTATTGACGGTGCCAGTCCCAGGCAAGCTGGGCTGTAGGTGTTCTTTAATTCTCACAAAATCCTCGTGTGGGCGCTGCTGTTACCTCCTTGTACCAGAAGGAGAGGCGGAGGGCAGAGAAACTGAAGGCTGCTACTAGTGATAGTTGTACAAATACTACTAATTAGAGAAAAATAACATTGATTGAGTGTCTGCTGTGCGTCGGACACTGTTCTATATGCTTTAAATACTTTATCCCTTGTCATACTCAGTCATCTTATAAGATAGATACTATTTTTATGTTTGTTTTATTGATGAGGAAACCCAGGCACAGGAGTTAAGTGCCTTGCTGGTATCACACTTAATAAGTTTGGAGAGGGATTCAGAGCCGCAATCCGGCTCTGCAGCTAAATGGGCTTTGCTGGAACATCATTTTGCATGTCTGCTTTCTGAGCATGTGCTGTGTGCCAGACCCAGTGCTTGGCCATTATATCCTCAGAGCTACTCAGCAGATAAGGCATTATTATTCCCATCCTACAAATGAGAAAAAAATAAAGACCAGAAGAACGAAATAACTTGTCCAAAGTGAGTAACTCAGCCAAAAATTGTTCCTCAGTCTTCAGGCTTCAGGCCAAGTCTCTTTGGACCACGCTCAGCTTTCTCAGAGGTGCAGATTCTGGATCCAAAAGTTTCTAGCAAAGGAGAGCTATCAGAAACCAGAATGGGCTGCCCTGGGGGAGGGAAAGGGGACTTCCCTTCTCTGGAAACCTTGGAAAGAAAATTTATGTCAGCTGAGCAGGGAAGGGGGAGGGGATGCAAGCTTTATACAAAGCACTGAACGCACTGCCCCCTAAGTTTTGTCCAGCTCTGGGGTTTTATGATGCTGTGTTTTCTTCTCATCTTCCCATGTCATCCTGTTTTCCCCTGGGTGTACTCAGATGTACGTGTAAATCTCATTCTGATATTTGAATCTGGCTCTAGGGGTTCGATTGCCTTGGTAAGAGACTCACTTGCTAGGATATTTGACATGATGCCTTGAGGGAAATGTTAGGTCATTTGAGAAGTCTGCAGCATAATCAGCAGGCAGTAAAGTTGTTAACTGAGAGGGAGAATGCCGTGTGAGGGTCTTCACACGGTGTGAATAGGTAGATGCTCCAAGAGCAGGCGGGTTTTCCCTTACACATGCTTTTACAGTGAAATATTCACCTCACCTGTCTTAACTTTTCAAAGTGTTTACCGAATGCCCAATTCGGAAATAATAGTTTTCCTAGGATTGTCTCAACTTTAATTACATCCGCTGCAATGTGCCCACTCTGCTAGCCATCTTATTTTCAATTTCGACTCGGAATGCCATTGGGTGGAAATGTCTTTTTTCCTGTGACCCCCTGGTGATACTTGTCATGTTATCCTGCAGCATGGCTCTGACATACTGCACTATCTTGTATCCTTGTACTTGGTCCTGTGGGTAACAACGGACATCAGTGTTTCTGGGTCAGGATATTCTGACCCAGAAATTCTGTATTTGAGTCTTTATCCTTTCCCCTTTCCCAAGCCACTACCGTAAATCAATCCTCCATATCGCTCCCAACTGCCTACAGATGGTTTCCCTTTGATGACATGGGGTTGGTGGCGGTGATGGGTGAGCCTCCTCTACGACCGTTGCTGGGTGCTTCTGACTCTTTCATTTCAGCTCAGAGCTGAGAAGACACATCTTCTCCCTGTTTTCTGTCTCCTGGTTTTCTATTCGTTGGTCTTTTATTTCATGTTAATTCTGTTGGACATTTAAATGTTTCTCTGGAGGAGGTGGTAGGGTGAGGAAGGAAGCTGCAGCCATTCAAAACTTGACTGGTATTTCAATAGTGTTGAAACGTTATTGCCCAATATAGAGCTAAGATGGGAAACAAATTATGTACCCGTGTGATGATTTGCTTCTTTAAATTGAGTAGATTCATAGAATCGGGGCCTATTCACAGCGAAAGGTTTATATCTGTGCTGCTTTCTGTTTGATAAAATCAAAATGATGAATTTGGATGGGCTCTTAAGAGATTTTTTTTTTTTTTTTTTTTAAAGATTTTATTTATTCATTATAGAGAGGAGAGAGAGAGAAAGGGGGAGGAGCAGGAAGCATCAACTCCCATATGTGCCTTGACCAGGCAAGCCCGGGGTTTCGAACCGGCGACCTCAGTGTTCCAGGTCGACGCTTTATCCGCTGCGCCACCACAGGTCAGGCCAAGAGATTTTGATGCAGTATTTGAGCCCATACTTAGCTGAGTTACTGAAAGGAAGAAATAGGGGTTGTTAAAATTATTAGTGTGGGAACTAGGAAGTAAAGACATGTAAATATACATATATGATACTGAATTTATTCATATATTTAAAGTCCAGTGGTTAATTTCTTTAGTTTTCATTCAAATGTAGGTATGTTAAGTATAAATGTGCATACTTTCATTCTAGTGAGCATGTTAACTTTAGGTCGAGGAATAGAATATTACCTGTCACTTTCAGGGGTGACAGTCTGCTGCAGCAGGAGGCAGTCATCCAGTCTCTGGGTAAATGACCTTTAGAAGATACTGATAACGTTAAAACCACTGAAATTGAATATATTAGAGTCTCAATAATGGAAAAGATGATACCAAATTTTTGCACATATATATATCTATATCTATCTATCTATTGATATATATATCTATATATCTATCTATCTATATATATCTACATTGGATATAATCAGGAGGGTCTCCATTTACTCATGAGATCTCAGTGGATTCGTGAATTTTCTCCATGTTAATATTATTAATTTCTAAATTTTCTGGGCAAAATCTAATAGATTTTTTGCAGAAAGTAAACCTTCTCCATGGGGCTCTGGTTAGTTTCACGGTGTTAAGCAGTTCACAGTCCCTCCCTCTCTCCTTCCTCCTTTCTGTCTTATTCGAGTTCTTTTCTCTTTCTTTCTTTCGTTCTTCTCTGTCAAAGGTAAAATAAAATTAAAAGATAAACTGTGGAAGAAATGCAAGACCAACCAGGTTATATACTGACGTCTTTATTTCCCTCCCTACAATGGCATTGTTAAAACTGATTGTTTCTTTTTAAAAAGTGGAACAAGAAAAGAAACATTAAACCCAGCCTGCAGAGGCGAGATGTGCAGGCAGTCTTCTCGAGCCTCCCGTGTGTCTCTGCTGCACGCTCACTGTCAAGGGTGGGGCTGCGATATGAAATATGGTTCCTTATTTAACGTTTCGCACTGTAATCTCTGCATTGCATGTTTGCTTCTCTTGTGACCTTTTCTTTGCATTTACAAATGCTTCCCTTCACCCATAATCCAAAATAAGTGCACATTCCAACCGAGAAATTAAAGGAAGCTGTCAGTGTAGAGTTAATACAGTTAAAGTATCCTTAACACTGCTACCAACCCCTTAAATAATTAAAACTGTATGCTTGAAGAGTTAGATTTGCATTTCTTTACCAAGTTTAGTTAGCACACTTTGTTACACTCAATTAAAAGAGAATGTTCTGTTTCATTTTCTTTTTTTTTTTCCTGGGTTGATCATTTTGCCTTTTGATTCTTTTGCCCCAGTGTAATTTCACAGTGCTTAGGTCTCTGAAACTATACATATATTAATGCGTATGTGGATCTATAGACACTCATTAAAAGGCTTACTTTTGTACTGAACAGAATCTTTGCCCTAGGCATTTGAGCATTCCAAGTAAGCGAAGGTAATGGGGACGCAGATAATGCACTGTGGGAAAGAAGGAGCTGGACTAAATTTTTTTTTTAACATCCTTTTTTTTTTTTTTTAAAAAAAAAAGCTGTTATATGGGCATTGCTTTTCCTCCCCATAATTTGATTGGAGAATCTCTTAGCAAAAACAAGCAGATACCGCTGTCTAGTGGTTCTGGAGAGGATATTAGATATTAGTACTATCTCGTATGTCTCTTCACATCTCAGTTGGCAAAGCATGTGCCGTGTTCTTCATAAATTAGTTCACTGCTTAACTTATGCATGTTTAAGAAGGAATAAATTAGTTATTCATTTCCTAATGAGTAGTGGGATCAGTTGGAGCATGATGAGAGACGAAATAACATAATTTTGCCTCCCCAGTTGGGGTTCAGTGTCCCTAAACTTCAGCAATAATCACTCTTAACAGTTTCTTGGGTTATTTCCAACTCCGCGTGTAAGGTATTTTAAAAAATATTTTGTACCAGGTAAGTAAGACTTTTTGAATTTGTCTGTTGAGGTTGTCAGGCGGGTGACGCTGTCTCCTTTGCACCCCAGAGTGTCCCTTGTTACAATGGTCCCTCTGCCTTTGCATCAGTTTGTCGGGATGTGTTCACAGATAACAATAGATATGTATGTACGATGACAATTACAAGGGTTCAATATGTTTAACTGTTATGGGATCTGTTATGTCTACTTTAGGGTCGACCCCATCCCATATGACACTCCAAAACCAGCGGGCCACACGCGGTTTGTCTGCATCTCAGACACACACTCCAGAACAGATGGTATCCAGATGCCTTATGGGGACATCCTTCTCCACACAGGCGATTTCACCGAGCTGGGACTGCCCTCAGAGGTTAAGAAGTTTAATGACTGGTTAGGTAAGGAATGATTGCGTTCTGGCGCCCCCAATTAACCTTTCCCGTCCAAGTGTCACTCACTGCGTCCTAATTGAATTAGAGCACTTGGAAGCCAGCTCAGCCATTTCTCGTATGATATGCCGTGGTGTCTAGCTTTAATCCAATTCTGTTAATTAAAGATGAATTTTTAGATATTTAATTTTACTGTGCATCCTTTCAGAGCCTGGCCTCATTGGCTCTGGGGCAAAGGGACGGAAAGCTTTGAAACCGATCTCATCTACTCACGCTGCTTTAATGAGGGCACTCACTGGCACACGGGAGACCTAGAATCATATTTTTAATTCATCGGCTCTGCCGTCTTTCCCAGATATTATGAGCAAAGATGTACAAATGACCTACTAGTCAGAGAACATGTCTGAAGAATGAAGGAGAGTGTAATAGTCCCGTGAAGGGAAGGTCCTAGCACAGTGTTGCTGGACAGCAGCTGTCCAAAGTCAACCGGAAGTCTGTCCTGGGACCCCTGAAAATATAAAATGCCTTGCTGTAAAAATCCCAAATCTTGGAATATGAAACTACCCTACCTATGCCCTCTGAAAATTGTAATGGCCACCTGTGGTTGCTGTACAGACACCCCCAGGTCAGGGTTATCGGAAGCATCTTGACTTTCTGGATTAGGCATTGCCAAATATTAACATTCTAAGGCAATCATGGTGTGATGCATAGCTAGATTGGCTGACAGATCGTTTTAAGAATCCTTTTAGGTGAGGGAACGAAGTACAAGGGTTCTGAAATTTTAGAATCTCCAAAGACACTAAAGAATTGTAGAGAGCAGAAATCACTGTGGAGAAATAACGAATATGTCAGCCAACCAACATACAGCGTTAGGCCGAAACTTTAATTGTTAAAGTTTATCTGTTGATTCTTGGAGAGAGGAGAGAGAGAGAGAAAGAAAGATCGATTTATTGTTCCACTTATTTGTGCATTCATTGGTTGATGCTTGTATGTGCCCTGACCAGGGATCAAACCTGCAACCATGGTGTATCGGGACGATGCTCTAACCAACTGAACTACCCAGCCAGCAAAGCAAAAACTTTAAAGCAGGGTTTCAGAAATTTTAAAATAATTGATCAAATGTTTATGTTAATGAAAAATAACATTCATTAAAGACAGTAAAGTATAAAAATGCTAATTAGAATAACATAACATAACATATTTTGAGTTTTCCTGTGATCTTGCACATTAGTCCATATTTTATATATTTGACACCAGAGTACATATTTGTTTTTTATTTTCCTTTTGGTTATTTTAATTTGATAGTATCTGTAAGATTTAGATGATTTTGCCTAATTTTCATATTTATCTTTTTTAATAGCAACACGACATGCATATTGTTCTATGCTTTTATTTAATAAGACATCCCTCCCAAATGAACGTGGAAATTGATAACAATTTTTCCTCTGACAGCTAGCACTGAAACGTACATTTTGTTTGTATATGTCTTTTTGCTTCTATTGACTTATTTCTTAGGGTAAAACACAGCATGAGTTAAATTACTCAGTCAAGGATATGAAATTCTTTCTGGTTCTTACCGTCTGCTGGCATGTTGCTTTCAAGGGGGGGGGGGTAGCTGTGTGCTTCATTAGCAGTGAATGAATATAACAATTTTACCGTGATCCTGGCAGCATTGGATAATGGAGCTTTGTATTTTTGTGCTGGTTTCATAGGTATTCGGGCATCTCATTTAAAACAGCGTGATATCTTGCATATCACTCAGTGTAAACTCATTTTTACAGATGGCCCAGATGCAGAGAACTTACGTGACTTTCTCAGAGTCTCCTTGTGGCAGAAGCTGGGCCCGTACTTCTCGTCTTTTCCCTTCCCTTTTGCTCCTGTAAAATTTGCCTTCAAGTCCTATTATCTCTTCACTTCAGCAACTTTTCTTTGTGAACTATTAGCAGGCAAATATTCTTTGGGGTTGAATTTTGACAGTTTCAAACTGTTCGGTGACAGCTGAATCTCAACACTGCAGTGACCTAGCTGCACTGACAATCTTGATTTGTAAAGAACGGGAATGACACACTGGGAAGTGTTCACACAAATAGAAGATGAGATAGATCCTGGTTATAATCTTGCTTAGCCACTGACCTTGGGCAACTAAGTTAACCTCTCTTTTCCTCTTGGCTTCCCTGTGTAGAACTAAGGATTAATACTACCTGTCTTTCTGGATTGCTGTGCCGATTAATCAGTAAATGATTGCTGCTAGTAAGTTTTTGTGGACCATTAATAACTGAATGGGGAATGTGGTGAATGAACCATCAACAGATATTTAAAGGGTAAAAACAAGAAGAGGTCAGAGGAATTATTTGGTAGGTTAGAAGTAAACACCGAGAGATTGTATAAGGGAAAGTACTTCATAAATGGAAATGTGCCGTAACTAAGGAAATCAAAGGATAAGGAAATAAAATGCGGAGGTCCAGATGCCTGGTCAGTTCCTCCTCTCCCCATTTCCCCTGATCTGCTGAGGCCAGAGGAAGCCGTCTCAGATGGAGGTGTAGAATGCAAGGCCAAAGGAAGAAAACCCACTGGGATGCGGAAAGAGATGTTGGGATCCCATAGGGAAGGCCCAGAATAGTTCGGTTACCCCGGCAACCTCATGCTACTCTGAGGTGAGAGAGAGTGTATGATTACATTCTACCCATTGGCTCAGTTAGGAACCTCTCACCTGAAAAATGTACTTCCAGCAACAGTGGCCAGGTGGCCTGGCAGTGTGGAAATAAGGGTCAGAGCAGTCTACGGCTACAGTAGGCATCCAACGCTCAACCAGCACAGTCCTCAGGTTTGGCAGGGACTTCGAGTCCACCGACCTCTAACCGACTGCCGTCTTCCTACTCTAGTCTAGACAGCTCTGGTTATTGGAAATGGTCTGACCGTCCCCTGAGCTCCTTTACTCTCCCAACAGGCTAATCTGTTTCTACTCTGGGCCACGCACTCCTCTATCCAACAGCATCCCTCTAAGGGGGCTGTTGTCCCAGTTTTAGAGTTGGGGAGCCTGAAGCTCAGCTGGGCCACCTTTCCGTAGATCATTTAGTGCAGGGGTAGTCACCCTTTTTATACCTACCGCCCACTTCTGTATCTCTGTTAGTAGTAAAATTTTCTAACCGCCCACCGGTTCCACAGTAATGGTGATTTATAAAGTAGGGAAGTAACTTTACTTTATAAAGTTTATAAAGCAGAGTTATAGCAAGTAAAAGCATATAATAATAATGATTTAACAAGTACTTTATGTCGGATTTTCGCTAAGTTTGACAGAATAAATCTTTCTAAAACAACTTACTATAGTTAAATCTATCTTTTTATTTATACTTTGGTTGCTCCACTACCGCCCACCATGAAAGCTGGAACGCCCCCTAGTGGGAAATAGGGACCAGGTTGACTACCACTGATTTAGTGGATAGGAAGCTCAGAGAGCCTAAGAAACCCACCAGAGTGCACTCAGCTTGTAAACCTGGGCTTGTCTTCCCCAAAGCATGAGCCCCTTTCCTACCTATTTGTGATATTGGGAGTGGGCTTATGGCAGCTGGGAAGATGGTAGATTTTAGGCTTTTTGTTTTTTTTGTATTTTTCCGAAGCTGGAAACGGGGAGGCAGTCAGACAGACTCCCGCATGTGCCCAACCGGGATCCACCCAGCATGCCCACCAGGGGGCATTGCTCTGCCCCAATCAGAGCCATTCTAGCGCCTGAGGCAGAGGCCACAGAGCCATCCTCAGCGCCCGGGCAAACTTTGCTCCAGTGGAGCCTTGGCTGCGGGAGGGGAAGAGAGAGACAGAGAGGAAGGAGAGGGGGAGGGGTGGAGAAGCAGATGGGCGCCTCTCCTGTGTGCCCTGGCCAGGAATCGAACCCGGGACTCCTGCACGCCAGGCTGACGCTCTACCACTGAGCCAACAGGCCAGGGCCTATTTTAGGCTTTAACTACAATATGGTAGCATCCAGCAGCTTCATATGGAAGTTGAGTAGCTGCTTGACCGTGTGCTATTATTTGAAAGATGTGTTAAAACCCTGCCTGTGTTGAATCTCACCCAGACCTACCAGCTGCTGGGCCTGAGAATCCCATCATGAGTTTCCTGTTGGTTCAGAGATGATGAGTTCTGGTTAATATGGACATATGTCACCTGGCAGGTGTAGCACATGAAGTTATTAATACAAAGTAATTTATGAGGTAAGCTAGCACAGCACAGGGTCATAAGAAGATGGAACTCAAACTAGACACAGTCAGAGGATGGAAAGATAGGGTGGTATGAAATGATTAGGAGCAGCTGGGAAGAGCCAGCTTTAAATTTCATACCTTTGATAAATTGCTTAATATTCTGAGCCTTGATTTCCTCATTTGTAAAATAGGAATAATAATACTAATACTAATATACCCTGTGGTTATTGTGCGGATATACTTTGTGATAAAGCTCATATCATTCTTAACACAGCCCTTGACCTGCACTTCTAGCAAATACTGTAGAGGGAGACAACAGAGCCAGGGTCATAGAATCCAAAAGGCAGAAACTAGAAGGTTCTGGCAGCATGGATTTAAAAAGAGATTTAGAGTGTAACAGGGAGCACCAGAAGATATGAGAATAGAGGCTGAGAAGAAGCCTGTCTCTGAGCAGTTACACTAACTAGACAGAATGTTAGGTCCTATATATTCCAAATATAATAGAAAGGGAAACTGAGGCAGGAGAGATTAAATAAATTGTCCAGGGTTACTCAGATAATAAATGGCCAGGTTGGACTCCAGTCCAGCGTGGATGAGGGAGCGGTGTTGAACTAATGTGTTTTGTCTGTGGGTGATGGGGACTAAACACAGTACCCCCTCCCCCACCCCTCAATCACACGTATCATTTCATGGAGTCCTTGCAATAACTTGTCAAGTAGGTATTAGCTTCTAATGTTTACTTATAAGAAAACTGAGCCTTGGCAAATTCAGGTTAAGCGACTAGGTGACCTCTGGATTTGAACTTGGGTACATCAGACCCCACTTCCCAAGTGTGTTCTATCTTTCTGTCTTCTCAGTTTGGGACTTAGGATCCCTACTAAAGGGACCACATCCTGGGTATAATGGTGCTTCTTTAAAGGACTGCCTCTTTTAACACATACACTCCCACGGCCAACCGTGCGCTCAGGGTCTCAGGTAGGTTAATCCTAATGTCCTGCTGGAGCTGTTTGGTGACACAGCCTCTGTGTTACTCCATCGGGTTGGCCATTGGGAGAGCCTTGTGAGGTCACAGAACTTTCCTGCCATTGCATGTGATCCATTCCAATGGCAGTGAATGATAGCAGAGTACTGTAAAGAGCAGTGAAAGCACAGCCAGTCACATCAGCTCCCAGGGAGAGTCTAAATTGCATCGTAACATTAGCATAACATGCCACTCATTTCCGTCCTTGACGTGAATAGCCACTGGCGGAGCCTGAAAATCTTGTCTTCTGGGCAGGTCCCACCCCCTTGTGAACAGGTGAACCGCTAATAACCAGTGTATTCTAACAGCTGCTGCTGTTGCCTCAGTGGGCACCTTCCCCCTGCAATCTCCACCGTGAGTAGGGGAATGAGACTTTCACTCTCTGTCTCTGTCACCCTCTGGGAGCCACCACAATCCCTATTTTCACCTCTCCCCAGTCCGGCTGATCAGATATCTCAGTCCTTCATCTCACAAGCAAGAGCTGGGGGCGGGGGGCTGTATTCAGGGGAACCAGTCCAGGGTCTGAGAGATACCTGGCTTCTTTTTGCCAGGGACTGCAGAGTTGTGATGAAGAGGCAGAGATAACTCTTTCCCAAAGAAATACCTGTTAAAGTGATGGTTAAATTCGATAGTTTCATTCACATGTGAGTTCAGACATGCTAGAGGTATGTCACGGACAACAGCCTTTGGTGAGTTGAACTGGGATCCTGGCCACTCAGCCATTTGAGTATTTTCTTTTTTATCTTGGCAAAAATACAGCACAGTTACCGCCTGGGCTTCAACCTAAGTTTGTCAGCTCCAGATGACTTGCCAGTTAAAATGGGATGATTTTTATTGCTTTTTAGTAAATTCTGAACATCAGGGCTTTCTGATTCTACCGATGCACCTGAGATGCGCTTTGTGTGGCATTGGGCCTCTGCGGCCTTCCTTCCCCGGGCCTCTGCGGCCTTCCTTCCCCGGGCCTCTGTGGCCTTCCTTCCCCGGGCCTCTGTGGCCTTCCTTCCCCGGGCCTCTGTGGCTTTCCTTCCCCGGGCCTCTGCGGTCTTCCTTCCCTGGGCCTCTGCGGCCTTCCTTCCCCGGGCCTCCGTGGCCTTCCTTTCCTGGGCCTCCGTGGCCTTCCTTCCTGCCCTGGGCCTCTGTGGCCTTCCTTCCCCGGGCCTCTGTGGCCTTCCTTCCCTGGGCCTCTGTGGCCTTCCTTCCCCGGGCCTCTGTGGCCTTCCTTCCCTGGGCCTCTGTGGCCTCCCTGAGATGTGTTTCCTCTTCTTCGCTGCTGCCCTCTGCAGAGTATAAGTATTTTAGGTCGTTGTCTTCAGTGTTGCTCATCTGCCCATGCATGCTGCACAGACGAGCCTTAGGAAATCTTATTATTTGATTTCATACCCACCTTCTTATTTCCAACTTCCGTTTGCCCAGAATTGTTCCCATACTCTTTCCCTTTGCAGACCCTGTCTCTGCTTCCTGGAGTGACTGACCCTCCCTTCCCGGAGAACTTGTTCATCCTACATGCCTTAAGCTCTGGCAGAGCTGGTTGCTTTTCTTAACTTGTTGGTCAGGCCTGTGTGCAGCTAGCCCTTCTCTGGTTGGTAGGTCACTGTTTACTTGTCTGTCTCCCACTGGTTAGTAGCGTGTGCCTAACAAGTACCCCCACTTCTGGGTAAAGGGCCTGGAACATTGTGGTGCACACAGGTGGTTGATGAATCTCTGAGTGAATGAATGAACACCAAGGCACATGACTTTTTTTCTGCCTCGCCTTTTGTCTCAGCCATGAGCATGATGCAGCACTTACTGTCTGTCAATGTCTTATCCTTCCCTTTCCCTTCTCTACGTCTCCCTTCCCCTCACTTCCTTTTCCCTTTCTCCTCAAAGTATTTATAACAGCCAGTGGGCTACTGTTAGTAATTCCTATTGTATATATTGTGCAGGAATAATTAAAAAGGGTTTATTGTTACTGTTTTGTTTCCAGTATTATAATTAGAAAGACAGGGTTTTTAGTTGGCTTGTTCTTTCAGCCAGAAATTTATATAACAATCTAGTCAGAATTCCTTTTAACATAGCACCAGTGTCACAAACTTTTAATTATGGCTAGTCTTTGGTCTCGGTTGTCATTTAATAGCTCTGAGCTTCAGTTTCTCCAAGCCTAAAAGGAAGGAAGAAAACACTTCCAAGGAGAATCTCAAGAAAGGGATTAATCATATTTGTAGGAGCATTGTATATTAGACATGGGTGTAACAGAGTGTGACTGGAATAAACGTCCCAGATCCTAGACATACAAATCAATTTTGTCTCTTTCACAATAATCATATTGGGAGACTCTTTTCCTTTCTAGGGATTGTGCTGTTGGCCCAGAGTTTTGCAGCTTTCACAGCCTGAGCTATTTATTTTACTCTTTTAATACATATAATGTTCAGTCCTGATAACTTAGAAAATAGAGATAAATGAAAGAGGAAAACAAAGTTACACCCAGCCAGAGATAACCACTGTTAACATTTAGTGTGATTCTTTATAGAATGTTTTCTGTTGATACATATGTATACACACAACACACATTTCACAAAAGAGAGATCTTATAGAAATACCATTTCACGGTCGTTTCGTCCTTTTAACAAGAGATCACAAACAACTTTCTACATCAATAAATAGAGCTAAACAACTTTTTCCCCACAAAGAATATTTCCAATGTATATAAGATACATATATTATAAAAAGTTCAGTATTTGACATGTGCAAAGTAGAAAATATGCAGTCACGTATAATCCTCTTTTCATAGGGATTACTATTTGGTGTAAAGCATTTAAGAATATTTTCTATTTCCTGTTTCTATTTTGAATATCCTTAATAGCAGCAATCTTCACGCTTTAAGGGATTTTTGCTTACTTTTTTTTTGATAGAGAGAGGGACAGATAGGTTCAGACAGACAGGAAGGGAAAGATGAGAAGCATCAATTCTTTGTTGTGGCACCTTAGTTGTTTATTGATTGCTTTCTCATATGTGCCTTGATTGGGGTGGGGGGATACAGCAGAGTGAATGACCCCTTGCTCAAGCCAATGACCTTGGGCTTTAAGCCTGTGACCTTTGGGCTCAAGCCAGAGATCATGGGGTCATATCTGTGATCCTACGCTCAAACCAGTGACCCCGGGCTCAAGCTAGCAACCTTGCGGTTTCGAACCTGGGTCCTCCACATCCAGTCCAATGCTCTATCCACTGCACCACCACCTGGTCAGGCTTAATGACTTTTTAAAATTTATTTTTAAAATTTTTACAATTTTATTTTTCCAAACATCTTTTTAAAAAAAAACTTTAAATTTTGTTTTTTAATTACAGTTTACACTGAATATTATTTTCTATTAGTTTCAGGTGTACAGCATAGTGATTAATCATATACTTTACAAAGTGTTTATCTGGTATTTCCAATACCCACCTGACACCACACATAGTCATTACAATAATATTGACTATATTCCCTATACTGCGCTTTACATCCCCATGACTATTTTGTAACTGCCAATTTTAGTTTTTAATCTTTTCACTTTTTTCACCCCATCCCTCAGACCTCCTCCTCTATGACAGACACTATTTTTTTTTAATTAGTAGAGGCATGCATATTGTCCTACCACTTTACAAAATTTAACACATCATGCTCTGTGTCAGCGTAGCACTCTGTCATATGGGTGTATTCTAATTTATGTAGCTGTTTCTATTACGAGCGAGAGACTTAAGGTGTTTTCATTCTTTCATTATACCTTCACTGATGTGATGAGCAGCCTTCTCGTTCACTCTTTGCAAACATCGTTAGTTATAGTCGTTAGGATAGCTTCTTCAAGTTAGAATTGATACTCCAAATGATACATAACTTCTTCAGTAATGTTATATGACATATTGCCAGATTTCTTTCTATAAAGATTCTCTATAATAGTCTCAACAGTATTTAAGAATGTGTGTTATATATCCTCAGTGGCAGAAAATCTTCGCCCTGTAAGGGCTTTTTACAAACGATTCCCGATTCTTCTTCTAATTGTGAAAGTTTACATAGTCTTTGTGAAAAAAAATGTAGATAATCGTACAAGAAAAAAATTGTTCTTACGTGAGAGGAGGGGAGATAGAGAGACAGACTCCCACCTGCATCCTGACCGGGATCTACCTGGAAACCCCATCTGGGGCCTGAGGCTGATGCTCAAACAAACTGAGCCACTGGTTGCGGGAGGGGAAGAGGGAGAGAACAGGGAGAGTGAGGAGGAGAAGAGTAGGCGGTCGCTTCTCCTGCATGCCCTGCCCGGGGATTGAACCCAGGACGTACACACGTCGGACCAACGCTCTATCCACTGAAGCAGCCAGCCAAGGCCAGGAAAAAAACATTAAGATCACCAGTGTGTTCTGCAAGTCACAGATAACTATTAACAACTGGTGTGTTTCCTGTTGTGTCACGGGTGAGCGTGCATGGAAAGTGGCCTTGCCGTCCTTGGTGCCCCGGTGCCCCGTGGCCCAGTCCGCCTGGGAAGCAGAGAAAAGGCTGAGCACAGTGGCCCTGCCTGACCACCAGGAACGAGGCGCCATCTCCTTTCCAGGCATTCCAGACCCGACACACAAAGACGTGTTTTTAGTTTCGAATTAACTTCCGAACCACGCCGGGGCCCGGGCCTCCGCTTTCCCTCTCCCTGTTTCAGTCTCCTGCCATCTTTAAGCAGACTCTGTCACTTCTCCCTGCGGTGTCGCTGTCCCTCCTCTGGAATTCATCTCTGCACGCCAGCTCCTGTCTGACAAACCCGAGCGCGCCAGGCTTCAGCTGGACTGCAGCTTATTCTTTAAACTCGGACATGGAATGCTTCCTGGGCACGGCTGGCACGTAGAAGGCTATTGAGTTTTGAAACAGCACAAAATTATTAGGAACTGGACCTTGTCAAGTGGGCAAGTGGAGATCAGTTAATTATCTTGAATAAAAAGACACGACGTCATCTGATGGCATCGGCTGTCTTGTAAGATGTCAAACAGTTCCCGGAAAAAAACAGTCTCAGAAATGATTTGAGCTGGGGAGCCTCGCTGGAAGGTTTATAGTGACATACCTGTATGACTACTTAATAGCTGTATCTAATACAGAGGCAAGATAACTTTCCAAGACTTGCAGAGGGGAACGTACCAGAGAGCTCCTTACAGCCTACAACCCGATGCTCACTGTCTGAAATTTAAGATTCAAGGAGTTTCTTCATCTTCAGCTTGGTTACCAAGACAGTACCTGACAAGCTGTACTTTTCACTTTCAATTCATAATTTGATTTTCCCAATTACCATCCTTGAGAGATAATTTATTTACAAGTTTCTCTTTCCATTTCAATTACTTAGGGTGGCTTTTTTTCCCCCTTCATATGAGATTCTAAAATTTCTAAAGGTATCTGTGATTTGCCTTTATAGTCCGTCATTTGGATACAGACATCCTGTTTTCTTGTCTGTCATAGTATGAGTATTTGCTTACTCCAAATAACAGTCATGCTTTTCATACACTTGTCTTTCTTTACATTGAAGAACCTTTTATCCTAAAGTGAATCACTTCGTGGTCTGATTCATATAGAAATACTTTTTCCCAATAAGGACAAAAGTCACTTTAAAGTATAGTTCAATTTTGGTATAGAATTAAGTAAAGTACTTGGGGGAAAAAAGAGCCTAAACACCGGATTTGGTTTCATTAGAAAGGATTGTTAGTGACCCGAGGACATGACGACTAGGTCATTTGTGGTCCAGGTGAACCTAATCCTCTTTGTTAGGGCCAGACATTTTCTTAAATTACATTAATTATAATGCCTCTAATTTATATGACATCTTTCCTCCAAAGGACGCCAAGTACTTTGAGCATATTAGATCATTAATGCTCCTAATGGCACATGGAGGTTGATATGGGTGGACAGTATTATCCGTATCTTGCTGATGGATGGATGGGGAACCAGAAGGTGGAGGGACAGACTGGGGTCATCCTGTGGACAAGAGCTAAAGTCACTGGATGTGGCCTCTACCCTTCTAAAATCCAACTCTAAAGCTTCTTGTTTTTTTTTTTTTTTGGCCAAAATAGCCCCATCTCCTAAAGAGAAACAGGCATGGGCAAGACACATAGTAACCATTACTTCATCAGCTTACCAGAGAAAGCTGGTTAAGCACTCTCCCAAAACAGGGTGAGTCTTTTTGAATTTTACTGTATGACAACTTCGTCACTATAAAAAAATAAAAGGAGCTCTTTGGAAACAAAAAAGTCTCCAAGTTTTCTAAACACGCTGGCACAAGAGGGAAAATTGAAGCCCCTGAAATATGTCATCCTACGTCCTGGAGCAGGGCCCTTGTATACCAGAGCGTGAAGGGACCTCGTCCTCAGAAGGTTTTGCATATGATCTCTGTTTGCTCAGGGCCAGGTCCTGCCTTGAGGGAAGCCCTGAGAATGTGGATGGAACGAGTGAGCGCTGTCACCATGCTTAGCAGCCAGCCTTGGATTGCCAGTGTGATCTCCCCCAGTTTATAAATTACGCAGCTAGAATTCAGAGTTTCAGCATCTCAGCCAGTTTTGCACAGATTTGTTAGTGGAGGGCCCAGGGTTCGGGGCTCTGGATGTGCTGCCATTTCTATGTTAAGTCTGCATATCAAATCCTGGGACAGTATTCTCATTCTTTGAGTCTTGACTTATGGAATGGAGTACTGATTTAATCTTAATCTCTCTCTCTCTCTCTCTCTCTCTCTCTCTCTCTACACACACACACACACACACACACACACAGGTACCTATTTGCATCTAAATGGGGAATATGTATTTACCCTAGATGGTAGAAGGTAATAATACCTCAAAACCAGTATATCTCAAACTGAATTACCACCTCCTTCAAATACCACACGTTCTCCTCAACCCTCCGCTGTCTATGACTGCTTTGCTAGCTTTACTTCTCGCCTGTCTTTTGGACTTCTGTTGTGCCTAAAGAAACTGTCAAGGCCCAGCCTGCCCTTCACCATTTAATAATAGAAACGAACACTTACTGAGCACTCACTATTGCCTGACCCTCTACAAGAATTAACGCATGTAATCATCACAGCATTCGGCTCCGTTGATACCATTATTTTTACAGCTGCAGAAATGGAGGCACAGGACCGTTTTCCCATGGGCCATCCCATCAGACTGAGATGTTGTGGAATGCCACTTAGGAACCCTTCACATATGGAGTCAAGTTTGTTGCGGCATTCAGTGTTCTCTCTGAGCTGGTCCAAACCGCCCAGCTTCACTCTCCGTCGTACCTCTCTCCACCCTCTCCTTGTCTCTCGGGACTTATGCTTTATTATTCTCGCCCGTGCTCTTTTCCCCCAACTAGAACAACATTCTGGTTCTAAGTTGTCCCCACCTTGAACCTGTGAACTTACCCATTTCATCTCTTGGTCTCCGCTCACATGCCCCCTCCTTGGTGAGATCTTATGCTTTCTATGTACTTCTGTGTCTTCTTATTTATTGTCTCCTTCCTCCACTGAATAAAAGGTCCATAAGGGTTTGGACTTGTGCTGTTTAGCACTGTATCCTCCATACAACAGTGCCTGACTCATAGGAGCTGCTCAAAATGTGCATTGAGTGAATAGATAGATGAAAGAATAGAAAGCTCTGTAAGACCAAGGGGTGGACCCCCATTGCTGAAGAGGTCACAAGCATAATGCTGAGTGTATAGCAAGCACTCAGTATATTTCTCTGAATAACTGAGCATTCGCTCCTGTTGGTCTCACCACCTGCCTGCCAATCTTGTTCCCTTTCTCCTGAGAACTCTTGTTTGTTCGTTAAGGCCTGATTCAAAGGTTGCCTCTGTTAGGAAACTGGCCCCACTTCCCACATTTTCCCTTCTCCCCTCCACACTAAGTTCAGACCATTAACACACATCAGTTTTAGGGCTTCCAGTCACCCCTTTTGATTATAAGTCCCCTGAGATGATGACACTCCCAGCGGAGTCTGTAGCAAATAGGGACGCTTCCATAAATACTTGGTTTTCTTCACTTCCCAGTTCTATTTCCATCATCAACAATATGTGTTTCCTTCCCTGGTTTTCAAATCACTTCTTCTCTAAAACAAGGAGAAATGGTCACAGAGCTAGCCTAGCTGTGAGGGCGAAGTTTGAGGAACATCCTCAGAAGATGGCAAGTGTCATCCACATGTGAGAGGTGATCCTTTTATTGTCGACATCACGCCCTTATCTTCTATTGTAGACTTCCCAGAGCATTTCCAGACCCCGACATGGGTTTCTGGATTAGGACAGCCATTCTTATACCAAAGTAGCCCTCGGTTTGGCTTTTCACTTGCGGGTCCTGCATAGATCACTTCCACTTCAGCCCGCCCACATCCTCTAGCCTGCCTGCGTATTGCTTCCTGGAATTTTTTCCCAGCTGTCCCCTGGGGTTTTTAGTGTCATATTCCTGACTCTTCAAGCTGCATGGAGTCAGCTCTGCTTCCAGTCCATGGCTCGACTCAACTAATTCTTGATGTTCCTCCCTCCCCCACCCCACCTTTTGACTGATAAATTTTCATTATTGGTTTTGCGTGAAAGTCTTCAGGGTTCCACTCTTCCTGACCCCTGTGGTCACTTAGTGATTACATGCGCCAGCTGAGGTAATTTATTCACTTTGTTTTGGTGTGAACACGTCCCACGGGTCTTGTAACTGCTGTAATCACTTGACCCTAGTGACTGTTAAATGCTTTAAACACATTTATTTTTAATTTATAATTGTTTTCATTAAAAATCCCTTATAGTAACTTAACTGACCTTGCTGTCAACGTGGCATTGTGTGCAGGGGGAAGAAATGAAAATGCTGCGATGCAAATAAAATAGTACTCATCAGAGATACTCAGCAAATCATTAGCTCGCCCTCCTCATACGCTCCCTCGGAGTAGTGCAAGGAAGATGAATGAGAAGAGGCCACAATTACAGCGCTGTCCACGTAATTCAGCGCAGCCATTGCTGCACGCCCGGCAGGCCAGTGCGGGAGTGGAAGGGGGAAGGTGGAGGCTGACTGCGGGTCCCAGGAGGGCCACTAACGTGTAGACAGCACTTCCCACACCAATAGGTGGTCCCAGTTGATTAATCATTTCCCAGTTAACATTCTTATGCTTATTATGAATCTAATGTCAAGTTTAAGAAAAGTTGCAAGAGTAATACAATGAGCTGTTTCCCCAGTTGTTAACATTTCGCTACTTTTACTTTATCTTCCTCTCTCTCTTTAAAAAATTTTTTTTATTGATTTGAGGGAGGGAGGGAGAGAGAGAGAGAGAGAGAGAAGCATTAACTCATTGTTCCACTTAATTGTTCCATTTAATTGTGCACTCGTTGATTGCTTCTCATAGGTGCCCTGACCTGGGATCGAACCTGTCACCTGTGGACGTTTTAGCCACTGAAACACCTAGCCAGGGCTATCCTCTTCTCTCTCTCTCTGTCTATTTATATATTTTTTTCTGAAGCATTTGAGAGTAAGCTATAGACAATCTGCCCCCTTCATCTCAGTGTTTCACTCTGTGTCTTTTCTAAGACCATGGATGTTCATTTACATTAACCCACAACAATTTTCAAAATCAAATATAAATTGGTATAATTCTACTAATCTACAGACTTTTTTTTTTTTCAGATTTTGCCAGTTTTCCTAATAATGTCCTTTATAGTACTTTATTTTTTTCCGTTCGGGATTCCCAGTGCACTGCAATCAGTTTTAAAAATGAAACCAAATCAAACTAAAACAAAATACTGTTTCTCATTTCTTTATCCTTAAGGAAGGAGGGGTTACAATGGAAGCTTGATCCTGTAAAATTAGTGCATCGGTCTGTTAAGTGACAAGATGCCGTGGGTCTTTCGCAGACATATTTGTTATCTCATTCAGTCCTCAAGCAAACATGCAGAGAAGTTGTTCTTGAACTGAAGCCGCAGAGGCGGCCTGACTGCACCCCAGGTCACTAAGCCCTAAGGCAGTCGCTGTGCTCAGAGTTCTGATTGCCTCCGGAATACAGGAAGAGACTCCGGGATCGGGGACTGGTGGCAATGGGGAATGCATTGATGCCACATTTCTTTCGTTTCTGATTTTTACACTGTCCTGGTAAGGATCAGAAAATATATTCACCTTAGAGAGTTACCTAACTCATTTTTTTTTTTCCTAAGAGATACTGCCTGGTGTACGAACTAATTTTAAAAATTAGTGAACTTATCCATGAATGTCCAATAAACTGTGTTTGTTTAGGGAAAGGTGCTAGACCGCTGGCCAGACAGTGCTAGGTAAGGAGATGAAAAGAGGCTCGGTGTAACCTGCTTGCTGGTACGGGGAACTCGAACCCCCAGATTCTCGGTGTGTTTCTGGCCTGGCTGAGTTAGTCTGTGTGGGAGTGTGAAGGCACAGGCCAGAGCTGTGGGCTGCAGGGCTCTGGTTCCCAACAGGCAGTTGGTTCTTAGGCATTCAGAATTTAGCCTCAAAGGGGGTTCATTTCCGAACTCACAGTCAGACCCTTGTTCTTGGTTTGGTTTGGTTTTTGTTTATTCTTGTTTTTTATTTCCTTTCCTTCTTGGAGGATATTGGGGTAGCTGTGCATTTTCGTTAATTTTTTTTTAATTTTTCCCAGTGTGTTATTCCCGATCAGGGCTGTGCTCGCCCACCAGGTAGTTTTGTACAGAGTGTGCAGAACTGTCCCCTGGACCTGGTGGAACTGCTGAGTGGCATGTAGCTCCCCCTCCCCCTCTTGGGTGGTCAGCAACCTTTGCAACCTATCCAGTGGCTTGCAATTAATCTTCTATTTTGATTAGTTCCCAAATTAACTTTTTTTTTTGCTTTTCCTCCCATATTTTATTGTATATTCTTAGTTACTGTCCTTATATTAACATTTCTATTTGTTACCTTGTGACGTTTGATATTGTGATATATGTTATTTTTATGTGTCGTATTTTGAAATGGGTTATTCAGGACATTTGATTTTAGCATTTAACAGTCCATAGAACATATAATTGTAAATATATATATATATGTTTTAATCAAAATGTCCCTTTCTAATTTGAAAATTAAGGATGCTTATGATGTTCCAGAAAAAAGATTAGGTTGGGGAAAATGACTTTTAGCTTTGATTACATTGTATTTCCTATTTCCACATCTGGAATTTGTTTTAAAACCCTATTTGGTACATTCAAAATGAATAATTAAGCAGCTAACTATACCATGCATTATTGATCTACTAGATTTAGATGTGATGGCAGCAAGTTTTATGAGCATTATGCAACTAAAATAAACGGCCTCCCCCCACGCCACACCGTGTTTCCTAAATTCAGTTGAAATTTCAGGCGCAGGAAAGAAACAGCACTTTTTTCTTTTCGCCATCCAATTTCAGGATAAAGTTGTACAATTAAGCTGGGTTGTCACCCTTGTCCCTGTTTTTAGGTGAACCTCACTTATCCTCTAGTTTGTTATTTTCTCCTTTGTTGGAAAATAAGGTTGGGAGGTAAATTTTCTCTTCATTTCGGAAAGACTCAACTTGCCTGAGAGAACTGATATCCATCAAATAACCTCTGAGCTTTGATTTCTCTATGAAATGTTGAGGACAAGGTTGTATAGTTCTACACCCACTGACTCTAAATTGTTTCCTATTACATAGTCGTTTGTGAGTCAGTATCTATGGTATAGCAAAGCCTTACTCAATTATCACCTGAATTTGGAGCTGAGATTCACTCAAGAGTGCACAGTCACAGTCTTAGTGGTGGTGATGGTGGTCACAGTGGTTATGGTAGGACTAGTGCGACAAGCTGGAATGCTGGTTTAGTTAGCTGCAACTTACGAATTTAGGGAAACAAACTGATATTTTCATATTCTTATTTTCTTGATTTTTTAAAAAAAAATTAAAATCTGGATTCAAAAAGCAATTTAACCACAATGCCTACAAATAACTTACATAGGAATCAAAAAATAAAATTTTAAACTTGTATGTTTAGCGCTGTGAACGTGAGGAAACGTAGGATTGTCCTGTGTATAAGAAACCGAGCATACATGTGTCTCCCATAGTTCAGGTGGGGTTTCTGCTTCCAGACGTTTTGTTCTTGATGAGGTCCCGGGGTCAAAGGTGGTGAACAGCATGACTTCCACCTGCACAGCTGCACACGTGCATTGGCACCCATCAGCCCGCTGAAGCTCCCTTGTCCTAGGTTATGGGGACTGGAAAGTGTACAGTTAGTCAAGAAGCCAGCCAAAGTGGGACACCATAATGTGATGAACATGGAGCTAGATGTTTTCTTTTCTTTTCTTTTCTTTTCTTTTCTTTTCTTTTCTTTTCTTTTCTTTTCTTTTCTTTTCTTTTCTTTTCTTTTCTTCTTTCTTTCTTTCTTTCTTTCTTTCTTTCTTTCTTTCTTTCTTTCTTTCTTTCTTTCTTTCTTTCTTTCTTTCATTTTAGTGAGAGGCGGGGAGGCAGAGAGACAGACTCCTGCATGCACCCGGACTGGGATTCACCTGGCAAACTTACTAAGCGATGCTCTGCCCGTCTGGGGCTGCTGCTTTGTTGCAACCAGAACCATTTTTTAGTGCCTTGGGCAGAGGCCATGGAGCCATCCTCAGTGCCCAAGGCCAACTTGTTCAAGCCAAATGAGCCATGGCTGTAGGAGGGGAAAGAGAGAGAGAGAGAGAGAGAGAGAGAGAGAGAGAGAGAGAGAGAAGGGGCAAGGCTGGAGAAGCAGATGGTCACTTCTTCTATGTGCCCTGACTGGGAATTGAACCTGGGACTTCTATACGCTGGGCTGGACATCCACACTCTACCACTGAGTCAACCAGCCAGGGCCTAGATATTTTTATTACAACTTGAAGGACGTTGATGGGCTCATTTTGGGCAGTTCTCTGACCCGTGCCGAAGCCTTTCCTGTGTTCCCAGTGACTAGAGCTCAGCACTGTCTTTCTTAGGTACATGACACATATAACTTACCATCTTTATCTAAAACTGACCATATTTATCACACTCTCATTTAGATTTCTGTATTGGCGAGTCAGAGTGTAAAGATGCTTGCGAAACAACCTGAATGCAGGGTGTTTTTAGATTTTTATGATTCTTTCCCCTTAACTGGTTAAAGTGGTGTCGTTTACAATCCTTAGGCAATAGCAAATGCATATGCTCTTTTAAACGTTCATATTTAGTTATGTTAAGTAACATGTAATGGTATTAGATAATTCTGGTAAGAAGAATAGCTGACATAAACCAGGTTGGTGGCAAATGCAGATGGCTTGGGGTTGCTGTATGTGGGAGCAGACGTGCATGGGTGTCGCCGGGGACAGTTGTGACTGTCATTAGTCAGTGCACTGTGGGCAGCAGGCGGTTTGTGTCTCAGACAGATCAGAGAGTGTCATTTTATAGAGCGTCTAGAAGTTCTAGGAAGATCTAAAACAGAAACTAGGTGTGGTTTCTGGTAGCTGTCCTGTAGCTCATAATTTGCTATACACTCTGATAATAAGATCTAAGCTTTATTCTTATATGTGGTCTCTTTGCCTGCTTTGCACCTATTTAAAAAAAAAGTCATAAATCTAGCTCCATGATAGGGAACAAGTGTGTCTTTTATTTTTATTATAAGTAAGCCAAAGGCATCAGACAGTAAGATTCCATGATTTGAAGTATCAGGAAGGAGTTGAAGTTTTAAGAAGGGTCATGTTGCTTAGACACATTATAGCAATGGTTTTAGTAGGGTAAATTTGGAAACTCCCTTTCCCGACAGGAGGAATAGGATCATGAAACTTGTCAAGGAAGTTTTTGCCGTTCTCTTCATTAGGGTTGGCGAGGTTGGAGTCTGAGCTCATTTACGCTTACAGAACAAGCTCTGCATTAGCGCCCTGACCCATCACCTGGAGAGGGGGGGAAATCCACCAAAGGGGCAAGGACGCAGCCCTGGCAGATGGGCTCCCGCATCAGTGGGGTTCCTTCCGCTGTTGACCTGGGCAGTTCAGTTTCTGAAGTGCGTCTGCTTCATCACATATGCAGTGTGCGGTGTTCTGCACAGCCTTTTTAAAAATTTAACAAACATCTCAACATTGTTGGTTTTAAAAAATCTTTTACCATAGGTATACATTTAAATCTTTTTTTTTTAAGAAATGTATATTAGGAAAATATGCATTGTTCGTAATACTGCTTGTGCACCCTGGTGTGAACTATAGGTGCACACCAACAATAGCTGTAAAAATGGAATCTTGCACAAGCCCTGCCCTGCTGTCCCTGTCAGCAGGAACAGTGCTTTCGGGGTCGAGGAGAAGCTTTATCAGTGTGTGCGGGTTGCTCTCAGCTCAAGAAGTGGGGAGGGGAATGGTGCAGACTTTAGTGTAATGCATAATGCTGAGAGAAATCTTATCCCATCATAAAGATTAGCGGGCTGTGTAATTCAATTTAAAATTGGTCGGCATGTCCTATCACAGTGCCTTTCTTTCTTTAAAAAAAATTTTTTTTGTTTTATCGTCATTTCATTATTTTAGATTGTCCACCAATATAGAACAAAGCATACAGCCAAACCATACAAAGTCTCTTTTTGTGGTTTTGCCATTTGGAGAAATTGTTGGTGAATGCAAGAGATTATCTTAAAATGAGTTAAGAAAATGCTTGCTCAATTGAATGCCTCCTTTTTTTTTTTTTTCTTTAACATAAAATGAATTTCTTCTGGGCAGGCAAACATTGAGAGTGAAGTTCTTCTAAACGCATTTTCTGGACACAGGGCTTGGTTCTCAAAACTCCAGTGTTAGCGCTTATTTGCACTATCCTGGGCATTACTGGGCCATTGAGAACCAAGATGCAGTAGCTTATGTTAATGCAAGACTAACAGACCCACGTCAGATGGCGATTATCCATTCTGGGGGGTCAATCAGTGTTTGTAGAATTACTGTCTTTATTTTCTTTATTACAAGAAAAATGGGCAGCTTCCTAAGCCGTGCCTCCCGCTTCTTGCTAGATCTTGGTGACTAGCTAATGAACTGTTTTGGTTCCAGTCCTTCGTAGGTTCTGCTGAGTTTAATATTCATGTTGAGGAAATGCTGAATCCTTTGGCCAAGGTAATAGGAGAACAAAACACAAATTAAATTCAGCCAACATTTATCCAAGTGCTCTTTGTGAACAGGAGGAGCTATAGAAACAATAATACTTGGAAGAGGGTCTGGGAAGTGAATATCCAATATTTCCCTTTTGCATATTTTCCTTCTATTTGCGAGAGATCTTAATTTTCACTTCTGTTCTGAGGGCATTTCGGCCCTGAAGCATTTTGTGAAGAAGAATCTTCATGGCGCATCCAGACTTGGTGGGAAAGAGGCTGCTGTTGATTAGCAATGGCTGCTGTGTTGTAGGACGGAGGTGGTTGCATTTGCATTTCAGGTTAGTGCCATTCGTTTTTGGTCACGCTCATGCTCTCTGACTTCCGTTGACAGAAAATTGCCATAGTAAAAATGTGTGCCTACGGTATTTTAACTCTTTAGCGCCAATTCAGACTTTCAGGTGTCTGTATTAGAAAGTTCGTGAAATGACTATGACCTAAGCTTGGTGGGCTTTTTTTTTTTTTTTGAGTTAAAAAAATTTTATTTTATTTTATTTATTAATTTTAGAAAGGAGAGAGAGAGAGAGAGAGTGGAGAGAGAGAGAGAGAGAGAGAGAGAAGGGGGGAGGAGCAGGAAGCATCAACTCCATATGTGCCTTGACCAGGCAAGCCCAGGGTTTCGAACCGGCAACCTCAGCATTTCCAGGTTGATGCTTTATCCACTGCGCCACCACAGGTCAGGCTTGGTGGGCTTTTAAAGTTTCCTTCACAGTAAGCTGTTCCATACCTGTTGTGGAAAGTTCTTGGCATATCTTTAAGGCAAGTTGGGTCTAGTATTATGAATTAGTCAAGAAGACAAGAAATCACATACAACTCAGTGTCTTGTAGGATCTAGGAAACAAATGAACTACATCCTAAGCTATAAAGAATTAAGGTTATCTAGCCACTCTGATAGGAGTTAACTTTTGAAGCATTTTGCATTCTAACTTGAAACAGAGTTAATAGATCAGCTCAGTTTACCCGATTGTGTCCCCTCCAAATCTTGGGCATCTCAGTATTCTCTCGTTTCAAGTTCCTATCACCTAAATCTGACTGCAAACCGGGCAGGTGGTTAAAAATTCAGATTCCTGGAATCTAGCTCAGACCTGTTGAATCAGGTTCTCTGCTGGTGGGTGTGAATAATTGGAGTTTTAGTGGACTCTTCTGTGGCCCTCCTGCCAATTCACTGCCCTGTGTTTGCTTAGGACAGTGTCGACGGGCAAGTCCAGGGATATATTCTGCATGCTCTTATCACGCCTAGTGAGTCTGTTCTTTCCCTTCATGGCCTGTGTGTACTTTAGTTGTCTCACCTATAAAAAGAGATAGTAGTTCTTAGTTCAGAAGGTTGCTGTAAGGAATTAAGAAAATAAATGTATAGAGTTACTTTAGGGCAGTGCCCAACAGAGGGTAAGTGTTATTTATTTGTCATCATCGTTTAATTTTGTTTACAGGGTCTCTGAGTATCCTTGCTAAAGGCAGCATCATGCCACAGGGTCTCTTACTAGGCCCTGGTAAGGAAGAGTAGTAGGTATACAGATAGCATTGTGTAGGAGAGACATTATGTTATTCATTGAGCATGCAGCAGTGTAAACATAGTGCATTAAATCAGTAAGGAAGTTTTTGGCTAGAAGAAACAAACAGCTTAAATAAATAAGGGGTTTATTATCTCATATAACAAGAAGGCTGGGAGGAGTAAAGCATTTTTTTTAGGATCTGGTAATTCCGGGACCTAGTGATGATTCAGGAACCCGGGTTCCTTCAGTATTTCTTCCTCCCATTCTCACATGTTAACCTTGCCCCTGAGGTTGAGAGTGACTGTTGAAGTTCCAGGCTCAGTAGGAAGACATGACAGGATTCAGTGGAAAGAGAAGTTCATTCCCTCCTTGTATCATCTGATTTTATAAGCGGTGACCATTTCCCGGAAGCCATCCAGCAAACTATCCCTTATGTCTCATTGGCTAGGACTGGGTGCCACACACCTCTTTCAACCAGTCACCGGCAAGGAAAATAGAACTGACCAAGCTCCACTCCCCTGGATCTAAGAATAGGCACACCTTTCTTGGGCATGTGGCATTCCAGGGAGGAATACATGAAGGAAATTGGGGACTGTGCTATCAGAGAAAGCTGGGGTGAGGATTGGAGGAGACCACCAACAGTGACTGCTTTATGATTCTGGTAATGAAGTATCTTCTCACGTTACTGTGGAGAGAGTACCCCACTGTTTCCCTAGAATGGGTCCATGTGGTAGGACTTTCTGCAGCCACATGGGCAACCACATAGCATGGCTTGGCTGGGGACTGAGGCAGCCCTGGGTTAGTGCTGTAAGATACCATACTTAACTGCCTATTTCCTATCTTCATCTTGAAAATGTTCACTTTTCCCTTTTCCTTTTCTTCTGCAGTGGCAATTTTCAATCTTTTTCATCTTATGGCACACAAACTAATTCCTAAGATTATGTGGCACACCAAGAAATTTTTTTTTGCCAATCTGACAAAAAAAAAATAAGTATACTCTTGCTTCATTCACACCAGACGGCTCTTCCCATGTCAGCCATTGTCATTGCTCTACAGTATTCCTTTTTTTCTTGAATACTGTGCTAAACATCTCTGGGGCGGGGGTGCTTGTGTGCGTGTGTGCACGCGTGTGCACTTCCTGCCTCCTTACATTATTTTATACATGCTCAGGAAAGTCTGCTTTTTGCATTATCTTAACTGATTTCAGTAAAGGGCTGGACAGGTGGCGAATGTTGACTGATCCTCTTCAAAGACTCTCTCCTTGACCTCGGTATCTCGGTAGATTTCTTCTCTTGATCTCCTTTATAGCACACGCTGATTCCCTTACTGGAAGATGTCATCATCTGAGTTTTGTTAGTAATATTTAACTCTTTATTATTCGTTGCTCCCAGATGAGCATAAGGTCCCTAAGGGCAGAGACCCTTTTTGGTGTTGTGCATTCATTCTGTTCCCAGCCAGCAGCCAGCACACTCACTGACTGTCTTAACTTCAGACGCCAGGGAGTAGTTGTTGAATGTTGTAGAATGACTGTGATCATTCTGTGAGTATTCTGGGCCCCCATTTCATTATCAAATCTCATCCTGGCTTTTGAGAGGGTCAGGGATCTAATGAGATTTAATGGGATCTAATAAGATTTCTTTTCCCCAAGGCTACTGGATTAGAAAATTAGGTTATGACCTGACTTTGCTAGGACTTGGAAACAAGCTAAAAGGAAAAGGGAAACCACAAAATGGGTGAATCCGAGAAGGTGGCATTGCAAGTGAAACGCCACGTGACAGAGTTAAACAGAGAGGACAGTTTAGCCCGGAGACTGAAATCTCTGAAGTGTTCAGAATTCTCAGCTGTGGATTATTATGTGAGACCCTGCAAAAATACCTTCCTTTTCTACTAATGCATCTAATCTCTGGTTTCTAGCCAAAACACCCCAAAGGAATTTTTTTTATAAAAGTAGTCTTTTTCAGAAGGTTTGACCTACACTTTCCAGACTTAAGAATCAATGATAGTGGTTTAACCTCCCACTCTGAGGAGAATAATCTTAGAAAAACATGCTGATATTTTAGAGACAGGCAGAAATGAAATAGTGTGGTTGCGGTGAGCCTATGCACATATTATAAAAAGATACCAGTCTAGAAAAAAAACTATTTTTCAGACACTTGAGAAACCATAGTTGATATGGAGAGGGTGTCACTTTGGTTTTGAGGAAGCAAACATAGACCCTTAGTTACTGATGGACAAAAATCAGTAAAATTGGGAGGCCCGCCCCATGAAAGAGCTGTACTGTTGAATTTTATCAAATTCAAAAGGTGTCTCAAGAATAGTGTCAGAAACAGAGGAAGGTTTGGAAGGAGAGTGGCTGGATCCAGAGAGGTCATTTCTCTTTTCCTAAGTTACTCTCTGATCTAAGCTCACAGTTAAGATTGCTAAACAGATGCCGTCCGTGGGTCAAGTGAAAGAAAATGGTCCGAAACTCTGACAGTAGAGGTTTAAAAAAGAACAGAATGCGCACCCCAACCATGAACTTGAACAGTCCTGAGTGTGGTGAGATAGGAAGAAAAGAGTGACCGTATGTCCTGGGGGTTCTTAGACGGGACTTTGCAGGTAGTGACAGATTGATTTTCGGAGTCAGGACTCACGGTGGGAGACAGTCTTTAGAAAAGCCTCTCCATTTCTGTCTACACCTCAATTTCCTGATCTGTCGAGTATCATTTAAACACTCTGACTCAAAAACTCTGTGTAACTGTGTGACATGGTAATGGGGTAGAGGATCGCGCTGCCAAAGCAGGAGTTCCATGCTGCAGCAAACCCATTGGGTGACCTTGGAGAAATCATAAGCCTGACTGGACCTTAGGTTTCCATTTCACAGGAGGAAAGACTGCTCCCCGAGGACTCTCCTTGGTGGGAGTGTCAGGGAGCCCGGAATGAGAGGATACATGCCAAGGGCATCTTGCTGCCTCTTGATTTTCTTTCTTTTGGAAGCACAAGGAAAAAGCTGGCCCTGCAAGTATGTTTGCGTGGATTCTTTGTTCTGACCCAGTGACCAGGGGCCTGAGAAGACGCACACACAAGTCCTGGTTGGCCAGGGCCATGGGCTCGTTTGTAAAGAGCGGCCTCTGCTGAGCCAGCTGTCAAAACAGCAGTGATCTCCCAGAGAGGCCTAGGGATGAAAATTTTCAGGGATGAAGGGATATGACGATGACAAAGAAGAAATACAAGCGACTTTCTCAAATAATGAATGGCTATTCCATTAACTCTACTATTGATTATCTCCTTTGAACTACCCAATACTGGGAACAAAGGCTACAAAAAAAGCCTTTCTGTGAGAAATGTTAACCATGCCACAGCAGTCTTTGCCTCCTCTTTTGAAATTGAAACACATTATTTGTGTGCTGTGTCTGGTTCATTCATTCATTCACTTACTCGTTTGTTCACTCCGACAAAATTGAGTTTCTACTATTGCGAGCCAGTATCTCTGCCTCCATCTGCCTTCCCCTCCATAACCGTTTGTTCCCTTATAACAAATTTTTTAAAAATCAGATTTAATTTCTCAATTGCAAATGAAGAGTCTACCTTGTGATGGCTATAATTGGTGCCATCTTAGGATAAAATAAAAATAGGATATGTAACACTTTAAAGCCATCTGGAATTGAAAATCGAGGTACTAGCTACTTTATACCCGCATGATTCTTAGCCAGGATAAAATTATTTCTTAGTTATTTATTCGTTCGATGAATAATTATGCAAGCCTGCTGGGAATGCAAAGATGAATAGAATATAGTCTGACCCTCCTGAGGTCTGTAGCCAAGGAGGAGAAAGAGCCCTTTAGACCAGTTCTCATTCTGTGAACTGTAAGCACTTGGCAAGCTCAGCGCCACCCAGGGTAGGAGTGGCAGAGTGGCTGGTGGGGCCCGGTCCCAGACGCCGCACACACCACACAGGGAGTTTGGCCTTCTGTCTGTGGGCAATAATAGGGAAGGACTCTGGGAAGATTGTAAAATGGCTGTGTGTGTCAGTGTGTGGAGGGAATGTATAATTATATGATGAGATCTGTACTGTCAGATCACCTCAGCTTTTGTGTGCAGGATAGATTAAGCAAAGTCTGCCTTATAGGAAGGTATGTAAATGGGCATTGGTCCCATTTATGTGGGTACCACCGTGATAACCTAATCATCTCCCAAAGAGCCCAACTCCAAGTACCATCCATTGGAGATTAGGATTTCAACATATGAGTCATAGACACAGACATTCAGACCATAACATATGGATAAGGAATAAAAACGTGGAAAGTGAAATAGACCTTGGGCCCCACGAGCCATGATGGACTCTGCCAAAATCCTTTCTTCCTGAGGAGTTATACCGTGCAGACTTTCTGCTGCTCCATCCCAGTGGGGAGGCTGGGGGCAGATAAGCCACAAGCTATTCTGAAGGAAAGAGATCAGAGACTGCTGGAACTGGTGTTTCAGTGAAACAAACCTCACCAGTAAGAGATTTCATGATTTCATGCCCCCCCCCCCCATCCCCCAGAAAGTCGTCTTTGTAGCTTTGGATTATCTGAAATTTTTATTATAGAAAATTTCACCTGTCGATGGGCAGGGGAAGAAGCCAAAATGGAGGAGGAAATGGATGTGGTCTCTACCCCCTCCATCTCGTTCCTGTCACTATTGATCACAATAACCTTCCCTGAGAGATTTCTTTTAAAATGTTATTCTTGAAATGCTTCATTAAAATTTTGAGTTATAAAATAGGAAAAATCAATTTTATTGGATCCTAAATTTTGCTCCATGCAGCTTCCTGTCCAGGGTGCAAATTATTAAAATTGACATAGGATGTGTGTGCAAGGTAATATCCCCTTTCGTAAGCCTCTTCTCTCAATTTCAAGATATTCTGTAGAGTGGATTAGATTATACAGTGAGTAGGGGCTCTGAAGAGAAAATAGAATTGTGTATTGATGCCTTCAGAAATATTATTTGATGGCAATAAAATATTCCTCGAAATTCCCTTCAGAGGAGAGAAAATGGAGTTTGTTTGCAGTAATTGCATTTTCTAGCATTTGCGCTCACACTTTCCAATATAAGCCAATTGGAACCTGAGATTTGGTTTTGCTTATTGGCAAAAGGACCATGTAAATTGAACTGTGATGCGTTTAAAGAATATGCTTTTGAAAGTTTGGAAATTGAGATGGCTTTTTCTTATTAGATTTCAAGAGTATTAGGGTTCATTTCTATATTTTAGCCTAATGCAATATTAGCCAAATATGTTCTTTTTCAATTTAGTTTTAATCAAGTTCTAGAAGACCATTTTCATCTAGCCCCAGTGGCACTGTTAAGGCAAAGATTTTATTTCCGTCGTCAATCCTCTGTTCTGGCTTCCGTGGACTAACCCCTTGGAATAACTGCACGCTCATAACCTGCATTCATTACCCAGACATTGTTCCCGCATGCAAAAATAATCTCAGTTACTACAAAAAGATTTTTTATTACTGCTTGCAGGGTTAAGGTGGGAGGGAACTTCAAAAGCCTCAAAATTGTTAATTTCCTTTAAAGAATATGGCCTTTAAACCCGTGTTGTTTTTATTTAATTTGTTTTTCACCATACTGAACGGTTTAAAATGCAAACTCCTAGGATTTACATTTGTTCCTCTAATTATTCACTAGAATAATTGCCACTTGTTTTGTAATTATTGCTGGAAGGAACACCTTTTCTCAGTTGCTTTTTAAAGGCTTTTTTTTGGCGGAAAAGCAACAATATACTATTTTTCAGCTCACCATAGATTGTCAGTTAACACTACAGTACTGGTTTACTAAAGATATTCATTGAATACTCTGAAGGTGGTAGGAAGCAGAAGATGAACCCCTGATCCTGAATGAAGTTACGATGAAAAGCAGAGCACTAGATAAAAATAGTAACAGTCATCCTTTACATGTCAGGTTTGTATTAGGTCCTTGATTAATATTTCTCTATCTGCATATCCACTCGGTAATGGAAGCTGTACAATTATCCTCATTTTTTTTCCGGTAAAAGGAAAGTTAAAGAACATGTTTTGAGTTTGAGTTTCATAGGTAACAAGTTACAGAACCGGAAATTTGCTCCCCAATCTGACCCTGAAGCCCCTGATCTATTTTCATCATGCCTACATTCTGATGTTTGAATGACATAAACACGGACACGGCTGGTCGCACTGAGAGGGGGCGGTGTCTTTACCAGTTCTTGTAACTACCCAGTGGAAGCCTGCGTTGGATCCAGTTCAGGAGATAGTTTGTTCAGCTTGAATTTGTCGCAAAGCTCGCAATTGTAACGAGGAGGTTGGACCAGAAAGTGAGGAGACCACCTATGGTTCCATTTGTCCCACCAGATCCCAAAACTCACGTGTAATTGGAACCGCACTGCAGTGTGAGCAGTTACTACCACAGCTTCCCAGGTGGAACATGTCATGTTGGTCTGGGTAGCAACTTGGGGATGCTCATTTGGGAAATGAAGAGGAAATCGTCATTCATTTTCACTACTTTGTGGTTGTCTTTTTATTTATTTTTATTTTTATTTTTCTGAAGTGAGAAGCGGGGGCGGGGAAGGGGGGAGCGCAGCAGACAGACTCCAGCATGCACCCAACCACGATCCACCTGACATGCCCACCAGGGGGCGATGCTCTGCCCATCTGGGCTGTTGCTCCACTGCAATCCGAGCCAGTCTAGCGCCTGAGGTGGAGGCCATGGAGCCATCCTCAGCGCTCGGGCCGACTTTGTTCCCATGGAGCCTTGGATGCAGGAGAGGAAGAGAGAAATAGAGAGAAGGAGCGGGGGAAGGGTGGAGAAGCAGATGGGCACTTCTGTTGCCCTGGCTGGGAATCAAACCCAGGACTTCCATACGCCGGGTCAACGATCTACCACTGAGCAAACCGGCCAGGGCCTGTGGTTGTCTTTTTAAAAAGTATGAGCACCATCGAATGTGTGTGTGTATATAAATTGTGAAAAGTTGTGTTGTAATAAGGTTATGGTTGAGAAAGGAATGTATGCAGGCAACTTGCTGCTGAGCAGGAAACATATCTCTGAGCTGTTTTCTTGTCCCTAATAACTACGGGTACTAATGTGGTTTACACTGCTTAGTGATGTTACCTGTCATCAGTGCTGTACACTGGCGACTTCTCAGGTCCAGAGGGGGTCTGCCTTCCTTGGTGGAGGATGGACTTCTGTCTCCTTTGTGTAGAGTCAGGCTCATCACATCTCCTGGTGCCTTGGGATTCTTCTTATGGAAGAGGTCTAAGAAGAGGAGGGAGTGTTTCAGCTGTGGCTGCTTACGGTAGCCCTAGTCACTGGGCTTCCACTCGGCATTCCTTCCGTTCCCCCGGGGTTTCTGGCTCAGTCCTAACATCGTTGTAATATCTTTATGTGTTTAGTATTTCTTAGACTTGGTTTCCCATTGCACACATGGAAGAAACCCTAGTGTGTGAGCTCAGAGGAGAAGGCAGCAGTCTGAAACCTGCTGTGTGGCTCTATCAGCAAGTGTGAGTATTCACGTTAGAGCCGTCAGGACTTGTGAAAATTAATGGAGCCTGACAGGGGACAGACTGAGGTCACAGAGAGAGCTTACCCTGATTGAACGTTTCTGGTGGCTTTGCATCCCAGGCAAGTGAGTGCAAACCATGGAGCCAAGAGAGATTGTTGGGGGTTCATTCCCTCACTTAACAGGTAGGAACTAAGAGCCAAGCATTTTTCTAGGTGCTAGAAGTTCATGCAGCAGGGTAAGGTGGACTCTGCCTGGTGATCGCTGAGAGAGCCCCCTCCCTGTCTCTAGGCTGGACTTAGCCCTTCTCTGATATCAACCCCAGTCATCGTCAGTGAAAGGATTTAGATGACATCTCCCAGTCTATCCTACAGACTCAAGAGTTCTTCCCCTTGTAGCCATTAGTATTATTTTTTTTCCCCTTTTGACCTCATGCAAAATTTTCTGCTTGGTCAGTTTTCAAGCCAAAGTTATTCTTACTCAGTCTTCCGTGGAATAGAGAGAGACTCTAAGAGTGTAAATATTCTTCCTTTCTACTGGAGTAACAGTATTAAAGCATAATAACTTTAAACAGAAAACATTGTCTCCTTTCCTCCACCTCGGAGGTATTTCAGGGTCCCTCTATAACACTGATATAAGAGAACAGTGTTTTAAAATGCCCCCCGCCCCGGCTCTGCCTCATGCAGGCTAAAGGTTTCAAAAATGGGATTGATTGTAGCCTATCTCTTTTGGTGAGAATCAGTCCCATGATAATAGATCTATGTATCAATATATGCTTTATGCTTTTTAATCTCAGAAAGCCAATTTCTTTCTAGCACATGGGCAAGGGATAGTGAGCCCAAAGGCTGAGCCTTTGCAGTTTGATTTTCTTGGGCATATGAGAGCCAAAGCACAGGTTCTCTGTCAGTCTCATCATCTCTGCATTGCTTTTTTCTGGCTGTATAATGAGTTTTATTTAACGTGAGTGTCATGCCTCAGACATTTTTCAGTTTTCTCATTAATTTTCTTTATTTTTTCTTTCTTTGTTTTTATTCAGTGAGAGGAAGGGAGGCAGAGACAGACTCCAACATGTGCCCTGACTGGGATCCACCTGGCTAGCTCACTAGGGAGCGATGTTTGCCCATCTGGGGCGTTGTTCCCTTGCTCAGCAACTGAGCTCTTCTTAGTGCCTGAGACAGAGGCCATGGGGCCATCCTCAGCACCTGGGACCAACACACTCCAGTTGAGCCATGGCTGCAGGAGAAGAAGAGAGAAAGAGAAGAGACAGAGGGAGAGAGATGGAGAAGCATATAGGCACTTCTCCTGAGTGCCCTGACTGGGAATCGAACCCAGAACATCCACACTCTGGGCTGATGCCCTACAACTGAGCCAACCAGCAAAGACTCTCTTTTATTTGCACAGTCTATAATTTAGGAATATGGAGGGGAATGGGTATAAGGATAGGAGATCTTGAAACCTGTCGCCCTTATACGGCTAGGTTTTCTTTTACCCAGGAAACCCGGCAGGTGATATTTGCTTTGGGATGCTCTCCTTCATGAAGAACAACAGTTGTACTTGATTCTTTTTGTTTTCCTCTTAGATTTAGCAGAATAACTAGGAGACAAGCTCTGCTCATTAGATCCCTGATAAACATGGGACGTGGGGGTATCTGTCATTAGTCACAGCCTGACGGCCGTGCGGTTGTCCCTCTTTCCTGTGTTCCGTACTCACGAGGAAGGAAGAGTGTGGTGCCGGGGCCGTCGTCTCCTAGCAGGTGGCGGGAAGATTCCCAACAGAAGGGACTATTCTGGAACTGACTTTGGATTTTGATTTGACCTGGACTTGACTTTTTTAGAGGGATCCATTCTATAATGACTTGCCGCAGAAAAATAGGTTGCAGCTGTATGATACTTAATTGAGGGGCCTTGATTTTTATTGGCGGTGTGTTGGGATAGAGGCAGGTTAGCAAGGATCTCGTTTTTGCCAGAGCAAGGCTTATAAGTGTTTATTTTAAAATGGTGGGGTACATGTGCCCCGGTCCTCACTGCTCTCTACTCCTTCTACCTCATCCAGTTCACATTTTTGTTTTACTTCTCTGGCTCCCATAGACATTTGGGTTTATGACCTTGAACTTCTAGTCTCCTGGCATACCCTCCTCTTAGTTCTGATAATGGAGCCAGCAAGTTTTTAAATCCTGGGACCCTGTATAAACTTGAGCTGAAGAGCATTTTTCCCATCTTCTTTTCAAGCCTGTGACCTTTTCTTCTTGGGTAGGCTTCCAAGTTCTTCTGGGAGCTAGTAAGAAAGAAATTACACCCAGAGCTGCAGCAGTATTTGGGGAATGCCTCCCATGAGCCAGCATGTGTGTGGTCATAGTGCGAGGCTGACACTGCTCGATGTTGCTGGCGGGGAAATCCATGACATCGGCAGCCAGACATCTAGAACGGGGAGCTCTGTTTCACGGCGAAAACAGAAAGGGCCAGGGCTGCCTAGAACCGGAGAAGAGACGACTGTAGATGGGGAGGGGCGACAGTTCTCAAACAGGACTTCATAAGGCTGTTAAACATTTGGAATCACCTGAAAGAATAACTCGCAGGTGAGGCAAAAGAGCTCTTCTTGTCCCCCTGGTGCCACCAACTAGGTCTGTAACTCTGCTTAGAGGGAGGCTACCACCTCCCTCGCCCTCAGTTTCTTCATCACTGAAATGAAATTGGCTAAATCAGTGGTCTTTCTTTGTAATATTTTTAAGCCAGAGATAACTTTCTTCAAATGAAGTCTTCCCCAAATTGTAACATAAAGGAAAACAGCGCTGCTCTAGTGGACACGAGGGCACGGCCCTCCCGCCCGCCCTTGTCTCTGTCCTCGTGTTGCCCCGCCCCTGCCCCGGGAGCCTCACGGGCACAGCTTTCCAATCAGCAGATCAGGCTGTCCCTGAGGGTCCGTGGGGCTCATGTGCTGTGATTTATGGCAGCCACTTTAAGTGACAGATTAAATGTCCAGAATTTGATAAGGAAGGGAGGCTGACCTTGACACAGTTCGCTGTATGTCTGCTTTAAAGTTGTTACAGAGTTGTCAGACATGTGCATATCTGATGATCTGAAACTTTGCTCAATGCTCTAGTCCTCTGGACACACTCACAGGAGAGGACCCCTTCTGGTTCTGTGAATATACTAAGGACATCCTGAATGAGGAGTCACTCGAGGGAAATAGAATCTGGATGTTATCTGTCACAGGTTGTACTAATCATTGTGAATGAGAGGCCAATCTTGGCACATTTTTTTGGAATTCAGTAAATAACAGTAGGGCCTGACCAGGCGGTGGCACAGTGGATAGAGCGTCGGACTGGGATGCGGAAGACTCAGGTTCGAGACCCCGAGGTCACCAGCTTTTGAGTGCGGGCTCATCTGGTTTGAACAAAAATTCACCAGCTTGGATCCAAGGTCGCTGGCTCAAGCAAGGGGTTACTCGGTCTGCTGAAGGCCCACGGTCAAGGCACATATGAGAAAGCAATCAATGAACAACTAAGGGGTCGCAATGCGCAATGAAAAACTAATGATTGATGCTTCTCATCTCTCCGTTCCTGTCTGTCTGTCCCTGTCTTTCCCTCACTCTGACTCTCTCTCTGTCTCTATAAAAAAAAATAAAAAATAATAATAGTAGGGATGGCTGACTGGACAACAGAAGGAGGAAAGAAGTTGTATTCAGGGTACAACTGTCATAAGAGTAGAATCACTTGACAATGGTGGCCGGGTCTGTACTGTGTGCAGCCTGAAGGCCTCCCACTTCACCTGCCATCTGCTCTAGAACCAGATACATTAACGACCTTACCAATACTCCCTTTAACTTGATGGACACCTTGGACCATACCGGTTTCTGCCTTTGGAAAATGAGTTTTTGTTTCCACCTTCAGATGCTTTTCTTTGAGAATAGGAGCATTGTGCCATTGTGACCAGAGAGTGATCCAATTTGTGGACTAACTGATATTTTCTTGGATAACAACTGGGAAGGTTCATCATTACCATAATTATTATAATGCAGCTGAGTGATTATGAAGCATTAGAAGTTGTTGGTTCTTTACCTGCAGTATCTTGCTTAATGCACACCAAACCTTGGGGATGGTGTTATTATATATTTTCCTCCTGTTTATATTTCAGGAAACAGCAGTTTAAAAGCAGTTGTTGGAGATTATGTGGCTAGACTGGATTTGGGGGCAGAGAATAGGACACTTTGGGGGGACAACATGACACTGGTTTTAGTCTTATCATAGCCCATGATGAGAGGCTTAGCTCCTGGAATTCTAAGGAGCTCTTGGCAAATCTTAGAGAGGTTCATTCATTCCTTTACTTCATTCATCAAATACTGATTTTGTGCCTGCCATTGAGCAATATTGAACTGAGTACTTTGTGTCAAAGAACCACAAGCCATGCTCCATGCCTTCAAAGACCTCGCAGTCCAAAGGACAAGTCCTAAGCAAACAACAAAACTTACGAAATGGAGTAAAAAAGCCAGTCCAGGTGGTAGCACAGAGCGTTGGCCTGTGATGCTGAGGACACAGGTTCGAAACCCCAATGTCACCGGCTTGAGCACCGGCACACCAGCTTGAGTGCAGGATTGCCAGCTTGAGCATGGGATTATAGACATGACCCCATGGCCGCTGACTTGAGGTCAAAGATCACTGGCTTGAAGCCCAAGGTCGCTGGCTTCAGCCCAAGATTCCTGGCTTGAGCAAGGGGTCACTAGCTCAGCTGTTGCCCCCGGGTCAAGGCATGGATGAGAAGCAATCAATGAACAACTAAGGTGCCACAACTATGAGTTGATGCTTTCATCTCTCTCCCTTCCTGTCTCTCTCTCTCTTTCAAAAACGAGAAAAGGTAAAAAATAATTCACATGCACTGATTGTTTTTACTCCACATGCCTGTGCTTTAGCAGCTTTCCCTCATTTTCTCTTGAACACAACCTGTAGGGGGATCCCGTCATTCCCCACATGATCTAGTGCACTTGAGTGATCACAAGGCCTGCACCAGGGTTCTGCAGCGAACACACGGCAGAGCACGGAGTCTTCGCTCTCAACCCCGGCTGCCTCCGTGGCTTAGACTGTAGGCATTTAAAAATTGAATCACAAATAATAGAAATGTGAGACATACAGTAAGAAAATACTGAATAATACCCGGCAAGGTAAAAATGCAGGGGGAGAGTGTAGGGCAGGGGTCGGGAACCTATGGCTTGCGAGCCAGATATGGCTCTTTTGATGGCTGCATATGGCTCACAGACAAATATTTAATAAAAAAAATAGTAATGTTAAAAATATAAAACATTCTCATGTATTACAATCCATTCATTTCCTACTGCTCATGTTCATGGCTGCGGGTGGCTGGAGCCAATCACAGCTGTCCTCCGGGACAACACCAAATTTTTATTGGATAATGCGTAATGTACACGGGTCGTTGTATGGCTCTCACGGAATTACATTTTAAAATATGTGGCGTTTATGGCTCTCTCAGCCAAAAAGGTTCCCGACCCCTGGTGTAGGGAGTCACTGGGGAAGCACAGGGAGATGAGGGAAGGAGTGGGGGAAAAAATGTCAGGGAGAGGCGGAGGAAGGCGAGAGTCAACCTCAGGAATTGAGGGAATTGATACTTTGAGGGGCAGGGATGCCACCACAGTGTGATCAATGGAGACGAGAATTGAGAAAAAAAAAGTCTCGGCTTGAGATATTAGGAGGTTACTATCAACATTGCAGGGTAAGCTTTTGGAAGAGAATAGAAACAAGCCAGATTTTGTTGGGTCAGTTCTGAGCAATCATGAGTCTCTAAGTTGCTAATTCTAACAACGGAGTGGCCCGTTGGGCAGCACAGGCGTGATAAATGGGCCAGGTGTGAGGAGTAATAGAAAGTGGGGAGGTCTGCAGCCGCCCGAAGATCAGTGTTGCCCGAGCTTTTAAGTTTTCAGACTAAGCTAGAAACCCAGAACTTCAGATTTCCAAATGTTAGTTCAATTTTTAGAAAATAAAATAGTCGAGGGCCAACTATAATATCTCCGTGGGTTGAATTTGGCCTCCTGGTTATTAGCTCTTGGAATTCTCTTTCCGGAAGCATAGAAGTGAAATGAGGAAGCATCTCAAAAAAAAAAAAAAAAAAAAAAAAAAAAAAAGCAAATTTAGGGATGGTGTAGGATCATGAGAGGGTGTGTGTGTGTGTGTGTGTGTGATCACTAAGGAGGAGGATTAAATAGAGAGAGATCCAAAATAATCAGAGAGAGCTGTCTGGAAAAAGAAGGGGCCCAGTGGGAGTGGGATGGGACTAAAAGGCCCATTGTTAGAAAGATGAGGAGATGCCAGTAGGGTGGTAGGAAGGGCAAGAGGAGGAAGTGAAGAGAGCCTTCCTGGAGCTTCGAGGATACGTTGTATGCGAAGTGGGCAGTGGAAAGGAGCTTAGCAGCTTGAGAGGAACCTGGACAAGTTTTGATGTAAACTCTTAGTTACCTAAACAGCTGACTGTGAAAGGAACAGGAAACAGCAAGACTGTGGGACAAGTGGAACTGAGGGGTGGAGTGAGGACCCAGCTGCCGCTCACTCTCCTCTCGTGTTTAACTGAACAACCTGTTATGTGATACCACTAGGCGCGACAGATACAGGTGAAGATTCAGATGAGAATAGGACTTAGCCCGACCAAGCGGTAGCATAGTGGATAGAGTGTCAGACTGGGACACAGAGGACCCAGGTTCGAACCCTGAGGTCACCAGCTTGAGCACGGGCTCATCTGGTTTGATCAAGGCTCACCACCTTGAGCCCCAGGTCACTGGCTTGAGCAAGGGGTCACTCGGTCTGCTGTAGCCCCCTAGTCAAGGCACGTGTGAGAAAGCAGTCAATGAACAACTAAGGTGCTGTAACAAAGAATTGATGCTTCTCATCTCTCCCTTTCTGTCTCTCTGTCCTTCTCTCTGTCTCTCTGTCTCTGTCGCAAAAAAAAAAAAAAGACTTTATTGCTGCTTGTAAGAGTTGGTCTCACAATGTTCCACAGCTCCAAGCTGAACTGATGGACTAGTTTTCCACATGTCATTCATCACGTGCTGCCATCATCATCTCTGTGAATCACCTGTATAAAGATTATTTGTCATATTTGTGAATTATCTGTACAGGTTTTTGTCCAATAGTTTTTTTTGTACGTCATCTGTTATTTTAAATATATATATAGATAGGGTGGGCAAAAGTAGGTTTACGGTTGTACATGAAACACAGTTTATTCTTACAGTATTATTTATTAATTATTATAGTATTTTCCAAACAAATAACTGTAAATGTACTTTTGCCCACCCTATATAAAAATGGAGAAATGAAAAATAGGAAAACAAACTGATGTTATTTGCACTGTTATACCGTATTTTTAAAATATGTACCAGTATTTTTAAAACATACAAAAACTGTTTGACATTTTGCCAAAAGTTCATCTCCATCCCATCTAAAATAATTGAGTATATCACAAGTAGAACACATATCCTATCTTGGGAAAGATGAAACTGCTTTTCTTGGTAGAGTTCTTTAGGTCATTCAAAGCAAGAATTTTTCCATGTTAGAAAAACTGTATGTGGCTGTGATGTTTTTTTTTTTTTTTTATTCGGACAGGTCAGCTTTTATGAGTTGATCTGTATAAAATGGATAAGAGCAGGCACCTTTTTGTTTGATGCTATTCGAATACCAAGAAGTTGGTAGCTCGACTACAGAACCTTCCAAATTAATCTAGTCTGGAAAAAAAAAATTTAAACGCTGTCAAGTTACAGGAGATTTGACAGCTGCCCTGCTTATACTTTTCATATAAAACATAAAGGTTGGCAGATTATAGATGAAAGGTCAGTTCAGCAAAAAAAAGGAAAATATGTCAGACAATCTCATAACATAGGTAACAGAGATTGGAGCTCGGAAACTACTATTGGATTCTCAGAAAGAGATGAGTTGGTTGGAAATGTGTAAATTTCATCACTGTTCCTGTGGCCGTTCATTCTGGTGGCTACTTCTTTATGTCGAGTCTCCCAATTTGATTAAAAAGACACCGAGGAGTCCTGTCTTCCTGCAGAAGATTTATTTTGCAGTAGTTTTGTGTTTTTTTTTTTTATTTTTCCCCCAACTGGTGTGAAGGGGAAACGTGTACTTCCTTTCTTTCTGCCGTGTCTGCCAGCCTCACCCACGCCATCTCTGCACCGCAGCTCTACGTGGAAAAAGCGAGAAGCCAAGCCCTCTTGCAAGAGCAGTGGTGCATAAAGAAAGGGTTTACAGTGAGTCCATCATCATGAATGATTCAAGGGGAACCGGGCAGCTGCAGTGCAACTTGTACAAATAGAATCACTCAAAGATTCACGCCGGTGGGACCTGCCTTGGAACAGGTTACTGTCCAGGAAAACGTTCCAGCCTCAGGAACACAGGTGAATTTGGCAGTGTGGTGTTTAGGTCCGTGGGGCCACAGAGTTGTGATAGGAGAGTTGTAGGGCATCTCACAGATTTCTAGTGTGGGCAGTGCTGGGAATTTGCAACCTGTTTATACATCTGTCATCTGTATTTTAAGTGCAAGGAATTGTGCAAAATAACATCAGTCTCTCCAAGTAGCTTGCGGTATGCATTGCACTCCTTATTGCCTCATGCTAGTGCACATTATAAACTCATATAAACATGCACCTGCGAGAAGCTCCCTGTTTTCCGTGAGCAGTCCACTTTGCAAATAACTGAGGCCAAAGGCGTGTCACAGCAGCGTGGGCTATCGTCAAAGATACCCATTGACACTTGGCCACCGTGTTTTCAGTTTCATCTTCCTACAGTGGCATTTTCTGACTGCTTTCATCTCTCTCTTTAGCCTTCCCATTAACCCACATACTATAGATGCGATTTTCTTACTTTTAGAAACCTAAAAAGTGAAAGCTAAAGAAAAACCAGCCGCATTACAAAGCGTAGTCTGGCAGTCTTAAAAATTGCTTAAATATTAGCAGATACGTTTGCAGTGTGCTGCTGGGGTTGTGGACTTCACAGTGTGAGCTCTACAGTGTGCATTGCTGAAATCCAAGTGGATCCACGACGAAATGTGCTCTCCTCTCCCTCAAAAAAAGTATAATTCTCTTCCCCACTAAGCTTCATTAATTAAATCATCCACACTGGCTTGCTGGTAAGGACCAGTTCTTTACAACAAGTGTATCCAATTTCCTGACAGTGGTAACTTTCATTCTTCCTGGAATAGCAGGAAACATTAATTTTGCGTTGGACCCAGGAGTCTGAAGAAGCTGGAATGATAGACACCATTGTCCCGCCCTTCTTCCTTTCAAAATAAAATGAAATGAAATAAAATGAAATGAGTAGCAGCCCAGTAGTGAGGTTTGAGGGATGGGTAATGAAAATAAGTAAAAAGGGCATTAATTTCAGGATGGGGACAGCTGCCCGGCACTATCTCCCTTTGGATTTTGGTTCTTATAGCCTCACGGTGAGTTATTAATATGTATGATCTGTACTTTATTCAAACATTATAAATCTATGCAGAAGTCTGGTGTTTGGGTTTTCCTTTATAGCTTTCATTCTTCTTCCCAGAATTATCTCATTTCGATCGGGAAACTTTTGCATAAAAAGCACACACGGAGAGCTCGCATTTCCATACCATAAATATTAAAAGGGGGGTTAAGCTTTACAGTTTCTTCTCCCATCCCCAATGGGTGGAAAGTTAGCCTTCTAATCCGGGGGGTGGGAGGAGGCATCCTTAATGTTCTTTTTATTCCCAAGCCAAATGGTAAACTTGAACTTACAGTATGAAATTGTACTACTGTTACGAAGTTCCTTTCGTTTATGTAATAAATACACAACTTATATAATGTGGAACGCTCAGCTGAGCCACATCTTTTATATCATCTAGCAATTATCAGAGTTGTTAAAGAAGAGTTGGTTGGCTTTTTTTTTTTTTATTAAAGTATAGTTGGCATACAATGTTATATTAGTTTCCAGTGTACAACATATTGATTCTATGTTTCTATACCTTAGGATGTGATCTGCTTATTTTCTGAGGATCAAACCAAGTCCAGACCTTTTTATAAAGGATCGTGATTAAAGTGCTTTTTGCTGGATTCATCACAGTGACTCTGTAGCATACAGAAGAGGGAAATGGAACCAGAAAACTTAATGTCTTCTTAGTGGCTTTTCAGATTCTTAGCAGCTTCCCATCTCCCGTTTATTGTCATTTTTGTTAGCATAAAGGAGTAGTCATAAATTTTGGTTCCCATGGAAATATAAAGGAACGCGTGAGCTATTTCATTCGGGTAAACCGTCTGCTAATCACGCAGTCTCAGCTGTTGTACTTCGTGATGGGAAATGAACGTGCTAATTGGTGCTCTTTTTTTTTTTCTTATTTCAGGAAACCTGCCATATGAATATAAAATAGTGATTGCTGGAAATCATGAACTGACATTTGATAAGGAATTCATGGCAGACCTTGTTAAACAGGACTACTACCGTTTCCCCTCTGTGTCCAAATTGAAACCAGAGGACTTTGACAACGTCCAGTCTCTCCTGACAAACAGTATTTACTTACAAGACTCGGAGGTTACAGTGAAGGGATTCAGGATATACGGTGCACCTTGGTAAGTGCTCATTCAAACAGCTTCGCCCTCCGTTTTTGCGCTCCGCAGTCAGAAAGCCTGGTGCGGACTTAGGTGCTGTGAATTAAGAGGATAAGGCTGGAAAGAAGCTAGTGCTGTATTTCCTACAGAACACTCAGTCTGGCAGGGCTGCGAAGGGCCCTGTTTATTGTTTTCATTGTGATGCAGATGTCTTTGGCAAGATCAATGGGAGTAGGGCTTTGGCAGACATGGGTGGGGCTTCATGAGGGTCTGGGGGACACAGAAGGATGTGGGGGAAGGTCACTCCTGTTCCTCTTTATTCAGATTCCTCTACACCGAGCCTTCCTGCATTCTTAGGTCACTCTTTTCCCTCTCATTTTATACAGGAAGCACTCATATAATATGTTGCTTAGGTAAGGGTTTCTGGAATCTTCCTACACATCTGAATCACTAACTCTGAAGAAATACAGATTCTGAAGCCTCACCCAGCGAGACTCTGGTCCACCTTCCTGAAGTAGAGCCCAGGCACCTGTATTTTTCAAAGCTCCCAGATGAGGCTGATGCACAGCCCATTTGGAAGTCACAGTTCGAGAGCTCGGTACTCCAGTTCTCTGTGCTGAGATCTAGAAAGCTTGAAGCGGGTGCCTATTCTTTGAGGCCAGACAGGATGTATTTTGATCTCAGCTCTATCAGTTGGCAGTTGTCTGGTTTTTTTTGTTGTTGTTGTTGTTTTTGTATTTTTCCGAAGCTGGAAACGGGGAGGCAGTCAGACAGACTCCCACATGCGCCCGACTGGGATCCACCCAGCATGCCCACCAGGGGGCGATGCTCCACCCATCTGGGACATCGCTCTGTTGCATCCAGAGCCATTCTAGCGCCTGAGGCAGAGGCCACAGAGCCATCCTCAGTGCCCGGGCCATCTTTGCTCCAATGGAGCCTTGGCTGAGGGAGGTGAAGAGAGAGACAGAGAGGAAAGAGAGGGGGAGGGGTAGAGAAGCAGATGGGCACTTCTCCTGTGTGCCCTGGCCGGGAATCGAACCCGGAACTCCTGCATGCCAGGCCGACGCTCTACCACTGAGCCAACTGGCCAGGGCCTAGTTGTCTGGTTTTGAAGAAGCTCATTCACAGGGTTTGAACCCCAATCTCTGCCTCTCTCAGGGGGTGAAAAAGAACACCTACTTTAGAGGGTTCTTAGGATTAAACTAGGCGATGCCTGCAGTAGATTTAGAAGAGTACTTGGTGGCTTGCTTAGGATCATAATTACTACCTCTTCTGCCCTGGACTCTGCCTCTAAGTATGTGGATGTGAGCCTTGCAAGCCAGTTTCTCACCTTTAAGATGGGAGTGTATGACCAGGAGATTGATAACAAAGAAGTCTTGGATTTTTTTTTATTATTTATTTACTTTGTGAGAGCTCTGTGTGTTTACAGAGCAGAATGAACTTCTCCCCCTCCCCCCCACCCACCCAGAGAAGCCTTCCAGTCCTGCCCCAGGAGCTGTAGATTAAGGCTAGAAGAGGACACATAGAGTAAATTCAGATCGGCTGCCCTACTCAATAGATTGGTTTGTCCTCTGTAATACTAGAAAGTTGTGATATTTTCTGCTTTCTCCAGCATTCAAAAAGACTGATGAGTGTCTACAGGATATATAGTATATTTGTGTTACAATCAACCTGACAATGATTGTGAACTCTTAATAGAGTCCTTATTCTGTATGGCAAGCACTAGTCTAAATCCTTTCTATCTATTCTCTCGTTTATTCAAAATACCTTTAAGAGATGGGCACTATTATGATTCTTATTTGGCAGATGAGAAAATTCAGGCATGAAAAGGTTAAGTAAGTGATTGAGAATCACACAGATACTAAATGGTAGCATCCTAACTGGAGTCTGAGGACGGGGCACACGGTGGCGGAGGTGGTGGTGGTCATGTGGTAACTGGTGGGTTTTACCTGCAGTGGCTAGACCCAGCTTGGTTGATGTATATCAATTAATTTTTTTTTTAATATGTGAGAAGGTCGTAAAGGGATAAGAGAATAAACAGCAGACATTAGTCTTAACAAACAGGAATCCGGAAATGGACCTCAGGGTAATAGTATAGAAAGTCGCTGTTAGTACGTCTGGGTACAAAGCAGGAGGGAGAGCACGCCTTGCTTCCCAGCCTGCCTCTTAATGAGTCTCCAGTGGTTGAGGAATGACCTCTGACGGATGGAGAAGCTCTATGTGGAGTTACGGTCATTTTTTTATATAACTTCAGAATAATTTTTGAAAAAAATCTTCTGAGATACACAGAAGATTGAAGGCTGTTCCTGCTCACGCAGGGCTTTCTGAGTTCCCTGGACGGATAGTTGCCAAAACTGTGGCAGCAAACAAACCTCCTCATGCTCTGAGCAGATCCAACCCTGCTTAGGATCTGGGATAGCTAAATCCGATCACGGCTGCGGTGAATGAGGGAGTGCTTCTCGGATCCTGGGGCAGATCTTGCAGCATCTCAAAAACTTTAAAAAAAAAAAAAAGAAAAGAAAAGAAATTCAAATATGTGATGTGATGAGGGATGATTTGTTGTGGATGGTGGTACAAACATTGGACAAGTTTATGTCTGAACTGGGTCCATGTCATTCAAACGTTTTAATATTGGAAAAGGTGGTCAAGTCAAGGGGATAGGGACCATTAGCTATCTGGAATGGTAGCCTGAGGTTGTTTTTATACACAATCTGTTGGGATTTCAGGAAGTTTGAACTACTTCCTGCCTAGCATCGCTTTACGAGAGAGATCTTGACATGGAATTCGTCTCACCTGTTAGGAATTGTTGTTACTTTGTCTTTTGATGAAAAAATGCAGGGGTTAAAGAAAAGGCCACTTTAGTCTTATATTTTGGAAGCTTCAGTCATTTGGATCTTACTGTGAAGATATTTGGTTAAAATTAATATGGCCAGGGCTGTTGATAGTCCACACATTGACTTAGGAACATCTACCTGAGTATTTCTGTGTAGGGAGGACAGATGTTCCCAGATACCCAATTTTTCAGTCCTGGGACTGGGACAAGTTTCTGAACTTCTCCATGGGTCTGTTTTCTCATCTCTGAAATGGGGGGTGGCAACGTTACATCCTTCAGACGGTTGTTAGGAGGATAAATGAGTTAATGCATCTGCAGCACACAGAGGACTTCCTGGTATCAAGAAAGCATTGGATAAGCAACAGTTGTTACTGATATAGTGGGGTTGGTGTCTCCAATCTCCTTTATACCATTGTCCACTTCATATGAAGACTATTCCACGAAGAATAGGATGAGGTGGGTTCTAGCCCTAGGTCAGCCTCTGCTGATTGGGTGATGATAGGCGAATCACTTACCTTCTGTTCTGGTAAAAACGGGGGCAGTGAGGTCTGCACTAGTCTCTCCTGTGCCACTCACTTTCAGGTCACCAAAACCAGAATCTTCAAAGTCAGGATCTTGTGGGCATGCTTGATTATTTTAATATCCTAAACAATGTTTAACCTCATTCACCATGAAGAATTTGACTAGAAGCCAGTTATCATTTTTCTCTCTTCAGATGTTAAGTTTTTCCATACCTGATATCTGCCTCTCGGTAAACTCATTAGATACTGCAATACCGAAGAATGTAAACTGATTTAAGTTTCATTTACCTGCTTTGCCAATGACTTTTTTGGGGGGGAATTTTAAGTTCTGATTTGCTGATATTGCTAGCGATTTTAACCTAAAAGTAGAAATCGAAATGGGAGCCTGGAGCCTAAGGGTTTTCATCCTGTCATAGGTTTCTGCAGAGTAATTGCCACCTGCCCAGGAAGACAGCTGTGGCTCGGGTATCTAGAACGTGTGGATTATGGCCTGGTCTCCTGGAGGAAAGGAATATTAGTCCACATTCAGCACATGTTTACACTTTGTAGCATAGCTGAAAATTTCCTAAAGATCATGGAGCATGAAGACAGTATCTCCTGATTTACAATTTAGCAGGAATTTGTATGTGGAAAATAACTTACAACACTCCATCCTGTCCGCGTGTGTTTACTGTTGGAGTGCACTGTGGTGCTTCTTAGGTCCCCAAGGAAGACCGGTGGGATACTGTTTCATGGGTCTGGGAAATTTCGGTGGCCTTCACTGAAGACCTTGCCAGTGGGATGCCTTGTCCTGGAAGAAAGGTACTCCCCTGTGGCAGAACAGAGTTGACATGTTCCTGGGGATACCCCTGCCTCAAGAGGCCTTCTGACAGCTTCTGTGGCTTCTGAATATTTTCTTTCACCATCTCATCATTCCAAGCATCTTAAGGAAAGGAATCGGGCATGATGGGCTGTCCTCTTTGGGATTCACAGTTCAGTCATACCTTTTCTTAAGGTCTCCTGATATGTTTTTCTCTCCCCCCTTTTTAAAGATCTTATTTATTGATTTTTGAGAGAGAGAGAGAAAGGTGGGGGAGAAGGAGCAGAAAGCATCAACTCATATTTGCTTCTTGTATGTGCCTTGACTGGACAAGCCCAGGGTTTCGAACCAACGACCTCAGCGTTCCAGGTCGACACTTTATCTACTGTGCCGCCACAGGCCAGCCTTTAGAAGAGGGTCTTGCGTTGCCAGGCCATTAGGTCCGCCTTGGACTTTGCTGTCAGAACAGGAAAGCACGTGGGTTTCTTGAGTCCCTCGTGTTGATGCTCTGCCACCAGTATGGTTCCTGACTTCCTCTTTACAATCCTGCTCAGCTCTAATGTCTTTCCCAAAGGTCAGGATGGTTAGAAAGGGGAGACGACACTCGAATCTGTCCAGTATTCACCACTGTGGTCACTGACTGCTTGTCTGGCCAGGGTAGAGGGGCAGTGGAATTTTAGAATCAGTTTTGCATTTTTCGTTCCTGATCCGTGTAGCCAATGTTTTAGTGCAAACAGATTTCGGTAAACTCACTCATGGGACCGGGCATTTAAACATCAGCCAGCCCCTTTCTTTGTTTTTCTGATTTCAAATGCTCTTCTGTTACTAAGATGCTATGGGGGGCTGGAGGCGGGGGCGGGGGGTGGGGGTGGAGATCCAGGTACTAATTAATCAGCAGCCAAGCTGCAAAAGGTAAAAAGTCTCTGTTGCCCCAAACCGAGCAGAGCAGACTGTGGTTCAGCGGGAGTCTGCACCTCCCTCCTTCCCCTCTTCACCAGAAATGCAGAGCTGGGCTCCCGTGGCTTTTAACGAATATGAGTGGGGCTTTCCGATGTGCAGGAATCTGGTCTCCACGCTGACCAAGGGGTCAGCAACAAAGAGCACACTCTTTCATGTTAGAGTAGACCTAGGTGTAATTTGTCAGATTTAGGAACTGGAGGAAGTGCCTTAACTTCTGCTGCAGGAAAATTAGATCTGGGGCCTAGGCAGTATAATTATAAAATGGCTGAAATAGCAGGAGAAAGCCCATTGAGTTGCATTTTCAAAGGAAGTGTGAGCAGGGTCCCTCCCACCCCCCACCCCCTGCCGCCTCTCTTCCCTTCATTTAGGATCATAAACATGTTGAGTTCATTCATTCATTTCGATGTAATTTTCTCAGCATTTTAAAAAGTGGGAGCAAAGTGTTGATTCTCCTCTCCGCAGCATTTCTAATTGGGCTTGCATACCAATAGTTACAGGGTTGCTCAGGGTCCCTTGTTCTGTTCCGTGCAGTAGTACTTTATGTTTACCCCGTCAGGAAAGCTTCAGATGTTTTTATTTCCAATTATAAGTTTTGTAATGCATCATGTACTTTGATGACAGTCTTCGAGTTCTTGAAATAGCGAACAAATTAACAGCAGATATTGAGTGAGAGGATTAGAAAACCAACTGGCAACTCTTATGACAGAATTCAGATATGGGAATGAGTGGAATGGGCTCATTTATTTTATTTTCACAGTCATACTTTGTAATTAACTTGTGCAAAAAAAATAAAAATAAAAAGAAGAAGAAGAAGAAGAAACAGAAAGAAACATCTCCACATTCAGCAGGAAAGTCTTCTCATGGCTGAAAAACCAGAAGTGTACAAACAATATTGGTCGTGTACCATGTTCTCAGGATTCCAGCTTTTATTCAGGAGGGCTCAGAAAGGTATTGGCACAGAAAAAGATCTGTGTGTGTGTGTGTGGGTGTGTGTGTGTGTGTGTTAAACAAATATGCACTCTGCTTTTACATGATTCTGTTTAAAGGCCCAGGCTAACATTTCATTTTCCTTGGCTCCTGGCCCGTGGACTCTCCCATTATGAAACCTATGGCTGTTCGGCCCTGCTCTCGAGTTTCAGGCTCTGTTTACATTTTTGCCTGTTTCAGAATGCAGCTGACTGCTCTTAAAGCCACACGGGATCAGATTCACTTCTGGTTTAACAACTGCCCTGTTTATTTGAAAAAGGAGAAAGCAAAACCCATCACTTCTCTTCCTACCTCCCATTGAGAGCCGTGTCAGTAAACACTCTTTCCAAAGCCTGGTTAGGCAGAACTGGTGACGTTGGATCCAGAGCGTCCTTTCCTGCCCGCTCTGTCCGAACCTCGAAGGCCTGTCCCGGTGCCTTTATCTGACGGGTTTGATGGTGGTTGTGGAGACAGATGTGGCATTGAAGTGTTTATATGCCTATCAGCCATTGACACGACTTAAATTTTTTGCCTGCACATTTTTGAGAGACAAACAGAATTAGCAACCATCGATAAGAAACTTGTACTGGGCTGGCATTTTTCACTCAGGGCATTTTCATTTGGGCTTCACAACAACTCTAAATAATTAAATTTTAAATTGAAAGACAATTCTAAACAATTAAAATAAGCAGAGCATGTATTAATAATAGTAAGAGCCAGCATTTCCAAGTGTTTGGACTCCTCCTCCGTATTGCTGCCTTTTGACAGAGGAGACCAAGATAGAGATTTTGATAGAAAAAGTAACTTGCCCAAAATCACGTTGTGAAGTTTGGGGGGAGGGGGGATGGGGCTAGAATGCAGAGTTCCTTTGCTGAGTTTTTTAGACTAAACCAGGATATCTTAGGAACCACAGATGTCCTTCTGCTGCTCTGCCTGGGGCTACTGAGGAAGTGGCCGCTCGGAACCCTTGTCTGTTCCCATCCAGTTACAAAAAGCTCAGACAGAAATTCAGGACGCGGTGATCGGGCACTTGCAGGGGGGAAGTAAGCATGGAGGGGACACCACAGAGGAATGATGCAGTATGTCTTACGTGGCATGCCCCGGAACCTTGGGTTTTAAACATGAAAAATCTGCATCTCCTAAGATGAGGATCGGCTCCTGCGGGCCTTTCTGTTCCGTGGAGACAGCTTCTTTTTCTTTTGCACACCCACTGGGGGCCAGTATCAGGTGCATGTGGCTTTTCCCCTCCAAAGCGCCAAGTGGCAGGTGAGGGAGACAGCGGCCCAGGCACAGGCACCGAGGAGGAAGTGCTGGCCGGGCGCCCCCGCTGAAGTCAGGCCTGGCGTGTGTCCAGGCACTCTGCTGTGAAGAAGACCCAGACCTTCGTGTTGAGACCCAGCCGGCTGGCTGCTGGGTGTTCTTTCACTTTCTCATGTTATACTGACAGGTTTCTTTTTAACCCAGATTTGTTGTTGGTGGATGGAAGGAGATTATACAATGGCTTTAAGCTCCATGAGGACAGGAATCCTATTGGCTTTGTTCTCTGACAGACCCTAGGCTAGCCCAGTGCTAGTGAGCAGTGGATGCTTAGTCCGTATCTGCTGAGTAAATGAATGAATAAGGGTGGTGGTGGTGGTGGAGATGTGTCCGTGGCTGGTGGACTAAAGGCCTACACAGATGAGACACCCAGTCACAAAAGGAAAGAAAATACTTCCAATACAAGATCTAGCGCAGCCCTGAATCTGCAGGGGGGGACCAGAGCTGGCAGAGCATAATGGAACCAAACAAAGCACTAAACTATGTCCGTGCATCTCTAGAGCCTTCCTGAACTTAATTCAGCAATAGAGAAAGCATAGTAGCCTCTCTGCGGGTGCGTACGGTTTAGTGATGGTGAAGAATGGGAGTGGTTGGACAAATTTAACATGAAGGCAGTGAAGAGGTTTCCAAAGAAAGGCCCCAACAGTATTTTCAAGCTCTTTCTTGTCATTTCTTTACCTCCGATGCCTTATCTCCGTGTTGCGAGCAGGTGTAGCAGTGTTTGTGTGTCCGTTAGAGGTGGAGACTGCTACTTCAGGTTGGGGTGAAAGAAGTCAGTGTAAGGTGTGTGCTTGAGAGGAAGCTGGACCAGGCGGGCCCTCAGCAAGCCCTCTGCACATTAGAAACCAGTGATCAGATATTTAATATTCTCTGTTTGCAATGGGGGAAATCTCAAGGGTTGAATTCTTAGAGTTGAATTAAAGTCACGCAGAGTGTGTACCACTTATTTTCAAACTCTTCGGCAAACCTCGATTTCTACTTTTCTACTGTGAACTCTTAAGTGTAAAGCGAATCTCTCTGGGTCTTCCCAGATAGTGAGTCCTTTGGGGTCCCCTTGGCAGTCTTGACCCATCCTTGCCTGGCTGCCGTCTCTGCTGCTGCTCTGCCCTCCTGGGGTGCACTTCTCCCTGTAGTCAGATGTGCTCACAAGAAAGGCCAGCTCACTCCAGGGGTTCCTCTAAGCCTCCTGATGATCTGCGATGCCGGTGAGGTGGGCTGTGGAGCACACCGGTTAGCAGTTGCCTTCTACCAAGTGCTCCCATTCTGCCAGGCGCCACCTCTGAGCAGCCTCAGGACGAGCCTTCTGCCTCTTCTCATTAGTCTGCATGCTGCCACAGGGGTTTCCCAGTAGTCAAGATCACTAAAACCAGGCTGTGTTCTGTACTGGACATGGGGGAGTCCCTCAGCCCTTCTCAGCTGCTCTTGGGAGGGCCATCAAAGCATGGCATCACTCACCCTCCTAATGATTCACCTAGAAGAGCATGCGAGGCTTGTTGGGGGACAGACCATACCACGTTGTGCTCGGGGCACATCCCTCTGACAGTGAAGGCTTTGTTGAAACTGGGTGGAGCTCTTCCTGCTGATTCCCTCTTCCTTTAAACCACCAGTTTCCTCAGATTAACAGACTCTTGGCAGGACCTCCCCCACAGAAAGACTTACCCTGAATGGTCTGATCCCCAGGCTGAACGTAGTTTAAACAGCTGCAACCTTGTTTTACCTGCTGAAGGTGTGGGAAGGCAGTGTGCAGGATAGGGCTGTAGGCTTTGGTCTTTAGAAACAGCTAACCCAGCAAACTGGAGTCTTAGTTTTATCATTTAGAACTCATTTACCTCATTAAGCAAGTTAAATCTTATTAAATCTGAACTATAGGTGTATCTGTCAAATGGGTATGCAAATATTAATTACTACATATTTGTTGAGCATCACCCACATACAGGTGCCTTATTTGACACTGTTTTTAAGCCTCACAGCAACCCTATAGAGAAGATAATTTTACAAATCCCATTTGATAAAATTGAAAGTTTACAGGAGTGAAATAAGTCCCCCTAGGAAGCTCATTTCCTGAGTAGCAAACTGGAAGTCCAAGCCCTAAGCCTTTATTTATTTTTTTGCCATTCAGTATATTTTTTCATGGAATTAAAATGTGATGATGCTGTTAAGTTCCTGGCACCCCGTAAATGCTCAGTAAGTAAGATTTTCTTCCCTGGAAAGTAACAGTTGTGTAGTTTTGTAATGGCTATTATCTTTTTGTTTGTTCTTGTTTTGTTTGCTTGCTTTTTGTTTTTCTTTCTTTATGATGGTAGACCAGGAGAGAAGGGGAGAAGCAAAAAGGGACAGAAATGAGATGAATAGGGAACAGTGTAAGAAAATGGTTACCTTGTTTGTGTGTGTGTGTATGTGTGTGTGTATGTGTGTGTGAGAGAGAGAGAGAGAGAGAGAGAGAGAGAGAGAGAGAGAGAGAGAAAGAATTTTTAAAAGCAATTGTACAGTTTCTCTTTGCACAGCAAGTTGCTTCTGATCTGGATAAGTGGAAACCATTTAAGGAAGGAACCCCATATATCAGCTGCATTTGGTCAAAAGACATGGAAGAGTGAATGGATGTCTGTTAAATGAAGACATATGGGCATTTTTAAGGTCACTTACACGAGTATCATTTTGAATGTATGAGTAATGCTTGGCACTGTGTTTTCACCCAAGAAAAATAAAGGTAATCTTGGATAGGGACTACAAATTGAATGTGGAATGGTCCATGAGGGCTGCTTACACAGGAAATTGGTGACAAATTTGAAAGCCTCCGGGTGAGCAGAATGTGTCTGCATTCAGTAACCGCAGAAAAGATGAATTACAAATTGGCATTAATTCAGGAGAGGATATAGGAAGACAATTCTGCTCAAATATTAGAAAAGATCAGCTTAGTTAAGGTATAAATAGAGTTACTATGACTAGTAATATCCAAGTATGAAAATTACAGTGAAAAATGAAAAGTCAACAAAGAGGAGCACTTAGTATATGAAAGGCACATTAGAAAAAACTGTTAAGAACTAGCTAGCCTGAATAAGATTCTTCCCAGAATAGAATTTCCTAAGACAGCATCTGAAGGTGCTGGTGATACTTAGACGGTAATTGAGATACTTTCAGGCCTAATATCTGGCATGGTAGTTTAGGATAGATGATGTTTTTTAAAAAGTGGTGATAAAATTTCCGATGAAATCCTGGCAAATCAACATTGAAGACTAAGTATCGATAAAACTGATACAGTGTTTGTAAAGGATAAAAACAGGTCAGAGTAGGCACGCTGATTTTCCATTCTTTCCTAAAATTGATCATTACTTTTTTTTTTTTACTTATTACATATAAAATAACTGTACTTAAAACTAAGTGGCTCTGATGCTTGCCGGGCTTAAAACTGGAGGTTACTGTTTTTCTTACTACGTTTTGAGCTACTATACGTATTGAAATTATGGGCCACATCAATCTGAACACCGAATGCAATAAGATAGACTGAAATCTCAGGCCACACAAAAGGCTTCGTGAGCAATGGGAAGTAGCTTGGAGGACCCTGGTTCCAGAAAGAGGATGATCGAAGACAGCGACAAGAGAAAAAAATGTTTTTATTGTCTTAATGACTTAAAAGTCCCATGCTCAGTTCACTGGCCATCATCTGACCTCTGTTTTTATTCTGAATGAAGAATCAGTAGAAAACACCTTCTTATTTTGATCCTTTCAGAACAAACGAAAGATGCTAGACTCAAACCGACTCTGAAATTATAGATGGCAACACTTGTTGGAAATATGCCGTTGGGACATTGTTAAGCCACCTCTCCCCGCTTTCTTTTCTACTTCTTTTCACTTGGCGTCTGACTGAAGGGGCGGGGGATGTGGGAAGGAAATTTAAGAAAAAGCCATTTGTGAGGTTGGCTTTTTATATATTACATATTTACATAAATTCATAGGGAAGGGAGCATTTGTGAATGAGGATTTTTAGGGCGATGCATATGATGCCTCTGTTACTAAGCATTCCTCATGCTTCCTGGGTTTTTTTGTTTGTTTGTTCTCTGTTTGTTTCAGATGAAACAGCGAAGACTAGTTTTCTATCCAAATTCAGCCTCTCCCTTAAAGAGACATGTTTCTACAAGGAGAACAACTTACCTGTTGATCCAGCAGAATGAGTAGGGGGTATGGGAAACCTAAGTGCGTGTGTCTTGGGCTGGCCCCAACCTCGGTGCCTTTGCACAGCTCCTTCCGGAGGTGAAGTCTGTGTGGTGATGGCTGGCATAGCAGCGTCCCATAGAGGCGAGGGAGATCGCAGGGCACTGAGTGCCTTCCTCCATGCCAAAGCCCAGTTATGTGCTGCGCATTGTTTCTGTTAAAGGGAAAACCTGATGCCAAGGAGGGTAGTGGTGTTTAAGGTTATTTGCTATAGGAATTACCCTCTGTGGAGTTTGAACTCAGATCTGAAAAGCCTGGGAGAAACAGGATCGTGCCTTTGGATATTTGGAAGTTTGTCTAGCCTCTCAACCACGGGCTCAACTGAGCTCTGAAGTCAGTTTTGAGATTTGGTGACTGGGGATATGTATGATTTTCGTGACAAATGTGTTTTTCCTTGGTTGATTATTGCAAGACACAGCATAATTGAATTACTGATAAAGCAGAATTACGGGGATGCCAGAAAAAATGCATTCCCTTTGTCTGCGGAATCTTACATTCTTCTTGTGAACGAGACAAAATAATTGTCTTTCTGAGGTTCTACAAGTAAGAATATTAAAAAGAAAAGGTGAAATAAAATAGTTACTGCAGAAAATCGTCAAGGAAAGAAATCATGCAAAAAATAAGACATCTGAATTCCTAAAGACTGTTTCCCAAGCTGTGTAAACACTCTTCAGTGAACCAGATACTCACAGGGATGAAGATTTTACAATTCCAGTAAAAATCCATACAGCCACCAGGTTTCAGTCATTCAAGAATTAGCATCAGTCATCAGAGAGCATTGGTATGTTTTTCTTTTTACATTTAGCAGGGAGCATTTCAAAAGCCATGCCTCCATTAAAAATATACAGAGAGGGTCATAGCATTACAAAAACATATAAAAATATAGAGAAAATGCAAACTGAGAGGTGAATACACCACAAGTGTAACAACAATTTTTCTCTTGTGAATGTTCTTTTTTTTCCACCCCTTTCTTTCATTCTACTTCCCTGGGATAGATATTGTATACTCTTACAGTGGGCGAGTCTTTATTTTTATAGTCAGGAAAAGAAGGCTACATTCTCTTGTAAAAGGTGTGTCTAGGCGTAATTTGGCAAGTGAGGTTCTTTTTGCTGACGTTGTGTATGTAGTTCTTGGATATCTGCGGTCCTGAACATATGCACACACTCCAGAGAGTGAGTACCTGTGCGTCGGGCCATTGCAAAAGGTGGGGAGATAGAAGCATCCGTCCAAATCAACAGGTGCGGTGGTTCACCTGGCTGAAATGGAAGGGTTCCCCCATAGCACCCAGAGCCAGCCTCATTCTGCTGAAAAATGTTTCCTCTTTGAAGTCAGAATCTCTAAAGAAGGTATACCTAGATGGCTCATTTTGTGCTGGGATGACTGATGGACCCCAGACCGCTTTGGTGCCACATTTTGACTTATCCCTGAGTGTAGCTCCCTGGGACTTAAGGTATGTGGGTCTGACTTTACAGGATGTGACTTCCGTGGTGGGAAGCCTGGTGCCTACCTTTGCTTATTTGTATTCCAGTACTGTAACCTCCCTTCCTCTCCTGTGTCTTTGTTCTATTAATCTGCAAAACAGGGCTTGCTAGACTTGTGATTAGTCCTCGGAGCTTGTTTCTATTAATCAGTCTGCGAAACAGGTCGACTTGGATGCTTTTGTCCCAGAGCTTAATGCGTTCCCCTTGTCAGGCAGTGGGTTAGGGTGTTCGGTTTGTGCTAAACGGGACCAGGCGGTGGAATTGGGTTTTTATATGCTGATTGCATTGTCAAGAAAGAAAATACCGTTTGAAAAGACAGCAAGAACATGCAAATGTAGGATTACAGCGCTATGATTTAGGAGGAAGAGAAGTTTATAGAAAATATAACTTGTGCAGCCTGGCTGTGTTGTACAATAAGCTGCATCATGCAGTTGACTGAGACAGAAAATAAGGCATTATTCATTTTATGTAGTCTAGACGTTACGGGTTGCGCAAAGGTTGCCTATTAGTAATAATTTTACGTGTATTTGGAGTACAATTCGTGTGTGACACTTAAAGTGAAGATATTGTTCTTTCAGCTACAGTACTGAATAATCATAAGACCCAACACAGTTTTGTGAAGTTCCTTTTTTTTTTTCTCTTTCCACCATCCATTGTGCCAAATGACCCGGCTACATGTTGAAGTTAGTCTACCTGTGACGTAGAGGGAAACTGGATCTCAATTTTTTTTTTTTAATCTTCATTATCAAGGGACTTGCAATGTCCTCACCGTGGATATAGAACATTAACTGAGTGATGATTATAAATTGCTTTGTAAGACGCTCATTATCACCACTTAAAAAATTCTGCTAACTTGAACGTGTGGATGATAGAATTTTCTGGAAAAGAATTCTAAAGCACAACTTTTCCCAGGGACTGTGGTACTGTGGGGAAAACACAATTTTCTGTCAGGATTCATCTTTTACTGCCTTAAAAATTTCTAGTAAGTTTCTGCATTTGTTACTTGTGAAATAACCTCTCCTCCCAAAAAAGAAATCTGTTGGCATCCTGTATGTGCAAGAAGCAAACTGTCAGGGTCCCAAATTAAATTTGTCATCAGTGATAAATTTGGTGCTCTAAGATACTTTAATAAGTGCTTCAGCTTGATTTATTGGTTTTGTTAGTTAACAAGAGTATATTATGTCTTGTATAGAACTTAGCAGAAGCAATTTCTGACTAGACTTTCCTTGATTTTAAAATAAATGAAGTCTCATTTTAGTCGCAGTTGTAATTATTTTAGTACTAAATTGGAAGGTAAGTAACTGCGGTCCTGTCATTAATACTTTAAAAAAGCAGAAAAGAAAAACAAAAATGTCAAAATGTGAAAAGGAAGATACTGAAAAGGTCTCAGTTCTTTATTTTTGTACCGACTGTATTTCCTTTGTGTGTGTGCTGAGCGTCCAAGCTGTTTGACTGGTTGGGGCTGACGTTGCAGCCCTTGCATATATAATCGCTAATGAGTGTCAGGATTCAGCTGCTAATTTGCAAGGCTTTGTGGCTCCTTCACCCCAGATACTAGCATCTTCATTAAGCTCTGCTTTGTCCAACCTAACCTTTGCTGGCCTCTAGATCACAACTAAATACCAACATTACCCCAACAACCCTCCCCGTTGAAACAGTCCAGACACAATTCCTTTGGAGTGTATCTTATCAGCATCTGCTCCTGACATACACTTGGGCGCCTCTAGCATGTCGCATAATTAGGGTTACCTTTCCCCACAGAGGCCCTATTTCCCACACCCTCAGAGGTATTCAGCAGACTGCAGATGTGAATGTTACAGCAATTAGCAAATTTCTCTGTCCCCTCTTTTTTAGTGTCTTTTTTATAAAGCATAGCTTTTAAAATGTGTTTTCATGGATGTTTTGGTGAAAGCAACAAAAAGAGGTTTCTTTACTTCTGACTTGAGATAGTATGGGCAATTTACTGGTAATGACATAAAAGAAAAAAAATCTAACAGTATTTTTTTTTTCTTCGAGGGTAGTCATTGTGAGTTCTTAAACTCAAACCAGAGAGCAAGCAGGTGAAAAAGGGCTTTCTGTGGTGCTCTTTCAAATATCCTGAGAAACACTATATTGGGCATGATTTGTCAAGTGTTTGGTTGTAGGAAACAAATCCTTTATTTCTCAGTGATATTGTTTGTCGACTATCCCCCTGCTGTTCCCAGTTCCCGGAGACATGTTCTGCATGCGTTTAAAATTTTACCTTGTGTTTGCTATGAAGCAGGAGTCAGGTGGAGGTATATTTTGGCATGGTATGTGAATATCAAACAGGAAAATCAATCTTGATCAACTTCTTTCTCATCAGGCCTGGTCTTCAAAGCCAGGTCTCCAGTGATCTTATTTTGAAGTGGTTTGGACTCTTACTTTTTACAGAGTCATAATATTAGAGATGGGAAAGAACTCTCTGATTGCATCACTTTTTCCACCCATTTGGCCAGTGGGATCCCCCTCCCCCAGCATACTTCTTGATGTTCCATTCAGCAGAGTTTAAGCCCAGAGAGGCAGACTCCTTGTCTAGTCCTCTCTGGGAAAATGTCCCACGGTCCTCGACATGTGCGCATGCTTTTAAGCATGCAAGCTGAAGTTCTGTCCTGCTTTGAGAATGCTTCAGCATTCTTACATTCAATCTCCCTTCTTCTTATTCTTTGCTGCTAAACCCTTAGGAACTTTTCCTGTCTTGGTCAAACAGGCTGTATGTATTGCAAACAAAGAAACAATACACACACGCCTGGTTTTGTCTTTTTATCCTTCTCATTCAAACGACATTATTTAGGGGGGATTCTCATTCTTAACCTTGTGTCTAAGATGCACCTAAATGTGAATGGTCCATAAATTTCACCTAGAAATGAATGTAATAAATCCTTAGCTATTTCATAGACCCTGTGACTGGAGCGTCTCAGAATCAGGTTGGTATTGAGACTTTGAAGGATTCTCTGATGGGGACTCTGTGAACATTTGTTTTTAGATGGACAGAATTAAATTAATCTAAGTCCTTGGCTCATGACACACTGCCATCACCGGTCTATGCAAAGCCCTTATTATTATCATGTTATTTATGTTTTTCTGAGTAATGTAGTGAACAGCCAGTGGCCGACACACAACCAGAGCACTGGAACACAGACAATAATTTGTATTTATCTATGTGTTTTCCCTTTGCTTATCCCTCTGTCTTCCTTCTCAGGTGTACATTAATTTGAATTTTATCTTTATCATTTTTTTTTTGCTTCTTTAAATTTATCGAAACAAACACATATCTAAATAATATATGGCTGTTGGATTTGAACTTTATGAACAAGGTAATATGGGCTTCTGCTTTGGTAATGGAAGAATAAACTTCTAATAGATTGAAACTTCCACAAATAACTACAAAATTTTGGGGAAAAATTAACTACCTAAGGGCTTTGGAGAATAAATACAGCAGGGAGGCTTTTGGAGGGGAGTTGATATTTAGAGGCAGCAACGGGCATAGAGTGAGTTTTCCATTTCTGTGGTTTTGCCCCCTAGGGCACCCACAATTAGATATGAGTTGTGGCATGGGGTGGCTACAATTCCAACAGAGAGCCTGAACTCTTTCTTTCTTACTTTTTTCCTTTCTTTCTTTCTTTTTTTTTTCTGACAAGAGGAACCATTTGAAAGAGTTCAGAGTAACCAGTGCTATTAGTGAGTAAGGGGAAATACGAGAAAAAAGAGAGCCAAGAGGAGCCTCAAAATCTGTGTAGGAACTCTATCCAAGTCTCTGGCTGGTTCCTGAGCCACACATGCACGGGCGGATTGAAAGCAGTCTGAACTGAGAACTGGATGGCTACCCACCTCAGACAGGCTAGAGTTTGGAGTTGGAGTCTAACCAAATGAATTGCCTGTTGAAACAAATCATGAAAGTTCTTCTGAGAAATATAATACAATCCAGAGTCTCGACAGCATAGCCTTCAAAATAGACAGTATTATTTAACATGTGAAGAGCCATTGTCAAGGGAAAAGATAAGCAGCAGAGGCCAACCTTAAGATGAATCAGATCTTTGAATTTGTAGAAAAGGATTTTAAAGCAGTCATAATTATGTTAAGTGAAGATTGAAAATACATTTGTAATAAATGGAAAGCCAGGAGATATCAGAAGTGATATAAAAAATAATGAACCAAATAGAAATATTAAAGCTGTAAAAGTATAATACCTAAATGTATCATTTATTATTTAAGTTTAATAGCAGATGGGACAAAATAAAAATGAGTCGATAAGTTTCACAGTAGATTAATAAAAATTATATAATGCAAAGAAGAGAAGAAAAAATTATTAGCTCTGTCAAGTATCTATAGAACAATATCAAAGATTATTTAAGACCCAGAGGAGAAAAGAGAATAGAACCAAAAATTATTTGCGAAAATAATGCCTTAATGTCCCCAAATTTGCTGAAATACGTAAATTTACAGATTTAAAAGCTCGGTGGACTCCAAATAGGGAAAAATGTCAAGCAAACTATGCATGAGAATATCATAGTCAAATAGCTGAAAACCAAAGAAAATGAGAAAATAGTTAAGATAGCCAGGTGAAAAATAGCATGTTACTTCTAAGGGAACAATGATTTAAGTGTCAGTAAACTTCTCATCAGAAACCATGGAGGGCAGAAAACAGTGGAATATCTTTAAAAGCTGAAGGCAAAGAAAACCTGTGAACCCAGAATTCTTCAGCCAAAGAAAATATCCTGGAAGAATAAAAACAAAATAACATTTTCAGATAAAAGAAACAAAGAGAAGTTATTGCTGCCAAACCCACACCACCAGCAGTGCTAACTGAGCTCTTCAATCTGTAGGGAAACGAGAGGAGGGAACTCAGATCTTCAGGAATGAATGAAAAACATCAGAAATGGTTAATATCTGGGTGGATATAAATCCTACTTGCCCACTGATTATTTTCAAAAATACATGACTGTTTAAAACAAATATTATCATTCTCGTGTTTATAACAGCTGTCGATGTGGTATGACAACTGTGTCCTATAGTAATGTGAGGAGACTTAACATGGTTGCAAGACTTTTACGTTTTCTGTGAAATGGCACAATATTATCTCTAACTTTACTGTAAAATGGTAAGGGTGTATAAAGTAACCCTAGAACAACCCCTTAAAGTATAATATAATATAAAGCTTAGAAGCCAATTGGTAAGGCAGAATTCACGAGAAAAAAAAAGTTTAATACAAAAGATGCTAGGAAGGATGAACAAAAGACCAAAACACAGAGGACAAAAATAAATAAATAAGAGATGACTTATATCTGCTCACATGAATAGTAACATGAAATGAACTTAAAAGGCAGAGATTTTTTGAAATAATTAGAAAACTATATTTTATCTAAGAAAGGCATCATTTTAAATATAAAGATGCACTTTAAATATAAAGATGCACTTTAAATATACGATACAAATAGGTTGATGTAAACAGATGGGAAAAGATGTACCAGATAAATGGTAAACATAAGACTTCTGGAATAGCTATATCAATATAAGGTAAAATATGCTTTAAGACGAAGAGTATTATCATTGATAAAGAGGGACATTCATAATGATAAAAGGGTCAGCCCATTAGAAAGACATAACAGTCATAAATGTGTATGTGCTTAACGCTGGACCTTTGAAATACATGAAGCAAATATTGACAGTGTTAAAGGGAGAAAGGGACAATTCCATAATCACAATAGATTTTAACACAACTCTCGCATCCATTGATTTTGACTAGAACAAAAATAAAAATCAGTAAAACGTAAAAGAATCTGAACAACATTACTAACCACCTTTACCTAACTGATATTTATAGAACACTTTACCCAACCACTGCATTCTTTTCAAGTGTATAGGGTACTGTCACCAAGGTAGACCACATGCTAGACCGTAAAACAAGTTTCAGTAACTCTAAAAGCTTTAAAATCTAACTTCAGGAAATCATTCCCTCAAAACAATGAAATTTAGTAAGAAGTCAACAACAACAAGCTATATTAACTCCAAATATTTGGAAATTAATCAACATGCTTCTACATGAGTCAGAGATGCCTAAATGTAGGAATCATTTCAAATAGAAGGAATAGTCATGAAAATACCATACAGTACAATTTGCAGAGTACAGATAAAGCACTGCTTAGAGGGGAATTTCTAGCTCCAGTGTTTATAATTAGAAATGGATAAAGACCTGAAGCCAATTATCTCAGGCGCCTGGAAAAAGAAAAGCGAAACCAGCTCCAAAAGTAAGTAGAATGAAGGAATTACTAATATTAAGGAGCAGAAATCAGTGAACTAGAAAACAGAAAATAGCCAGCTAAAACTCAATCTTAAAAAGATCAGCAAAAATGATAAACTTAGAATGATCAAGGAAAAAGAGATTATAAATCACCAATATCAAGAATGAAAGAAGAGTTATCACTACAGATCTTAAAAACATAAAAAATATGAGATTATTACGAACAACTTTATGCCAATAAACTTAGATAAAATGAACAAATTTAAAATGTATAATTTATGCCCTGGCCAGTTGGCTCAGCAGTAAAGAGTCAGCCAGGCGTGTGGAAGTCCTGGGTTCAATTTCCGGTGAGGGCACACAGGAGAAGTGCTTATCTGCTTCTCCATCCTTCCCCTTCTTCTTCTCTGTCTCTCTCTTCCCCTCCTGCAGCCAAGGCTCCATTGGAGCAAAGTTTGCCCAGGTACTGAGAACAGCTCTATGGCCTCCACCTCAGGCGCTAGAATGGCTCCGGCCGCAATGGAGCAATGCCCAGATGGGCAGAGCATCACCCCTCGTGGGCATGCCAGGTGGATCCCGGTTGGGCGCATGCAGGAGTCTGACTGCCTCTCTGCTTCTAATTTTGGGAAAATACAAAAAAAAAAAGAAAAGGCCCTGGCCGGTTGGCTCAGCGGTAGAGTGTTGGCCTAGCGTGCGGAGGACCCGGGTTCGATTCCCGGCCAGGACACACAGGAGAAGTGCCCATTTGCTTCTCCACCCCTCCGCCGCGCTTTCCTCTCTGTCTCTCTCTTCCCCTCTCGCAGCCAAGGATCCATTGGAGCAAAGATGGCCCGGGCGCTGGGGATGGCTCTGTGGCCTCTGCCTCAGGCGCTAGAGTGGCTCTGGTCGCAACATGGCGACGCCCAGGATGGGCAGATTATCACCCCCTGGTGGGCAGAGCGTCGCCCCATGGTGGGCGTGCTGGGTGGATCCCAGTCGGGCGCATGCGGGAGTCTGTCTGACTGTCTCTCCCAGTTTCCAGCTTCAGAAAAATGAAAAAAAAAAAAACAAAAAAAAAAAAGAAAAAACCACACACACACACAAAACCAGTGTATAATTTACTAGAAGAAGACACAAGATAAAATGTAAAATTTGAATAGTCCTATATATAACAATGAAATAAAATTCATTTCCAAATAAAAACCCCAACAAAAAAACTCCAGGTGGTGGCTCTGCTTGTGAAGTTCATCAAACATTCAAAAAAGAAATATCAAAATCTTGCACATACCCAGAAATTAGAAGAAGAGGAAGGGAATACTTCTCAACTCATTTTATGATCAGCATATCAATACCAAACTTTAACAAAGACATTACTCCTCACCAAAAAAAAAAAAAAAAAGTTACAAGATAATATGCCTTATCAATAGACACAAAAATACTTGACAGAATTTAACAAATCCAACAACATATAGAAAGATTAATATATTATAACCAATTTTATAGCAAAAGAGAGAAGAGAGAATATTCCTCTTAATCAGTGGAGAATATAGAAGAAGGAAAGATGATGATTACGGTGATGATGATGACGGTGGTGATGGTGATGGTGATAGCAGTGTGTTTGGGGCTTACGTGGTGGCAGGCACTCTTAAGGACTTGACATATCTTTTATTTAGCCCTCATAGCAACCTGTACCTTAGCTACTCTCACTATGGAGGTGGCTTGGGATGACTCCCATGCTATTAATTTGGAGGAGCAGGACTGAGCTTGGATCTCTCTGTTATGCTATTGCTCCCTCTCTGATTCTGCGTTTCTCATCTACAAATAGAAATAACAGTATCCAGGCATCCGTTTGGGGTTATTTGTTGTGGGGACTGGGTGAGTTAGCACATGCAAACTTCCCCAAACCAGACCTGTCATTTAGTCAGCACTCAATGAATATTAGCCATTATGTATATTATTATCATTATTATTCTACATGACTTTGATTTATTTTTTTTCTACACGACTTTTAATATTTGAAACAAGAGGGGCCAGATTTTCGGAAAAAAAAGAACATGGTAAGGGAATAGAAATGTACACAGTTACAGTCAGGGGAAACTCCATGCTTTTTCTACTGCCATCAAAGGCTATTAGAATGTAGGGCCTGCTTTGTGTATTTATTCAGACATCAATCTTAATCGGCCCCTTTGCTGCTTTGGCAGTAAGGGCATTGTAATTCTATTTTTATCGGTTCCTTCCTGTGCACCAGACATTCAAAATAGCATGAGTAAGGATCAAAAATATCTTAATAGGTTTGGTTCCCAGATATCAGTGACCAGAGGAAGAGTTTTGCAGAAATTTCTTCCTGAGCTGATAAGGACGGTAAGTGGGGAAGGTGTTGAGGGAGGACCAGCTGTGTGGCGAGCTGTAAGTCTCTGTAGAATGAAAAGACAAAGATCAAGTGACAAGGTGAACTCCAAGGGCTCTGGAAGGATCTGGAGGTTGAGAGCGTCCATGTTTCTCTCCTATTTTCAGGTTTAGGCTTGGGACCAGCGTGGTACCATTGTTTAGCGATCATACTGCCTCTTCATGAGGTAACCACGTTCGTGATAAGCACACTTCCTGGCTTGATTACATTGCTCATACACACATAACACAAATACAGAGGTTCCTGTGCCCTTGATATTTTTGTTTAGATCTCTTGCCCGGGCATCTTTCTTTCTCCTTCTTCTTGCCCCCGTCTCTCCTGATGATTTCATCTCTTCCTCCTCTTTTTGCCCCTCCTTTCTTTTCCCTACCTTGCTCTCTCTCTCAGTGTCATTTTATATTCAGACCAATCATCATGAGAAGGATATCAAAGTCTGGAAACTGGGATCAAAGGGAAGGGAGAATGTCATCAGAACACGCAGAACAAGCGTTGCTCTTACAGAAACGCATGTGATGCGGTTCCCCAAACTGCGCTAAGTTATGCCACTTAATGAAGCATGACGTAATCTTAGGCAGCACACAGACGAACGTTTGTTCTTTAGCAGTTTCGTATTTATTGTGCATATTGGAAAGTGTGTGTGTGTGTGTGTGTGTGTGTGTGTATATACGTGTGGGTGTGTGATGAGTTACTGTAGGACACCAACCTTGTGATTTCATGAATATGGTGGTTAGGGTGAGAATAAATTTAAGTAATAAAAATGAGTCCATATGTAGAGAAATGTTCAGTAAATATTAGTGCAGGTGGTGTGCAGATGTGGCAAATGAATCGTGACTCTAGTACATGAGGGCTGAAGCTTGGGAAACACTTGTAATGTGTGGCATCTTCCACTTGAATTTGGGGCTTCTGGGCCAGTCTGTTGTCTTCTCTGAAGTATGTGGGATTGGTCCTCCCAAGTGATCCCTAAGAGACATTCGTGTCACCTTCCTGAGGTTCTGTTATACCATCAGCAAGCCCATCCCCAAGGTAAGGATTCCGAATGTCACCAGCCCCTGCCCACACCCAGCAGTTGCACAGCTGCATCTACTGATGAAAGCCCAAGGCGTGAGCTATAACTCTGCACCAGCAACTTGAGTTTTTAAGCATTTAAACATGTGTAGCAGGTGTGACTATTGTTCCACTAGGATAGGTGGATGCAAGATGTTTCACGTCGACTTGTTTGTTTGTTTGCTTTTATGGTTGAAATAAATCTCAATCTGAGCCCTTTCCGCTTAGCCTAGGGAGAAATCGGGTTTTACCCATGAATGATGCTCCCTCTGCCCTGGCTCCCAACCCATGGCCTTGGAAAGACCCAGGACATTGGGAGGGGCCCCTCTGGACTTTGGTCCACTGCTGATGGGCCCTTTTTTGGTGTGGCATGGTCCCTCGAAAGCAAATGATGGTTCTGTTTTACCTTCCTTGACCTGAGGGGTCTCTGGCTAGCTGAAAGTGAGGGCAGGAGTTGTCCTGGTGAGGGCCACCTCACAGCTGTTCCTGTGGAGGGCTTGTCACTCCCCCACCATCCCGCACCCTTGCCAGGAATTTCAGCGGAGTCCTTACTAGTCCTGACAGTCATCTGTTTTAACTGTAGAGGGGTCCCTCTCTAGTTTATCTCAACTGTTTCTCATAATTCTTCGCCTTCACCCTTGTCCCCAAGGGCACTCACCAGGCCCTCCTCCCCATTGTGGACCTAGCTGCATGCCCTCAGTGAAAACAAGTCAGGAAGGGTGGGGCCAGGTGGTATTCTGGCAACTTCTACTTAACCCTTGATATAAACACCCCTGAGGCAAAGGAACACAAAGGCCTTCTTGGAATAAGGGAGAGGAAAACAAAACAGAGATTAATATTTCTGTGAACTATTCTCTTATGTATGATGGTAAGAATTCAAACTATGTGTATATGCTTCAAGTATTTGTTATATTCTTACACACACACACACACACACACACACACATATTTCTGATTCAGAGGCTCACCAGTGTGCTCAAATAGGTATAGTGTTAGCCATCATTTCCCATTTTTACCAAATTGAATTTGCTCAGAAGTAAAGAATCAAAATGGCATGGTTGGTGGTGCAGGCCTTAATAATTGTCTCTTTCAAATGCATTTATCCAAATGTTCAATAGGTATTCGGGCTGAAGAGTCCTGTTTTAGTTGAATTCACAAAAGTATGGAAAGCAGGGGAAGATGACAGAGAGCGCTCGGTCCCTGGCCCCTGGACCCGCGTGTCATTGCCCCTTCCGTGTTAATGTTTTCACACTGAGTCTGCATGGACCCTTTGCTCTTTGCATTTAGCTCTGTCCCTGTCCCTGTCCTGCTCCCCTCTCTATCAAAGGGCAGATTGACAGCTGCCAACTCAGTTTCCCGGCTCCTTTGCATACTGACCTCCAGCGGGGCTCTGGAGTCTGGCTTCCCCTGGAGGACTCTTTCCTCAGTGGACCCAGCTTTTGCTGGATGAGTCATTATGGGTCCACTGTCAGGTCACCCTGGCCTCCAGCAAGGACACCTCCTCTCTTTGTCACTTTGGCCCCAGAGAGGACAGGGACATCCTACAATTAGTTACTAAGTCCAAGTTCCTCTTCTAACACCTTTGAAACAAATTCTCCATTTCTGAATCCCTTTTTTGAATTACCTGGCTATTGCCCTCCTTCCTGGGTACTCATTGAAAGGGGGCAGATAAACCTGTTAAGTTTCAGAAACTAAAATTCCAAATTGGAAAGTAGTGGTTCTGTGTAGAAATCCACAGGAACAAATAATAACTCTGATTTTGATGTTCAGGAAATGTTAATGGGTCACTTTCTTTTGTCAGGCTTAGGAACAAAGTTTGCACTCACATGGAGCTTCTATTCTAGCAAGAAATAGGTAGACCAAAAATAAAAGTAATGTGAAATATCACAGACCCATAAGTGCTGTGCACAGGAATAAAGCATGTGTTAGTGAGTGGACCCTTTAGGGGAGACATTATAATTACTGCAAGCTTGGGTGTAGCTTTAAAATACACTTCATTCACTGAAACCCTCCACTCTTTTTCCTGTCTTTTCAGAGTCTACCTGCCTATTTCCTGAATTAGGAATTAGGGCTACATTTGGACTCTAGATGTGTTTTCCAAGTACAGTATTTTGTTTAGGCAGATAAATGAGCAAATGAGTTCAGAGGTTTTCTGTCGCACACGTATGCCCCAATGTGCCCTAGACCCCATCACTTTTTCCAATTGCTTTAATATTCCTGCTTTACCTATTTAATTAACATACTGCATGAACTCTAAATGCAATTGCAGCTTGAGCCACTTGAGATACTTTTAATTTGCAAAGTATACCATGTGCCAGAAATTGCCAAACGTCTTATTTCATCTTTGCAACCCTGTGAGGAAGGTATACTAATCCCCATTATGTAGAACCCGTGGCCATTACCTGCAGGTGACTTGTCTAGAATCATATAGCTCGTGAGTAGCAGAAAAAAGAATCAGGCTCAGTTCGCTTGATACCGAACCTGAGCTCTGACCTGATTTGGATCATGCTGAAAGCCTGTGAGGTATCCAGGTGTCTCATGGGTGTTCACATTGGCTTCGCATCCCAGTAAGTTCCTTAAGAACTTTCTCACCTACCTCTTTGCACCCTCACAAAAGAAGCTAACACATGAAATAATATAAAACGTATAATTTTATAACATAATAAATCATAGAAGTGAATTGATTGAAGATGAGCAAATATGCCACAGCTTAGAGCATTCCCAGGTTTTTCTCTAGACTTGATCAGAGACTCTTCTCATACACAAAGTAGGCTCAGATTTACAGGTTTTCTGCCCCAATACAAAACAGGTAAATGGAAGGCTATGTTAGTTGATCCAGATGATGGAGAAATAGCCCGTCTGAACTAGGGAAGAGCCTAAGTTTATTATTAAGTCAGGTATATCAAGAAGCAAAAAGGAAACTTCCATTGTACTACCATGCTGAAGTGAGTAAAAAAAGATCGTGTGTGTGTGTGTGTGTTGTGTTTTCATTGTTATCAGCTTCTTCTCTTGAGAAGAATTTTTATTCTGAAATTATGGTCATCCTGTATTTTGAGCTTTATTTTTTGAATGAAGTGTACTGGATGATCTAGTGTGTTGTGTGTGTGTGTGTGTGTGTGTGTGCGTGTCTGTGTTTTAGCATCTTTTCGTGGTAGAATAAAAATTAACAACTTAAGAGTACCTAAAGCATTTATTCACATTTTACTCATCCGCAAAATCATCAAGTCTGGTAACCTCTGGCTCTGATAAAAGACCTAGTCAAACAGGCTGATATTTATTTATCATTCCACTTATTTGTAATGGGTGCTTGTATAATCTTAAATATATATCAATATAATTGATCACATTTTTATTGAATGCTTACTATATACTTATAGTCAAAGAGTTGAAATGTTCTCTATGAATCTTGTTTCTTTAGATATTGTATGGAGAAATACAACCTAGCCCTATATTTTCTGAAATTTCACTAGTCTGAGGTCCAAATAAATACTTTACTATATTAAAATGTATAACAGTTTAAGCAAAACTTTATATCAGTGAGAATTATTTTGTTAGAAGTGACTGGAGACGACCCAAGCTGGCCTGAACAAATGGAATGTATTGGCTTGCATATTTGGAAAATTCAAAGGTAGATACGGCTTGAGAGGCGGTTTGGAGATGGCCATAAACAGAGACTGTTTCTCCCCTTCCATTTTGTAGAGGTGGCTCAATTCTGAGCTATGCTGTCTTCTCGTGCTTTCCAAACAGCTGCCAGTGGCTTTGGAGGGCTAAGAGGGGAAAGGGGACTATGTAGAGGATAGCAGAGTCGGCAAAATCCTGACGCTGATCCTGGGGCTGACCTGGGCCCTGTCTCCATCCTCGTACCAATAACTAGGGACAGAGCAATGGAATGCACTAGTGGCCTCAGCCTAGGTCGCAAGCTCTACCTTGCTGGGCGTGACATGCCATCAGCTTACCGTTGATCCCTAATGGAAGCCAGGGCTGTGGGGCAGTGGAGGCATGACATGGAGAAGCAGCTAATGAGGGTGCACTCTGAGCGGTCAATGGGGAGGGGCAGGAAACGGACAGCTCCGCTTTGAAGCTAGGTACCTCTACAGAACTGCACCCTAGCTGGTGTTTATTTTCTTCAGTGGTTCTCAGAGTTATATTGTAAGTGACATTTCACAATTGGCCTGAATAGATGGCAGAGAAACCTTTCTGAGTGACATAAATCTGTACAAAGAAACCGTGTTAGGATTTTTTTTTCCTCTCTCTCTTCCATAAGTTTGAATCTTGGTAAACTTTGGTTCCCTGGCCAGGGTCTCCCAGTTAGAAGGCACGGAAGACTTTCTTGGAGAATTTGTAAGAACTGAAGATGCCCACCCTGTGCAGAGAGAGCGGCCTCTGGAGTGCCTGGGTGGGGACCTGGAGTGCTCAGTGACAGATTAAATGCTGAAGTCACTCAGCTATTCTTAACTATTGCATTTGTCTCTAAACCACAGGATCTTTCGGAACGGCCATCTTTCTTTCCTCCAGCAGACAGTACCTCTTTCCCCACCCTGCTCCCTACCGTGCGACCCCTTTTTTCTCCCCAGATTTAAAATCTCCCCACATGCGCCTCTTCAGATTCTTACTCAACTTTCCATCCATCAAATAAATACCAGATGATGGAGACTGTGCCCTTTTCCATACTTTTTGCCGTGTGGGTAACAAATACATCTATTTATTTCAGTTTCCATCAACTAAACCTACTACAGTGGCTTTTTATTTAATCAGTTCTGTGGAAGTCAGAGTGGATGGGAATAGGGTATTATTGAACTCCTTGTTTGCAAGTACTTGGACGTTGGTAAACTCCTCTCAGAGATCCACTCCAGGGAAATAGACTGAGGACCAGAAATAGAAACAGGATTTTTCCCCCTAAATGAAAGAAGTCATTGTTTAAAATAATACTTAAAAGTGACTTATTTCCCCTTTCCTTTTTAAGACTATTTCTGAATATACTTTCGAAAGACTCTTGGTACCTTTACATAGTTTAAAATTATTTGCATTATTGATGCAGTGGTTTTTATGCAGAACAGACACTGCAGCCTGTTCCTTCGTGCCCAGGTTGGATCTAGGTTGCGGGTGGTTTTCTCCTCGTTCCGGACGGGCCCTAGAGTAACAGAAGAGAGTCCATGCTGGGGGCTGGTGCTGGCCGAGTTGCTTTGGTTTGCAATCTGCTTATTGCTACTTTCAGATTGTTGTTAAGTTCAAGTAGTGTTTATATCTTTGAATACTCTCGGGTAATGGGGATACCTTTACCCTGGAAAGCGGAGGGTAATGAAGAACAGGTGTTGAACGTGAACTTTCAGTTCTGTGTTCTCAAAATGTGCCCAGAACCAGGGCAAAGCTTTCCAAGTCCTTTTAGTGCAGATCCCTGCCTGGCTAACTGCAGGCTTTTCCCTCGTCTCCCCAAATACCCACTTCCCAGACTTCTGAATCTGGCAACACTTGAAAGAGGCACACAAACTTACTGAATTACAGTTGGTAAATTGATCAGACCATTTAACGGGAGACGGGGAGCACCCAGCCTCACTGCCTGAATTGTTTACAGAGGCTAATCTCCCGAAACTGGGCTGAGTTTCTATTTGTGATAGGAAATATACGCTGCTTGCCTTCAGAATCCGAAATAAGACTTGGAAACAATTCTAGTGCTTAAAGTGTCAAGATGTTTTTGTTTAAATATGGGAAAGCTAAAAGAGCATTTACTCTTCTTCCAAGAGAAGATTTAGCTATTGTAGTGAACTTCCAGGGAAGATTCTCTGTTCTGTAAGGTCTTTCTCATGATATTCCTGCTCCAGGTGATGCACTTGGACGGTGGGGCCATTCGTGGCCCTCTCTTTATCCTGCAGCGATGCTGACAGTGTTCAGGGATGTCACTCATGGTCCTGATGTTGGAGTGTGAGAAGGTGGGGCAGCCTCGCACTCCTGCAGAGACAGACTTGCTGCCACTCAGCTGTGCTGTGGCACAGGTGAAATGCTACCGGAGTCCCATTCATGGGATCTCAGTTTCAGCATCACCATTTCCTTATCAAGGTTCTTCTATGTGAGTGATAAAAGTATATAACATAAAATTTGCCATTTTAACCATTTTTCAGTGTACAATTCAGTGGTGTTAAGTATATTTGTGTTGTTGTGCAACCGTCACCACCACCACCATTTCCAGAACATCACTGACATCTCAAACTGAAACTCTGTACCCTTTGAGCAGTAACTCCCATCGTCCCCCAAGCCCTAGCAGCCACCATTCCATTTTCTATCCGTATGAATTTGACTACTCTAAGGTTCTTATATAAGTGGACTCATATAATATATGGCCTTTCAGATTTGGCTTATCAACATACCATCTTCACGGTTCAACCATGCTCTGTGTGTCAGACTCCCCTTTGCTCTATGTATATGCTCTATGTTGTTTATCAGTTCATCTGTTGGTGGACACTGGGATGGCTTCCACCTGTTGACGACCGTGCGACATGCTGCTGTGAACATGAGTGTGCAGAGATCTGTGTGAGTCCCTGTTTCCACTTCTTCCGGGTGGGGAGCCGAGAGTGGAATTGCTGCACTGCGTGGTAATGCTGTGTTTAGTTTTCTGAGAACTTACCTTACCATTTACACAGCAGCTGCACCATTTTACATTTCCACTCGCCATCCATCAGGTTCTGTGTAGCGGATGTAATTCCTGCCCCACATCACCCTCCAGAAATCCGGGATTGTAGGGTTCTCATTTTTGTCAAGTAAGGCTTTCTTCCATTTGAAATGGCTGGGGGATTGGACTCCGTGTTATTATTGTGGCCAAGGAAAGCAGAAATGCATAAAAAAATTTAAGAAAAAGCAAAGACTATGGCATAACAGTAAGAGAAATGAAAAGCCAGTTTTCACAAAGATCACAGGACCCTCTGTGTATAAATAGAAGATGCTGGAAGCAGGGTCCGGAACACTTATCTGTCCATCACTGCTTCATCTGAGGGCACCCGAGGTCTTGGCTGTGCCAAGGACGAAATGCCCAGTGCGCCTCCGTGCCGCTTGAGCTTCCACCGTTTTCTTCTTCCTGCCAAGTGTCATGTGTGCTACAAAATGGAACTGACACCAGGCTGACTCTCAAATAGGGGCTCCTTGCTGCTGTTGGTCTCCAGAGATCTCAAATCACTTTTTGTTGCCTTTTCATTCCAGGAAAAAAAGAGTATCAGTTTGGCTTTCAGAAAATGGTGGCCACCCTTGAACAAAACTGATTGTCACAATACACATGTCCTCAGGATTTCCAAAGAGAAAAATGTTTGATGCTGGTGTATGTAATCCAAGCCCACAACACGTACGGCCGGGCGAGGGTGATGGAGCAGGGACCGGAGGATATCATTTCCAATTTCATGTAGCCCTGTTCATTTGCGGTGCATGTTGGAATAATATGAGCTCCTGTGTGAAACTTTGTGGGTTTTGAAAACTGCTATACTGAATATTTTATGACCTTGTCTGGGCCTCTCCTTATAACATGACCTAAAGGGGCTGCAAAGACTTCTTTCTTATGAAGACGGAACATTTCCAATTGCAGAAAAACCTCACGAGACACAGTGTTTCGAAACCATAGTTTAGCTTTTCCTTTTCTTTGCTAGGACACTTATGGGTTTTCTTAATATAAAATTAGAGTTGTCATAGTGATTTCGTCTATTTTAAACCAGATATTCCATGGTCCCATAAAAGTCCCGCTTTAAGAAATTGGGTTTATTTACGAATGTGCTAACATTGTGTGCAGAAAAGAACACACGGCTGATAAACAGGCATCTCTGGTAGAATGGGGTGCTTGGGTCAGTTTACATTTCTGAAGATTAAACAAAAAACTCTTCCATTTTAATAACTGTTCAGAATTGCCCCAGGGTCATCTGTTGTCTCCGGGTGACCGTGATTAACAAAATTTTATTCACTTCACTTACCTAGCTTTAGAACATGAAGTTCCTAACTACAGATCTCAGCCTTGACCTCTTCTCTTGTTAATTCAGTGCCTGGGCCCTGCATCGCCATGAATCAGAACCTTTGGGGGTGGGGGGCAGGGAATTTACAGTTCAGCACTCAGGTTGATTTTCTGCTCATGAAAAAGTGAGAATAGCCTGACCTGTGGTGGCGCAGTGGATAAAGTGTTGACCTGGAAATGCTGAGGTCGCTGGTTCAAAACCCTGGGCTTGCCTGGTCAAGGTACATATGGGAGTTGATGCTTCCAGCTCCTCCCCACCTTCTCTCTCTCCTCTCTGTCTCTCTCCCTTTCTCTCTCCTCTCTAAAATGAAATTAAAAAAAAAAAAAAAGAAAAAGTGAGAACAACTGACTTTGAAGCTATAGGTGTTAATAGTTGGCTGTGTATCTACTCCTAGGAGCACTTCTTATAAATTGACTCCTCATGGGGACGTCTTTCTCGTTAAAGTAGAGAACAAAATAAATGAAAATGTAGTTAATTCATAATCTGTGTGTGGGGGGAGATATGATCATTGTGATTTTTACTGATTTCTCTACATTCTCCCCTTAATTATGTTTCGTTTTCAGCTCCTTCCGCTCTGCGTTGTAGAAGGAGGGTTTTTGGAAACTCAGGGAACCCGTTATTTATATACATGGTTCACTTCCTAGGGGTGTATTTTGGGTGTCACTTTTGGCCTCCTTTCTTCTTCCTGTATAAAATGAAAATAGTATCCTCACTCATCTCTGACTTTCTTTCCCTCTCTGACATCTCATGGCTCCTTATTTCATGTTTTAACGTTTTCTTCCCAAACCTCAGAATATTTTCTCATACATGGAACTGAAAAGGACCTTTGAGGTCATCTTCTCTTCATCTCTCATTTCACACGAGAGAAAGCAGACTGAGAAGTGAGAGCCCCCGCGGGACTTGAGCGCCCAGGCGCGGGCCCCTTCCCCTGTGCCGTGAACGCGTGCCGTGGGAAGGGCCGTCTCTTACACTCCAGGAGTAGCTTATGTCCACGAGGCACTGCAGCCTCAGGGGTTGCACTGGACACTTGGAAACTGGGAACTTAATACATATTGGTCCATTTGTGTCATCAAACTGTATCTTCATTCTGGGAACATAGATTCTGAATTGAGCCCCAAACAAGAATGTGGTGGTGATTCTTAATAACCTGAGAATGGCAGGACAGCATCTATTGCAGACTTGATTGCAGTCTGCTGGTGTTTGGGAAAGAGTGGTACTTTGGGCTTAGAAGTGTGTTCAAAGCCTGGTGAAGGTATTTACTAACTGTGGGGCGCTAAGCAAGATACTTTACCTCTCTGAGCCTCATCACCATAAAGGTTGTGAAATATCTAGCTTACAGGTCAAATGTGATCGTGTATGTAACAATTCCTGGAACTTAATTATCACCGAATAAATGCTAGCTTTCTTCCCTGGACTTCCATTTTATTTTATTTTTGACAGAGACAGAGAATTAGAGAGAGGGATAGATAAGGACAGACAGGCAGGAAGGGAGAGATATGAGAAGCATCAGCTCTTCGTTGCAGCACCTTAGCTGTTCATTGATTGCTTTCTCCATATGTGCCTTGACCAGAGGGCTCCAGCAGAGCGAGTGACCCTTTGCTCAAGCCAGCGGCCCCGCGCTCAAGCCAGAGACCTCGGGTTTTTCGAACCTGGGTCCTTCACATCCCAGTCTGATGCTCTTATCCACTGCACCACTGCCTGGTCAGGTTCCCTGGACCATTTTTACTTTTTTTGATACGATCGGGATCTGAAACTTGACAAATTTGGTGCACATAACAATTTGAAAGTGCCAAGGGGTCATTTTAAGCTACTCACATGACTTAAGGAGGACATCAGCCTTCAGCAATTAGAAAAGATATTTGAAAAATTACAAAGCCAAAATGTCAGGCATAAGGCATGAGAAAGTCCTTATGAGCTTTCTTCTCATGGGTGCACGCCATCACTGAGGATCCTGTCCTGGAGAGAACCCTGGCCCCAGAACAGGGTTCTGTCCCCACCTTTTCTAGCCTTCCTTTAGAGCGTGTCCAGGGAACAGTGCTGGGCGCACATTCTCAGAGCTAGTACGCTGATGAGTCTTTTCATAGAATGACTGAAACCATATGAGTGAATTGCCTGATTCCTTTAAGAAACAGAAAATAAAATCTATGAAAGGAAGCCTTAAGAAGGCGGTTGACCCCTGCCAGGCACTGGATTTTATTTCTCTAGATGAGTTATTAATTTTTAACAGGGGGACAGGTCACTTTTTTCCAGTTACAAATTGGTGCCTGTTGCTGTGTATTTGTCAGTCTAACTGGGTTTTGTTCGCATAACTGCTGTGGAGTAAATGAGTAATTAATGCTCGCTTCCTGCTTTAAGAACCCAACATTCCTGGAAAGACAATACTGATGTAAGGGTCTTCTATGGCACTGTTCAGAAAACTCAGGAAGGTCTAAAATGGGTATACTTTGCCTAAAAATGAAAAAGTGGGCTGAAAAAGTGAGAAATAGAGACTGGGCCATTTATTTTCATTCTTATTTCCATCTGATATATATAGACTTAGAGAATCTCAGGATTGCACCATTTCTTAAAGTGTACCTGGTCACCCAGTGCTTCTGCAACATGCCTTTACTGCACATGTGCACACAAGAGAGAGGCAGAGAGAGAGAGACCACAAGAACATCAGGTTGAGTGGATTCATCCACTCTCTTTATCCGCCCAGGTAATCTCTGGAGTGTGGCCAGGACACTTGTTACCCCCTGCATGGTCAAGATTGATTTTGTGGGTGCTAATCCCCCTCCTGCTACCCTGCTACGCCTCCGTTCCTCTCAGCTGAGGACCGTTCACCAGGCTCAGCATTTTGTTCTACTCAAACTTCTTGAGTAGATATGGTTTGAGCCCATATCCATCTAAACCTCAATCCACAGGTCAGACAGCCCCTCAGATTTTCGAAGGGAATTTGGTGTTTTCCTTACATTGTCTCAACTCCAGGTGAGTTTTCCCCAGATTTTTGATTTGCTCAAAATGAAAGGCATGACTGTGCGGGTCCCTCCATTATTCATACTGGTGCAGGGTTTCTAGAAAGAAAAGGTATTTGTAAAGAAGAGCTCAAGTCATGTCTGGAGAGAGTTTTAAATGCTTAGAAATTATGCTCTACCTAAAGAGTAAGCTTTGAAATCAGGACGTGATAAAACGTTACCCAAGCCAGGGTCCTGTTTGTGTCAGAGAGGGGAAACCGAGTCACAGAGCCTCTTGGTCAAAGCAAGCAGTATGTCAGTCCCCAAGAGCTGGATGGGAATGCCTGGCAAGGTGACAGATTCTGGATGTGCCCAAAGGCTGCTCTAATCTTGGCGGGACTGTCCAGGTGAGGAATCTTTACCTTTGTGAGTGGGGACTCCCATATCTCATCGCGTTAAGCCAGGATGATGTGCAAAGGGACGGCTTCCTGCGGGGAATAGCGATGCTCTTAATTGATTTACACTGTTGATGAAGCCCGAAGACATGCCTTCTGATTACCTCCCCTCCCATATGGGAAGGAAGGCGGGGGTGGGAGAAGCTGCCTTCCAGTATTAAAAAGAAGGAAAAAAAAAAAACAAGACCTTGGAGTCACCTAAGGATATGTGACTCCAATTTTTTAACATGATGGCAGTTTTATGAAACTCTACTTTTTGTTTTAAATGCATATTCAGATAATAAAAATAGGGCTGGCTGTTGCTGAAACTCACTCCAAAAGGCAACGTTTTATTCTTTCAAGCACAGATAGGGAAAAAGACATACAGAGATCGGGTGTTCGTTTTTGGGTTTTTTTTTTCAGTGATAATGGTCCATAGTCCCCCCTTTTGAGAGGGTCACTGGCAGAGTTTTTGGGTCCCCTTTGGAGTGCTGCTCGGTGGGACAGAGCATGGGCCAGCGCTCTGAGGACAGTGGGGCAGAGGACACTAATCTGGTTCCCGGGCCTGTGTGCTCTGAGCACCAGCCAAGCTGGCTTTGGCTTTGGCTCACCTGTCATTGAAGCAATATGTAGTGACATTTCAAACTGCTAGCATAGAATCAAGGTAAAAACTGCTTGGGACAACTGGGAAATTTCATTTAGACAGAATGTCAGACCTTAGTCTCCAGTGTAAATACTAGAGGCTTTGCTGTGTCCAGTTATGCAATAGCGTTTGGTATGAAATTCTATCAGAGGCCAGTGGAAATCCAGGTAGGATCTAACTGTATTAGTACATTTAAGTTTCTTCCCTAATTTAGGAAACCTTACGCTTCACCCTTTGTCATCCAGGTAACATGGTAGAGGCCCTAACAATGTTTAATATAAAGGTGATGGTTAGATTCTCTATCACAGAGGGAAAAAAAATGCAGAGTTTATAGACCCTCTGGTTAAAGAAATAAAATAAAAAGTGCTTTGATCTTCAGGGTCTGGCCTGGCACTGGTTGTTTTGATTTGCCAAGTAACCGATCCTTTTTCTTGAATAAGCAAACTGGCCTTCAGCTTCTAGAAGGGTGCCATTCTATTTGTTTTTCAGGTATAAGATTTTTTATTTTTAAGGAGAGAACAGGGTCATATTCATTCTATTCTCAGTCCTTTTTATCTTTTAGAGATCAAACTATCAAATTTCAGGAAACTTTTTCTTAATTAGGTCATGAGTTTCAAAGGTCATCTTTACTCTCCTCTGCAGAAATATTAAACTTGTTAAAAATTTTGTAAATTTCCCCTCCAGTGAATTCCCCCCACCCCCCACCCCACACACACACTCAGGGAAAATGCTTGCCTTCACTTCCTGCTATTCAGTCCTGGGCATTGTTAAACTGACGCTGTGTTTATGCACATCGTGGTTGTGACTGTAGCCCAGCTATTGTTGAAGGATGTTAGACAGCCATTTATCACAGTGCGCCAGTAAACCCATTGTAAAAATGTCCTACTAGCTAAATGAGGCTTAGCTTTAATGAGGATGTAAGAATAGGACGGGTTTTCATCATACTGTAAATAAGGTTCCTAGAGCAATGTCATGGGGATTAAGGTGCAGGTCCCTTTTGTTTTCAAGCAACAATCGTCTCCTTGCCAAGGTGAAAAAGAAGCCCCCATTCTCCCTTTTAAAGGAATCTTGTGAAGAGATTAGTAGCTTCCTCGAAGAAACTCATGAAACAAAGGTGCGTGGCAGGAATACCAGGTGGGGAAGACCTCTGTGGGAAAGCAATGACACTCCCCTGACCCCTTTTGTATACTGCAGGGACCTGGGAGGGCACCTGGAGAGCACCGGAAGTTCCCTCCTTTGCTCCTGCTGCTTGCAAATATCATTAACATCCTGTCCCAGGGACCTCAGGGAAGACACAGCCAGCCCAAGGAGATCAAGTCTGAGATTCCTGGCCAGCCGGCCAGGATCGAGGTCAACAGAACGGGCCGGCATCCATCGTTATGAACCAACAAGGGAAGCTCAGAGTAGAAGACGGTTTTCTTTGCTTGGTCTCGTCAGTGTCCAATGAAATCTGCCATTTTGAAATCACAGGGCAAACTGTAGAAAATGACCAGACATTTCAGTGCACTCAATTTTCCCCCTAGGAAGGGAAAATAGTTATTTTCCTAATGTCTAAGGAAATGGATTCAATGAGAATGTCACCATGGGCAGCCAGAAGCCGGTGTACAGAGCATGGTGTTACTGGTGGGGCTGCAGGACACGACAAAATTAGCCAGCTTTGAAATTGACCTGTTGGAGAGAAAATTTGATTTTCCCCCAAAATGAAACAACATGGTCTTCATCTTCATTTTGTCAGGGCCCCTGCCAAGCCTCCGTTCAGAGGGTTTGTTTTGAAGAAGACTAAACGAAAGGCTGCCCAAGGGCTGACAGATAACGGAGGCAGCTCATCCACTTCCTCAGGCTCCCGGTGCCTTTCTGGAGCCAGGACACCTGCGAGGTGCGGAGCCTTCCCAGACTGATGGGCAGCGTTCCCCTTTACGCCTGGACCCCAAATTCCCTTCTCAGTGTGAAGGTCCTACGGAATCTATTGCTTCTACAGTGTGTCCGTAAAGTCATGGTGCACTTTTGACTGGTTACAGGAAAGCAACAAAAGACCATAGAAATGTGAAATCGGCACCAAATAAAAAGAAAACCGTCCCAGTTTCTGTAGGATGATGTGACAGCATGTGCACTTGCGCAGATGATGACGTAACACCGTGTATACAGAGGAACAGCCCACAGCCATGCCAGTCGAGATGTGGACGGTACAGAGGAAAGTTCAGTGTGTTCTGTGGCTTGCTAAATTCGAATCCGTGACCAAAGTGCAACGTGAATATCAGCGAATTTATAACGAAGTGCCACCACATAGGAATAGCATTACTCGGTGGGATAAGCAGTTGAAGGAAACAGGCAGTTTGGTGGAGTAACCCCGTTCTGGTAGGCCATCAGTCAGTGATGAGTCTGTAGAAGCTATACGGGATAGCTACCTAAGGAGCCCTAAAAAATCTGTGTGTGAGCCCACATCGAACTGCACTGAATAGGTATGAAACTGGGAGGGTTTTCCTTTTATTTGGTGCAGATTTCACATTTCTATCGTCTTTTGCTTTCCTGTGACTGGTCAAAAGTACACCATGACTTTACGGATACATTGTATTTGCTTTTTACCAGAGGCTTAATTTTAGCTGCTGGTACTTTAGGCTTTTATATTGAATGGTCTGAGAAGGAAAGGAAAAAAAAGTAAGAAGGGCTGTGTTTCCTTCCCTTCCCAGCCCACTGCAGGCCACTGCACTGCGTGTGCACCCTATTGAGAGATGCCTGCGGACTCCACCAGGATTTCACGTTTCCGCAGGGGTCCGTGTCTGCTGGAGATCCTGAGCCGGGGGGTCTGCGGCCACCGCCCCACAAGGCCCTTCTTTCTCAGAGCCACTGCCGCTGCAGGTTCCCACCATCCTCTGGGCAGAGCCACATGGTATCATGTTGGCAACGGAGTGTGGCCCTGCTCGCTCTGCTCTGGGTACGGCCCCTCCCTGCCAGGCAAAATGATGTCCAAAGGCACCTCGCCTTAAGGTCGAACCCCCAAAACAAGAACGTCCCTGGTCTCGTGAAAGACATATGTTATTCATTCTTTCACAGTGTTCATCACATGCACCCCCCCCCCTCCGAGTACCAGGGACGGGGCTCGGCCCTGGAGACACATGGTGAGTCTGGCGTGATTCTCACCCCTCGAGAGCTCATGCTGTAGGGAAGTGAGTCTCACCTCTTGTGTGCACAAGCCATTCCCCACCTCCAGAAGTTGTAATCTGGGGAATTTGAGAGAGAGAGAGAGAGCCAGGAGCCTTCATTTCTAGCAAGCACCTCAGGTACTGATGCAAGGACCCCAAAGAAATACTGATAGAGCTAGGGGACAGGGAGGACATAGAACATCATTAATTACCATCTGCAGAAACCGCCTGAGTACAGGTCCTCAGGGGGGGTGGACAGAGGAGCAGACCAGGAGGGACCAGGACTGGTCCATGCGCCCCTGGACAGGGGCGTGTCGGAGCCAGGGCTGGAAGGATGACTCAGCCCTGGCCACTTGGCAGCGCTGGAGAGAGGAGGCCTTCAGAGCAAGAGTAAATTAAAGAGGCGGGTGAATTAAAGAGGGGTGAAGGGGTAAAGGCATCCCGTGGTCCCGGCGGCCAGAGCAGGCCAGGCTGTGTGAGGAGTTCAGAATTTGGGGGTTATTCCGAGGCAGTGAAAAGCCCTTGGAGCTTTTAAAGCAGAGACGTGAGCCATCTCTGATTTCCCCTTTTATTCTGTCGTAGCCGATCGAGAAGGTTTCAGGAAGCGTTAAGTGAGCAGAAAGGGCAAAGTGAGAAGAGGCCGGACATGGGAACGTGTGGCTCCCTCCACTCCGCGGGGCCTTTGAGGCGGGCTTAATTGGTGCGATTCCATTCTCAACTTAAGAAATCAAGGTTAAACGACCTGCCCATGACAGCAGCGAGTTACATGGAGAGTGGGAACCAGGGCACGGGTCTCCTGCCTCCAGAGCTCTGACTGACCCCACCTTCCCCGCTGCAGCCTGTCAGTCAGGGAAGATTGTATCAGGTCCCACCCCCACCCCTTTCAACTCTGTGATAATGAGGCCCACTGCGTGTTATATCCTTTTGAAAGTTCCTCTAACATTATTAGGACATACGTGAAAACGGTAAAAGTTAAGTGGAACATCTGTGGAAACAGGTTTCTTTTAACCTTAAAATAGCATCTCCGGGGAGTGATGTGATGGGGTGGAAATAGGGTGGTTCCTGATAAGATTCTGAATAGACTAAATTTCTGGTCCTGAGATATAAATCCCTCAGTAGCGACGTTTCTGAATCAGCCTGGTTTCAGTGATAAATAAGAGGACATTGAGCATTCGGACTCCTCATTACTGAGCATTGCAAATGTTACCAGCTGGCCAAGGCCACCTCCCTCCCTCTGAGACCCCTTTTCCTACTGTACGTGGGCCAGGTCAGCAGTGGGCTCTGCGTTTCTAAGACCGGACAGCCAAAGTCCTTAGTCATGGGCAGGCCAAGCTTTGTCACATCTAAGTCCCAAAGCCGAAAAGGAGAAAGAAACAAGGAATGCGATGGAGCTTCACGTGGAGGGTCAGAGTTGGAAAGCAGCTCACAGTTCCTGTCGTCAGGGCCCCCATCTCCATCGTTACAGGGGAAGAAGCGAGGCCCAAAGAGGGGAAGGGGTTGCTCAGATGCCCACAGCTTGTTAGTGGAGAGGCTGGGCCAAGACCCCAGGTGACTGCTGCCACCGTGTCAAGCTGCCACGTCCCGTCTCAGGGTACTTGGCTGCCCACAGATTATTTTCCAAGGACCCAGTGAGATATTCTATGAATCATTTAAATGCAAAAATTAAAATAATCCTGGGACTGCAGAGAACACGAAACCAGGACTTTAATATGGCACTGAGCCAGACCTTCTCTGAGCCTGTTACCTCTTCTGGGAAAAGGGGCTAATATGTTCTTTCTTCCCTTTTAGAGAATATCTCTGGGGGTGAAATGTGCCATTTTATGTGGAAATTCTTTACAGATAAAACCCCCCATTAAGACAGATGCCATTACAGTGTTGGCTGCGGAACCTAGGTGGGTGCAGAGCAGGGTCCAAGGGCATTCACATATGTGGCTGTCATTTTTCTGTGTTTCTTGTTTGGGTGTTTTAGAAACACCGGTGTGTGTTAATTCTACAAAAAAGGTTTTAGAGTCAAACCCCAGTGCCCCCATTGGCCCACGGCTGGTCGTGGGCAGGTTACTTCACTTCTCCAGAGCTCATACCTTTATCTGTAAAATGGGACCCATAACATTTCATTTATAAGATAGTTGTGAGCATCATTGAGATAATATGTACAAATTACTCTGTGCAGCGTGAAATATAGGACCAATTTAACACACCTATTATTGCTGCTCGTTTTCAGTCATTATGTTTGTTATTTATGCGATCTAGACAAGGAGTGACACCGGAAAACCCCATGAGATCAGGGTCAAGTCTACTTAACACAGCCTCGGGTCTGACAAGGCTGGCAGTGATGGATGCTTAGTGTATTTTTTTTTTTTTAGATTTTATTTATTCATTTTTATTGGAGAGAGAGAGAGAGAGGAAAGAGATAGAGAAAACAGGGAGAGGAGCAGGAAGCATCAACTCCCATATGTGCCTTGACCAGGCAAGCCCAAGGTTTCGAACCAGCGACCTCAGCATTCCAGGTTGACGCTTTATCCACTGCGCCACCACAGGTCAGGCTGTGCTTAGTGTATTTTTTGGAATGAAGTAATGAAATCATATTCAAACACAGCAGAACTTTAAGATTCATGATAGTCTGGTTAATTTCATTTTCAGTAGTACTTAGGTACACTCATTTATTCATTCATTCATTCATTCGTTCCACAAAAATTTGTGGAGTACCTGCTACGTGCCAGGCTCTGTGCTTGACAATGAATGTATTTTAGTCCTAATATATACGTGGCATAAAATAGACACAGTTCCTGCGGTGGTCACCTTAAAGTCCAGTAGGGAAGACTAAAGAACAAACAGGTAAAGAGATGAGTAAAGCAAAACCAGGTATGAATTAGAACAAGTGCTGTGAAGGAAACCTGGAAAGGGAATTACTGAAATGACAGGGGAATGTTCCCCTGAGCTGTTCGGGAACGCCTTCTACCAGGTTCTAGAAGTGAGCCATTTGTATCTCATCCTTGTGGAAGAAAATTGTCTAAAATGGCTTGTCCACTTTTTTGTCGATAAAATTGGATGCACAGCAGTAGCCTCCCTAATGGCTGTGGTGTCAGTGTACAAAGCTCTAAAACTTTAGTGCATGTCATGGTCGTCAGCGGAACCCACAAAACCATCAGAAACCTGGGCCTCTGCCCAGAAGTAGAGAATGGGACTGCCCAGTGGACACCTGGCATCAGCGCCAGGCTGATGGAAGGGACTCCAGTCTGAGAGCCCCGCCCAACCCAGGAGCTGCTGATTCCTTTGCTGGCTGACTGCTCTGAACTTCACGGCTCCTTCCCTAGCAGCTGGGATGTGGCTGCAGAAACATAAGATAGAATTCAGTATAGATGACATGACGACGTTCTGCAGTCCTCCGCTGGAAGTCCCTGTGATAAAAATGGCACCCTTGCGGTGCGTCTCATTCTCCCGCCAAACGATGCCCATTCACCTCTGAAGGATATACTCCCTCCATAGGAGATGGTGACAGCAGAAGAGGGACTCTTAGCCGGGGTTCCCCTCTGACAATGTTCCGGAGTGGGTGTCAATTTGTGAACCCCTTGACACCGTTAATTCTGTATCTTTGATGGAAATAAGAATTTTCTCTTTTGGAGAGTTGTAACTTTCTTCATATTTTAAAGAGGTCTTCTCCCCAACTCGTGTTGAGCATGGCATTAGCGGACAGGGGTGGCATCTTGGGCTCTTTGCATCCCAGCCCATGGCAGGGGGGCTGGTGCAAGAAGCTTCTGACAAAATGCCAGTGGAGTAAAGTCATGATTCATTGGGAAGTAAACCATTTCAGTGCTCAGCAGAGGACAGAATCCAAACTCGGCCTGTTCTCCCTGCCCCTCCCTACATGCGCAGCCCCCTCTAAGCTGTGACGCCCTCTCCGAAGTGCCCCTCTGCACCTGGCTTCCTATTTACCAGCTATCAATAGCCTACGCATGCTGGCTCTTGTCAGTCTAATTTCGAGTCGCTGCTGCTTCTTGACACCCTGCACTTTATCAGCCACACACTGCTTGGCTCCTATTACCACAGATCTCAGCATTGCTAATAAACAGCAACACCCAGGCCATATTTCCTGGTTCCTGTCAGGCCGCCGCTTTCCTGGGTGAAATAGAAGTCCTATTAACATGCTCCTCCTCATTGCCTCTGACAGTTTGATTAATTAGGCCTCCTCTTTAGATGACCTCTGCACTAACACGACAAGGAGGTGAATATAAAATGAATAGTTGCTCACGTCACGGGCTACCGTGGTTTAGGATTTTTATCAACTCACCCTGTCGGGAGTTTTGAACTTGTGTGAAAACCTCTGGTGTGCAGCAGCCCAGGAGGATGGCTTTTGGTCCACTGGGCTCTGTCACATACTGATAGGACTTGATGGCCAGTGCTCCAGAGCAGGGGAAGCCCACCTTGAAAGCGTTGGCCTGTCCGCCTAGAAGGAGCCTGTGCTTACGCAGTCCGGTTCACAGAGTGCAAATCAGATGTTCTTTTAATATCAAATCAAATGACCTTTTTGCTTTCAACAGCTTTTCTTTCCCTCTTTCCCTCCTTCCCTGCTTGAAAACACGATACGTTAATGTTGTAGCTGCTTTTTTGCTTCCCAGACACTAAGGCAAAAATGGTGACTGAAGAACACTTGAGTTAAATGTTCACATTTCCATGACAACTCACTGTTTTCAGGGACATCTGTAACTTGGACATAAAAAAAATAGTCCTCTTAGACTAAGTCCGCATACAGGGGTTCAACAGTCTTGGCAAACTAATAGGGCTGCTTGTTTTCCGCTGGGGGGGAGTGGAGTCAGAGGCATGCTCTGCCCTTGCTGTTAGCACTTCCTTAGGAAAGGGATGGCTGGGAAGCCACGGGCCGGATTGAAATACACAGGTGTGTCTCTAATGGCTTTGCCAAGGAGGCTCTGTAGATATTTTAAATCCTGTCTGAAAGGAAGAGTGGAACAGCCTGGCAGAGTCTGGAGGCTTCAGCAGGCTAGCAAACATGGACACACGGGCAAATGTATCAGATGTTTCTTCTGCTTCCTTATACTTTTTCTTTTTCTTTTGCAGTGACTTAATTTATTCTTCCTAAGTCACGCTGTGTAACAGCTCTTTTTTAAATGTGCCATTTCATCATAGTATCTTCCAAAGAAAAATAGTTTTAGGGATGCCTTGATCAAGCCAGTGAATAGCTACCTAGCATCGATCTTGGCACTGGCTAGGTGTCTAATAAATGGTGGTCAGGCTGAGCTCAATTAACAGTCTTTGCTCAGGATGGATTCCCGAGGGAGGAAACACGAAGAGGGTAGAGTAGGAGAGGGAGCCTCTAGCCTCTAGCATATCCCATTTTCTATACGTGGTTGGAATTCTCAGGGCCAGGAAGAAACATGAAAACCTTGACATTAACTTCTAAACTGTTCATTTTGCGTTACCCTAAATTTGGGCTGGGTTAACAGCTTAGTGGAAGACTGTGTGTGCCCATGGAAAAATGCTTGTACTGGTAGAAAGTGGTGTACTCAGGAAGGTGCCTATCCTCTTACCATCATTTTAGAGATGATAGCAGTGACTCTAGGGAAGGGAGAAATTGCTTTATTAAATTTTATGTTAGCTCAAGCACATATTTATACATCTGTGTTCACAGCGGCGTTGTTCACAATAACCAAGGGGCGGAAGCCACCCAAGTGTCCGTGAACAGATGAAGCGATAAGCAAAATGTAAATACATGCAATAAAATATTATCTAGCCTTAAAGGGAAGGAAATTCGGATGCATGCGACAACACAGATCGATCAGCCTCGGAAAGACGCTAAGTGAAGTAAACCAGACACAAAAAGAGAGTCATTGTATGGTTCTATTTCTGTGAAGCCCCAAGAGTAGTCAGGTTCATAGGGACAGGAAGTAGAATGGTGGTGGGCGGGGCTGAGGGGGGAGGGGCGGGGAGTTCCTGTCTAATGGCACAGGCTTTCCGTTGGGGAAGATAAGAAAGCCAAGGAGCTGGACGGTGGTGATGGCTGCACAGTAACGTGGATGTCCTTAACGCCGCCACACCGCACACTTGAAGGTGGTTAAAATGGTAAAGTGTATGTTATGTATATTGTACCACAATAAAAAAAACAAACGGTTATATTAATTAGTAGTCATTTGGACTAGACTTCAGGAATGGCAAGAGCTTTCTCTAGGAGTCAGAAAGCATGAAATCTAGGTCCTGGCATGAGCGATGGGTGTCCCAACAGATCAAGTGCCCCCTCTGAGCCTTATCTCCTACCTGTGATGAGCGGGGGTGGAAGCCTCACCCCGTCCCTCCAGCCTTACCTACGCAGCCCTTCCTCGTCTTCGGAGTTCTCCCACTGGGCAGGTTAATGAGGCCAGCCCGGCTTCTGCGGTCTGCCTTGGCCCTTTGTCACAGGTCATTCAGGCAACGGCTGAACACTTAGAAGAGGTGTTGTCAGGGGAAAAGAGTAGGAGAGAAGATGGAAGCTTTATGGGGACCGTTCATCACCCCCAAACTTAATTTCACAATTCCCAAAGAGGGGGAAAAAATTAATGCCGTTGCTGTTAAGAAATTGCTGTGTGTCCTGTCCTGGTTTTTCATCCCAAAGTGAATGATCACTGACTCCCGGAGGTCTTGACAAACGCAGTCACAGGACATCCTGAAATTTATTTAATTAAGGTAGAACAGGGGCTGGTTCCTTGTCACACACAGTTATAGGGATTTAAGAAATTAATGCTGTCATGAGTGCATCTAAGATTTTTTAATGTTTTGGTGCATTATGGAATAAATGAAAAAAATTAATTAGAATAAATTAAAGAAGTGGGAAAAACTCCAGCAAAACAGCACAGCACCAAAAGTATAGATGTAAAAAGAAAAAGTAAATTGGAATAAGATTACAATAAAAGCTTCTTTTTCTCTCTTTTTTTTTTCAAGTTAATTGACTTAATTCTTTTTAAGCCTTAACTTGTAACATTATTTGAGATCGCAGTAAATGTATATTTTATTTCTTGTGTCTGCCCCTGAGGCGAGCTTATTTTGAATGTTTATTTTAAATGGATTTAGCCATCTTGGAGTTAGGTCATCTTGGAAAAGTGTCCCGGTGGAGGGGGTGGGAGGAGGGTGACGTTTTGTGTGTTTGAGAGTAATTCAGAAACCACTATTAATTTCCAGTCTTGTTATAGACTACGTCTTCAGAAAGGCAAGTGCAGTTGATCTGTTTGGAGCGCATTGTGAAACAAGCCAAACAATATGGAGCAATTGAAAGTGACAGCTCTGCTCCGGACACAGGGCTTTACTTTCATTACTTGACAAAGCAGGCGGAATGCAAATCAGGCCTCCTGTCAGTTCCTTCTCTCAGTTTCATATTTTCTACCCTTCCCTGCTTTAAGGGCAGATTTTTCACCTCACGCTAAGATGCCATCCCGGTGTGGTTTCTTTTTTAGACTTTTCCCGGTGAATAGCCATTTGTTTCTTTGCTTGTTTTTGAACTCGTTACAAAAAGCTTTAATCAGTTTCCTTTCAAATCGTGCTATTAACTCTCACGGAGATGACAAGAACACAAAAAGATGTTGATCCTGCTGCAGAAGTGCTGCTTTCCCCAGAACGTCTGGCGTCCCTTAGCGGTTTGCATTCATCCACATCTCAAAGGAGGACTGAGAGCAATGCACAGCTCTTAGCACCTGGATGCCGGGAGCGGAAGCGGCGTAAGGTGAACTCATCCCTGCTTTAAATAAGAGTGCTAGGGTTTACTCACGCAGTCTTCTTTCTTATGACAAGTGTCACTGATTTCTACAGTTTTCAAGTAGACAGAACTCCCATCAAACTAGTTACTGGTACTTCTCTTGAGACAGAAGGTGCCAGAGGAGGGATCTCCTATTTATTTCCCCCCAACTGCATACAAAGTGTTGCCTGTTCCCTGAGTTCATTCTGCAGAGCCAAGATCTGAACCCAGCTCCGTCTGGCTGCAAAGTCTGGGCACCTTCCACCTTACTGTGCCACCTTCTGGGAATGGTGAGCCTCCCTCCCTTGTTCTGTCCCTTCTCTGCCTTCTCTCTCCCTCCCCTCCTACACTGTAAAAGGAGCTCAGTGAGACGAGACACTGACCCTGAAGGCAGGCAGACCAAAGCTTGACTCCCACCCATGCTGGGTGACCTTGGACAAGTTACTTAATTTGGCTAAGTCTCAGACGCCTCCCCTGGAAACAGCCAGTATGGATACTTCAATCATAAGCTTCAGCCTGTGAAATCCTCTGCCTAATGTTTGACACGAAGGAAGCCCTCATTAATGATCCACCGCTATTATTTTTACTATCTTCATGTCATAACTGCTGTTTCTATTTTATGATGTTTTAGTAGCTATCATTTCCTACTAGGTCACTGGCAAGGCGGATGGGGAAGCAGGTATGAAGAATTGGTTTCAGGAATCTGTTTTGAGCAAAGGGATATACTAATGTGGCATCTGATCAAACGATTGATCCAAACAGATTAGAATCAGAGCTTACCAGCAGCGAGAACTTTTTTTCACTTTAAAGAGCCCCAGTGGAGAGTCCACCAAAATGTCACCTTATGTGTGATTTTCCGAAAATCTCCCAAGCAGAGGTGGACACTGCAGCCTCCACATGGAGTGTATGCTCAGTAACCTCTGTTGTGTGGCTGAATGCATGAAATAAGAATAAATGCTGACACGTGATGCAGTGTTTTAACATACAGTACCTTTTCTTTCTGGTTCCCTCATCAGACCGTGCAACTGGTCGGCTCGGGTGCAGTGTCACGCTCCTGGCCCCTTATCCCTGCCTCTCTGACACCCTCCTCACGTCGTAGGCGATCTGCACATGTTCTCTGTGGCTTCCATGGATGCTTCCCATCCGAGACAAGTCTCAAGGATTTCCTTTGACGGAGTATCCCCATCACAGGTCTTCATTAGGGGGGTTCCATTTCTTTTTTTTCCCCTAGAACATTGCCAAAGGTATTTCTGTCTGAGCATTAGTCTTCTGTCATTCTCCTCTTCCAAGGTCTCGAGACTTTCTTCTTTGACATGCGCAAGGGGGCTTTTCTGTTCCTCAGATTCATCCCACCTCCTTCCACAAACGCTCCAACAATTCTTACACCGCTGCTTATTCCGGGTGTCTTGAACATATGCGAAGTGTTTCACTTCTCATCACCTTCGGGGCAGTTATTCTGGTGAGCCAGAGATCCGTGAACAGAAATATTTCTTTACATCTGCTAGGACCAGGCTGTAGGAATTCAGTGGGAAACAGCACCTGCCTCATGGGACTTAGACTCCAGTCCAGGAGCAAGTCAAGGGAGATGAGTGTTGCAAAGCGATATGCACTGAACAAGAGGGCAGCCCGGCCTAGCCCGAGGGCGGGGCTCGGAGTCTCTGGAGGAGCCCCCACCCCACACTGCTTCTATTAAATCTTACGAATGGAGAAGAGACAGATGTCAAAAAGAAAGGGGACCAAGAGAGTGCCGGCCATGGCTCTGGAACGGCACTTGGGGGACCAGAGCTTTAGATACGGTTCCCACTTTTATCGTTGGGATTGAATTAAAGGACGAAGAGAGAGAGAAATACGAGACTGAGCCACAGAACCCCAGATCTGTTGCCAGGCTTCTGGAATGAGGGGGCATTTTGAGGGGAGGCATAATTAAACTATGACCGCAAGATTGTAGTCAGTTGTCAGTAGTTCATATGTTACAGATGTTTCTAAAAGTGATTGGTTTTATAGAAGGGGATTGTGGCCACTGTTGAATAAAAACATGATCTCTCGCTTGTTCCGTTTCTGCTCTTCCACGTGGAACAGATGATCTTGATTGTCCCTTGGTCAGCCAGAATTCTGAAGGTCTGGTAAGATGAGAAGGAGCAGAAGCTGCTACTTTGGTCTTTTCTCAGCGGCACTGGGAAGCATGTGTTTCTAGTAATCACTCCTGGGAACTATTTGGTCAGTAAATGCTTCAGTTGTAATTAAAAGGGCATTTCCTTGGTTTTAATTTCTTTTAATTAATTAAAAAATATGTCATCTGGGTATGGGGAGGTAGAGTCCCTTCCTACAAGTGGAGAAGCAGTGTTTCTCAGACCAAAGAGGAATGTTCTGAAGACTAGCAGTTCTGAGTAACTCTCGGGGTGAGGAGGGAGGGGACAGACGGATTTGGGAAACACCACGGCTCACCGTGTCCTCTTAGAGATTCGCAATATGTGTTGATACACTAATGGCCCTGGGAAGTCCTGGAGAAAAGAAACCTCTGCACTTGAACTCTGCTTTTCACAAATGTGTTGGACTCTGGCACCCTGTGTTTCGCAACTCAAGACCGGTCGTCATTCCACAGAACACACTTTGTAAACCTGGCTGTGGTGGACCGGCTTCGCGTCCTTTGGAAGCATGTTTGGGGTGACACCCTGCAATGGGGATTTAGGGGCAGAAGTCAAAGGCGTGGCCTCAGCCACCAATTGGCTGGCAGCCTCGGCCCTGGTTGTTTATTGGGTGAAATGAGCGTGGCAGTAGAGTGCTGTGGAAAAGACATTGGGCTCGGAGTCAGACCGTCCAGCCTGGCCATGGCTGGGCACTTACTAGCTTTGCTACCTTAAGTTAGTAACATAACCCCTATTGGACTTTCTTCTTTTATCTGTAAAATGCCATAAATGCCTACCCAGTCTGCCTCTGCCCTCAGTACTGTTGCTCACTCAGTGCTCTAGTGTCTAGAACGGGAGCTGGGAAATGGCCTCTGCACAGGGCCACAGAGTAAATATCTTAAACTTTGCAGACCCTGTTGTCTCTCTCCTGTGACCCCGACATCTGTCATTGCCGTGTGGGAACAAACACGGACAGTACACAAAGAAATAGGTATGCTGTGTCCCAATAAAACTTTATTGGCAAAAATAGTCACCAAGCCAGATTTGGCCCATAAACCATAGCTTGCTGACCTCTGGTCTAGGGTGTATGGAGTGCTTTACCTGTTTCACCTCTAATTAACCCTGGGGGGAGATGATACAATTAATACCTTAGTTTATAACCAAGGCAGCTGCGGCATAGAGATGTTTAGTAACGTGCTGAAGGCCATATCCTTGATGAGAGGACCAAGAATTGTGCTGTTAGCCTTCCAGATTAAACTCTTTTCCCTAATGTCATCACAAAAAGGGGTCATACATTACAAAGGTGTATACAAATAGGCTGTGGTGTCACCTGAGGAAATGCGTGGATCCTGGGCTGTAGGAAGCAGTTCGTGAGGAGAAGCGTATGTTGTTCAGTAAGCTTACTGTTCCCTCTCATCCCCTCTGCGTCCAGCTCCACACTATCCCGCAGGCTTCCCCTGAGCACAGAGCATCAGTCACCTTCCCTTCTTTCGGTAACGACTAGAATTTCTCGGACCTTTTTCTGGAAATTACCAGAATCCTCTAGCACTTTATTGAACACAATAGTGACACTACCTGGGCCTGAAACTTCAAACCTTAAAGGGCCAGGATGCTAAAGACTTGGGGTTGACAATAGGGGCCTCGAGTTCCAGCAAATTCACACTGTTTTTTAATAAAAAATAACCCCGTGCACATCCATTTTTATTTTTCTTCCTAAGTGGAGTAAAACAAGCCCTAGAGTCAAGTTTGAAATTATTTTCATAATTTTGGGTAATTAAGACACTTCCCAGATCTCATTAGCAAAAGCCCAAAATAGAATAATTGCCATATAATTAGTGATTGGCAAACCTTTAGAGATTCAGAAGGGTTCTTTCTTTTCTGCATCTGGAAGTACAACAGTCTAACCTGAGTTTATCGGAACCCGGGCTATTTCGGAACCGGACCGCAATCCTTTCCCAATTCATTTCAGTCCCACTTGACGTGTTCTGTCCAACCCCATATCTTTCTGTGACTTCTCGGATACACTTTGTCATTTTCTGCTTCAGTCTTTCTCCCTTGCTGGAGTCCTGTCCTGTAACACCTGTTAAGTGTGTTCTTTCTGTATGTCTGACACCAGGCAAACTGCTGCAGGATTATGGGCAGAGGGGGAGATGCCATCCATGCCCCGAGGGCTTCCGTTTGGGTGAGGAGATGAGACTGCCTATGACAAGCTCAGGGAAGGCGGGGAGGCAGAGCAGGCAGCCAAGGCTGGAGGTCTAGAGTCAGAGCAGCTTAGAGAAGCTTAGTTTTCTCTGGCGTTCTCCGTGTTCCTGGGGCTGCCCGGGTTGTCACCACAGTTCTCACCGGAACTCTGCAGGGCAGTGCAGGGAGGACGCAGAGTGAACCGCCTCACACCTGCACAAGCTGGAGCTCGAGGGGGATCGGTAGTTCCTCCAAGGTCACCTAGTTAACGGTGGGTAAAAAAAAAAAAAAAGAAAGAAAAACAAGTCTTTTTGCCCTCTATCCCCACCGGTTTCTACTGGGATGAGCAGCACATGTTTTCTTAAGTGTCTCACACATTTATCTTGTCAAGAAAAAGAGCATGAACTTGAAGGGAGGCAGCTCTGCGTCCGAGTCCGAGCTCCGCCACTTGGCTGTGACTCCTCGGTTCAGGAGCTCAAGCTTTCTTAGTCTCATTCTTCCTCGGTTACTTGAGACTATAATACTTGAAGAACTCTTGTAGGGATTAAATAGAGGACAAACGTGGAAAGCACCTAATAACAGCTTCATAAATGGAAGCTGTTGTAATTATCCTCTAGTTAAGAGTTCATCACACACACACACACACACACACACACACACACACACAAAACCACTTTCTTCTCAAGTGTGTTTCCTTTACCAGACACGAACTCCTTGACAGTAACAGCCATTTCTTTGCCATCTCTCACACATTCTATTCATTGAACAAACACCCTAGTACTTACTAAGTGTCAAGAACATTCCAATTGTTTAACATATCTTAACCAAGTTCCATGGTAAGCCCTTGAGGTAGAAAAACTACTCTTTTTCCAGTCACACAGATGAGAAAACTGAGGCACAATGAGTTTTGCCAGAGTGTGTCCGGCCAAGAAGGTGTGGAACAAGAATTTGGACCCAGTGGCCCAGAATCCATGCTCTTCCCCAGCATGTGCTGCTGTCCGATGGACTGGGGGGGGGGGCAGCCCACCAGCTCTGCTTCCCCCAAGGTGCCTGCTCCTTGGGCCTGGAGGCTCAGTTGGTTAATAAGTCAGAGACTCTCCCATGAGGTCAGACCCCCTCTGCCTGCCATCCTTGCAGTGCTCTTGATCTTTCACTCTTGATCTGATGATTCCTGAGTGGCTATCAAAGAAGACAGCTGAACCCCCAACCTAGATTGCAAAGCAGAATCTAGAGGGATTTTGAATGAGGAAAGACGGTTGCTCATAGGCTCAGTGGGTAGAGTAAGGCTGGTGACTAGACTCAGTCTAGAATTGAAATAAGTGTTTTGACTCTAGTGGGAGACTCAGTGGATAGAGGGTTAGACTCAGACGTCCCAGGTTTGATTCCCGGTCAGGGCACACAGGAGAAGTGACTATCTGCTTTTCTCTCCTTTCTTTTCCCCTTATTCTTTCTCTTCCCCTCCTGCAGCCAGTGGTTCAATTGGTTCCAGCATTGGCTCCAGTACTGAGGATAGCTCGTTTGGTCTGAGCGCATCTGCCTTAGGCATTAAAAATAGTTTGGTTGTGAGCATCAGCCACGGACGGAGTTGCCAGGTGGATCCTGGTTGGGGTGCATGTGGGAGTCTGTCTCACTGTCTCCTCTCCTCTCACCTGAAAAAATAAATAAATAAGTGTTTTCCAGAGGAGCCCCAGATCCCCTAGCCATGCCTAGGTAACAAGACAGATGCTTATCCTTCTGCAAGAACAGTCCGTAGTATAGAAATAGAAAGCAGTCCCTTCAGAGCACCCTCACCATACTAGGGTTGCAATGCGATGGAGAAAAGAGAAGCTTCCAGATCCCCGTTAAGAGAAAGTGACAAAGCAAGGGCTCCATTTCCTAGTCCCCATTTGAGCGTTCAACTCAGGTAAGGATGTGCAGTCATTTGCAGAGGTGTGCAATCAGTTTAATAGAATCATAGAAAAGCTTGAATGAACAGCGAAGGAACATATTAAAGCAAACATAAGGTAGTAAAAAGAAAATTCAGTCTGAGCGGAGGGTAGCTAACGCGGCATTTAGGCCCCGCTTTTATTGCATCCCAGCGCTGTGAGCAGAGCGACTCTGAGGTAGGTCTGGTGATGACAATATCCATTAAAGTTAATTTCCTGATAGAGGCCACTTAAATCTGATTGTTGTTTTAATTTGTTCCACTGCTAATTTCCTTCATCTTAAATAGAGGCAGCTCTCTGCACCTCCCCGGGCATCCCAGGCTGTCTGGGAGAGATGATACTGATCATGGCTTTGACCATCCGGAGATGACCATCACGGCCGTACCCTAGGCAGGAGGGGATGTCTTTATTGCTGGAACCTAGAAGTTGCCTGATTTAGAAGATAAAGGTGCTCACTTTAATCATGGACTGAGTGAGTGAGAAATCTCTTTCTGTTAGTCAGCAAAGGCCCAAATCCACATAGATCTGAATGGGTAAAATGTGAGTCCCCGCCGTGTCCAGGGTCACTCTGGGGGTGGAGTCCAGGATTTCTAAATACACAAACTCATATATTTTTGTGGGAAGAACTCATATAAACAGAGACTAAATCATCAAAGCAGGAAAGAAAAGCTTCCCAATAATAACAGCAGATGCAATGTTTAGGAAATACCAGGTCCTGCTGGAAGTGTTTTGCAGACAGGCAGTTTGTGAGGCTGGTTTTGTTGCCCTCTGCATTTTCACAGGGGCGGTGGCTGATGTGCAGAGGTGACTTCAGCTGCTGACTGGGATGTGAACTAAGGGAGTCTGCCACGGAGCAGTGCTTCTCAAACTCTGGGCCCAGGCCCACGTCACCAGCAGTTCCTGGGCCCCTGTGGAAAATGCACGTTGCCACACCCTACCCTGGACCTCCTTGAACCTTGGAGGGGGCCTTTCAGGTACACCGATGCACTCTAAAGTTTCACGAGCCCTGCACTACTCCGTGCTGCCTCTTTGGAGTTTGTTCTTGCATTTCCTAACCTATTTATCAGGGATCGAATAAGGGGCAGGCAGTGCTGGAGAAACAGCCGAGAAACCCTCATGGAGCTTACCGTTTGCAGGGGTCCCCAAACTTTTTACACGAGGGGCCAGTTCACTGTCCCTCAGACCGTTGGAGGGCCGCCACATACAGTGCTTCTCTCACTGACCACCAAGGAAAGAGGTGCCCCTTCTGGAAGTGCGGTGGGGGCCGGATAAATGGCCTCAGGGGGCCACATGCGGCACTCGGGCTGTAGTTTGGGGATGCCTGGTTTAGAGAGAGAAACAAAAGGGAAATATACAGTTTGTACCCCAGACTCTTTCCTCTCAGGTTGGTAGGTTATGTCGACAGTTAGTAAAAAATGAATACGTACTGATCATCGGCATTCTACCCACCGACGGGCAGCTGCAGGAAGGAGTTCAGTAAATTACTGCAGGCGACACAGTTGCTTTTAATTCAGAAGCTGGTTTAAAACCCAGGTGTCTTTCTACTGTGGTCTGCTGAACATGGCTCTCCTGAGCTCCTTCAATCTGTATCTTGTCAGCCAGGGGGAAAAAAAAAATACCCACGTGAAATATATAGACAGGCTGACCTGAGACCAAATCCCTTCTCTGCCCTTATGGATTGATCCCATGTGGATTAACGTGGGGAGTCTGATAGTTGTTGGTAGAGGCGGAGCTGGACATTCAAACCCCTGGCTACTTTCGGCTCAGGAAACCAAGAAGGACTCGCAAAGCTTCCTGGTCTTCACCTTTGCCAAGGTTTGGGGAAATGGAGTTTTCTCCCTGCGATGTGCTGAGCCAGCATCCTCAGAAGCCAGGTGACGTTTGTGTTTTGGTATCCTTCCCAATGCAGAGGCACCATGATCGGCTGTCACTGCCACCCTTTGTTCAGAGTTTTATGTTATAGGGACAGCCAGCAAAACTTGTGACTCTTAGAATTTTCCAGTTGTTGATACTGTTCGTTAAAAGGTTCTGGGAGGAAGGCATTTGACTAGCGAGAGGCTGTGGCTGTTTCACACAGGAGATGGTGGGTCATCAGAGAGCAAAAGGGACTAGGGATGAATGAGGGGCATAAACTGTGGCTCCCTCACCTTCCAAATGACCAGCACCAACAAGGAAGTCAGCAGAAATGTGTTCTATGAAGAACAAATAACTCAAAAAGTCTGCCCACAAAAGCCCCTTAGGACTTCACACTCAAAAGCCGAGCTGACTCTGCTCTAACTGGTGGTGGTTGTGACGAGCTCTGCGGGCCCCCTGGGGGGACGCGGGCTGCAGATTTGAAGGAGAAATGAACATGATGAAACTGTGGGCGCCGGAGGCAGCGTTGGGATGCCAGCTTTGCCAGTTGGTTGTGTAACCCTAATCAAGTGATTTAAACACCGTAGACCAGCCTGATTTGATCATCTATAAAATGGAGAAAATGGCAGTCTGGCCCCTTCGGGTTGTGAGGCTAAAAGGAGTGAATGTTTTGAAAGCACTTGACTGTTTGACTGTTTTGGTAGTGATGTAGCAACAACAATCAAATTGAATTGTAACGCTTACTGAGAGTGTCCTCTGTGCCCAGCACAGATCTAAGCACTTGGCAGTTATTACATTATTTAAACATCTCTCTTACCATTGGAGATACATTGTGTTACTTCCTATGCTGCCAACCAGGAAGATTTAAAAAAAAGAAAAAAAGGTTGTTTGTAAGCAGAACCAGAAATATACCTGTGCTTGTAATATTAGGGAAATTGTGATTTCAATTTTTAAAATTTCAGGATCTTTAAGGGAAGGTCTTGCTCTAGAGTGCTAAGACAGGATGGTGTAAGTGTTTGAATGTTCCCGACGGAGAACCATGCCTCCCGGGTAAATGCACACCTGTTGGAGAAGTGCCTTCCTTACCTCACCTCTGCTGTTCAGGGACCATCCTCATGCCTGCACTGCTGATGGGGGAGGGCCGCGTGGGGGCAGGAGAGGCCCCATGACCTTGTCTCATTCCCCATCCCATGCAGTGGGAGCTGGGGACCTCAGAGGCACCTTTGTCTCCTCCCCTCCTGCCTCCCACGCCTGCCAATTTCAGGTCCCTGTCTGTTTTCCCCTTCAACTCAGCAGCAGTGCAATGCCAATGCGGTAGGCAGAAAAAATGCCCCCCGCAAAGATGACTATATATAATAATCCCCCAAATCTGTAAACCTGACATAGTAAATTGATTTTGCAAATATGATTATACTTAGGATTTTGCAACAGGGAGATTATCCTGGATCATCTGGGTAGGCCCAATGTCATCACAAGGGGTCTCTCAAAGAGGAAGGCAGGAAGGTCAGAAGGAGGGACCATGTGACCACAGAAGTGGAGGTCAGAGTCATGCCGGGCCTGGCACCCAGGGGCATGCAGGTGGCCTCTAGAAGGTGGAGAAGGCAGAGAAATGGCTTTCCCCTAGAGCTTCTGGAAGAAACCGGCCTTGCTGATACCTTGATTTTAGCCCGATGAGACTGTTTGGAACTTCTGAACTCCCAGACTTGTAAGATAATAAATTTGTGTTTTAAGCCATGGTTTATACAGTTACTTGTTACAGCAACACAAGGACACTAATGCACCAGGAAAGAAAGAAACCTGAAATCCTCTGAAGGGTGTATGAATCTTTCTTCAGTCTTTTATGAATAAAGACTCATTGTTAGAGACTTTGTCTTCTCTGTTGCAAGAAAGGAAAACTTGTAACCCTTAGACGGTTTCCAAATCCAGCTTCTAAAGATTCACGGGTTAGGACGTGGACGTGAAGGAAGAGAAGGGGCTGGCAGGGCCATCGGCAGCAAGCCTGGACCTACCTACTGGACACTGTTTCCTAGAGTGACTTTCAAAGCGATTGCTTTCGCAGGTATATTTTGGCAGGGTGATTAAACAGGGGTCTCTGTGTGACTTTGGGACTCTCTCACCCCTCTTTGCCTCAGTGTCCACATTCATAATAAGGTTTAGCCTACCCTTTACTTGGCAGTGAATGATTTCATGTATGTAAAGTGCTTAGAACAGTAGTTGTCTCATCATAAGCCTTCATAAATGTTAGCTGTTGTTACCAGGGATTAGAGAAGAAATCGGGACAGGATGCATGGGAGTCTGATAGGTTTGGAACGTGTTCATTTGTATCAAGGTGGACATACTTCCCTACAGCAGGGATTCTCAGGGTCTCCACTGGGGGCAATGCTCACTTTATACCCCCAAAGTGGAGAGGGAGGCAATGCAGCAAGATTTCTCAAACTTCTTTAACCAGAAAACCCTTTGTGACCCAGAAAAATCTCAGCAGACCAAATCTGTTAGACCTGGTAGGGGAGCTACTGCCCTGGACAGTTACACCAAGAGACCTCAGTTCACTTTTGCCTAACTTGTCCTCTGTGTTCCTGGCCCCAGAGCCACGACAGAACTGGGGATTAGCAACCCCACTCCTCAAGGTGAGGGGAGACGTGTCCTTAGCATTTAGAGCTGAAAATCAGCCCTTTCTTTGCTCTCACAGTCTAGGCAGTGGTAGAGTTCTTAGCGCTGTTGTTGTTGTTGTAGGTGAGTCACGTGAGTGAGCTTGGCCTCTGGGGACTTGCCTAGGAACGTGGCATTGTTTCCACAACATGATGCTTAAGTTCTAAACGGGCAACCCAGAAACAGCGTGGGTCATGCAGTTCACAATTCGGGGACCAGTGGGTTTTGGCTTCACAGTGATGTTAATTTGTGAGCAGATAACCTAGAACTTAGTCAATGAAATGGATATCATACTCCTCAAACAAAGCAGTTGTCAAAGAGGAATTCTGTGAGTACTTCATAGACTGGAACTATAATATCCAATTGTATTTGTTCTGGGGTGTATGCTTTAAAAAAGAAAAAAAAAAACAGAACAGAACCCCATGGTGTCAAAAAATAAAAGTCATGAAGTGTCACTACTTTACTTAGGCACACCTTGTATAAACATAGGAAATCTAATTTCTGGGGAATTTCATTTCAAGAAATCAGGCCTGGCTCACATAAAGATACCTTTCAAGATAGAAATATAACACGTCCAGCCAAGCTCCAGCTTTTCGGTTTTGTTTTGAAAGCTATAAAGACATAAACTGTAACCCTCTTTATTTTTAGCAGACACCTCTAGAAAACCTTGAACAATGTTCTATTTATAAAACGAAGAGTCTGTTTTCCTGTAAATGTGTTTAGTCTTTTATTGGAGAAAGAGCAGGACTGGGTATCAGAAAAATGAAATGTTTTCTTTTTCCAGATTTCTTGAATTCATCAACAGCTCTTTAAAAAAAACACACACACACACAACAAAACGATTGACCTGGTTTTGTTTTCGACGAATGGGGAGGTCACCTGGAGGTTGATAACTTGTGCTTAATATTCCGCGTGGATTGGAGCCGAATGCGTAACATGCTGGTGAGGGAGGGAGTGGAATTTGAAATGAGAGTACACTCTGGCTTTTGTAAGAGTCATGCTGCCGAGTGAGAGACAGCAGACCTAAATAATTCTCCGCTTCAATTATTTCACTATCACGTCATATAGAATATGTATCATTTCATCATCCTTCAAGGCATAAAAAAAAAAAAAAGAAATGAAGAAGAAACTTTGACTTAAGTTCCATGGCTATAAAAGATTCTAGAGTGAAAAGAAGTGATCGGGTAAAAAGAGGTGTCAGGAGCAGGCAGGTTCCACCCTTCTACTCGGTCATCCTGGTCAGGTGTATGTTGCTAGTCCTCGAATCTTTGCAGTAATAATAATAATAAAAAACATTTATTTAGTGCTGATTATGTGTCAAGCACCTTGCTAAGACCTTCACATGGATGATTTCATTTAATTTTCTCAACAGTGCATGGATGAAGTAGGTACTAGAATTATTTCCCTTTTACAGATGGGCAGACTGAGACCCGGAGAGGTACAACAGGAGATGTGAGCACCAGTGCAGACACAGGTCTGAGTCCAGAGCTTCACTGTGATGAACCGTTCAGTTCCTCGGAGCCCGCAGCGCATACCTGCTCCATGCCAGACGCTCACCTGGCTCAGACTCTGGTTTCCACTCTCTCCTTCTCTTGATAAAAATCCAAGACAGCTTGGGCTTTGGAGGAAAACACCATACCATGCCTGACAGAAAGAATAGCTACCTTGTTCTTCCTCACCTTTTCCCCAGGTGTGACCTTTTTCAGATGGCCGTCTCACCTGGCGTGTGTTTCCATTTGTACACCTGGCTGTCTTTGCATCCACCTTTCATTTCTGACCTTCCCTTAATACAGAAGCTGGTGTGGAGTAGTCATATAATGAGTGATGGAAGGACTATGACTGCAGGCAGATTACATGTAGGTTCAAACACTGTACAGTGGGCTGACTTTTACAAGCAATATTATGGTTTAAGAATGTCTGTGTTACTACCTTGTCTTTATAAATTAGTGCTTGCATAAGATACATATTTTTGGATATTCCAATCATAGTATTTCTTAACCACTCTGATTTTTATACAGAATTTAGGATCTACTTGTTTCTAACTCGCTCTTTAAAATAACACTGTGGTAAATAACTTTATGCATAGCATTTCCCCTTGCATTTGGATTACTTTATTAGGATATAATCCCTACACAGGGATTACTGAGTCATCCTACAGACATTTGTGCAGTCGGTGATAGCATTGTCCAATATAAATATAACAGGAACCACATATGGAATTTAAATTTTTCCGGTAGTCTCATTAAAAAGTGGAGGAAGAAAAAATAAAATTCATTTTACTAATGTATTTTATTTAACCCACTGTCTCCAAATATTATCATTGGAATGTGTAATAAATGTAAAAATTAAGGTATTTTTACATTCTTTTTTTTTTCCTGAAGTATACAAAATAATGTGTGTGTTTCACATGTACAGTACATTCCAATTCATACTGGCCACATTCCGAGTGCTCGGAAGCCGCCCCGGGGAGACCATATTCGGCAGTAAAGGCCTGCATGATAATGAAGTATTTTTTAAATGGTTTCTACTGTTCCCAAACCAAACCTTAGTTTGTCTTGCCCCATCCCAGCCTCCAATCCCATATATTATCTGGATCACTCCCTTGGGCACTGACTAATCTTTCTTGCTCTTTTCATGATTATCAATCTTTCCTTGACATCTGTTACATATCAGGCACTGTGTTAGACCTTGGAGAACCCAGTATGAAATAGGACATGGCTCACAATCTATTGGGGAAGACAGACGTATTCATAAGACAACTCCCACCACAAATGTTTGTTGGCATGAGGTGGGAAATAAGTCAAAATACACACGCGCACCTGCACACACAGGCCAGTGATAATGCAGAGCGTGATAAATTTCACAAATGACAATTAAACAAAGTGCTGAGGGCATCAGGGAAGCTTCTTGGGGACAATATGAGTTGAGCCTTAAGGGCTCAGTAGAATTTTAATGGGCAGAGAGAGAGAGAGAGAGAGGGGAGAACAGTTTTGCCTGTGACTATCTCGTTATCCAAACCAGATGGCAGGTTGGGATGGTCTCTCATTGCATTTAGATCTCCCTGGAGGCCTGGCCAGAGTCCTGCAGTGGAAGGTGCTCTGTAATGTTTGCTGAGCCCAATTAATAATATATGGTTGGCTGGCACACAGTGCGGGAGACACCAGGGTCTGTCTGCTCGCTTTAACCTCTGCGTCGAAGGGGAAGCTCCGGCCTTTCACTCATTCCTGATTGCGTGCTGGTTCGCCCTCTCAGTTTCTCACTTTACTAAATCGGTCTGGACTGCAACAAGTCGTTTACAGCCAAAATGGTAGATAAATGGGGCCAGCAGTTTCACTCACATCTGACCTACTTGTCACTTATTCCAGTTCTTCTGAGCTTTTCAAATGGCACAAACGGACAACACGGACAGCCAATGATAGGGGAATTAGAAGACACTTTGTCAGAAGGCACTTTGCCTTTGGTTGCCATGCGCTGACATGCGGGCATTTATTTGATGACCTTGCAAGCTTCATGGGAATTGTCGCCCCATTGCAGTAAGGAAACAGGAGATTAGAGAAGTTACTTGCTCAAGGTTATGTAGCAAGTCCGTTGAAAGAGCCACGGCTAGAGCCCATGTCTTCTGACGGAAGTTGTGTTGTCCCATGACCAAAGCTGGTCTGCCTGTATCTGAACACCATTGCTTGTTGCTTTGAGACAGATTCACCCAGTTCTTTGGTATCTGTATTCTAAATCTGAGGAATGAACAGAAGGTACATTTTGGGGGGGACACAAAGAAGATAAATTAGGAAACAAAAATGAAAGAGTTGGCGATGTTAATATTTATAATATTAGTGTTCATAATGGTGACAATAAGAGCTGATATCTGACTCAATGTAGGGCAAACACTCTGCTAAATTCATTACATATATGATCACATTCAATTCTCCTGACAAATCTGGGTGACTGGTATTATTACCTCCACTTTATAGATGAGGAGTTTAAGGTCAGATGGAAACACTTGCCCAAGGTCACACCACTAAGCAGAAAACGGTCAGAATTTGAACCCAGACCTAACTTTTAACCTTGCATATAGAATCACTGGATGACAAAATTTATGTTCCTTTTATCTCAAGTGCGATTGATCTTGGGCAAGTTACTGAAATTCCTGTTTTTGTGTACCACTTTCTCTACCGTTAATACCTTGCCCACCACTCGCAGTTATTGTGAACTAATAAATGTGAGAATGATTTGTGCTAAGTGCTATGCAGTTGTGTCATGTTATCTACGTTTAAACTGACATCCCTCAGTAAAATGAGAGATGCACACAGCTGCTCAGTGAGTGTGTATTGAATTACTTGAATGAATATAAGACCTCTGCTACTGGGGAAGCCTTTCTGTTTCCACAAATGGCCATGAGGAGGGGAGAGAGAAAAGGCAATCCTTATATCATTTGTCTGAGCAGAAGTGCCCCAGATCCACCAATTTCTTCACCCCCTGGAGGAAGCTACTTTGCAATCAAAGAGGAGAGTCTGGGCAGATAATGAATTCTCCATTTATCTCCCTCCATGCCCAACTTGCATTTGGCTGATTTTACACTGACTAATTTTTTTTTTTTTCTAAATGACATAAAGTCAGTGCAGAAAAGATAGAAAATAGTAGACAAACAGACAGAAGGGATAAAAATCATGCTTAAACCTTCTCCCACTCCCAGGATGAACATTCACTCAGCATGGTGGTCTGTGTCTTTTTTCTAAGCATTTTTGCATACTTGAATTTATACTGAAATGCACATTAACACTGTGCTTTGCCATTGACCGTCAAGGAACACACATTTCCTCATGAAGTTACAAACTCTTCAGGAACACTCATTCTTAATTCAGCTGACAAATACTTAGGTGCCTGCTCCGTGCCAGGTGCCAGGGACCCTGTGGTGAGCCAGACTGAAGTCACTGAGCCTCCAAACTCCCTTGTTATGTTTAATGAACGGCTACCTAGTATTTAATCGTCCACTTAGCACTTAGTTTTCTTTGGATATATTTTTGGGGTGGCAGGCTTTCTTAACAGCATAACCCTCCCCAGCTATATCTGTCTGGGGCCCTAGAATGTGAAATAGTAAAAAAAGAAACCAGCATTAACTACGCACATGTGTGACGGCGCGCGCACTCAACATTCTGCACTGAATTAAACGTAATAACATGTTGCACTATCGTCCCTGGGGGGGGGGGAGACTTCATCATTCATCAATTTCTAAGAGTTCACTGTGTAATGAGACATCTACCTAATCCTGAACTGCTTTTTCTCTTTTTGTATTCTTTTGGGAAGTCTGAGTTAGAGGAACACTGTCTACCTGCTAGGTTTCTGTGACATGTCTTCAGGGTGGGGAAGGGGGGCGAGGGAGGTGCCTGTCCTCTCTGCCGAGCTGCCTGAGTACTTGGCAATCTTCCCACCTGTCCTGTTTGTCCTGTGCTTTGGAACCAGCCAGGTATGTGACACACACTGCCCTCTCAGGCTCGGTCTCTTACTAAGATGATGGCTTTGTGTTTTGTGGTCCTGGTTTTAGCTGAAGAGCCTTATTAAGGGGTATGCATGAGGAAATGAGAGGAGACCTCCCCTAAAAGTCCTGCCAAATGTGCCGTTGGTCACTTACCTCCCTGAGCTGGAGGACAAGGTGTGCTCAGCATCGCTGGCTTAATTCTCAGATCATTCTGATGTTTCCCAAGTTCCTCTGAAATTAGGTGACTTAGAAATAAAGGCCAAAGTTGAAAGACTTCTGTCCAGGGCAACTTTACCTATGAAATGGTGTGCCGTGAGTTTATCCTGGAGTTCCATTTTATATTTGTAGTATCTACTGGACAGAACCTGGCTCACAACAGGCATCCAGGTTATGGTTATGTCTGTTGAATGAGTCAGTGCCCCAGAAATTCCATACTGAGCCCATGCTCACTGGGCTCTCAACCCAGTAACCGCACACTGCATGAGGAAAGGGACTCAGACTTACCATCCATGGCTCCCTATGGCCAAGCCTGGCACACCCGGGACTTCCAGAAACCTTACATGAAAAAAAGATGCTGTGTGCCCGTGCAGTGGAATATTATTCGTTCCCGAAAAGGAATGAATATCTGATATGCCCATACTACAGCATAGATGAACCTTGAACTCACTATGCCAGGCAAAATGAGCCAGACACGAAAGAACAGACAGCGTGTGATGCCGCCTCCATGAGGTACCTAGCACAGTCATGGTGATAGAGACAGCAAGTAGAATGGTGGTTACTGGGGCTGTGGACAGAGGTGCTGAGAAGCTGTCGTGTAATGGTTACAGAGTTTCTGTTTGGGAAGAGGAAAATGGGATGGAGATGGATAGTGGTGATGGTTGCACATCATTGTGAGTATACTTAATGCCACTGAATTACACATTTACAAATGGTTAGAATATTAAATTTTCTGTTATATATATTTTTTACCTTAAGAAAAAGTGATTGCAAAAACAAAGGGGAAAAGTTGAATGCTGCTTTTCTCTTTCTACTTCTCGCCGTCTATTGAGCCTGCCTTTTTCTGTCGAGCCTGCGTGGTGGGTGCTGAGATGTCCCTGTTTGAGGACTTCTGGCCTGTCCTGCTGGGGAGTGCCAATCCCATTGGGAGCTGCTGAGTCAGGGCCACCCTCTGAGCAGCTGCCCTGGTATTGCGCCTCTGATTTCCTCAGCCGCAAGACAGAGAGACACTTCCGGAAGCACCAAGGCACGTCCCATCTCTGCTTCGCCTGCCTGCCCAGATGTGGGCGTCCAGCTCTGCCCTGCCTGGCTCTATGCATAACGGATGGGCAAGCTCTCCCTCACATCCCTGTGGGAAGGAAATGGATTGAAAACCTTCCTCTTCCTGCTCTGAACTTGTGTGTAAGATTAAAGACAGGTATGCTTGAGAAGGCTAGGCAAACACTGTTATTTTTAATAATTCAGAGCACACCAAGTTCAAAAACAGGTCATAGTGAGTGATTTCTTTCCCCCTCGGTTCCTGAAGCAAACTCTGCTGACATCATCTCCTTTCCAGCAGAGGAACAGAGAATGGGCAGCAGAGGCTTACTTCTGACACGCTTTTCTTAATAGTTACAAAGCAGGGGACGCTGTGGGTGTGTTTGTCAAGACCGGAGGGTGTGCAGCCTTGGTGTCTGCTGGTGTTCACAGCCCCTGGGCCTCAGGTGACTGTCTCATGGATGATTTGCTCCTGTCCTGTGCATGGTGTACAGACCACATTATTCATCTAGGCTTGCCTTTTATCAAAACAGTATCTCTTGTCATCCCAAGGCCCTCCTAACGGAAGACCAAGTTACAAAGTCCCAGTGAAGGGACGGGACCAGACAGCTGGTGCAAGAGAAGCCGGCGCTGCCCATTGGTGGCGCTGAGCCCCCCCATTGTCCGGGCTAGGCAGTCTTCACAGGCAGTGGCACAGGGGTGTAAATTCTGCCCTGACGTTCGGTTGTCCTTCCCTCTCCCAGCCAGTCGGGGTGTGTGTGTCTCTGCTGCCGCACAAGGTGCGGAGTCCCTCCGTCGGCTAATGGAAGACGTCTTTTTAATTGCATGGGGAAGTAACTTGTGGGCCGCCAAGCTGGGGCAGGGGGGACTTGGGGAGAGAAGGCTGGCTCCTTACACAAACTGCGGAGCTAGGAGGGGAAGAGGAGGCAGAGGAGGGAGCGGGCCAGGTGTCTGCCTTTCATCTGGATGTGCAGGATGACATCTGGTGCCAGGGAAGCCGCTATTTCTAACTGATGGGAAGCTTTGCAGTCTAGGGAGGGCTGAGCTGTCAGGTGAGCTGGAGATCAAGAATTATCATGACAGCTTCATGGCATGTGAAAGGCGCTGTGAAGTGCGGTGTGATTTTAACCAGCGGTGGTTAAATTAGCTTCTCGTGGACCCGGTGTGATGTGCAGGCAGAGATGGGCCGATGCGGCCGGGCATGCCGGGCCTGGAGAAGGTTGCGATTCTGAAACACCATCATTTGGAAAAGAAAAGCGTACGTGGGAACCAACCGGCTCCCAGATTCTGAGTTTTGCTTAATGGAGATGCCAGGTGGCAGTGGTCAGTGGACTGTCAGTTCCTCCAGCGAACGTCTCCGACCCCACAATTATAAATATTCCAAGGATCAGAAGGAACCTTCTTCCTTGAACTTCCCCAATTTAGGATCCTGTCAAAACCTAACCAACTGTACTAGCCAGCTAAGCAGCCTTGACTAACCGCTTTGCCCTGTGCTCTCACGTTCCACGGGACTGTCTGGGCGAGACCGGGCCAGGCAGCCCGTGAGTGAGTGCCTTTCTGAAAACCTTCCACTCGAAGGGAGCTGAGGAAGTGCCTTTTAATAAGTAATCAGCCGGAGGAAACCAGGCTCTATCTAGCCATCTAGTAATGTGTGCCTATTCATTGGGGACTTTTCAAAAGTCTGGAGCTGGAATGTCCATGATTTGATGAGCCATAGCTTGGGAAATTCTAGAGAGATAAAGTAACATGAGTAGCTGTGTGTGTGTGTGTGTGTGTGTGTACTTACACTCATATTGCTAATAGATACCAAAATAAAAGCTGCACATTAACACTTTGTGGCAGTATTCTGCTAAAAGTTTTACATAAATTCTCTCACTTTATCCACATAAGCAGATATTCTGTTTCTATTTGAAAGAGGAGGCCAGTGGAGGCTCAGAGAAGCCAGTAAGTAGCAGCAGACCTGGGACTTGAACCTAGGTCTTTTGACTCCATGATGACCCGTGCTCATAGCCACTGTCTCCCAAACGAGAATGGCTAACTTGACAGAAACCCCGGGTTCTCATACCTCAAAGTGGCGTGCCCCAAACGCCAGCTCTTAGGTCCGGTGTGGGAGCCTGTGCATTTCCCCCTTCCCGGCTTCCAGGCAGGTTTCCAGGGGATCCTACCTGAGGCTTCCAAGCCCTCGTCTCTGCAGGAGGCACCTAGGAGACTGTCTTAGAGTCCCCAGTCTTTGCGATCTAGCGTGCCCAGGACCCCTCTGTCCGTGGAGAATCTGTTGGCACTGACCAACCGCAGGGCTGTGACTCTGAACAGCACCTCTGAGCTGAACGAGTTCCAACCTACCGCTCACAAATCCTGCTTTCCTGGGGCGTGCCCAGCCCCACTGAAGCTGGTGGGGGAGTCAACAGCCATTCACCTGTCCAAGCCCAGGATTTATGGTCCGGCACCTCCCTGCTGCCCACAGCACTGTGTACTGCAAACACGGATGACCTTTGTGTGATTTCATCTCCACCTGCTTCCACACAGAAAACCTGTTTTGTATTGACATTGTTGGGAACAAGTTCTGCCCACGTGAACTCCCTTAGTGCCTGCTCCTGGACTTCCGGCCTGCAGAGGCCAAGTGCCTCTTATTCCGAGAGCAAGAGCCTGGAGGGCACCTCAAAGGCCTCCCGGCTTCCACCCGTCGGACTCCTCCGTCCAGTTGCTTCAGGCAGCCGAAGTGTTTCCCTTCCTTCCAGGATTTTCTAATCCCTCCCTGGGAAGGGATGGGTCACAGGCCACGCCTGGCCCACTGGCAGTAGGGTGCTTTGTGGAACACTGTCTTAGGAGTTAGTTCCCATGTGGTATTCGTTAGTCACAGCTAATTACTAAATCCTTGGCTGAGGCAACAGACATTGTTCCCTTAGAATTCTCTCTCTTCCTAGTTCCCCTCTTGTGGGGCTTTGGAAGTTGACTGGGGCACTATTGTCCAGGGATTCCCTGATGGGCTCACTGCTGGGGTTTTGTCTTTCACGTTGAAACTCAACTGGATAAAACATCCTTCATTGATGCTGACACAGTCCGTCTCTACTCTGTAGTTATTTCTCCCACACTGGACTCAAGTCTCTTCTAGGCAATTTAGGTCATTCATTGAAAGCAACTCACAGCATTTACTCAGAACATTGAGAGTCTGCACAGAATTCTAGAATGTTAGTATTTCTGGATCATAGAAAGATGATCAAGGGTCAGGTTTTGCCAGTTGTGCTCAGATGGTAGATCAGAAAGGAGGATGGGGCTAGGTGAGCCAGCCAGCAGTCCAGAGTCCCCACTTTGGGTGCAGGCTTCTGCATATGATCTCTGCAACGTAAAAACAATCCCGAAATCCAGTACTCAAATCCACCCACTCATTCATCTCTCAGAAGAGGAAACTGGCCCATTGAAGGTCTCTCTCTTTATGTAAGGTCCACATGCGTTAGTGAGTTGATGCCAGATTGAGAATCAGCACATGGGTCCCCCAACTTCTGTATGTCCCGTTGATGATGCCAGGCTGGGGCGATCCTGGAGCCCCTCGCTGGGCTGCTTCCCACTGCCTGGCCCCTGTCTTGTGGAAATGGCCTTATCTAGAGGATCCAGAGGAACAGAAAACGTGCCAGGAAACCCACAGCAACATTGTTGAAGTCACATTTCGCTTCTACTAAGGGCCACGTCACTCACACAAAACCGTGGCCCCTTCTGGGGTTGTGCAGTGCACAGCCTGGGAAGCTGGAGGGAGCAGCCCTGCTTTTCCTTTATGCAACTGAGAGCCGACACTGAAACTGGGCATAGAAGGTTTTAGTTCAACATTGTGTAAGGAAAAAACACAGGCTTTGGAGCAAGCAGATCTGGGTTCAAATCTGAGAGTAACAAGTTATTGATATTACAGATTGTCAGGTGTTGTTGTTTTTTTTAATCTAAAATGATATACCTAGCTCAAGAGTTGTGAGAAATTACTTAATAGCCTATGCAAAACCCCTGTCTAAAGCATATCAGGAACTCAAGAAATGTTCCCTTTCCTCTAACCTAACCTCTCTGTTGCTCTCTTACACATACAGGCTTGAGTCCAGGTAAAAACCAGGCATTTTTTCCCTGTCTGGTTGGCTTTGTAGTAGAGCATTGGCCTAAAGTGTGGATGTCCCGGGTTCAATTCCCAGTCAGGGCACACAGGAGAAGGGCCCATCTGCTTCTCCACCTCTCTCACTCTCTCTCTCCTCATCATCATTATCATCATCATTGTCATCATCATCATCATCATCATCATCATCATCATCCCTCTCCCCTCCTGCAGCCAAGGCTCAATTAGAGCAAGTTGGCCCCAGGTGCTGAGGATGGCTCCTTGGCCTCCACCTCAGGCACTAAAATGGTGAACCCTTTTAGCAACCTGAGAGTTGCGATGGATCAAGGGCCCCAGATGGGCAGAGCACTGCCCCCTAGTGGGCTTGCCAGGTTGGTCTCAGTCGGGGCACGTGTGGGAGTCTGTCTCTGCCTACCCTCCTCTCCCTAAAAATAAAAAATGTAAACAAACAAAAAAAAGCCAGGCATTTTAAAAGTTTATCCTTAACTTGGAAGCTTCTGAATTTTGTCACAATCTGAGCATTCACCAGATGAAGTTTGGGGTGTCTACAGACGAGCCTATCTTAATTTTTCCCAGTGCAGTTATAAAACTAAGCATTTCCTCAGTCCGCTGGAATAAGGCAGTGAGCTTCTAAGAAAATTCTTTGAGGGGAAAATTTAAGACTGAAAAAAGTTGAGTCCTGTTTCTTCCGTTCTGAAAGCCCCTGGGGTTTCCCGGGGGCCCAGAGGCCGAGCGCCCTCGGACTCCGGCAGCGGAATCAGAGCCGCTCATTGTGCCGACCACATGGGTGTGCCTGGAACTCTTTCAGACTCTTCTTTATGTGCCAGTCAGACAGGAACCATAGGCCCAGAAGCTTGTTTGCAAAATCGACGAAAACAGATGTTTTTGCTTATTTTTTCTCTCTTGCCTGCCAAGAGATGCTCACTGAGTTTTCTTTGGGTTTTGAGCTTGCCATTTTTTTTTTCTTTTTTACTTTTAAAATAAATCCTGGAAAAGGGTCATTGTACAATGAGGAGGAAGGATGGATGGGCATCTCACCCTGGGGAGCTCTAGTGAAAACGTTTCCATGTCAGAAGGCAGGAAGGCCGAGAGGACAAAAGCGAGGGACACGGACTCATCACGCTCCGGAAAGGTCCCCCGGGCACTACCCCCATGCCCGAGATGCCCAGGGCCTCCCCAGCAGACTGGGATAAGAGAGCGGGCACTGCCCTTTCTTCGGGAAACCGAAGCCTTGTGTCTGACTCAGCAAGCCAGGTGGCTATAAAGGGCTATGTCCCTTACACATAAGCCATCTACCCTGTGAGGCCAGGGCCATCGCGGTCCCTGGATTTTGTAGCCAGTTCAGATATGTCCGTTACTGCATCAGTTTTCTGTTGTATCTGTAACAAATCACAAACTTAGTGGCTTCAGATGACACATAGTCATTCCCTTACAGTCTGTTGGTCAGAAGTCTGCGGGGCGTCTCACTCGGCGAGAGTCTGAGCATCAGCAGGGTGGCGTTCCTTTCTGGAGACTCAGCAGGAGAATTCCCTCTCTTCCCTTTGCTTTTCCAGCTCCTGGGGGCTACCTATGTTCCTTAGCTTGTGTTTCTCTTCCTCCAGCTCCAAAGTCAGCAACAACAGCAAGCTGAGTCCTCCTTACCCTGCGTCACTCCGGTCTCCTCTCTGTCTCCCTCTTCCACTCTCCGTGGACCCAGCGATTACATTGGGTTTTACCTACGTAATCCAGGGTAATCTCCCTAATTTAGGGTCATCTGATTAGCTCTTGAACCCCATGGCAACCTTAATCCTCCTTTACCATGTAAGGTAACATGTTTACAGATTCCAAGAATTAGAACATAAACATCTTGGGGGTGGAGGGAGAGATTTTGCCTATTGTAGGTATGTAGGTCACTCCTACCCTAAATGCAATACACACAGTTAGTTCCCAGGTCACAAATGAGATACATTCTGAAGATTTGAAAATGGCTATGTATTTATAGGCACAGAAGGGGAAATAAAAATAAATACTGTGTTAGTTAAGACAAAGTAAGACATCTAAGTTGCTTTTAAGAAGTAAATGTTCCGGTTCCAACTTACCTACAAATTCAACTTAAGAACAAACCTATAGAACCTATCGTTGGAAACCTGGAGGCTGCCTGTAATTGTGTATACAGTATTTGGACTCTTTCAGTTGCGAAAGGCAGGATCTCATTCAAGCTAATAAAAAGGAAAGGGTTTTATGGGCGTTTGTCCTTTGAAGGAAAAATGTGATTGGCTTCAGGCACAGCTGGATCCCCACATCCAACAGGGTTATCAAGATCCGCTGTTTTCTTTGCTTTCTTCGTGCTGGTTTGATCTTCAAGGCCAGCCACAGTGGCTAACATAGCTCCCAGGCAATTCCAGGCTTATGTAGTTCTCAAAACTCAGGATCCCAGAGAGGAAACTGTGACTTCTTATTAGGTGGCACCAGCGAAATCCTGAGGATGACTCTCATGAGCCTCACTGGGGTCATACCTACACACATCCCTGAACCAATCACTGTCCAGGGAAAAGCAATCTCTGCTTCATTCTAGAGCAGGGATAGGTCAGCCTTCCAGAACACAGGTACTGAATTGGAGAGGCAGAGGTTCCCTGGGGGAAATTTGATTGCCGTTACCAAAAGAAAGGGAAAAGAGCTGAGCAGGCAGAAACCACTGATGTCCGTTTCACCATTATATTGCTGTCCGTTCCACCGTCTTATTGCTGGATTTGAGAACCATGCCATAGGTATATTATTTTATTTAAGAGCTCTTTGGCTTCAAGCAACAAAACACTCAGACTTGAAAGAGTACAGAAGGGACTCACCCAAGGCAAGAAAGTTGTAAGTTAATTCAGGTAGTATATAAGAAGGGGAATTGCATGGTGGTTAAGAATGTGGGTTTTGGAACCAGCCTGCTTGGGTTTATATCCAGTTTATTGGTTCCGTTTACTTGACCTCTCTGCGCCTCAGTTTTCTCATCCGTAAAATGGGATTAATATTGTGAGGTTTAAGTGTGTTACTATAAATAAAGTACTTAGAACAGTACCTTGACATAAATATCCAGTGAGTAATAGTTTTAATAATTATTCTTATCACTGTTGTTATATTACTATTGTTACCACAAGTAAATTTCCTGAGGATGGTTTCAGGACTTGGAAAGCAGTTAGGAACCAAGTCAGATACTTACTCAGTTTCTTTTTTCTAACTGAGGTTACATAGTCTCTTCTCTCCGGAGCTTTCTGTCACCTCATTGGGGAGCTGACGTTCACAAATGGCTTTCAGTTGCCATTCTTTGACCTCTGGCCTTGACTCCACAATGTCCACCACCAAATGAATGCTGGTTAGTGTTTCTGAGTCCAGAGTCTTAAGAGAATCTGATTAGCCCAGGCATGATTGGCTTTAATTAAGAATGCACCTGTTTAATTAGCTGTGACTGACCCCATGACCTTGTAAACAGGGTCACCTCTTTCGGTAGGCATGGAGGGAGCAGCAGTTGAAGGAGAAAGGACTAAACAGGAAAACTGACCAGCTTGTCTTTTACATGTACACTGTAGCAGATTGGAATTTTCCTACAGAACAGGAGAATCAGTTTCAAAAAATAATGGTTATGGCTAGATCTTTGGGAATAAGTCAGCATTAGGAACTGCTTTGTTCTGATGTGATTTAGCCTGTGGTATTTGTAGAGAAAAAAAAATTGTTCATTTTCCTGTTATTATAAATGGTACCAACATTTCCAGGTCCAGTTAAAAATGCACTCTGTTTGGAAAAAGCCCCCATGGCATTGATCTCAAAACCTCATTTCTAAAGCAGAAGTTCCTGAGAAGGTGGGATGCTCCCACTCAATAGCAGGAGAGTAGATTCCTTAGTGACCAGGGATGTCCCCAGAAATCTTCCCCTTGGCGACGGGAGGAAAATCCCACATTGGCCTTTTGTTTGTTGTGTCCCCTCTCACCTTTCAGAGCCCAGACCATTCTTTTCTGCATTCTCAGCCCGAGGTGTTCTCTGTGGACAGAGGTTCTGCCTTCAGAGCACGTGCCCTTTTCTCCAAGGGTTTTAGTGAGAATCTTTCTGGGGATGTAGTTCCACAGCAGTGGGGAGGCGGGAGGGGTACTGATGGAATTTCTGAGTGCCCCGAGGCACGACAGGAAGGGTGGGAATGCTTCGGAGCTGGGCTGGGCATCTTAGGAAGCACTGAGATTTGGGGGAAGACAAAGCATTGTTCAGCTTTTGTTAGAAGTCTGCTGGGAAAGTCTCCCCTGCAAAGGCTCTTGTGCCCCTTTCTAGTCCGACAATTCGCAGGCTCCACACTTGCTTTCAGATGGATTGGTTTTGAAGCAGTCAACAGAAAAGCACCCCGCTGACAGGGCCAACCATCAAAAAGAGAAAAGAGAGCAATGCAAACCGCGGGGGAATGTACGAGAGAGAAGTATTGCAGGGCAGAAACGAGGCTCCGCTGGCCTGATACCCTGTGCATTATCTCCCCAAAGGACCCCGTGGTTTAACGGATGGGGCTTTAACCTCCCCAGAGGTCAGTCTCTGCTGGACAAATGGAACCTCATCCCCGAGGGCATCGACATTCTCATGACGCACGGACCTCCTCTAGGTAAGTGAAGCAAAGGTTGTCTGTCTGTGATATGAGACACCTTTTTTTTTTTTCCCCAAGCGTAATGAAGAAATGCTTTGGGGACATAATCATTTTCCTTTAAAAAAAAAAAATTTTTTTTTGTCAATGTCTTTAAAAGAAACCCAGTATGATAATTAAACTCAGCAGTTCTGCTGGGCTTACAGGTGTTCTTGAAATTAAATTTTTTGATTTCGTTAAGTCAGGGAAAATCAAATGCGTGTGGAACACCGCTGTCTTTTGAGTTTGATCATTTATTTTAAGAACTGCGTTCACTTTGGAGTAAGGGGGTGAGGAGTGGAGCGAAGACAAGGACCTCCGAATCACAGGGCTTTTGCATGGCAGTGAAAATGGAAACTGTTGTTCAGAGTTGTTCATTATTTTCCATATCACAGTCTAACCCAGGAGATCTTTAAAGTTTAGTAGTTGTGCTGATTATATGAGAAAAGAATCCTTTTTTTGTTTTGTTTTAGCTAAGGTGTTAAATAAGGACTTACCTGTATTTTCCCATGTATAAGACGCTCCCATGTATAAGACACACCTTAATTTTAGGGCCCAAAATTTGAAGGAAAAAAAAATATTACATAAAGTTAATGAAGTCAAGTTTTATTCATCATAAAATTCATACAGTTCCTCATCACTGTCAAAACTCCCATTCATTAGCTTGTCCTCATCTGTGTCTGATGACGAATCACTGTCTTCAGATATGGCCTCGTCCTCAGTTCCACCTATGGCATTTGAAATGCCACAACACAACCATTGTATAAGATGCAGTTTTTAACTCCCAAATTTTTCGAAAGAAGGTGCATCTTATACATGGGGAAATACGATAGGTTGAATGTTACTTAACCAGACTCATTCTATAGAGCTGCTGAGCCTGCATCCAGGTGTGGATTGCCAGTATGCTTCCAGGCTACCTTTAGTTACCCAGAGTATAGGTAAGACGATTATTTGACTTATATAATAATCTCCTGATTGTTCATGAATCTGTTAGCTGTTTGGCTTAGCCACAAAGCACTTTCCAAACATCACGACCATCGTGATCCCCCATGATAGCTCTGCCAGGAACCCCCTTGTCAGACTAAGGTGTGCTCAGGACATTCAGATGTCTCGCTTCTAGTAGGAGATGTTATTTTGCCCCACCCCACCCCCTCTTTAAGTTGTGGTAAAAAACACATACCTTGAAATCTACCCTCTTAACAAATTTTTAAGTGGACTAGAAAAGTTTCTCGATCACCTTGATTTTGAGAAAGGGAGAAAACAATACAAAAATAGATGATTTTCATACTTTTTTTCCCCTGTGATTAGGGTTGATTGTGACATTTTCTTTCTCCTTGAGCCTGAAAAATAAAAAAATCTAAGGTGCATGTCCTCGTGTGAATTTCATCCTTGCAGCTGCTTCCCCTCCATGCCATTCGATGCTGCCTTCCTGCCCTCACAGGGAGATGCTCTCTGGGTCACAAAGAAACAACAGATGACCAGAGCATGAGCATGAGCTCTGGTGGCACATTTTAAAGCTCAGGGCGACCAAGGGAAGGGGAGCCAGGTCTTTGTAAACAGAGAGACTGTGGGTTTGCACAAGATCAGCACTCCTGATGTGTTCAGTGCTTCGGAATCACCACCCCGTGCTTTCCCCCCTGCCCCCATAACACCCCATCCCGTACTTTAAAAGACTGTACTTATCCACAGTCTTTATGAAGTCACAATTCATTTCCTTATTTTGCAATCATTAGAGATGAACTCAGTCATTAAATTGCTAGTGGAATGCTCTGATCAGCACAGCTAGCCAGTGAGAGCCTCCGGGGAGAGAGCATCCCAGCCAACGGGGAGCTTATCTGCCCAGTCTGGTGGGTGCAGGTGTGAATCCTTACAGGCTGTGCACTGGAAGGGACTTGGACAGCCTCGACATAAAGCATCTACATGCCTGAAGTGTTATTTGGAATATAACTTTGAGCAGATCAATTGATCCACAGACTTTATCAAGTCATTATTATTTTTTGGTAGAAAAGTAAATGGTCATGATGATAAGTCTGAATTCTAGCCTTGGAAGAATTCAGACATCCTCACGAGGGAGGCTACCCTCTCTCCATGTGGTCAAGACGATGTGTCCAGAGAGTGGTGGGCATAGAGCAGTGTAAGACCTGGGGTTCCAAAGTAAAAGCTCAGGCAGAGTTTGCATAAGGTAAAGCTAAACCTCGGGACAGTGATGGAGTGAGATTCTTACGCAAATATTGGATTGGAGGGTGGGAGTCAGGGTGGGGATTGACTTTGAAGTTTCTCCTGCTAAGAGGGGAAGCCATCCCACTTCACTATTGTGCTGTGAGCAGGATGCTTTCTCTAGGCCAGGGGTCTCAAACTCAACTGAGCATGTGGGCCGCAGAGCAAGATCATAGCCGTTCGGTGGGCCGCACTAGGTCTACAAAAGGCAACTGTTACGCAACACTTTTCTCACTGCAGTTGAAAACAAAAAAAAATCAGTACAACAAGCACAATCGTACATGCAGTTTACTCAGTGTCACAAAACGACCAGAAACTGTAGTTCGCATCACAACTGCTGTTAACTAAGCTAATATCTAGCTAGGATGCTAGAGAAATGAAAAATACAAGTAGGCCCCTAGGCTTACTTAATTTTATCCAAAATATTTTGAACTTTGTGGATTAGTCTGCGGGCCGCACAAAATTGTTCGGCGGGCCGCGAGTTTGAGACCCCTGCTCTAGGCATTGTCTGTGAAATGAGATATTTCCCCCCTTCAAGAAAAACACATCCAGAGGGAATAGGGAATATGCCAATTACTGGGGACTAAGGATTTTTCCCTCTAATTTACAAAGTTTTGAAATCCCTGGTTGGATTTTTACAGGTTGCTCACTTTCATCTGATGGTCTTCCCAGACTCTCCGGCCATTCCCCCACTCTCCTGCTAACACACCTTCACAGAGATGTCCAATCTTCCTTCCTCCGGTCTCTCCAACATAGAATAAACTTGTCTGTCCCTTTCAGTCTGATCGTTTCTAAACAGTAGCAATCCCCTAATGGAACTGTGGAATGGATTCCCAATGATGATGGCTTAGCCTTTCGTCCCACCTGCCTTCTTTACACCCCATCCCGCCGAGGCATTTGGACCGTAATCATTCAGATAACTGACTTCTGCTATAATTGATGTCAGTTTTTATGGATTTTCTGCATTAAGTGTAGAACTAAGTGGCTTTTACACAAAGGTAGTCAATTAGCCCCAGCTTTCTGCCTGCCACCGCGAGGTCACCGTGGTTGCCTATCGCTAGGGAAGAGACTGAAGGCAGAACCTGGCATCCCCAAGCTTCGCTCTTCAGGAACTTCCAAGGGTTAAGAGTTGACGTATTTAGAGAGCAGGGTGCTTGCAGCCAGTTTGCAGGCAGCTCCTCTCAGCCTGTCTTCTCCGAATTATCTTGGTAGTCAACCCTGTCCGTGTAATAAAAAAGGGAAGTAACTGAGTTGGGAGAGAAAGAGATTATTAGGGGACTGCCGGGAATAAATGTCATTGGGCCCATGAAGAAGATTTGGAACCTGTGGCTGAATAAATCAAACCCCCTACAGAAAGAAAAAAAAAAAAAAAGTTAATTAACAGGAAGAAAAAAAAGGAAACCAAAAAAAAAATTATTTTCAAGAACCTAAAGAAGACAAAGTGATGAGTGAAAAGTTCTTTAAAAGCCATTGTGAGCTTTAATGGAGAGGCTAGGATTACAGATAACGTAATAAACCTTCTGTGAGTTATGGCTTCCTGAAAGTCTAAATGAAACCTTACCTGAAGAAAGAAAATTAAGAGTATTGATTGCATTTTGCCCCGTAGGGTTTCGAGACTGGGTTCCAAAGGAGCTTCAAAGAGTGGGCTGCGTGGAGCTTTTAAACACGGTCCAGAGACGAGTCCGACCCAAGCTCCACGTGTTTGGTGGAATTCATGAAGGTAAGACCAGAAGAAAAGAGCTCATGCCGTGTTGGTCTCATTGGGCACCTAAGTTACACTGTGAGTAACTGGAGCAGTAGTTTTCACACTCTTCCTACCGGTGCAAACCTTTCATCAGATGAAATGTTAGGAGAAACACCTGCACATAAAGCCGATAAATATTTTATTTGGAGCTGCTCTATTTTAAATAGAGTAGAGAGTAGGAACTAGGTCTGGCAGACCTTATAGAAAACTTGGCCCACCCCCTGGCAACTTCTGGAATTTCAGGGCTCTGGTGAGGAATGTTTGATCATTTCTGCTGTAGAACAGGCATGAATTAATAAAGGACAAGTTTTCTCTTCAAGAGTGTTAGAAGACATGGCCTGGGTATTAGGCTAAATAACGCCTGTAGCCTCTAAACATTGTGTTTCATAGAGAATGGACACAGAGACCCAGGAAGACAAGACGAGCTTCAGAAACTAGCCCCGGGCATGCAGTCAAAGCTGTAGAGCAGAGGTGCCAGGAGCCTGCCCGTTTGTGGGTCGACCTGTTCTTACTAAACGTCAGAAAACCGTTTCAGACTTCTCAGAAATCATCGGGGCTCTTAGCTCCGGCTGAGGTTAAACAGAATAATTAAATCCTCCCGTAAGTGGGAACTGGTCCAGTTGCCGTTTTCTGCCTTTCAGAGCAAGCTGGAATCAAGTTCACAGAACCTAAAAGCCTCCCTTCACAGAACCTAAAAGGAAACTTTGGGGTTCTAGGTTTTGTCTGTCCTCCCTTTGGCAAACTAGGGGGAGCCGGGCCTCTGGACAGACCCAGAGCCCTCTCTCGGCGGGCCTTCCGTTGTCTGGCCCTGCCGGGCTCTCCCATTGCACACGTGTGTGCAGTGGATGTGCGTATGTAGGCAGCGGCCATATTCTCTCCACCCCCTGTTTATGGTGATTCTCTAAAGTTATTTGTGAATCTGCATTTGAGGTATTTAGGTCTATGTACCCGATGAAGAAGAAAAAACAAACAAACAAACAAGCTTGCTTTTCAGATCCCACAAATCCAGTGGCTTCCTCGTTTATGCAGGTAATAAAGAGTATATTGAAAGTCATCCTGCTGAGTCCAGAAAAAATAAGTGAGCGCCAAATGCAGGCACCCGCCGAGTGGATGGAAGGCGGGTGCCCGCCGGAGCGTGGATGTCACCCTGCCCTGAGAAGGAGGGCGCTTCCCTAAGGCATGCTGCGTGACGTGGGTGGGGAGGGTTGGCGCTCACATCTAAACAGCCTTTCCGGGGCAGCTATCTGGTTTGCATTCCTGCAGCATGCCTATGGGTTTGCATTTCATCCTTTTTTTTTTTTAATCATTAATTAGCTTTAAACTAGCCAGACAATTGGGGAATTCCACTGAAGTCCCAAAATAATAAACTTGCTTAAAAGGGAAGAGATCATATTCAAATAAACTTGTCTCGATTTTATTCACTTAAGACAGCTGAAGAGGGCAGAGAGAGGGCAAATACCAGCCTCCTGATGGAGAGAGATAACAAGACTTCATGACCCCAGAACCAAACAGTGCACATTTTAAATGCTTCTTTTCTTTTCTTAAGAGATTTTTCCATTGACCCTCATTAAGTTCTCCACAGGCTTACTTGGAGAAATTTTAGCAATTTGGAAGGGGGGGGGGGACCTTATCTGTTATTTCTGTAAGTCCTGGTAATTTTATTTTTACACGAGCATATTTTTCTGTGCCAGTGGGCACAGAAATTCTATGTGGGATTACACATAGAATTACAAACTTAATTGCAGAGGCTAAAAGGCAAATAAGGAAATGTGTACGTTTGCAAACGTGGTGAAGATTTCAACATATTAAAAATTATAAAAGGATCATACACACCAGAGACCCACATCATACACCCTTAGCTTTCCTTCAATAGGTCACAAGGGATTTATACCGAGTATGGAAGTGGTTTTGCTTGATCCAGGGTCCCGGTAAGCTTAGGAAGCAGTGTTCGATGTCGATGTTTCTCCAGATCACTTGGACGATTGATTATTTGACACTTTTGAATGAAATGGAATTCATCATCAAGACCACACAATTCAAGTAAAATAAGGTCACTTATTATCTTTCATTGAGGCAGGTTAGATATTATTTTATACAGAAGGAAGTCAAGCATCCTCCTCTTCCGCCTCTCGATGCAACACTCCTTTCTTCTTCATTCATCTGGAAGTCTATTTGGGGTCTGAATGTGTATGTCCCTGACTTTATGTTACTCATTCTGTCCCCCTAGAACTCAATAGTGAACACCAGGCTTTGAAATGAAAATCATATTTTAAAGAGACAGGAAAAAAAAATTATTATTTTTTTTTATATTCTCACTAGTAAAAGACATTTTACATTTCCCTGACAGATCTAGTATTTAAATAAGGAAAAAAAGAATCACTTTTTTCTTTGAAGTAGAGGCTTCTCACTTTAAAGAGAGTAGAATAAAACCAAGAGGCTGCTTCTGAACGCTGTTATATCTGGGGAAGCTTCCCTGGATTTCATCTCACTTACCCGCTGGCCAAGATTTTTGTTCGGTTTGGTTTTCCTCACCTGAGGGCCCTGCATGGAGTCACTCTTTATTTGCATATATTTTGGTGAGTGTGACACTCTCTCCCCACAGGTTACGGCATTATGACCGACGGTTACACAACGTACATCAATGCCTCAACGTGTACTGTCAGCTTTCAACCGACCAACCCTCCAATCATATTTGACCTTCCAAACCCACAGGGTTCCTGAAGCTGCGAAGGCCCACCTGGAATGTGAGGGAAGGTTTATAAACTGCCATCTTTTTTCTAATTATCAATTTACACTCTCTTACTTCTTTTCAAATCCTGTGAGTTCTTTTTGTAAATTGCTGGGACAACAGAAAAAAAAGAGAAAAAATGATGCTAGAGGTTGTGCTTCTTTAGTATTATTATTATTTTTTAAATGGGGTTATCCATTTGAAATCAGAGGAGCATTGTGAATTTGTAAAATGACTTCTGTTTCCTCAAAAGGCCACGCCGTTGTAAATTGTTAGTGTTCGCCAAAGGACAGCCAAGCTTTCTTTTTAAAAGGTGATAAAAGTCTTATTTTAATATGCTTTAAGCTGGAAGAAAAAGGAAAAAAAAAAAAGAGAGAGAGAGAAACAGGCAGGCAGTGTTTTAAAAACCAACCGGATTTGCACAACTGTTGAAGAGTATTGTTTGAACTATGTTATTTTTTTTTTTTGATGTTTTGTTGTTGTTGTTTTCTTGGTAGTGCTTCTTTTTTTGCAGATGGGGGCCTGGATTTATAGTCATATTTTCAACAAGAGTCGGCATGGAAAACGACTTCCCTCCACTCTCTCGCTAGAAAGAAAGTTGTGTCGAGGGGAGAAGACAGCCCTCGTTTAAAGGATGGCTTAGCTAGTGAGATCCACGCTGTGGTTAGACAAGTTCTCATTGTTTGTTTGTTTCTTTTAAATTATTTTAGCTTTAAAAATATGGAAATGGAATCTGTTAAGAGCAGGTGTTTCATGCAGTAAAGAAAAAAAATGAGTGTGCTGACTCCTGTTTAATATGGGTTTATATATATAAGTATTTTTTTTGTGTGTATGATGATTAAGTTAGGAGTTTAATATTGCCAAGGATGGTAGAGCTGCAAAGGGGCACTGTATAGCAGGGCATCAGAAGTCCGAAGGAGCTCACACATTCTCTCAGCACTCAAGGTCTTAAAGAGCTTGAGCTAAATCTAGGTACAGTTACAGGCCTGTATAGACTTAAGGGGATGCAATGGAAGCTAAAGAAAATGAAGCTTAGTTGTCCTTTATATTTAAATACCCTGAATTGTCTTCTTACTTCCTGTCCCTCCCCACCCCCCACCCCCGTTTTGCACTGTGTGTCGATGCAATCTTCGCTAGCACAAATTATTGTCGCTAATAGTCATTCCTGTTTTTCCCACTGTAAATGCTGTTGAGCTTTATTCTATTTTATGTTACCTTGTTATTGACATTTAGGAAAGCAGCTGTTCCTTTAAATTTATTGTGATATTCTATATCTAGCGGCCTTTATATGCAAATAAAATTGCAAGATTTTTAAATCCTGGTTGTTTGGAGGGTTGACTGGTGGGACAATGGTGACTGAGCCCTGGGGAAGGGCGGGGCAGGGGGGGCATAGATTTATTCATAAGCAACATCAGTACTCCCTTTCAAAAGAATTAGAATAAGTGACTTTTCCCCCCCTAATTTTCAATAAATTTTTATTACCCACCATTCATGGGCTGGCAGGTGGATCAATAAGGCACTCAGGGTCCTCTTTCCTTCCATCACGCCATCATCTATCTTGCCATAGATTTCAGAGGCTAGAGATTTCTGTGTGGCCATTGCCATTGCTATCAGAACAGAGTGACTGTGCAGTGGAGGCTGGAGGCTCTATTGTGCATGTGTGGGGTCGTGAGACAGCGAACCACTGGGTAATAGAGTAACCACTACACATTCTCATTTTCCCCAGGAGCAGTCTTTTTAACGATATGTGCCACTCACATGCTGTGGCAACCGGGAGGCAGCAGGCAGTTTGGGTAGGGAAAACTACGTTACATCTTTTATTTTCTCTGGAAGAGCCTTTGAAGAAAAGCAGATCTTTAATCTGTGCTATATGCCCAACTTCTCCCCTGTGCTGCCCGTAGGACTGTATTCATCCACATCTTCTTTCCTTCCTTCCTTTGAGGGAATTCCAGAAAAAAAAATTCTCGATTCCAATACCAGCAGAACAGAAAGGATGTTGTAGGCCAGAATTCCAACTCAGACTCACATGCAGTCATCTCGGGACATTGTAGTTGTGTCAGATGCCACCCAGCGTCCGCCGCAGAGGACGCTTCGTCTGAGCTCAGAGAGCAGGTGCTCCAACTTCCCAACCAGAGGTGGTCCACAACCGTCTTAAGTAGCTGAGATGTACTGTGAGCGGTTAACCCTCCTCTGACCAGCTGCATCAGTGGAAGAGGGTGCTGACTGCAGGCCATTCCTAGGGAGCCGGAGACAGAGGTGGACTGAATGGGAATTTCATCTAGTTACTGTCCCAAGGAGCTAGGCTGACCTTCTGGAAAAGCAGGCTTTTCCAGAGACAGGTGGCTAATCATGACGACAAGTGTGTGTGCACAGCCCTTGAAAGCACATCTGAACACAAACTCATTAAGCTCTGCATTTACTAAAATTGCTTTTCATTGTGTGGGAGCAGGAAGCAGCCCAGTCTGCAGAATCCACAGGGTAGGCTGGCTCATGGACAGTTTCCTTCAGCAGCTCCGGGTTCACGGCTTCATGTGCACGGACTACCTCCAGAGGGGCCAGAATGACTGTCCAAAAGCCTGCCACTCTTCACACCGGGCCTGATCACAAGGAAACATCTGGAATAGCTTTTACATACTGGGCACTCTCTTTTCATTACCAGGCACTCTGCTGGGCAGGTCTCATATTTTGTGGGTTTAAAAAAAATTTTTTAATTGATTGATTGATTATCGAGAGAAAGGGAGAGAGCGACAGAGAAAGACACATCAATTTGCTGTTCCACCTATTCATGCATTCTGGTAACACTGGTGGCCAAGGCCGGGCAGGTTCACATCGGATTCAGGCTGATGGTAAAGGAACTGTGAAGCCAGAATGTTTAGGGCCATTCAGTTTAGTAAAGTCTTGCAACAGCGTATGAGCAAACAGGCAGGGAAAACCACTTCTCACAGCAGCAGGCAAGCAAACAGGCAAGCCGCCCCTCACCGTGGCGGGCAAGCTATCTGCGCTGAGGAAAAGTACCCATAGCCTTATATAGGCTACACACAGACACTTACATGCACACACGTGGCTTTCTGCCATGTGCTCATGCACTAATGCACAAGCAAGTAAGCCTAACCACAGCTGTTTTCCCTACACATTCATTGGTTGATTATTGTATGTGCCCTGACCAGGGATGGAACCTGCAACTTTAGTATATCAGGGATGATGCTCTCCAGGCATCCCCAAACTAGGGCCTGCTGGCCGCATGCGGCCCCCTGAGGCCATTTATCTGACCCCCGCCGCACTTCCGGAAGGGGCACCTCTTTCATTGGCGGTCAGTGAGAGGAGCACTGTATGTGGTGGCCCTCCAACAGTCTGAGGGACAGTGAACTGCCCCCCTATGTAAAAAGTTTGGGGACCCCTGCTAACCAATTGACCTACCTGGCCAAAGCTTAGGTCTCATATTTTGTTTCTAATCCTCACAAAGACACGAGAGAGTTTATTTAAGCCTCACTTAACTGATGGGAAACAAAGGCTTCAAAAGTTGAATCACTTTCCCTAGGAAAATGGAAGGTTCAAAACCAGGTGTGTCTGACTCCCAACTCATGCCCTTTTCATCCACCCTGCCTGCGAAGCAAAATTAGAGCTGATATGCAACAGATGTGGGCCTGGGGCATTTCCTATCTCTCATGTAGGAGCAACACAGCTTTCTGATGCCACAGCGGGTCACCTCCTCTGTGCTTGCAGCACGGCACAGCGGGACAGGAGCACAGAGCCCAGGGCCAGCGTGCTTGCTGGTACTGGCTCCCTCTCCGAAGCGCACTGTGCCGCCGCTGACCGGTAAGGACCGTCTCTGCAAAATGCGGATGAAGATGGATGATGACGTTGTTGTGTGTTGTTGCATGAGTTGGTGTCTGGAGATCCCTGCCTGGCATTCAGTAGGTGGTGCATGTGTGTCTGTTAAATGAGGTCGCTGTGCTGCCTCGAGGTTCTCCGGGCAGGGCCTGTCTGTTCACTCACCTTCAAGAGCACAGATGTCCTTATTTCTGAAAAACTGTGTTTGTTTGCGTTCCTTGGAAACTGTGACAAACCTCTCTTCATAAGAATATGAAGAGCCCCAAGGGCATGTGCAAGAGGCAGATAAGAACCTGACTTCTCAGTCTGGGTATCACATTTTGCAAAATCCTTTCTAATCTCAGAATAGGAAGAGCCCTGCCCTCTTCCATGTTGCTTTAAATGGCGCCTGAATCTCAGCCTCTCTCTCCCTGTGGAGTCCTTACTTTCCATCTCACCATCTCCTGCCAGCTCAGTTAGTGAATTTTATAAAGATGTGGGGTGCTGGGGGTCGCCAAAATCCCTTTCAGAGGCAGGCTCCTGCTACTCTGACAGGTGGCCAGCCTGCAGCCTGCTTCATCTCCATCACTTAAGTAAATAAATACTGTGACCCAGGTCTTAAGCAGGGAGAAACAGAAGCTTGGGGGATTTGGGATTTGGCAGTTGCAGATAAAACTCTTGCTGTGCCCTGAATAATCCTCCTCCCCCAACCCTTATCCAGCAAGGAAGTGCTGCTTCCACGACGGAGTTAACAGTATGTGTAAAGTATTTTGGTTTCCTAACCATCTTTTTATGCCCTCGCCTTTCTTGCTTTCCTCAAAGTTTTAGGTGCTTTCTGTTTAATTATTAAACCAAAGTATATTAAGGTGTACTTTGTTTTGAAAATCTAACTATGAACTGAGGTATTTGTGAACTCTGCTTAGCATGAGGCAGGAGACCTATGTGTTGAGGGTTTTGAGACTGGACCATCTTTACTTCCCTGAGTCTTAATGGGTGGTTTCACCGAGGCTTCGGGCCCGTTTCTGCATGTCCAAGTCTGGATGCAAAAATGCGTTTCCTCCTTTAATGAAGCAGCAGGATTAGCGTGGCTGCTCTCTAGCATGGCTCTTCCAGAAGTTTAAAGCTCCTTTCTCTTTTGAAGATGTCACCTTTACCTCTGTGCTTCTATCCTATGGAAGAGAAAACCACACTGACTCACAAGCCTCTCTGAGAAGCCTCTCTCTGTCCTGGTGCCCGTATGACGTCAGCCTCTGCAGTTCAGGAGAAGCTCAGAGAGAGTCAGCGGCACCACCACAGCCACACAGCAAATCAAAGAGATACTCCCACATTGGCAGCTTTGAGCGTGAATAACTGCTTTTTCAGCTTGTTACTGAGGAATCATCGAAGGAAAGATCTGTTTGGCCAGACACGTGATTTTACAGCAAAGGTTGAGTCACTTATCTGTAACTTCTTATTATTGTTATTATTAAACCAAATTATTTAAAGAAACCTCAGTCTGACCTCTGAGTGTTTCGTGAAGGTTGCTTTCCTTCCCTTCCACCAGTCAGTCTACAGCAGTTCTGCTGGGCGCCCAGCTCCTTCTCCTAAAGGAGAGGTAGAGGCACGGTTTCTGCCTTGTCTACCTCTGAACTTGGGACGGCTCTTCGTCAAGCATTCTCACACGCATGTCCGGTCTGTAAGACATTGTGTGTGATAAGAGCCCCCAGTGTTGGAATCAGACGTGCTTTATTTCAAATCCCAGTTATGCCATCCGGGTACCTCGGACATGTTCACGGCTCTGACTCCACACTTGTATAATGGGAATAATTCCCACCTCGCAATGGATTTGTCAGAGTTCATATGACAAGATCAGTCATATGGGCCCAGTCCTGGGCCCAGTGAGCTATTAAGTAAATGGAAGATTTTATTATGTTGTCAATCATCATTTCTTAAAAGAAAAAAAAAATGGCAGAAAGAAATGTTTAGCTTCTTTTTCTATGTTAGAGTGCTTTACAAGCAAAAGTGAATTCTGTGAACTGGACCGACAAGGTAATAGAGCTGCGAAGTCAAGCCAAACATAAATTGAGCTCTTTAAATTCCTCTCTCTCTCTTTCCCCAAACTACCTGACAAAACATTTGTGGTGGGTTCTTCTCGATTCCTTCTCGTTTCCTTCCTGAATTAGGGATGCCTTACAAGACAAAGATCTTGAGGTAAATGGCCTTTTATATCCGAGAGCATCTATATCTGGGTAATGGTGAGAGTGAGAAATGCATTTCCATTAGGAAGCACAGCCACAGTGGTACTAAAAGCACGGGTAGACTAAACACACGGAGGCAGAGAGCCTGCTCCCATCAATCAGCTGTGATTTTTATGAAGCCACAGTTACCATGAGGTGCATCCGAAGGCTCTCAGAGCCCGCTTACCAAGGGAAAGGGCGTGCGATTTCATAGCCCCTTTCTGCCCTGCCCTGAGTGGATGACCTTGGGAATGGGTTGAGCCTTGTAGTAGAAGCTCCTGAAATAGCAAATGGCTCGGAACCCAGGGCTCCATGCTTGGGCTCAGTAACGTGCCCTTTCACACATCAGCGATAATGCTTAGTTAACAATGACTTGACCTTCAAGGGACTCCCGTTTCCCAGGAACTTTCCCTGAAGTCCCCTGCCCATACCCAGAACTGCACCTCTGGTGCTCCCTATACTTCTGCCTTTACCAGGTGCCTGAGCTCCCTGAGGTCAGCAACCAAGTCTTGGGCCTCTACATTCCCAGCATCTAGAACTGAAGAAATGATTTCATAATGGGTTAATCAGTGTTTGGCTGACAATAACCAGGTATGTGGGGAAAAAAAAGAGCAGAAGTTAATCACAGATGAAATCAACAAATATTTGCTGAACAATATGAACCTAGTGCTGTCCTAGCAAGCTGCATTTTTGCCAAGAAAGGTTTTGTATAACTTGGTGAAGAACACAAGATACTGACACATGAAGTTAAGTAGCAATCAGAGATTTAAATAATAGTTCAAGACAGCACTAAAAGAAAGTCAGGGTCTGTGGTGCACAGGTTGCTCTGGTTATGTGAGTAGCTGTCATTATGGGGAAGTGCGGGCTGGGTGTATGTCGCAGACAAGCACAGGCAGCTAACCTAGGGAAGGGAGTGTGAGTGATAATGATAATGTCAATCCGTGCAGCTTCATTCCTGCAGGAGGAAAACCGGTCTGGCCAGTGGCAATTTCAAGTGTGTCACGTAGCTGGTTTGTTTTCTTAATTTACTCTATGAAATGGTTTTCTCTAATGGCATGCCATTGACGAAATGCACCGTAATGTCTCCATCCATCACCTCCAAATGCTTTTGCATGCATCAGTTGTTGACTTGTTTTCTCCCATTCAGCACATAAATGAGAGGAATGATTTATCCAAGGCCACTAGTTACTCTTATGTGGAATCTAAAATAGTTCCCTGGAGAACTACTGCCCTGAGCATGTGTTTTTTTTATGCTGTTCTGAACTTGGATTGAAGGGTGACTTTGGCCTGGGCTGCACTGATATCCTCCTGACCAGTGTTTCCTGGTGAGCTGGTCCCATTGTCCAATGTGGGCTGTAACTCTCAGATACCAGAGCTTGTATCACTGTGGGTGTGACCATTAAGACTGGATTATGAGGTATAGAAACCAGGGTTTTAGCTTTTGATGCTGTGTGTGGGCATTTGAAGAAGCAATGAGATTCCCCATGAGCTCTCTTGAACTCACACCCAACAGGAACACAAGGGTATTGCATGCATAGTGCAGTTCCCTTCTTTCTTACCATTTGCGTACTTCCTTGAACTTCATCTCCCATGCTAGAGATATCTACCCCCCTCCCCAGTTTTACATAAATCAGTAGATCAGAAATGGAAGATAAATAGGAACATCAAGATAATTCTTATCTTCAGAGGTTCCTTGAGAGAGTATGGCATTCCCTAAATAAGATCTTGTACTGATTCAAACCCCAGAAGGAGCCACTCCACAAAGTTGGATGGCAATAAAGGAGATAAAAAGGTTTGAAGCATAAAGAGTACAAAGACCCTAGAAAGTTAAACATAGTACAGTTCTCCTATCTATAACATTAAAAAATTATTGCAAGATTTGAAATACTACGTTTACCTTCTTAATTCTTATATTTAAAAGTTGAAATATATATAACTTACAGGGTTTTACCTGAGAAAATTTGTTAAAATCAATTTTGTAGAAATAAAAAAATTAATACTGCTCATCACACCTCTTAACTTTGCTTTGGCATTAAAGTACTTCTGGTGAGAGAGAAACAATGCATGAATGAATGAATGATTATCTACTTCAATAATACCATGTCCAACATACAAATTAACCCTTTTCCTTGACTAGCTATATTTCTGGGTAGCAATGGAATTAAAATAATGTGAACAGAAGCATAAGAATTTTCTTTACATTGTTTCCTAAAGGGTTGAATAGCCAAAATAAGAAATGTGGAGCTAGTCATAACACCAGTGGTTGCTTTGAGAGCAATATGTTGGTTTCATACCTTTTTTTTTTTTAGTCTTTTTTTTTATTTATTCATTTTAGAGAGGAGAGGGAGAAACAGAGAGAGAAAAGGGGGGAGGAGCTGAAGCATCAACTCCCATATGTGCCTTGACCAGGCAAGCCCAGGGTTTCGAACTGGCGACCTCAGCTTTTCCAGGTCGACGCTTTATGTTTCATACCTTATGAATGGAATCTGTGTTCTGAAAAGATTCAAAAGCTATGGTAGATGGACACTGCATTTCTCTTGCCTTTATATTTTATAGATCCCCTTCCCAAGAAGGGTGAGGTCTATGAGGTCTGTGAGTACAGTATCCAGGAGTAGCCATAAAATATATTTGAATTCAGAAATTATGCAGAGAAATTTACTCAATATAAAGATGAGGTGGGGGTCCAGGAATGGGGAGAAGGAGAGAAAGCAGAAGATCTAGGTCTTAAACTGAATGATTTCCCAGGTCAATAGGTGTGACTTCTGTATGTCTTTTGATCACTTACTTTCTCTAAACTAAGAATTGATGTTATTTCCCTTCTCACATGTCAGGACAACCTTGAACAAAGAGGGCAAGTGAATAGCCTGATTGTTTCACTAATATGAGGACTGTTGACTTTTGTAAGAGACTAGAAGAGCTAGACCCCTCATCACAACCTATATGTGATGGGTTTTTTCCAGCAAAATCAACACAGTGGCACATAGGGGACTGTTTTATGAGGATGTTCCTCTCAAAGAAGACTTCTCCCGAGAAATAAATTATGTATCTCCAGTGAAGTGACAATATGCAAGCTATTTCAGCTATACTTGTGGAGTCAGCAATATCCCAGTTATTGATATGAATATTTATATCCATGCCAGGAGTTCTGTGGTTGTTGGTAGGATTTGCAGTGAGTAGCTTAGATAGGATGCTGAGGACATCACCTATTGTTTTTAAAGCTCAGCATTCTCAAAGCTATTTAAAGAACCCCTTCATCACCACCACTTTGGACCAATGTTAAAAGCAATTCAATACAGGCATTTTCCTTTCACAAACCCCCAAATAATTACTGCTGATTGCTGACCTAGAGGCATTTTAGACGGAGATGTATGTTGGCCATTTTTTTCTTCCCTTCTGTAGTTCTTTTTCATATGAAAGTTTTATAAAATGATCATTGTCATTCTTTAGTTGAATCTATGTGCAGCTCTCTTAGTTTCTTGGGAAATGTTTCTACTAACTTAAAGTTAAAGAGATTCTCTTTTAATATTCATTTTGGGAATGAGGTCTGGAAGTGGAATGGCCCACCCAGTAGAGTATCATTTTAGGGGCTTTTTGTGGCCAGTATCATGCACCTGGGGAATATTAGGCTGAGGTCAGGGATGCAAATCTGTAACTCTGCAGCCATGCGCTAGGTAACTAATATTTATCATGTGGTCACTCTGTGTCAGGCACTCTACCTGGCATAAAATTCAGTCCAGAGTTGGGCCAGAGAGAGGCTCCAGCCAAAGCTTCAATCGCAGCAGTCTAATCTGGATCTGAGCAATAAGCCTGTTTTCCTCCAAAGGCACTGCTCCACTGTTTGCTCTACCTGCTATCCTGTGAAACACAGTCTCAATCCTCTGTGGGGATTTTTGCAGACCATGGTTTATATTTCATAATTCTTATTTTTTGGCTATGATGTGTATAAACAGAAAAAGGTATCAGAAGATTCATTTCAGAATGTTTGATAATAAATATCTTTTATTGGAAAAAGAAATATTATAAATATGAAGTCATTGATTTTTGGACCATGTAGTTAGGAGTGCACATCTGTAAACCAGAGCAGTCTGGCTAATGTTAAATCTCAGGAATTAATGTTTTAGGCCTTTTAAAATTTCATTGTTTGGATGATACATCTGAAAACAAGCTAATGAGTGCACAATCTATTCTTTAAGATCTATTCTGTAGAACTTCTCTGCCTAATATTAATGTTCACATCTGCAAAGTAATGTTGAAATGGCCACTTAAATAATAAAGAATGGAATTTATCTCCCATGGGCCAGGGCCTTGACTATGTTAAAGCTTCAGGGCGATTCCTGAACTTTCCTACAGTTTAAGGATATCTCCCTTCTATTCCGAGTCAATCAAAAACTTCTTTATACAGATATGTCTCTCTAATTACAGTTAAAGAATTAGCTACAAATTCAAGTCTTTTATATTTCTCTAGTACAGTGCTGACTTTCAGGACTCTTTGTTAGGGTGATATATATATGTAGATAGATAGATCAGGAATATATAGTAATATATATAAACATAGAACAGATATCATTGTATCTGTTTAATACATAGATAAACTTGTTTGTGTGTGTGTATATAAATATATATTTATTTTTTAAAGAGATTTTTCTGTCCTTTTTAAAAGCAGTATCTTAAAGGTTACAGATTTATGTCCATAGTTTGATATCCATAATTTAATTTTTTTTTTATCTGTAACAGAGACAGAGAGAGGGACAGACAGAAAAGAAGAGAGATGAGAAACATCAGTTCTTCGTTGTGGCACCTTAGTTGTTCATTGATTGCTTTTTCATATGTGCCTTGATGGGGAGGGGGGCACTAAAGCAGAGCGAGTGACCCCTTGCTCAAGCCAGCAACCTTGGATTCAAGCCAATGACCTTTGGGTTCAAGCCAGTGACCGTAGGGCCATGCCTATGGTTTCATGCTCAAGCCTGTGACCCCATGCTCAAGATGGTGACCCCGCACTCAAACCGGCAACACTGGGGTTTTGAGCCTGGGTCTTTTGCATCCCAGTCCAACACTCTATCCACTGTGCCACTGCCTGGGCAGGCCACAATTTAAAATCTTTAGCTGGTAAACTTTTGTTTGAAACTCTAGTGAGGTCTTTCCTGCAAATGAAGCCTCCCAGTCTTCACCTACCATCCATTTACACATAAGTAAATGTGTTACATTGTTCATAAAATGGTAAAATAATTCTGAAGATAAACGCAAAATGACTTTAACAAAGACACAAAACAGTACCTTCCAGTCTACGTTGAGTAGCGCCTGCCAACATTCCAGAGGCCAGAGATTTGATAAAATCCCAATTTAAAGAATGGAAAAAAATGATTTCTTGAGTGAAAAATTCCAGTTTTCTGGGGTGGGAGTCTTAATTCTGGAGGAAACGTAATTTTTTCTCACCTTTGTAATTCGGCAATTCCTGGGCTAATAAATTAGAGTAAGTGGTTAGTCTGAGACATGGAGAAAATTGGATACAGCATGAAAAATTAACAACAGTGTTAATGAGAAAATGGTCGCCTTCTAAGTCCTGTGCTTGAATTTAGTATGCAGGGTGATTAGGTCTTCATAAAGTTGTTTATTTAAAAAAAAAAAAAAGAGTAGTTGATCTTTCTTTAATGTCTCCAGATCCTGCCAAGGTCAAAGAAGACAATCTCTGCTTTGTCACATTACCTTCTGGTGGGAGGGTTGATGGTCTAATGAAATTGTTATAGAAAAAACAGCAGCCAGTGTACATCAGACTTGTGTGCATCACTGGGAGAGTGTCTTTCACAAACAATTAGCTCTTTATAAGACATAAGATAGTCCTCACATGTATCACCCATATTCCATGCCTACTGAATAAAAATACCGTTTACAACCAACCAAAATTAATCTGGGCCCAACTGAAGAGAAGAAAGTCAACCTTTGGTTATTTTGTGTGGTGACATTAACTCTTTCATGTATGATAGGTACCATTTTATATTCTATAGCAATTGAACCTTGACCCATTTGTACTTTCAAAGTTTTCTTTCTGTCCTGACCGGATAGCTTAGTTGGTTAGAGCATCATCCCTATATGCAGAGGTTGGGGGTTCAGTCCCAGTCAGGGCATATCAGAAACAGAGTGATGTTTCTACCTCTCTCTCTCTCCCCCCCTTTCTTCTCTCTCTCTCTCAAATTAATAAATAAGTTTTTTTTAAGAGTTCTTTCTGATATTAAAGAAAGTTTAAAACATCTCTCTTTTCTGGGTGATAGTTGATTGTAAGGAACCAGAATTGACTCAAAATGATAAGGTTTTTACATAGGATACAGAAAAAATAAAGAGCAAGAGCAGGCAAGTCTAGGATCTAAGAACCCAGGAATCTCCATGTACCTCAGAAGCAGTTGTTCATGGATCTTCCACCTCAGTGGTTTTCAACCACTGGTCCACGGACAGGTGCTGGTTCAATAGGGTCATTAATTGTCAGACAACATCAGGGTGGTTAACTTTTTCGAGGACCAGTATGAAATTTCTGGCAGACCAGCAGTTGAAAAATACTGTTCTGTCTCTGGTGCTCAGTAAAAAAAACATCTGATCGGCTTCTTCCAAGTCAATGAATGGGTACCCAGGTCATGTGTTCACCCTAATCTAATCAATAAAACCAGGTTCGTGTAACATATACAGCTACCTCCTTTTGAGAATGAGTGGAGGCTGAGTTTAGGTCAGAGCAGTGTGTTAATGAGGACAACAATTTCAGTCCTATCACCTTACTGAGAGCCCATCAGCATGATCGTGGAGAGTGGAGATTGGTTGAAAGAATATAAGTAAATTGATACAAACCTATCTCTTTTGCTGAAGGGGAGGAAGTTGCAGTAATTCATAGCTTTTGAAGTACTGATAGGTATCAATAGTATCGTGCTTATTTGCAAGAAAATTGACTTATTAAGAAATCCAGCCCGTTTCCTTTGTTTCCTAAAAAATTGGAGAAATGAATTGGTCAAACTCAGGAATGAATCAGTCAAGCTAAGCTATGAAGTGTTTCTTAGGAGATGTTTAACTTGTCCACATTAAAGCCCCATCATTGACTGATTTTTAGTTATACGGATAAGCTAGGTCACAGGGTATGTGGTTGAAAAGATGAATCTGGGGTAATAATGGTGGTGAATAACTCATGTTTTTAGTATCACATTAGGAACATGGTATTTGGAGTCAGGCAGATTTGGTTCAGGATAATATTCTACCACTCACTAGCTGGAAGGTTTTGATCAAATTATTTAAACTCTTTGAACTTCAGTTCCCCCATCATTAAAATACAAGTGATAACAGTAGGATTGAAAGAAGTCAATGAGAAAGTAAAGGCAAAGAGCATGATACCTGTACACGTGGGCTCACATTTTCAAGTAATTTACACGTGCACATCATGGTGGCTTTATGACATACCTCCCCTGTGCTTTTCTACACTCTACATTCTACTTTGCATGTGCACACATAATTATTTTAATTTTAAAAATAAACCCACACCAAAATAACATTGAAAACATGGTTGATAATGGAGGTCATTCTGTTCTGGGCACTCAAATTGAAATGTTAACCAAAGAAAGAGTGGAAGCTGATCAGACGTAGGAAGCTGTGACTCTGAGCATGTAAGCAAACCTGGGATTGCCTTCAATAAATTTGGTTTTCTCCTTTGTCTCCTTGTTTTGACTTTACTACAGAATTAGAAGACACATATTCCAGACCAGCTCTGCAAAGCAAACCACCAGCCACTTGTAAGACTTAAATTTATAGCACCCATAAAATGTATAGTCCTATACAGGCATAAGAAATAAGCAGTCTAGAGGATAAGAAATTTATTAAAATTGTAGATATACACAGCCAACTGCTAAAGGCTGGCCTAGAAACATTTTCAGCAGTGGATGTGTGCTGCCATTAAAAGCTTAAATCCATGTAGGTGGGGCATTTGAAAGGCTTCAGAGGGGTCAAGTTGCTCTGGGTACTTGGCAAGGTTATGTTGTCTGTGAATGAGTGATTTACACAGCGGAATCAGGATACAGTACTCTCTGAGCGCCAAGGATTCTCATCTGTTGCGACTAGCAAAAACCCCAACTAGGAGGATGGGTCAGAGATCTGAAATCCAGAGCCTCGCTGGTACACATTGAGCCTTAGAAGTAAGTGCCTCAGTATGATAAATACGAACCCCTCAAGCCCGTTAGGGAATGGAAATTTAAGAACCAGTTAGGTCAAAGATCAGGAAATTTATGACGATTATCTGCGGTTACAGTGCAGAGTGTTTGAGGATGGTTTAAGCCAAAGAGTCCAGTGCCAGTAAATCTTGAGTGATATTAATACCTCTGTGAGCGTGTATATACAACGTTTCTGAAAAGATTGATTGCAAAGGCCAGTTCCCAGGAAAGACAAGCAGGTAATTGGCATTTAATTAATGAGAATAAGTTATATTAAATTAAAGACTTATAATCCTTGATTATTTATCTTCCTGTAGCCAGTGTGACAATCTACTCTTAGATGATTAAGCCAGCACAGTCTTTCCAAGAGGCCAAATTAAACCTTCTGTTCAGACTGTGTAAATAAGAATATGTTTGAATCTCAACCATGGGAACAACATAACTTTGGGAAACCGCAGAGGTTTTTTTCTAATATAAATTATTTTTAAAAATTGAAATTCAGCATAGCATCCAAGGTATTCTCAGGCATATTTCATACCTCCAGACCCAGAAGGGTTGGCCTGAACTAGTGTGCAGCAGAAAGGGCGTGAGCTTAAGGGTCACTCTGCCCTGTGACTTAGACCTGGCTCTGCCTTACAGTAGATATATGGCTTTGGGAGTGTTGTTAAAATTCTCTGAGGTTCAATTCTCTTATTTTCAAAACTGGGGCTATAACACCAACCTGCAATGCTCTGTTTCAAAAATTAAATACTCTAAGTTCCCGTGGTCCACTGCCTATTACATACACCGGGGGTCCCCAAACTTTTTACACAGGGGGCCAGTTCATTGTCCCTCAGACCATTGGAGGGCCAGACTATAAAAAACTATGAACAAATCCTTATGCACACTGCACATATTTTAAAGTAAGAAAACAAAATGGGAACAAATACAATATTTAAAATAAAGAACAAGTAAATTTAAATCAACAAACTGACCAGTATTTCAATAGGAACTATGCTCCTGTCACTGACCACCAATGAAAGAGGTGCCCCTTCCGGAAGTGCAGCGGGGGCTGATAAATGGCCTCAGGGGGCCGCATGTGGCCCGTGGGCCGTAGTTTGGGGACCCCTGACATACACAGTACTCAATAAAAGTTTTTATTCTTTACTTTCTCCTCTTGTATCCCAGGATGATAGTGCTTAGGAAATTAATAACAAAGTTGACTTTATCTGATTTTATCAAGATACGTTAACCAGGACAGTGTGGTTTTGGTGAAAGGTTAGAAACATACTTCAATGAAATAATAAGTTCAAAACAGACCCACACAAGTAGGACCAAGTCAAAGTTTTAAAAGGTGCAAAAACAGTTCAATGAAGAGAGGCAAGTCTTTGCAACAAATGGTGTTAGAACAATTGGGCTTCTTATGCAAAAATAAGTAAACTTAGACTGAAACCTCATACCCTATAGAAAAATTAACTCAAAATGGAGCATTGATTTAATTATAAAACAATAAATGTATTAAACTTTCAGAATAAAACATAGGAGGAAATATATATAACCTGGAATTAGGCAGAGAGATCTTAGGTGTGACACCAGAAGCACAATCCATAAAAAATTGGTAAGTTGAACTTTATTAAAATTAAAAACTATTGCTCTGTCAAACACATTACTTTAAAAATGAAGAGACAAACTTTTTATTTTGTCATTTTGGGAAAAATATTTGCACAGTACATGATGTCTTATAGCTAGAATGTATTTTTTAAAACTCTTAAGTCGGCCCTGGCCAGTTGGCTCAGCAGTAGAGCGTCGGCCTGGCGTGCGGAAGTCCCAGGATCGATTCCTGGCCAGGGCACACAGGAGAAGCGCCCATCTGCTTCTCCACCCCTCCCCCTCTCCTTCCTCTCTGTCTCTCTCTTCCCCTCCCGCAGCCAAGGCTCCATTGGGGCAAAAGATGGCCCGGGCGCTGGAGATGGCTCCTTCACCTCTGCCCCAGACGCTAGAGTGGCTCTGGTCATGACAGAGCAAGGCCCCGGATGGGCAGAGCATCACCCACTGGTGGGCTTGCTGGGTGGATCCCGGTCGGGTGCATGCGGGAGTCTGTCTGACTGCCTCCCCATTTCCAGCTTCAGAAAAATACAATAAATAAATAAATAAATAAAATAAAAAATAAATAAAAACTCTTAAGTCCAATCAAATTAAAAGTGGGTAAAAGACTTGAATATATACTTTATCAAAGCGGATCTATGGATAGCAAATAAGCACAAGAGAAAAATGTTTAACATAATTAGCCACTAGGGAAATGAGATACCACTATTTGAAAATTAAAACGCGGATACCACTCTATGCTTATGAGAATGGCTAAAAATGTACAACAAATGATAATCTGATAATGGCAAGTGTTGATGAGGATTTAGAGCAACTAGAACTGTCATGCATTACTGAAAGGAATGCAAAATTGTAAAGCTACCTGGAAAGCATTTTAGTAGTTTTTTTTTATTAAATCAAACATACATTAAATCATACATTTACCATATGGTAGAGCAATCCCAGACCTGGGTATTTATCCTAGACACTGATAACTTAAATTTTCACAACAACTTGTGCACAAATATTTATAGCATCATTTCTAATACCCACCAAAAACTGCAAACAACTCACATGTTCTTCAGCGGGTAAACAAATAAACAAACTATGGTATGTCCATACAATGGAATACTACTTGGCAATAAAAAGGAACAAACCATTAATATACACAACAACATAGACGGACATTAAAGGCAAGAAAGACAGTGAAAGAAGACTCAAAAGATTTCATTCTGCATGATTCCATTTATATGATGCTCTCAAAAAGATAAACCTATAGTGATCAGTGGTTGCAAGGGATTAGGGAGGGTATTTGACTCCAAAGGGGCAGCATGGGGGAATTTTTTTGGTGTGATGGCACTGCATTGTACCCTGACTGTGGTGGTGGCGATTATACAAATCTATACACGTATTAAAACTCATAGAGCCACATGTCAGAACAAACAAAAAACCCCTCAAATTGACTCTATGTTAATTTTTAAATAGAATAAATTAAAAAAAAAGAAAAAAAATGATCCCATCAAGAAGTTATTCTGATTTATGATAAACAAGACATAATACTTTAGAATTCTAGGACTCTCTCTGTAAGTATAATTTTTTAATTTATTGGACAAATGTTAATTCTTGAGTACTACCTATGTTTCCACATTGTTTTAGGTGCAGGGGATGAAGTAGTAAACATAAAAAAGTACTCGCGAGGGCTTGAAGCACCATAAATAATGACTATATGGTACGTCAGATGGTACAGATACTGTGGTAAGAGAAATAGGAGATGGGGGGAAGCTGTGTTGCCATTTTATATAAGGTGGTTGTATAAAAGAGCTGAACCATAGACACAAAAGAAGAGAAGGAGCAAGTTATGCAAATATCTTGGGATGAATGTTGTGAACAAAAATGGCAATCTTAGATGGAACTCCAAATTGTACACAAGCCTGGTCAGAGAAGAGCCACTCTTGTTGAAACCAATTGGGAGATCACCGGAGAAGCTTTTGCAGAACCCTAGGGTGTGGATGAGGAACACAATGTGCCAACCTCTTAGCTAACCTGTCCCTGTGCAAAGCTTACTTGGTTTAAGGTCAAGAAGAAATCTTTCCTGGCTAAGAAAAATCTCTTACCCAAGAACAAAATGGAACTCTTCTCTAAAATTCCCATCAGTTGGAGGCATGCTTTAGTCTTAGATGATGAAGCCAAAGTCGCCGAAGGACCACAGAGATGATATCCAGGGTTTTGTAAGAGGAGGAATCCGTTTGTCTTTTAGCAAGGACCGAGGGGAGGAGATGGGCCACTGGTATCGTTCAGTGATGCTGTGTGTGCCCAGCAGGTATGGAGGAGAGGTAAGGCTCTGGCCCAGCTTTGAGAAAGAAACAACTATAGATGGGAGATGATCTCCAGATTGACCGCAAATTGAAGGTTTCCAAACTCGAGGCATGGATGTTCAGAGAAGTGGTGGCCGGGAAAAACCCTAGGATTGACAGAGGCCAGTAGGAAGGACAGAGGGGCAGACTAGGGCTAAGTCAGTGAAATGCCTGGACTCACGTGTATATGGTAAGATGTTGGATGATGTGACTGGAAGTTAGCTAGTGGGCACAGTGAAGCCTGCTTTCCTTAAGCCCTGAGTGCAGCTGGAAAGACGCACCTCTTCCCCAGATACTGCTTCTTCTCTAGACTCCATGGCTGCTTCTTGAGTTTATCTTGAAGATGGACAAACCTTAAGTGAGGAGCATGAGAACTCCCTCCAACCAGTCAGCCCCTTACTGTGCCACTCTCCTCCTGAGCCGTGCAACTCAGAAGATCCAAGGGAACCTGTCCCCTTTAAGAACCAATGGTTTACAGGGACTGGCTTTCTGCCAGTGCGGGAAGGGAGAGCGGGAGACATTTAAAGCCATTTGAAAACTGTCATATTTCCAACAGCCTCAGATGGGGTGATTAATCAAGAAGCAATTCCGGAGAGAAGCCATCTTCTTTCCCTACTTAAATCTCCCAGGTTAAGTTGTATTTTAGCCCTGGCTTATATTTAGACAAGTTTGTTGCTGTTGCCTAACCCTGTGTTAAAGCAATTATTGTCTGGGAGGGTCATGCAGAGTTCAGTAGAACTGAAAAACTCACAGCCTTTAGTATTAATGAGGTAGGCAGCCTGTTCAGGGTCTTTTCCTTAAAGAGACAGAACGGTGAGAATGGCAATAAGGACAAAAACATATTTGATGTTTTAAGAGAGGGGAGGCTTATTTTTGTGGTTCCTGGCAAAGGCCCCAAGTCAAACAGACAAAGAAAACTGTTAGAGCCAGGTCAACCACCATCTTCTGCAGGCCAGTGCTCAAAAATATTGTTGAATTTGTCATTTGAACTCAAGTGTGAAATTAGAAATTCAAAAAGTGAGGGGGAAAAAATACTAGTATATTTTGTATACCTACTGTGTGCCAGGTGCTTCACATAAGTTACCTTAATTTTCACATCCATCCCTTGTTGTAATTGTATGTGATATCATTATGTGTATTTTGCAGATGAGAAAACTGAGACTTAGGTATTTTGCTTAAAATTACACAGTTCATAAATGGCACAGCCAGGATTAGAACCCAGATTGGTTTAACCACAAAATGCAGACCGTTTTCACACTCTTCCCCAACCCCCGTTAAAGCATATCACCAGGGCTTTAAATATCAGGGTAACTTGAATTTTTCTTTGTTCTTTTTGTACTGGTATTCTATAAATATATGTTAAGATATGCACTTCATGCAAGCCTTTTTGGTTTGGCTTCTGTGTCTTTGGAAAATAACAAGAATTAATAATATTTAAGACTTAACAAATGCCTAACAAAATGGTATTGAAGCAAAATGACATTTTCTCATTGAATCCACAGGAAACAAATGCATGATTAAAACAATTTTTAAAGATACAACAATCATCCCATTTTACAGAGGAGGAAGCTGAGGATTAAAATATTTTACGTCTTCTGTTCATATATTACAGCCAACATGGAAGTTTCAAGCCCAGATTTTAGAGCCTACTTTTACCTACCAGATCATCTAGGGACCATGGTTTTCTTTTCCTCCATGACTGATAAAGCAAGCACCTGTCCCACATTTCTTTGGTGATGGGAAGCCTCCCTACAGAGTGGATGAGAAATACAAGAGCAAGGACAAAATAACCATATGGGGGACCAGTGCCTCTTTGGTCTTTATCTCTCAAGCTGCTCAGCAAAAATGCTAAGCTACCCTCAATAGACAAGCTGCTTTATAAAGGAGGAGGTGGGGGGGGGGAGCCCAGACCCAGTGCTCCAACTTCTTAGAGAGCTCTGGACACTTCCTTCTATCTCACTTCTTGACCTGCAGTCCATCTGTGGTATGGCTGTGGTATGCTGTTCAGTGACTGTGAATTTCTTTCATCACAGTGCAGTAGGGAACTTTCTAGAGAAATAGAGGATTGTGGAGTCACAGTGCCCGATGGGATACATAAGTGAAGCCATTAAACAATATTAAATTCTTCATTAGCTAATTGAGAATTATTTTAAACCGAAATAGCACCTAAGGAAAGGAAGCAGGCGGTTTCTGAATTTCTGCCCATCAGAATCACGGCCACAACCACACATTGTATGAAAACATAGCCCTGGCCGGGTAGCTCAAGAGCATTATCCCGATATGCCAAGTTTGCAGGTTCAATCCCCAGTCAGGGCACTTACAATAATCAATCAATGAATGCAGAAATGGGTAGAACAAAAAAATCAGTGTTTCTATTTCTAAAATCAATCAATAAATAAATTTTAAAAAATAGAAGCAAACATTCACACAGCAGGGTAGCAGGGAGGCCAGAAAGAACTCACTGCCACGTTGACCCCCAGAGGACAGGCAGTGTCCAGGATGCCATTTGCAGGGCTGAGGACTAGCCACTTCTGCCTGAATGGGGTTCTCAATGTGGTTCTGCAGGGGACCGCACACACTATGCTTGTTCTCAGATTCTATCTCTTGAATTAGGAAATACACCTCACCTTAATCAAGGGTCCCCAAATGTAGTCCATGTGATTGAAGTGCGATGTTAGAGGAACGGGGTCAGCCTTACTAGAGGCTGTTATGATCATAAATTAAACTCATGAATTGCTCCTGCTAAGCAACTGCTTGGTGGAGGAGTTCTGTTAAAAGCCAAGATTGCTCTTAATTTAATCTAGTGCAGTCGGTCCCCTGGAGAGGTGCTGAGGGGTTGTTTATGGGAATGGGGAAGTAATCAATACTCCATCAGAGAGGGAGCCAAATAATTTAGGTCATGCTCATGTGAGGGAGGACAGACCTTCTAGAAAAGGCATCTCTAACTGTAGTTGAGGGAGGGAGAGGGAAGAGAGTGAGAAAGAATATGTTATTTGGGGGGATTTAAACATTTTAATCAGAACAATTAGGAAAAACTGACAGTTTACAGATGTTTCTTGCCAGATTTATTATTCTTCAAAATGAGTTTCATTAAGTGCCCCTTCGGTCTCTTCCATCTCAGCGCTGTCCATTCAGGGGCAGCGAGCACCAGGGACTTCCCATAGCATCTCAAGCAGCTTGCATCGTGCCTTTCAAGCTTCTCACCCATTGCTTCTCGGATGATGGATGGTAGCTGACAATTTCCTGTTCCAGCCCAAAATATTCCTCTGCATTGAAAGAACTCACGTCATACATTCCCTTTATCTGTTGCAAATGTCCTTGGGCAGACATGTGTCATTGTTCTAGATCATGTTTGGACAATGCTCAAGAGTAGTAAGACCAACCAACCTGACTGTAACCTGTGTTTACGCCTCCATTCATCAAATACTTTTCTAGATGTGCAGGTGCATTTCTTTCCACCTTTGTAGAAGGTAATCCTCACACATACTAAAAGTTTCAGTTTTTACAAATAGGAATAAAAGTATAAAAGAAATTTTCCCTTCCACCCATTATAACCCTTTTCCAAGTACCCTTCCCAGAGGCAACTGTTACTACCATTATTTTTTGTTTGTTTTTATGTTTCCTTTGTTGATTTTAGAGAGAGGGAAGGAGAGAGCGAGAGAGAGACAAGAACATCTGCTCCTGTATGTGTGCCAACCAAGGATCGAACCAGCAACCTCTGTGCTTCAGGACAATGCTCTAACCCAGTAGTCCCCAACCCCCAGGCTGCGGACTGGTACCGGTCCGTGGGCTATTTGGTACCAGTCCACAGAGAAAGAATAAATAACTTACATTATTTCTATTTTATTTATATTTAAGTCTGAATGATGTTTTATGTCTTAAAAATGACCAAATTCCCTCTGTTACATCCGTCTAAGACTCACTCTTGATGCTTGTCTCAGTCACGTGATACATTTATCCATCCCACCCTAAAGGCCCGTTCGTGAAAATATTTTGTGATATTAAACCAGTCCGTGGCTCAAAAAAGGTTGGGACCACTGCTCTAACCAACTGAGCTGTCTGGCCAGGGCTACCATTATTGTTTTAACATACGATAACATTCTTACAGTGTTTGGCACTTTGCATTATTTTCACTTAACAAATATGCTTTGGACCTCATTCCTTGTGACTGTGTGTAGATCTGCCTCATTATTTTCTTTTTTTTTTCTTTTTTTTTTCTTTTTTTTTTTTTTTTTTTTTTGTATTTTTCTGAAGCTAGAAACGAGGAGAGACAGTCAGACAGACTCCCGCATGCGCCCGACCGGGATTCACCCAGCATGCCCACCAGGGGCGATGCTCTGCCCACCAGGGGACGATGCTCTGCCCCTTCAGGGTGTCGCTCTGCCGCGACCAGAGCCACTCTAGCACCTGGGGCAGAGGCCAAGGAGCCATCCCCAGCGCCCGGGCCATCTTTGCTCCAATGGAGCCTTGGCTGCGGGAGGGGAAGAGAGAGACAGAGAGGAAGGAGGGGGGGGTAGAGAAGCAAATGGGCACCTCTCCTATGTGCCCTGGCCAGGAATCGAACCCGGGTCCCCCGCACGCCAGGCCGATGCTCTACCGCTGAGCCAACCGGCCAGGGCTGCCTCATTATTTTCGATGGCCACATAGGATTCCCATTTTTTTTTAACATTTAGGTTGCTTGTAGTCTTTTTTTTTTTTTAATCTTGAGCATCTCAAGATATTGTGGACAAAAAAATGTATCAGATATGGTCTTTGCTCTCAAAGACTTCCTAGTATAGTGGAAGAGACAGGCACATAAAAAACTGATTGATGATTTGATTAATTAATGTCATGTGGGCTACAATCCTGATGTGAGTCAAGAACCAGAGAGGCACATAGGAGAGGACACATCGATCTGCTTGGTGGGGACACACAGGCCTCACCGACAAGGAGACAGGGAAGCTCCCCAGGTAGACTGGCAAGGAAAGGGACAGGGAGGACCCTGCAGGAGGAGAACACAGCGGTGCCAAGGTGGCCTCAGGCAAGAAGGAGTTGGAGCAAGAGAGAAACCCATCAGTCTCTGACCACAGAGGTCTGCAAACAGAACTGGTCCCTAAGCCTCAGTGTCCCCAATGGCAAATGCTCCCTTTTGCTCGTTCTCTCCCAAGTTCTCAAAACAAATTAATACACAAGTCGTAAAGAGCATTCTCGGGCCCTAGTTGGGCCTCCTCGGCACAAAGTATTTGGAGCCCTCCGTGGGAGCATGGCCGGCCCCCTTGACTGTTCCCCGTCCCTCTGGAGCTGAGGCAGGCGAGGTGCACCTGCCCCTGAATTGTGCATGGCAGTTGCCGGCCCAAAGCTGAGTGACACAGCAGGTGCCTCCAGCCTGCAGACAATTCCATATTTCAATGGAGCGTCGCCACCAAAGCTTATTATCTAGGGCAATAAAGTTTGGGATTAGGGGGATTCGGAATGATTGTGTGATTCTCCACAAAGCTTATCTTCTAATAGACCAGCTGCTTTATGAGACCGCCCCCACCCTCACCAGGGCCTTCCCAAAGCATCCCAAGTCCCAGGCAGCCGAGGGGGGCCTTGAAGGCGGCAGTGGCAGACAGCTGGGGGTATCGCATCACCCTCAGTCTCCATCTGCGAGTGTTAAATTACAGCCGGCTTCCAGCTGGGCACACCCCAGCTCCCGCCTACCTCCCACAAAGCCCTCCCCCACATCAGTGTCGGGCACCTGCCAAGGACATGACATGGCCACCCCTCCCCAGCGGGCCCCCACCTCTGAACTCTGAAAGGTCCAGGTCTGGGCATTTGCTGTCACAGGGTGGAGTGCAGTGGAGCGGAGGAGGGCTGTATAGGAGTGGGGGCACCATAGAGTTTTCTGTTGTGGACGTGCCTCTGCTGAAACAAGGAAGGGACAAGATGATGAGCCACAGAATCCTGAAGAAACTGGCATGCTTAGCAAGCTCCCCAAACAGGAAATTAATTATGGTTGCAATGGGGGTCATCCCTTCCCTCTCCCCCAGCCCATTGCTCCGCCCCTTTTTCAGGTTGGAGCAGAGCATGGGGACAGTGCCTCTCTCGTTCCATGTGGTCAGCAGCCCCGAGGTGGCCCTCATTCCCGACCCCTCCAGTGAGCACCTCATTTGTCCTCAGTCCCTGGCGAAATACCAGCTCCGAGGAGGAGTTGATTGATAAGCAATGATGAGCGTGCTGGGAGGGATATGGGAGCCTGCAAATATATTGTATTTGAGATGCAATGTGTACATGGCCACAAGACGTGGACTCCATCATTGACTTTGCAGGACTGCCGTGACAGTTAGAAATAAATGGGAGACAGGCGCAGTCCAGCACTTAGCACGTGCTCAGTAAGTGTCGATGGTGATGGTGATGATTGTTTTTCCTGTGTTACATGTGACCTGTAAACACATTGATTAGTATGTCTTTTATACTGATCCTGTGGGTGTGAGTGTGAGCAGGAATTAGCCACTGCAGATTTGAAACAGTACAGGAGAAGGGCTGGACTGCTGGGACTGAGTGTGAGTGCAGGATGAGGCACGGGCAGTGGTGAGAGTTACTGAAGCCCGTGAAGTCCATCTAAAGTGTGTTCAGTTCATGTATTCACCAGCCAGATGTTGAGCCCCACCTATGGGCTAGGCACTCTTCTAGGCTTTTGGAAAACAGCAGCAAGCAAGAATTTAAACATCCCTTGCCCCTGTGGAACTCATATTCCTTGAGAGAAGAAAGAAAAGAAAATGAAAATTTATTTATTTATTCATTATTTTTGTTTTTTGTATTTTTCTGAAGTGAGAAGCAGGGAATAGAGACAGACTCCAGCATGTGCCCCATCATGATCCAATCAGCAAGCTCACTAGGGGGCGATGCTCTGCCCATCTGGGGCATTGATGTATTGCAACTAGAGCCATTCTGAGGTGGAGGCCATGGACCCATCCTTAGCAGCACCCAGGCCAACTTTGCTCCAATGGAGCCTTGGCTGCAGGAGTGGAAGAGAGAGAGAGAGAGAGAAAGGGAAGAGGGAGGAGAGGAGAAGCAGATGGTACTTCTCCTGTTTGCCCTGGCCTGAAATCGAACCTGAGACCTCCACACACCAGGCCAACACTCTACAACTGAGCCAACCTGCCAGGGCCAGAAAATGTAAATTTAAACTTGTGATAAATTCTGGGAAGAAAATACCCAAGTAGTGAGCTGGAAGTAGATGACAGGACTGGGTGGGTGGGAGGGAGGAGTGATATTATGGAGAGGAGCCAAAGAAAACGCTCTGATGAGGAAACACTTGAGCGACGAGAATGAGGTAGCCACGTGAAGGTCTAGGAGGAACATGCTCAGGCAGAGGGGTCAACGAGCACAGAGCTTCCTGGAATGGAGAGGCAGAAAATGAGGTCAGTGTGGCCACAGTGAGGAGGGTGGTAGAGAGGGAGGGGAAGGAAACAAAAGCCAATCCAATCGGCATGGGTAAGACGTAGGGTTTTGTTCTTCTTTTTTTAACCTTCATTGAGGTATAATTGACACATAAAATTGTAAGATATTTAAAGTTTACATCATGATGATTTGATATGTTTATAGGATAAAAATAACTCCTCCCAGCTGATTCATGAACACATCCATCACCTCATATCTTTATATTTTGGTGAGAACATGTAAGTTCTATTCTCTTAGCAAATTTCAGTTTAGAATTTCATTCTAATTCCCATAGGAAGACAGTGGAAGGTTTTAAGTAGCCCAATGGTATGATTTGATTGACATGTTGGGAAGGTCCTTCTGGCTACTGGATCCAGTAACAGTGCCCTTGCCTGAAGAGGCAGCACAACATCAGGCAACACAAATGCCAACACTCATCATGGAAATTCAGAAAACCGGGACAAGAAGACACCTCAGTCACAAGAGTCCCACCTCTAGAAACAGAAATAAGCAAGGAGCCCAGGAAAAGTCTGTGTTGAGGACAAGTTCACACGAAGTGAAGCTATCTTGACATCACATTCTCTCTGGGTTTGGGGCTTTTTCTCCACAACTAATACCTAGGGCAACTGTTAAAGCTTAAGATCTGAGACTAGCATGAGATTATACCTGATTATTCTTTGAAATGCTACCATGTCTGTTGCTGTTTTTTCTAAGCGTCTGTCCCTTACGTAAACATTGCAAAACTCTGCCTCAACTCTTTGTCTTCATGCAATGATATTAACAGATTCACATTAGATAGCTCTCCTATTTTGGAAAGCTACTGGGAGTATTACACAGAGATGCAGACAAGGCTTACTTGTATGAACAAATTCTTGTGATTTCTGTGATCTGGTAGGAAATATATAGAATTAGCAATCAAGAAAAGTAAAGGTCAGTTATGGCTCTAAGTAGCAGTGCAAATTTAGACAAGATATTTATTCTTCCAGATCTCAGCTTCATTTCTATCAGAGGCCTCCTCTAAAGAGAACAAGGGTCTCTTAAACATGGTTGAGAATCAGATGCAATTGAGCAAATAGAGTCCTCCATAAACACCAGGCTAGATACTATATATATGCAATCCACACACAAACTCTCTTAACAGTTCAAATAGGAGGCACCTTATTCCTATACCTGCTTTCTCATACTTTACACACAATGTGAGCACACTTGGTTATTGATTTGCAAACTCACAGCATAACATTCATTACTAAGTTGAAGCAGATTCAAATGAGAAGAATTCCTGTACACTGACATCAAGGATACACAGTTCTGTGGCCCTGGGCATTGGGACTGTATCTTTGTTTTTGTTTGTTTTGTAATCATTATGCCATCAAGCAAATAACAAGCACTCACTCTATATGTTACTGAAATAAAAAAGATGCAATCAAACGGCACTGATTTTTCAAGTCAGAAAACTCAAGGATTCAAAAAAAATTAAATAAATGTCTGGGTCAGTTAGGGTAGAGGCAAAGAGCTTGATTTGTCTTAAACCCTAAAATCATGGTGGTAAAATATAACACAGGGCCATTGGTAATGATTCAACAGTGATTTGTACCCCAAGAAACAGCTCAATTATGAACAATATGCTCTATTTTAAAAGGCAAGAAAGCCTTTTATCCATCTCAGCAATAAAGTCATTTAGATGTTTAAGATTCAAACTTAATTACCCAGAAAAATTAAGTCATCTAGAATAAATTACTTATTGTTTTCTTGTACAGAAATATTTATGGACTCCTTACTATAGAGCAGGTGAAACAGCGGAACAGACAGGGCCCCTTGCCTTCATGGAGTCGGCAATCTAGGAGAGAACCAGAAAATAAGCAAATAAGCACAGAGAAGTATATAAGGAATTTACCTTAGGCATCTTAGTGTCTGAGGGTCTCCTCTAATAAAATCTCATAGGTCCCTCTCAGGGGTAATTAAGAATTGAGTGTGAATGCACTCTAAAAGTGTTAAGAGCCTAACAGTTATTAATATCCATCTTACTACTGTGTATTCAGATTTGAAAAAAAGGAAGTTAAAGAATCAAAGCACAATAGTATAAATACAGTGAGATTTGATTCTCGATTATGCATGACAAAGAGATTTTATTCAAGGGCTTTCACTTTTTAAAAAAACACTTCTATCATGTTTGATTTGATTTTACAAGGGACTCATATGGCTGTTGTAATTTAAGCGTTTTAACGCAAGAACCGTCAATAAGATGTTCATGGGCCTTTATAAACAGGCATGTGTGCATTCAAAAGAATCAGAATGTGTGTAGAACAGTCGCCATTAAACATGACAAGTCTCTGCTGTATCTAGCTTGGGTAATGAGGTAGAGAGAAAAATTCATCAAGATGAACTTGGAGATAATTCCTGTAGCACAGAAGGCAGAAACATTAATTGATGGATGAGATGCCCACGCAGGACAACACATTTAGCTCCCAAACATGACAGCTTCAGTTGGCCAATGTAAAAATGAAATAAAATGAAATGAAAGCCTCTGGAATTGGAGTGGCGGGTGAGAAGAGGAAGGACAACTTTATTGGACACCAAATATCTCCTTCTCACGGGTATGAGGACCTTGGTCCGATTAGGAGAACTCAGAGTCCTGGTCCTTTGGACAGAAATCAAGACAGGACCTTTTTTTTTTCTTCTTCCTACCTTTTTCTTTCTTTCTTTGCATCTTTTTTTCTCTCTCACTCATCAGATCATTTCATTCAACATGAAGTGTAGAATGGAAGAAAAATGTTTTACTTTTCAAGAGAGTATTTCCAACGGAACACGACACAAATCTAGGCCTTGTTATCTTAGGTGGATGGCTTGAGAAACACGGTCATGACTTGAAAGATCATAGTCAAGGTGAACGAACATTACATTGAATTCACTCTGAGCCTCACATTACTGCAGGAAAAAAAAAAAAACCCAAAAAATAAAAAGCAAGTCTTTCTGATCCTGGCAAATCCAAATTGAAGACCACCTGCCTACATAAATCCCCACTTATCAATCAGGGCCCTCCACAGACACTGATCCCAAGTGCCAGAGCCCCTGCCGGACATGGCCCTCCTCTATGTACACAGGTTACTCAAATGATGTGGCCATTCGGACCTGTTTAAACCAACAGGCAAATCAAACAATCATTTAGAAAACAGGCCAAGATGAGAAGGAAGAAGGATGCCTGGAGCGTTTCTGGGCAAGAGTCAAGATCCTCCTATGCCCAAGAATAACAGCCTGCGTTTACCTGGTGCCTCACAAGGACCCTAACGCAGAAGAGGGAACAGAGGTTTACAGATAGGCAGACCTGGGCTGTATGCGAGCTGTTCAGCCTCGAGCAAGCGACTTAATCTCCTGAAATCTCGGTTTCTTCTTCCGTCTTTTGGAGACGATACATACTGCAGAGGGCTATAAGAGAAAATGCAAGTCAAGCATTTGCCATAGCCTATCACATAGTAAGTACCCAATGTGTAAAAGTATCCTTATTACTGAGAGAAAAGCAGTAAAATTCCAAGTTGAGGCTCTGAGGGAAATAGATGTAACCGGCCAAGTAAAATCCGTGGCTGTGGGACTGACTGTTCCAGAGGAGCAGGCGAAGGAATGTGACAGAGCGTAGTTTCATCTGTGCTGCTAAATCACAGTCTCACAAATGTACTGAAAGCTTCGGGTGAGTTATGTTATTTCCTTGAGTGCCAATATCCTTGTCTTTCATTAGGTAATATTTATGCCCTAATTTTAATGAACTTAGAGATCATGTAGTTCTATCTCTAAGTAATGTCAAACATAATAAGGCCTGATTTCACCAGCCCCAAGATAGTTTTTGCTGACATCCTTCAAAGCACAGTATAGAGGATTTAAATACTTGGTGTATGGCAATATCTATTTAATCCTTACACTCTCCTTCCATCTTAATTTACCCCCTAAGCTGCTCCAAGCCTCTCTATCCAGATAATCCTAAAAAATTAAGCCCCTGTGTCCCTTGCCAGTTGGCTTAGTGATAGAGTGTCGGCCTGGTGTGTGGATATCCAGGTTCAATTGCTGGTCAGGGCACACAGGAAAAGCAACCATATGCTTCTTCACCACCCCCTTCCACTCCTGCAGCCATGGCTCGATTGGTATGAGCACATCAGCCCTGGGTGCTGATGCTGGCTCTGTGGAGCCTCCACCTCAGGTGCTAAAATTAGCTTGGTTGTGAGCATGGCTCTAGGTGGGCAGAGCATTGGCCCCAGCCAGGGGTTGCTGTGGGTTGGTGGGTGGATCCCGGTCAAGTGTATGCAGGAGCCTATCTCTCTGTCTCCCCTCCTCTCTCTTGGAAAAGAAGAAAAAAAATTAACCCCCCCAAAATCTATAACCATCAACAAGGCATTTTTCATCTTTCTCTTCCTCTCCCTATAAGTATTTTATGAATTAGATTAGTGTTTAGCCCATCTGCTGACAAGAAAAAATACTTCCTCTTTAGGAGGGAGGAATAGGGAGAAAATTGCAAAGGAGATTATAGGTATCTTTTTGTTAAGCTAGAGGGCTGTGCACATTAAAAATGTTTGTTCACTTACATCTACCGCATAAGGTTATTGTGAAAATTAAATGAGATAATGTGTACAAAATCTAAGCAAAGCACCTGAACATATTAAGTGCTCAATAAATTACATTATTGTCATTACTGCTGACTTTGGGTTGAGGATGGTCCATATTCAGAAAACAGTATAAATTAATAACAGAAACATGTAGCAGAGTTAGAATGCATAGACCAGATTTCAAACTTGTTCACAGGTATAGATCTTAAGAACCTTACATTCAACATCTGGCCTGCTTAGACCTATTGTACCTACTTGCCGTTTCTTAGTCAACCACCTTGGAAGTGACCCTTAGCTTTCTTAGGTCCTCTACCAGAACTAGGGAGTCTACCAGATTAGATAGCTTTTATCCTCTCTGCCAGACTCTCTAATTGAGACTCTCAATTAGAGGGCTGTGCACATTAAAAATGTTTGTTCACTTACATCTACCGCATAAGGTTATTGTGAGAATTAAATGAGATAATGTGTACAAAATCTAAGCAAAAAAAAATTCCTTGGAATTCCACAATCTTTTATATTATATCATCCTATGTTCAGCAAAAATCTCTAGCCATGTGAGTGTCCTCACTGCATGGTAGTAGTCATTGACGTGTCTATATGCACAAACTTTAGAATAAACCAGGAGAATGTTAACTTACACTGGGGAAATTTTTTTAATTTTCTGTTGCATGAGGTTTTAGAACTGTTTCTATATATTTCTGCATCACTGATTCCAAATATGAAATCTATTTTTTGGTGCATGTTCTAGTTTTTATGCAATTTAAATTTCTTTTTGTTACAGTTAATGGCATGCATTGGTTTTTAAATTGGAGTTAAAAGGCAACAACTCTTGGATTGAACATAACCACAAGGCAATTAATGTTTTACAAACATCACTTTTACATAATTGTGGTTGTTTTTAAATGTAAAAAATTATTATCTGATAAAAAATATATCTGAAAAAATGGCATATGATCTCATATCTAATAAATATTCCTTCAGCAATATGACCTATCCCACACTCTGAGACACTCCCGGTTCCAGTTTTCAATGGTTTTATTTCTTCTAAGGATGAAAAAAGTGAACATGGTGATCAAGTGTATTTTGATAAGATGCAAGAGGAAATGGTTATAGAATCTGAAGGGTCTTCTGATGCCAAGCAGTCATTAACCCCTCAGCAGTTTAGCTAACCTGAATTGAATGACTTAGTAAGAGATTTGGGCCTATCAAAGAAAGCAGTTGAGTTATTAGCCTCCAGGCTTCAGGAAAAGAATGTACTTCACTGGTCAGCTAAAGTATCCATTTCAGGAAGCGTGAACAAATTTTTGTGGACTTTTTTCCGGAAGACAAACACTTTGTTTACTGTCCTGATATCAGTAGTCTTCTCAGCCAGCTAGGTGTTACCGCTTACAGTCCAACAGAATGTTGGCTATTAGACAGCTCTAAATGGAGTCTGAAATGTGTTCTCCTACACACGGTAATGTTTATGCAGTGGTTCCAATTGCTTATTCAACTCATCTGTGAGAAGATTATAATGACATAAAAATTGTCCTCAACTTTCTGAAGTATGAGGAGCATAACTGGATCATTTGTGTGGATCTTAAAATGGTAAATTTCCTGCTGGGACAACAGAGAGGTTTCACAAAGTATCCTTGCTTTCTGTGTTTGTGGGACAGCCGAGCTCGGGAGAAACACTGGACACAGAAGAAGTGGCCGAAACGTGAAGTTCTGGGTAGGGATGCAAAATATTGTGAATGAACCTGTAGTTAATCGAGACAGAATCATTTTCCCCCCACTTCATATCAAACTTGGCTTAATAAAGCAGTTTGTTCAGGTTTTGAATAGAGAAAGTGAATGCTTTCAACATATTATTTCTGCTTTTCCTGCCTTGTCTTTTAAGAAGATAAAAGCAGATATATTCGATGGACCTCAAATTCGAACTCTCATACGTGACAAAAAATTTGCCAGGAAGATAAATAAGGAGGAGAAAGCAGCATGGCAGTCTTTTGAGGCAGTTACAAAGAACTTCTTTGGCAACAAAAATGCAGAAAACTATGAACTTCTGATTCAAAGGATGCTGTTGGCTTTCTGCGACATTGGATGTAACATGAGTGTTAAGATTCACTTCCTGAACAGTCACCTTGATAAGTTTCCCGAAAATCTTGGAGCTGTTAGTGATGGCAGACTACTACTGCTGGAGATCAAACGAGATTGTCCTCAACAAGTACACAAACGCATGAGCTACAAATGCAAATTTTTGCCTGAATAGAATTTAAATAAGTTTTGTGCAAATTTTATGATTAAAATAAGTGTTTTAGTATGTTCTATTTCAAAATTGTAGACAAATTCTGATGCAATCATATCTTTTAGTGTATTAGTGTATTTACTGCTTTATATAAATTATTATATTTTCACAAAGATGATGCCCAACAAGACATTCTACTTCATTATGTTAAACTAAATGTTGAAAATTTTACAATAAGATGAAAACCTAAAATCTTGAATTGCAAAAAAACTGTAGCTTACAGAGAAAAAGTAATGTCAGATTTGCAATCAGCACACTCGAATTAGGTAAGAACAAGTGTTTTTGTGGATGCAACAAAAATTTTGTTCCCCAGTGTTATTTGCCATGTTTTCCTTTGAGCATTTTCTGGTAACACTTTTGGAAACTGGTCACATAGTGACAGATACAGTGGCTCGTGGGGCTTCCTCCCTTTGCCTGCACACAAACTTTTAAATGTCAAGCTTTAATTTTTGCAGAGGTTTATTGCTCCAGTTCTGACAGCCTAGCTCCACTATAAGACCTGTTAAGAGGTGAAATGGACTTAGGAATGCCTTCAACTTTCATTACTCAGCCAGTTTGTGGAGTCTATCAATTACCCTAGCATTGACAGTCAGGTAAATTAATTGGTGCATTTGACAAGGACAGCGATCACCCTATGTTGTCCTGACAGCTGGTTTTGATATTGGAAATTTGTCAGCCTCCCCTTCATGAAAGCAGTGGCAGGGATGCTTGAGTGAACCTCGAGAGATCATTTCAGAGTGCCCCCCACTCTCGGCAGCTGCAGATTCTCATCCTCCTAAACAGAACCCCAGACATTCTTAACCTGAGCATCCCGACACGTCAGACTTTCACAGTCTACACAACGGTCTACACTGCGTGGGGCTGACAATATGAGAAAACGACCTGGAAAAGTTGACGAAGTTATTAGCCCTGAACCTGGAACCCTGTAGTAACCATTTCAAGTGCCTTCAGAGATGAATTCTACTCACTGCACTCCACTTGCCTGGGCGTATTCATCTGACAGGAGCAGAGCATTCATCCTGATTGGTGGATATGATAGCTTAGGCTGTAGGTCATCCATGCAGCAGGTACTAGTCACTTTTATTTTGGAAGATGTTTCAGACCTAGTGATGCAAATAATAAATGACTTTTAAAGTTCCTTTCAACTTCATTTCCATCATTCGAACGCTTTTTGTAGCTTCCATCACAACTTTCAAATTCTCCTAACCAAGGCATGTGAGCTAGTGGGGAAAA